>NC_090319.1:377626851-378322606 GCF_040869045.1 Eurosta solidaginis
ACCTATTCTTTCCTCTCCCTCTCCTCTCTCTCCCTCTCCTCTCCTCTCCTCCTCTCCTCTCCTCTCCTCTCACTCTCCTCTCCTCTCCTCTCCTCTCTCTCTCTTCCTCTCCTCTCCCTCTCCTCTCCTCTCCTCTCCTCTCCTCCTCCTCTCCTCTCCTCTCCTCTCTCTCCTCTCCTCTCTTCTCTCCTCTCCTCTCCTCTCCTCTCCTCTCCTCACCTCTCCTCTCCTCTCCTCTCCTCTCCTCTCCTCTCACTCTCCTCTCCTCTCCTCTCCTCTCCTCTCCTCCTCCTCTCTCTCTCCTCTCCTCCTCCTCTCCTCTCCTCTCCTCTCCTCTCCTCTCCTCTCCTCTCCTCTCCTCTCCTCTCCTCTCCTCTCCTCTCCTCTCTCTCCTCTCCTCTCCTCTCTCTCTCTCCTCTCCTCTCCTCTCCTCTCCTCTCCTCCTCCTCTCCTCTCCTCTCCTCTCCTCTCCTCTCCTCTCCTCTCCTCTCCTCTCCTCCTCTCCTCTCTCTCCTCTCCTCTCCTCTCCTCTCCTCTCCTCTCCTCTCCTCTCCTCCCTCTCCTCTCCTCTCCTCTCCTCTCCTCTCCTCACTCCTCCTCACCTCTCCTCACCTCTCCTCACCTCTCCTCTCTCCTCTCCTCTCTCTCCTCTCCTCTCCTCTCCTCTCCTCTCCTCTCCTCTCCTCTCCTCTCCTCTCCTCTCCTCTCCTCTCCTCTCCTCTCCTCTCCTCTCCTATCCTATCTCTCCTCTCCTCTCCTCTCCTCTCCTCTCCTCTCCTCTCCTCTCCTCTCCTCTCCTCTCCTCTCCTCTCCTCTCCTCTCCTCTCCTCTCCTCTCCCTCTCCCTCTCCTCTCCTCTCCTCTCCTCTCCTCTCCTCTCCTCTCCTCTCCTCTCCTCTCCTCTCCTCTCCTCTCCTCTCCTCTCCTCTCCTCTCCTCTCCTCTCCTCTCCTCTCCTCTCCTCTCCTCTCCTCTCCTCTCCTCTCCTCTCCTCTCCTCTCCTCTCCTCTCCTCTCCTCTCCTCTCCTCCTCTCCTCTCCTCTCCTCTCCTCTCCTCTCCTCTCCTCACCTCTCCTCTCCTCTCCTCTCCTCTCCTCTCCTCTCCTCTCCTCACCCCTCCTCTCCCCTCCTCTCCTCTCCTTTCCTTTTCTTTCTTTTCTTTTCTTTCCTTTTTCTTTTCTTTCTTTTCTTTTCTTTTTCTTTTCTTTTCTTTTCTTTTCTTTTCTTTTCTCCTCTTTTGTGTACTTTTCTATCCTTTCTGTTCCTCCTCCCTTCCCGTCCTTTTCCTTCTTTTCCTTTCCTTTGCTTTACTTTCCTTTTCTATCCATTGCTTTATTTCATTTCATTTTCTTTTATTTTTTTTTGTATATTGTAGTTCAGTTTTCACATTTAATTTTTATACTTTATTTTTATTTTGTTTTCTTTAATTTTGTTTTACATTTATTAGATATTATTTTTTATTTTTGGTAATTTTTATAGCCTTATGCGTTTACGTTATGTTAATAATAATGAGCTTAAAGGCCGTGGTTAAAATTAAAGACAAGGATTTCCGGCCATAAGTCCAATATTAAACTTAGAAACAACGCTTCGGAAAATAAAAACGGCCTTAACCGGCCCACTGTAAGGATACGGGCCCACTATCCCCGATTTCCAGAATGTTACTATATTGGACATAGAGAAACAATATAATAAGCGCTTCACCATGGAAATGCTCCACATTATGAACACGCCTAATGATAAGAGAATTAATTTTAAAAGTGACACAGACCAATGCGCATATGCATATCGCAATTTATTGCTTAAACAACAACACAAAATGCAAGTCTCACGGCGCACATGAAAGAAAGCAGCGTACAGAAATTATTCCGCTAGCAGCATACTTGGGATCAACAAATCATAATGTTGGATGACGACATATTCGTTGATCTATTGTTTGTATCCCTATATATTTGTTTGTGCATATTTTAGTTTACACTTACTGTACTTTAAAATTGTATACATTTTTGATGTTTATTTTACTTTTGTTTTCCGAACATATGATCAGTCGATAAAGAATAACCACAAGTGTAAGTTGTGTTTCGTTTATATGTTATACCTAGTTGCATAACGTAAATTTTAATGACCATGTATCTGAAATGAATGCCCCCTTTTTATACATTTGTGTTTACTTACAGTCCTGAAGATGGCTTCAGACTGAAGCCGAAATATTGACAAATTAAAAAACCAATGAAATTTTAAAACATTGTGTTTTATTTAACCACGGGCCTTTAAGCTTATTATTTTTTATTTTCTTTTATTTTGTTTTATATTATTTTATTATATAAGCGTTGTTAGTGTTTAAATAAGTAAAAAAGCTTACATTTATTTTTTTTTTATTTTTGCTTTTAATTTTTTTTATGTTATTTCCTTCCGTGTTATCTTTTCGTTTTTTTTTTAATTTTTAATTTTCTTTTATTTTATTTTATATTATTATATTATGTTCTATTTAATATTTTTTTAATGTTATTTCCTTTCCTGTTATCTTTTTCTTTTTTATTCATTAAATTTTTCATTTTATTTTATTTTATTTAATTTTTTACTTTATGTTTTTAAAATTTTTTATTACATGTTATTATATTATATACTTTTTTAAATTTAGTTTATTTTATTTTATTCTAAAGTATTGTTTTAATGAACAAAGCTTCACACAAAATGTTTGCACACCAATAAAAGGAATAAATACTTCGATTTCTTTTTGTAAATTCTTTGAATATCAGCAAAGGAAAATTAAACATTAAACTGACCTCCCGCTATACATCAAACGAAATAACTATGTATACTAGCCTGGGTCGATTTATTAACCGATATCGCGCCATCGATTGTTCGAAAAAAAAAAATTAAATTTCGCAGGCTCGAAATAATTTTTTTGGGTATGCGTAGTGGAACTTTTGTTCCTGAGCCCAAATCCTATCGAAAAATGGATCGCGCGATATCGGTTAACTTTCGTCCATACAATCGACCCACCCTAATGTATACACTTTTCGTTCAATTGCGCGCGAGATCAAATCGGAGTACATTTGCATACGGCCTGCTGGCTTTCTCAACACAACACCATCGAACACTCTTAGCGTTCGTAGTGTGCGTAACAGCGTCTCGTAAATCAAATATTCTGTAATTGTCATTGTTTAATTGATATATATAGACACTTATATAATAATTTATACCAAAGAATTATAATTTGCCGTAATAGGAGCGGAAATATATCAACTTACCTGCTCGTATTATAGATAAAATTTATTTCACCTAGTTGTTGGAACCTGCCAATACCCCACATATGAGAATATATTAAAATTTTCGTCAACTTCAAAAAAATTAGTTTTTTATGAATATTTCATAGCTAAAGTCTAGCAGTAATTTCAAATTATCGAAATATTAGCATTTATAATATCATTCGTGCAATTGGGTATAATAATCTCACTAATTACGCACTTTCTTCCTTTTAATTTTTAGATTATACACCAGCAAGTTTTTGATTGTTAAAATTTTTTCATTTCATTTCATTTTACTTATTGCAAAATTTAGTACAATTTGTTGACTTTTATAAGTTTTATTGAGTTTTTTTTAATAAGACGTAGATAAGTTTTGAACATATACTATATCTGTGACTAACAGAGGGTAAATTACTTTAATGTTGTTATCATGAAAGTGATAGGAAATAGTTCGATTATATTAAAATTATTAAGAGAATGGGTTGGGCTACTGGTTACACTCAAACCATATAAGTTTGCACCACTCTTATCACTCTAATCGCGTGACCGTTGATATTGATAATAAATAAAGAAAAGAGATATGCAGAAATTACAACGACTGACGTATAAAGAATAAGTTTTATTATAGCCATAAATTTGTTATAGCAAATATAGCCATACCTCTTCTTAAATAATTTAAAATGATTGAATATGTTCACAGTGTTTCCCGCTTATAGAAAAAAATATGGATCATAAAGTTTTCCTACGCACAAATTGGTACAAATAAAATAAAATAATTAAGCACTTAGTTGGAAATTATTTCATATTTTGACCGTTGTCACCATCTTTTATTAAGTTGGATAGCATATATATATATATATATAGCATAGGTTGGATAGCAACCCTTCAGAAGAACTTCATTTGAAGTATTGTGCTTCACATAATAGTGAGCACGCGTTGTGTCTAGTTCACATATTTCTTTAATTCGATATACCATTTTGTAGCTATTCTGATCACAAAAACGACATTCGATCACGGATCGTTTGTTATGATTTGACCCACAGCTTTTTGTTTTGGAAGATTTTTCTTATTTGATCTCCAAAACATTCACAATTATCGATTTAACCGGACGGTGGTCACCCTGTGTTGGTAAAAACGAATACATCAAATGAAGCTATCTGATGAAGGAGAGGGTGAAAAATACTTTTAAAGTGTGAGCTTGTTCCGCTAATATTACCATTAAGTTTGTTTTAGTATCAACTCTAATTGTATAATTTGAAAACTTACCCTTTCTTACAATAAAGAATATAAATACCAACGTTTATAGTTGGGAAAAATGGTTATGAAAAAACCCAACTCTTTATTCACTTTAATCAGAAACTGTCACAATCAATTCTTTCTCTATCACTCAAATCACAACTGAATTCTTTCACATCTAAAGTCAATCTGAACATGTCAATTTCTAGTCTGGCAAGCGCAGTATTGCCAGACTAGTTTTATTAAGAAATATAATACATGTAAGGTTGCTAGCCATTATGAACTCGTATCCCGATACGATACACTAGTTAAGTTAGAATTAATTTGGAGGGTGACCCACCTTAAGTCAAATCGATGTTTGTGAATATATGGTAGAAAACACTGCAAACATCTATTGTGAATACATGAGAGCCAGCAAAACAGCTGACTTAGCTTACACTGACAGGCGAAGCTTCAGTTATCATTGTGAGCGGGTGCACAATGACATCAGACCTTCGAAATCTGAGCACGAAGTTTACGCATGCGAAGTTGACTTCATCTCTGGCATGTGGAAAACGAAAATTTTGGTAACTTATAGATAAGTGTATAACTGTAAATAGTGAAAACGGCCTTTTAGACGCTTAGGGATATTTTCATTACATTCACTTAAGTAAGATTTTACCTGGAGGATAGAACTCTATCAGATAGCTTCATTTGACATTTTTGTTCGGCTCGTAGGACCATGAACAATTGGGGTGTCGCTATGGGAGATTGAAGGTACCGCAATTGCGCTTGGATAATGATGCGAAATAAATGAGGGAAAGAAAAAGTGAGATATTTCTCATTATAATATGGATTTTCTTGAAGTGAAAAATATAATTAGAACAACTAATTTACATTTGTATAAAAAGAATGTGGCGGGGCTTCCCGGGACGGCTATGGCTGTAGTTCGCTCAACGATCGCTGAAAAAGTAGACGGTTGCCTCATCGAGAACAACCGTTGAACCGCGGGAAAAGTCTCCCGTTTCAAAGGGAAGCTTCCCCACACAGTTGCACCGGCATTTATGTATATGTGTACGGGCGGCAACATAACATTACATATGTACACATATACATGCATGTGGGCGATAACGTAGTGATATTAGGAATTTAGGCTTCGGGCCTAAACAACCAACATAGGTGGACCAAACCAACGATTAAATCGAAATTGTAAATATTTTATAGAACAAATCGCAAAAATGCATTGTGAATACATGAAAACTGGCCAAACAGCTGATTTTTCTTTATAGGTTTTCTTTGCATGGAGAAAACGAAAATTTCGATAACTAATAGAAATGTGACTATTTAACTGCAGATGTTGAAATTGGCACTTAGAGTTATTTATTCAGAGTATTTGTTTGTACTTAACATATTTGAAAATTCAATGATAATAAAAATGGAGAATTCTTCAAATTTGTCAGGAAAATAACGGTTCATTAAGCTATTCAGTTCCGTATTCCCTTCGAAGTAAAACAGTTGTCATCATTGGAAATAAGTACTTGTTATTAACCAACTTCTTCCACCCGAACCGGTGAATTGGGGGCCTGGTTTATGCCAGAGTTTGTACAATAGCGTCATAGTGCCGATAGCATTTGAGTCACAGCCAAAAAAAAAAAAATTTATAATATTTTGCTTCATTGAGGTACTTATTTTGCTAAAGATTTTACTACATTTTTGATTTAATCTGATTACGTACACCAAATAAACTTTTCGCGTGGACCCACTTAAGATAAATTAAATTTTATTCGCCTGTGTGATGTCGCTCAATGTCCCGAACAAATTCATTCATTGGCAATAAATATGTGGCATTTTATTAAGGTTAGTCACAATGAAAGTAATAATATTATGTTTTAGTTTTCGTTAAGCGTAAAGTTTTATCAATTTTAACAATGATAATGAAATATGGGTTCAAAGATAGGCAGTATTGGCAAAAAATACAAAATAAACTGGTAAATATTGTACACTACTGTTTATCGCCACCAATAATTTACCATAAAATATATTGTTTTGCTGATATCTCTCATATCAATTATATTATCAAACAAATTTCAAAAGCTGCGAAACAAAGTTATTTCCTATAAGTCTATTAAAAAAGGTATAAAAACTGTACTGGATTGGAGTGTTTGAAATACTTCGAAATAAAACCTTTACAATGAAGATCGTCTTTTGCTTGGTGTTTTTTGTTTTAGCAGGTAATTCTTTTATTTTTGTGAAGTTAAAGAGTGCAAACATTTGTCAACTATTCTGCTTCCTTCCTTAGTAACTGCTGTTCCTTTAGCTGAGGTGGAGCGCATTAACGGTATAAATGGCTGGTATATACCACAAATAAATGGCTCAAACGTTTGGGTAACGCTGGAAGAAGGTGAACAAATGCTGGCTGATTATGAGCAGCAAGATAATGAAGATATTGATGAAAATTTTGAAGAAAGTGTAAATGCTGATGAATATGATAATGAATTAATTATGAATCGTATGTCAACAGTGCCAATAAAGTTCTACTTGTATACAAACAAAAACCCGACAAAAGGACAAAAGCTCTACGACAACAACAAAGCGATAAAGAATTCAGATTTTAATGCCAAAAATCCAACGAAGTAAGTTTTGATGCTTTCCAAAACTGGACCGGAAGAGTAAAAGCCTCACATAGACTATAAGTATCCATAGAGTGGTACTGATTTTTTCTATAGACTGAGCAATAATTTTTTTCCCATAGAACTAGGAGATCTTCTAAAAAATAGACAAAATTGGGTGCCAAATGTTGCTAAAAATGTTTTACTCAGCCATTTACTTAAAAATTTTTACTTTGGAATTTTTCAGATTTGTCTTTGAATTTTTACAATTTTCGAACTCTTCTAAGATATTCTTTTCAAAAATTGTTTGGAATGAGCTCAACATTTTTTTTCACAATTTTTACAGAATCTTATTTTCAGTGTTTTCTTAGAATTTTTTTTTCAAGACTGTGTATAGATTATTCTTCAGGATTGTCTTGCAATATTTTTCAGAATTTCTCAAAGCTTTTTTCATAATTTTCATGGAAATTTGTTTTTGAGTTTTTAAGCGGGGATTACTCTTATTGCTTTAAATGTATGAAAACATTTATTTGAAGCAATTTTTAATTTATAATTTATTTAATAATTTGGGAAAAATTTAAACAACGTAACATCAGGACGGACAAGGCGACATTTCGAGTATACCTTTTTTTTAAATCTCTTCAAAGCCTTTTCTCCTGGGATTGGGATTCGAACCCGCACTCCTACGATAGTTGAAGTGTTATAAACGCATTCAGTCACGCCACGCCTTATTTGTTGTAAACCTTATCCCAATAGAACAAAACAACAACACAAAGTTTCTCTGAAACCGCCTTACCAACGCATAACTTTACCGTATGATGCCATACGAAGTATGGACTATGAATAAAGAAAATATGTAAAGAAGGCAATTGTCATAAGGCTTTGAAGAGATTAAAAAAAAAGGTATAATCGAAATGTCGCCTTGTCCGTCCTGATGTCACGTTGTTTAAATTTTTCCCAAATTATTAAATAAATTAGAAATTTGTTTTTTTTTTAGATTTTCCTTGGAAATTTCGTTTTTTTTCAGTTTTTTCAGAAATATTAACAAAACTTTAAGACATTTTTTCAGTTTTTTTTAGAATTTTCACAAATTTTCTTTTTAAGATTCTTTTGAAAAGCTCTCAGTGAAAACTCATCTGCCTTGCAGATGCCGTTCGGAGTCGGCATAGAACATATAGGTCCCGTCCGGCCAATTTGTAGGGAAAATCAAGAGGAGCACGAGGCAAATTGGAAGAGAAGCTCGGCCTTAGATCTCTTCGGAGGTTATCGCGCCTTACATTTATTTATTTTTTTGTCTCAAATAATTTTTTTAAAATTCTAAAATTTTTTTCCTGAATTTTCTCAGAAAGTGAAATATTTTGTATTGATATTAGAGAAGCGAGCAACGGGACATTCATATGAATGAGGGGTTCAAGGCATCTGCCTTTACACTGGTGTGAATGT
Source organism: Eurosta solidaginis (assembly GCF_040869045.1). Lineage (NCBI taxonomy): Eukaryota > Metazoa > Arthropoda > Insecta > Diptera > Tephritidae > Eurosta > Eurosta solidaginis. Next base: position 377,635,365 of record NC_090319.1, read on the forward strand.
TGCAGAATCGAGTTCAATACTCAGCTCCTGGAAAGCTAGCTGATGAAGAAGTGAAATTCAGGAACATGTCCTAGTAACCATCGCCGTTTATAAACTTTAACATTTTTCTCTAATATCAATAACAAAAACCATTGTATAAAGCAATATGAGCAAAGATCGCTAACTAAATACATATGATCATAGTGAAATATTTTCTTTATAATTTTTATTCAGACTTATTATAGAATTTTTTACAGAACTTTCTCGAAAGTATGTTACAGAATTTTTTCAGAACTATCTTAGACATTTTGTTTCAAACCTTATTTTAGAATTTTTAAATAATTTTTTCAAAATTTTCTCAGACAATTTTTCAGAAAATTCTTAAGATTTTTTCCGGTTTTTCTCAGATATTTTTTTCTATATTTTCTCAGAGATTCCCAAAAAATTTTCCCAGAGCCATTACAGAAATTTTTTGCAGGCTTTTCTTAGAATTTCTCATATCACATATTGTTTCAGGGTTTTCTTAGAATTTTATTCAGAGTTCTCTCCCCGAATGGTATTGCAGAACTGGTTTCACAGAATTTTTCCACACATCTTTGTAGTTTCACAAAAATATTTTTCACAAAACATTAAACTTTTTTCTGAAGGGTGAGTAAACCTAATTTACATAATTAATCTTAATTTAACAGATTTTTATACCCAGTTGTACTGTACACAGGTTATTATAACTTTGATTGGATAACGGTTGGTTGTACAGGTATAAAGGAATCGAGATAGATATAGACTTCCATATATCAAAATCAACAGTATCGAAAAAAAATTTGATTGAACCATGTCCGTCCGCCCGTCTGTCCGTTAACACGATAACTTGAGTAAATATTGAGATATCTTCACCAATTAGGCACACGAGCTTATCTGAACCCATAATAGATTGGTATTGAAAATGAGCTGAATCGGATGATACCCACGCCCACTTTTAATATATATAACATTTTGGAAAACACAAAAAACCTGATTATTTAGTAAATAATATACCTAGACTGTTGAAATTTGGCGGATGGACTGATATTGAGACTCTTGAGACGGGTGTGGCACCACCCACTTGTGATAAAATCAATTTTAAAAATATTACTAATCATAAATCAAAAATCGTTAAACCTATCGTAACAAAATTCGGCAGAGAGGTTGCCTTTACTATAAGGAATTCTTTGAAGAAAAAATAAACGAAATCGGTTAAGGGCCACGCCCATTTTATGTAAAAGATTTTTATAAGGCCGTGGACGAATCAACTAAGCTATATCTTTGCAAAAAGAGCTTTATATCAATGGTATTTAATTTCCCAAGTGAATTTATAACAATAAATAGGAAAAACTTCAAATTTAAAAAGTAAGAAAGGCTGGTTTCGGGTTTAAACGAACATTACATACTCACCCGAGAGCTTTGGAGACAAAATAAGGGAAGATCACCATGTAGGAAAATTTGCCTAGGGTAATCCTGGAATATTTTTGTATGATATGGGTATGAAATGAAAGGTGGTAATGAGTGTTTTAAAAGGGAGTAGGCCTTTAGAACGAGGGTTTTAAGGGTTTTAAAAGGGAGTGGCTCTATATTGTATATGTGAAGGCGTTTTCGAGATATCGACCAAAATGTGGACCAAGGTAACCCAGAACATCATCTGTAATTTATTTTTATATATAATACTACGAAGAGTACTCCTGCCATGATTCCAAGTGCTTGTGATTTCGTCCTGCAGAACTTTTTCGTTTTCTTCTACTTAATATGGAAGGTGTCACAAAGTTTTTTTCTAAATTTATGTATATTTTGCGTCAATAAACCAATCCAGTTACCATTTTTCATCCCTTTTTTCGTATTTGGAATAGAAATTTGGCATTTTTTCAATTTTCGAAACTTTCGATATCGATAAACTGGGCGTGTTCATAGTCGCATTTCGCTCATTTTTAACACCAAGATAAAGTGAGTTCATATAAGTACGTGAACTAAGTTTAGTAACGATTTATCGATTTTTGCTCAAGTTATCGTGTTAGCGGCCGAGCGGAAAGACGGACGGCCGACTGTGTATAAAAGCTGGGAGTGGCTTCAACCGATTTCGCCCATTTTCACAGAAAACAGTTATCGTCTGAAGGTAGAAGAAGATATGCCCTTAACAAATTTCACAAGGATTGGTAAATTTTTGTTCGATTTACGGCATTAAAAATATTCTAGACAAATGAAATGAAAAAGGGCGGAGCCAAGCCCAATTTGAAATTTTCTTTTATTTTTGTATTTTATTGCACCAAATCATGACTGGAGTAGAATGTTGACATAATTAACTTATATACCGTAAAGATATTCAAATTTTTATTAAATTTGATTTTACATTTTTTTTTAAGTGGGCGTGTTCATCATCCGATTTTGCTAATTTTTTTTTAGCACACATATAGTAATAGGACCTCTCTTGCTAAATTTCATCATGATATCTTCAACGACTGCCAAATTATAGCTTGCAAAACTTTTGAGTTACCTTATTTTAAAAGTGGGCGGTGCCACACCCACTGTCCAAAATTTGACCATTTTTCTATTTTGCGTCATAAGGTGAACCCATCTACCAACTATCATCGATTTATCCGTATTTGGTAATGAATTACAGCACTTTTTCTGAGTTTTTTCGAAGTTTCGATATCGAAAAAGTGGGCGTGGCTATAGTCCGATTTCGTTCATTTAAAATAGCGATCTGAGATGAGTGCTCAGGAACTTACGTACCGAATTTAATTAACATACCTTAAAATTTTCTCAAATTATCGCGTTTACTGACAGACGGACGGACGGACGGACATGGCTAAATGAATTTCTTCTTTCGCCCAGATCTTTTTGATATATACAAGTCTATATCTATCTCGATTAGTTTATGCCGTTATGGGGTACCGTTATGCGTACAAAATTAATATAGTCTGTGAGCTCTGCTCAGCTGAGTATAAAAAAATGGGCGTGACATCACCCCTTTTATGACTAAACAATTTTCTATGTTTCGGGAGGCATAACTCGAAGAAAAACTAGTTCAGAATATAACCATATGTATATGTACTATTGCGCAGCCTTGTAACACTATTAAGCACACAAAACAAACAACAACAGCATTTCCAGTGTACAGCTGGGTATGTAATGTTCGGTTTCACCCGAACTTAGATTTCCTTACTTGTTTCTCAAAACATTTAGTTTTTTTCCTTAAACGAAGAATTGTGTGCTTAGTAATGTTATTTTGAAAATGAAGCGCCGCAGCTAGATTTAGATAAAACATAGCGACGTGAAATTCTAGTCAAGTTTAATTGTAGCTTAAATTCGCACTGCAATACCGAGCTTGAGAGCAATGCTACCTCAGATTTCATAATAATTGATATCTATATATTTCTCATTTAGATTCATAACCCATGGTTGGGCGCAGAGCTATACATCCGGAATGTGCAAAGACATACGCACTGCATGGCTAACTCAAGGCAAATATAATGTGATCGTTGTAGATTGGGCGCGTGCACGTTCCGTCGATTACGTTTCCTCCGTAGTGGCCGTACCTAAAGTAGGAAAGAAAATTGCTAGCATGATAGATTATTTGGTCGAAAATCATGGCTTAAACTTAGATGAAACCGAAATGATTGGTCATGGATTGGGTGCACATGTAGCTGGTATTACTGGTAAAAAATTGAAAAATGGTATGCTTCACTCGATCATCAGTTTGGATGCGGCGCTATCACTGTATAGCTACAAGAAACCCGAAAAGCGTGTAAGTGCCACAGATGCACATTATGTAGAATCCATACATACAAATGGCGATCAAAATGGTTTCCTTGAGCCAATTGGAAAGAGCGCTTTCTATCCGAATGGTGGTAAGAAGCAACCAGGCTGCGCTTTGGATTTGACTGGTGCTTGTGATCATGCGCGTTCTGTTGCCTATTATGTGGAGGCTGTGGTGCGTAATAGCTTCCCAAGCATGCGCTGTGTTGATTATAAAGCAGCGGTTAAACATAATTGTGGCGGCTCATATAGTGGTGTGAGAATGGGAGCGCAGTATAATGCTTATGTGGCGACTGGTGAGTTTTATGTACCTGTACATAGCTCGTCGCCCTATGGCTATGGATATGGCGCTTAGACCGCGTTTGTAAATGTATACTGTGATACTATTTTTTTTTAAATAAATTATTTTTTATATAAGGAAACTTGCTTTTTATTTAAAAAAAACAATTACGCACTAAACATAAAGTTAGAACTACTACGTCACGTGCTCAACGTGGCTCTACAATTGCGTTGCAAAAAAATTAAGCGACTTTCCAGGTATGAAGTATTTTTGTTAGCAACGTAAAAAACAATCGGAGTTTAGTTAATTTTTAGCGCTCATGAACGAATAAAATATTTTTATTTAAGGTCATTCTACATAGTATCAAGAATAGTGCTTGCATTAACGCAGCTGCAACTATATATTAACCAGTTTCTGATGAGCTGACTGGACACCAATTCTTGCAAGTAACTCACACAGATTTATATCAAAAATTAATGTCAAGGTATTATTTTGCTTGGGAAACTTAAAGGCTCGACAGAGTACACGATAATACAGAATTTATTAACTAGAAAATCAAATTGCGCTAGCAACGCAATGGGAGGGATAAAGCTTTTGTTCATTACACTAGCATACACTTTACACTAGCAATTTATGTTAAACGTTTCTATGGTTCATATGCTCAATGATAGCCTCGAAATCGGATGGTAGATACATACACATCTAAAAGCTTAACCCCCAATGGCAGCTACAGTTAAATGCTCAAAATTTCTAGAAGCAACTTATTAAATTCTGGCGGATATCTCCCAAACAGTTTGGAATATCGAATGATGGTCTTTATAATCCGGTCATCAATTTTAAGGTAGTAGCACTATTTTGCAACTTTTTGCTACTTTAGTAAAGCAATGTGCGAAAAAAACCGATTTTATAAATGTACATATTACAAGAAGGAAACTGAAATAAAAGAGAAAATGTAGAAGAAAATGTGGAGGAAATTGGAGGGAAGTCGGAAAAGTAAGGGAAATAAGAGGACGGGTGAAAGTTAGAGTAAACATCACAAAAAGGGTATATATTCTTACACCTTAACAAGCCTTTTAGATGCTCACCCGTAATTTCATGTTATTGTTCCAAAACGACAGTTATCTCATTCGTTGTTATTCTAGGTATCATTTAGGAAAAACTTCAAAACCATTTTCATACAATTTTGGGGCAGTTAAAGCATACTTTCGGGTACATTTCGGTATTTTTAAGGTATTATTTCGGAATAACTTCAGGATAATTCAGGTACAGCTACAGGATCGCTTCATAATCACTTCGATACTATTTCAAGACCAATACGGAAACAATTTCTAAATAAATTTTAAGACCCTGTACTGTTCTCAATTAGTCTCAAAATAGTTGTTTTATGGCTAGTGGAAAGTGTTTTTCCCTACTACTATTTAGGTGGCAAGGAATACATTATATTTGAGGCAATAAAGGTTAGGGGGCAACCAACAATTTTCAGCAATCCATATATTATTTACATACATAAGAAAACATATCTGGATTGAAAAGTGACAAAGAATGCTATAAAGTAAATATATTAAGCTAATCAATTTTATCTTTATATATAAAAATCACGTGTCACATTGTTTGTCCGCAATGGACTCCTAAATTACTGAACCGATTTCGAATTTGTTTTGCACCCTATGTGTAGTTTGATCTAACTTGAAATATAGGATAGGTTATATCTCAGTTTATAGTCGCAATATTATTTTATTGCAATTTTTTTATATGTTTATACGTAATAATAAAATCTTACATATACGAACCGGCACTCATATTTTCTGGTGTAATTGGATGGTGTTTAATAAAACAGCGTGCTTATCAATAAAAAATATTATAGCGAATGATATGATATCAAGTATAGCACATCATCAGGCCCGTCGAGAGGGGGGAGGGGTATGGGAGGATTATCCCCGGACCCCGGGTTTCTGAGGGGGCCCGCGATTTAGAAGTACTAAAGCATTTTTTTTAATTCAAGAGAGTGTTTAGTTATTCCATGTGTAATTTTTAAGCCGAATTTCAAAAGCAACGAATATCTGCGTTTCGTTTTAATATTATAGTGAAGTGTGAAAAATAAAAATCTACATATATAAAAGGAAAGGCTAAAATGTGTGTTATTTGGTCGCCGGTGTTTGAAGAGATGCGTTGGTCGATTTTGTTGAAACGTGGACCCGCGTATTCCTAGAATGTGTTTATAGAATATGGATAACAAATGAAAGCTGTTGATGAGTACTTTAGTACAGAGTAATATGTCATACCGCTGGGTGACTAGGGTCTCGAGGTATGGGCCAAAGCGTGGACCCGGATACCCCTAGAATGTGTGGGTAATATGGATATCAAATGAAAGCTGTTGCTGAGAGCTCTAAAGTATTTTTCATTGAGATATTCGATTTAGTCGCATTAACCTGGCAAAACTGATAAATATGCATGCGAAGCCGAAATAGAGACATGAATTAATAATACCCACATACCTAGGACGTATGTACTACTCGATTTGCCTCAAATTTCGAATATAAATTTGACTTTATTAGTATTTACGATCCTTTTTTCCGGGAAGTAGACCAGAGACGGCCTGGGACTGGGATTAGGACTAGGACTGGGACTTAGACTCGGAGTGGGACTGGGGCTGGGACTGGAACAAAAGAGATAGACTGAGAGATAGATAAAAATGAGACGAAGATGGAGATAGATGAATCGAAAAAGACGGAGGAAGGAGTGAATAAAAGGATTAGGAAAAAATTAAGAGGGGGGAGGGCAGAGTTAGGCGGAAAAAGCTTTTTAAAATGTACGCAGATAGGCCAAATTTAGGGCAGAACAACGTCTGCCCGGTCTGCTAGTAATTTATAATAAGCTGCACAAACAACAAAAGAAATCGAAAAAGAATTTCCGGATTGGCAAACGTGTTGTTTCGCTACAATCGCTCACTTTCGGAGAGTCATACATTTTTACTCTCTTTTTTATTTATTAACATCTATGCAGATAAGATTTTACACAAATAAAGCCGCTTTGCAAATATTGATGACATTAGAAGAGCCACTTAAAAATTTATTGCAAATGATTTGATTTCTGCTAACTAAAAAGATATAAAAGCCATATAGACCTTTTGGGGGTAAAAGAACTTCTAATTAAATTTTAGCAATGAAAGTCTGGTGTTTTTTTGCAGCGCTTGTGCTGGCAGGTAAGTTAAGTAGATTATATATGTAGTTATTACTGTAGGAAAAAAGTTTCACAAAATTTATTTCTGTGCCTAGTTACGGCTGTGCCCATACCTGAGGAGGAACGTGCAAGCGGTGTAAATGGCTGGTATGTACCGCAAATAAATGGCACAGAACAATGGGTAACACTTAAGGAGGGCGAAATAATGCTAGCGGAATTAGAAGAACAAGAAAATAGGAACGCTGACGTATATGATAATGAAAATCCGCATATTATGGGACGCTTCTCAACAGTGCCTGTCACATTTTATTTGTTTACTAATAAAAATCCAATCAAGGCACAAAAGATCACTGCAACCAAGAAATCAATTGATATATCTGATTTTGATGGCAGCAAGCGTACAAGGTACTTATTTATAGAAGCTAAGAAAATTTTTAGATGGCTGATCACTGTTCATGTCCGTACTGCTGTACTAAAATTAACATGATAACAACCGTGACATTTTCCTAATACTATTGAAATTTCTAATCCCTTACACACAGATTGCTAATTCACGGCTGGTTTCAAAGCCACAAGTCTAGCATGAACTCAGAAATTCGTTCTGCATGGTTGAGTAGCGGCAATTACAATGTGATCATTGTAGATTGGGGTCGTGCACGTGGCGAATATGTCACAGCCGTAGCTGCGGTATCTAAAGTGGGCGACAAGGTAGCTAGTTTGATCGATTATTTGGTAGAAAATTATGGTATGAATTTGAATGAAACACAAGTTATTGGACATAGCTTAGGTGCGCATGTAGCTGGTTATGCGGGTAAAAATATCAAAAATGGTATGCTTCAAGCTATTGTAGCTTTGGACGCTGCTCTACCTCTTTTTAGCTACAACAAACCAAATAAACGCTTGAGTGTCAACGATGCTCAATATGTAGAAGGAATTCATACAAATGGCGGTGGTTTAGGGTATCTTCAACCACTCGGTAAAGCTGACTTCTATCCAAATGGTGGCAAGAGTCAACCTGGTTGCTTTTGGGACTTGACTGGCGCATGCGATCATGCACGTTCGTTTGCCTACTATGCAGAGGCTGTTGCTCGTGATAGCTTCACTAGCATGCGTTGTGCTGATTATCAGCAGGCAGTGAAAAATAATTGTGGTGGTTCGTATAGTAGCGTCAAAATGGGAGCAGAGACAAATTGCTATGTGGTGTCTGGTGAATATTATGTACCTGTGCATAGCGCCTCACCATTTGGGTTTGCTCTTGGTGCTTAAATTGCTCGAGTATACTGAATTGATTTCAAATAAAGTGTGAATATTTGCAGAATATTTTTTTCTTAAATTTATTGATCGTGTCCATTGTGTAGTGGGAATTTGGGAAACGCTTTTTGTATCACATCTCATTATTGACATGGATCAATTTTGAAGTCAATTTTAAATACATGAGAAATTGATTCAAATGTTGATTTTATCATTATTATTTTATAAAAATTGTCTTTCTTCTTTTTTCATTAAAAAAACATTCAATTGAGAAAAAATATATCATAGCAATAATAAAAACAAAACAAATTGTTAAGGCCTAGAGCTCGTATTCGAACTGATAATCTTATAATCAACAGTTTTGACAGAGATTTAGATTGCGACACGTCGGCTTAGACAAACCGTCCATCTGTCATTTGTTAGGGTATTTGTACAAATTTGGAACAAAGGCTTAGTTAAATTCATAAACAAAACGTTAATGTTAAGACGCAAGAAACAGACAGTGTTGAAACTTTCAACACCAATTTGGTGGTAGATTTAAAAAAAAAATTATTGGTGGCAGATCTCTAAAAAGGCGTGGTGCAGTTTTTGGAAGAAAAATTTGTTCCGATCAAATCGAATTATTTTCATTACTAAATAATTGCTGTATAATTTTCGATATAAGAAGCTTAACCTTGAAATATGTCGGGTGAGTAGAATAATATTTTAAATTTGGCATTGAACGTCATGCTGAACATATACCCAGTAGATATTGCGGGAAAGGCGGCCGCGGCAAGGTCGTTTGTCAGGCTTCGTGATATGCGATATGGCCTTTCTGACCGCGGACACTCTAGCCATCTTACCAGTTTCGACTTTATCCCGGACAGAACGGACTATTTTATGCCGATAACTGCTCCCTATACAACCTTCACCCCAGTCATTCCACCGAGAGAAGAGTGGGGAGAGGAATTATCTGGGGCATGGGACCGGTTAACTTGTTCACGGATGGGTCCAAGCTGGATGGAAAGGTTGGTGGGGGGGGGGGGGGGCTCTTTTGTCAAGAGCTAATTGTAAGCCGCAAGTTTAATTTGGCTGATCACTGCAGTGTATTCGAAATGGAAGCTGCTGCGATTAAGGATGCGGTGGATGGAATGCTATCCAGTGCTACTACGGTTAGGGAATTTAACATCTACTCTGATAGCCAAGCGGCTATCAAGGCCTTAAGCTCAACTACAGTGCGATCGAGGGTGGTCTGGGAGTGCCTGACCTCGCTTGCGATTGCATCGAATTATTTTACAATTAAGATTAACTGGGTACCGGGCCATAGTGATATACCGGGTAACTGTCAAGCGGATCTTTTAGCCTGCATCGGTACAACTGAACCGGTTGAAGATGGCTGTAGGGATTTCGGGGCCTCGCTGGCCACCTGTGAATTGCTCCTCCATAGCTGGGCCTCGAGTCAGCTCAGCAAACGTTGGGCGGACACCAGGTCTTGCAGGGTAGCAAGATCTTTCTGCCCGAAAGTGGATGGCAGGAGGTCTCCTGAAATATTTGGGTTCACTAAGGCTCACCTATCAATGGTCATTGGTGTTTTGACAGGGCACTGTCCCATGGGTATCCATGCGGTACGTCTCAATATACTGGAAACTCCATCCTGCTGCAGCTGTATGGAGGATGATGAGGTGGAATCACCAAATCAATTTATGCTTGATTGTCCAGCTTTTGCCAGAACTAGGCGAAAGTACTTCGGTCGCGACTCACTTGGATCTCCCAAAGATTTATCCAAAGTTGAGATCGGTATCATTCAGAGCTTTATCGTTGCTGCCCAACGATTCTCAAGTAGCTAGATCTAAGTCACCGTTATTTTTGGCGTACGTGGTATCACAACGGACCTTCGTGTTGTTCAAGTGAGCTATCCTTATCAGGGCAGCTACCGCCTAACCTAACCTAACCTATATAAGAAAATAATTTGTTTTGGAGATTTTATATATTAACATTTTGGCAAATAAAATTGTGGTAGATTTAAAAAATGGGTAAATAAGGTAGAAAAGTAAACTGGAAAAAATTCCGCCATAATTGTGCTAAAGTGGCTACATTGGTCATGAGGGTTATCGGCGTGATTGGTGCCAGCACGTCTCCCCATTCACTGCCACATAAGCTATGGCTCTAAGAGTTTTGTACGTAATTCTGAAAGTCGTGCCATTGTCTACGAGTCTTTCTGATCTAACTTTGATTACTCCAAATGTCAAAAATAAAAACATCTAACCCAAGTTAGTAATTCCCCTATCAACTTTTATTTAAAGGTTAACTTAATGAACTGGAATGTGTTCATTTAAGAAACGATTATACTTAACTAAAAAAAGTAAATGTAAGGCGCGATAACCTCCGAAGAGATTTTATGCCGAGCTTCTCTTCCAATTTGCGTCGTGCTATTTTTTTTTAAGTTTTCCTACAAATTGGCGGGACGGGACTTACTTGTTTTATGCCGACTCCGAACGGCATCTGCAAGGCAGATGAGTTTTCACTGAGACCTTTTCATGGCAGAAATACTCACGGAGTGCTTGCCAAACACTGCCGAGGGGCGAACCCGCTTAGAAAAATTTCCCTCTAATTGAAAAACATTCTTTCTAAAATTTTGATATTGCTTTGCCCGGGGCGTGAACCCAGGATCTTCGGTGTGGTAGGGGAGCACGCTAGCACCACACCACGGCGGCCGCGGATTAAGTAAGCTTCAGTTAAAGCCAAGGTTGTAATTATTAAATAATTGTTGTGTTGTGGCGTGGTCATTGGCCCCATTCGTTGTCAAAGCCTTCTCGTACATAAATTATCTCAGATGAGCGACATGGGCTTTTATTTTTTTTGCATTAAATTTATTATTATGTACATAAATAAACATATTTTGAGTTGCCCAATATTGTAGCTATCACAGAGCCAATCAACTACTCAAACAACGGTTACTTGTAGACAGGTGAATAAACTGAATTGGTACTATTGCATGATGTTATTTCTGTCAAACTTGTAATTGTTTGTGTAATTTAGAATTTAAAAAATTTATTCATTTATTTAAATTTTATATTTAATGGTTTTTGGAAATTGTTCAATTTGGAAATATCGTTCTTTTCAATACAATTTACAAAAAATATTTTAAACTAATATTCCCTAAAGTATAAAATAGAACTTATACTAAGTCACTGTCTTTAGTACAGGCATGGTAGGCAAGTTCTTAAAAACACTTATCTTTACCAGCGGCAATCAAGTTGGCACACGGAACTGAATCCCAGTAACCCACACATCGCTGAGTTTGAAAAGGTGTTGTAATTTAATCTGAAGATATTTTATTTATATTGTTACGAATATTAGCAAAACTAAGGTGTGCTGCTATCTCTAAGCCGATGCTAAACAGTGATATCATGCACATCCATAGATCAATCATTATGTATCTATATAAACGAAACAATAATTGCGTCTACACATATGCACAATGTACGTATACGAGCAGCGAAGGATCAATGCACAAACACATGCATATATCTGAGATACTGCTGAAAGTATGCAATGAGAGAAGCTATAAAATCGTGCAATTGTAGTTACAGCTGAGAACAGTCTGGAAATAGAAGCGCCTAGAAGATGCGAACGTTGAAATCAGAGAGTATAAAAGGCAGAAAATGCAGAGGCGCTGGAATTCAGTTTAATTTGAGCTATCAAGCAGTTTTCGATTAAGACGCTATCTAGCGAGTAATAGCAGTATTATTTTGAAAGTCAGTTTCATTTAAGCCATCAGTAAGTTTGGTTGTTAAGCAAGCTAGTTGCAAATTATAAGTGTTATTGTGAAGTACTTTAATAAAGGCCATTTTTCCATTATTCAATATTGGAGTTATTTATTCAACAGTTTAGTGATTCGAACTTAGCAAAAGGGCAAATAAGAGGATTTACAGTAAATTCGTTACAATATTTTATTTAGCAAGTTTGTTGAAAGGGTAGTTACTTGGATTAATAAAATTCAACTTCGAAGAAAGTATTGTACTGTTTTTTACAGATCGTTCCACTTTCTTCAACAACACGCAGTTCTTGTCTTAGTAGGTTGATTTCTTCCCATGTAATTTATGTAGGAAATCAAAAAACACGAGGCGGTACCAATTAATATTAAATTAAGATCTGCTATTTGCCCAGGCTCACTCTTTCAGTGTTATAAATATTTTCACTTTAACTAAAAGAAAAAGGAAAGAAATTTTTGGCTCACCCTTATGAACAAATACTTCTGCATGTAAGTAAGTATTGACATAATCTAAACGTAGATAACTCAACGCCTCATGTGGATTTTATTTCAACGAAATATTTCGTTTATAGGATAAATTGTGGCAAATTATTTAAAATGCCTGCGAATCCTTTTTGATCCTTTTTGCAAATTTGCATACATTTGTCAAATTGAAAAATTTCTACATGTGGCGGGAGATATGAAGATAGATGGGGACATAAATATGGGCATGCTATATGTGTGTACATATGTATGCTCATATGTATAATTTCTATAAAACATAATTTTTTTATACTTCCCTAATTCTACTTACCCAACCCTTGTTTTAAAGTATTCAATTTCATTTTTGATGTTGATTTTGCTGAATTTATTTAGTCTGTTAGAACGTCACATTTATTTTTACATATTAAGAACCGCTTAGTTTCTCATTCTTTGTCCCAAGTCGCCTACTCCAGGAGTATTTTGAAGAAACAAGAATAGAAAGTAAACATAATAAATAAAAAATTGAAAATGAATGAGTACGAGGCTTATTTTATATTTGACTGACTTTTGCCGTGTGAAATGCGCTCCAAGCTTGGTCCATTAAAATATTTTTTCCAGATATGTACATACATACATAAATTAATAAATAGCTTTTTTCTTGAGTATATTTACAAAAGCCTCCACCGTAAGTTAATAAATTTAAACTTTATTTGTGCTTTCACCTAAGCAAGCGCCAAAAAGTATGCAACAATATGGCATGAACAAAGCATAAATTCTTCATAATCTATTACCGGCAAAAATAAATAAATGTGGCAAACAGTATGCAATTTTTTATAACAGAATTTCCTGCTAAGACTTGCATAGGTATGTTAGAGCTCGTAAATAAATGAGTGTTGGTGTTTATTGGTGTATGGCTTAGTGCTTGTCGTAACGAAACAAGTTAAATAGCAGAAGTTATTTCTTGACTTGAAAAAGTTCTACATTAAATTTTTAAAGAATACTTTTGAATGCATACTTGCCTTTTGAGCGGTGTATTTGGATATTATATAAGCTAATGCCATTTCAAACTGGAAGCAATTGCTTTTTAAATGAAAGCACTATATATATAAAGTAAAGTTGATAATCTTATGCATATTTTTATACTCAGCTGAGCAGAGCTCACAGATTATATTAACTTTGTTAGCATAACGGTAATCCGTAACGACATAAACTAATCGAGATAGATATAGACTTCTATATATCAAAATGATCTGCGCGAAAAAAGGAATTTATTTAGCCATGTCCGTCCGTCTGTCCGTAAACACGACAACTTGAGCAAGTTTTGAGGTATCTTGATGAAATTTGGTATGTAGTTTTCTGGGCACTCATCTCAGATCGCTATTTAAAATGAACGAAATCGGACAATAACCATGCCCACTTTTTCGATATCGAAAATTTCGAAAAATACAAATGGTGCGATAATTCATTACCAAAGATGGATAAAGCGATGAAACTCGGTAAGTGGGTTGAGTATATGACGTAGAATAGAAAATTAGTAAAATTTTGGAAAATGGGCGTGGCACCGCCCACTTTTGAATGAAGGTAATTTGAAAGTTTTGCAAGCCGCAGTTTGGCAGTCGTTGAAGATATCATGATGAAATTTGGCCAGAGCGTTACTCCTATTCCTATATATGTGCTAAATAATATTAGCAAAATCGGATGACGAACACGCCCACTCAAATTATAACAAACAAGTAAGGAAGTCTAAGTTCGGGTGTAACCGAACATTGCATACTCAGCTGAGAGCTTTGGAGACAAAATAAGGGAAAATCACCATTTAGGAAAATGAACCTAGGGTAACCCTGGAATGTGTTTGTATGATATGTGTATCAAACGGAAGGTATTAAAGATTATTTTAATAGGGAGTGGGTGATAGTTCTATAGGTGGACGCCATTTCGGGATATGGCCATAAAAGTGGACCAGGGTGACTCTACAATGTGTTTGCTCGATATGGGTAACAAATTAAACGTATTAATGAGGGTTTTAAAAGGGAGTGGACCTTAGTTGTATATGTGAAGGAGTTTTGCAGATATCGACTAAAATGTGGACCAGGGTGACCCAGAATATCAACAGTGGGGTACAGCTAATTTTGTTTATATATATTGTAACGAATTTACTTGCAAATCCTCTTATTTGCCCTTCTGCTAAGTTCGAATCACTAAACTGTTGAATAAATAACTCCAATATTGAATAATGAAAAAATGGCCTTTATTAAAGTACTTCACAATAACACTTATACTTTTCAACTAGCTTGCTTAACAACCAAACTGATTGATAGCTCAAATGAAACTCACTTTCAAAATAATACTGCTCTTGCTCGCTAGATAGCGTCTTAAGCGAAACTGAATTCCAGCGCCTCTACATTTTCTGCCTTTTGTACTCTCTGATTTCAACGTTCGCATCTTCTAGGCGCTTCCAGAATCTACTAGTTGCCATCAGCTCTCAAACTTCTCAGCTGTAACTACAATTGCACGATTTTATAGCTTTTCTCATTGCACACTTTCAGGAGTATCTCAGATATATGCATGTGTTTGTGCATTGACTCTCCTCTGCTCGTATACGTACATATGTGTAGACGCAATTATTGTTTCGTTTATGTTGATACATAATGATTGAATTATTGATGTCAATTCACTTCACTACTTAGCATCGGCTTAGAGATAGCAGCACCCCTTAATTCTGCTAATATTCGTAACAATATAATACCACGAAGAGTACTCCTGCCAAGATTAGAGGGGCTTTTGATTTCGCCCTGCAGAACTTCTTCGTTTTATTCTACTTAATATGGAAGGTGTCACACCCATTTTACAAAGTTCTTCCAAAGTTATATTTTGCGTCAATAAACCAATGCAATTACAATGATTCATCCCTTTTTTCATATTTGGTATAGATTTCGTAATTTTCGATATCGAAAAAGTGGCCGTGGCCATAGTCGGATTTCGGCCATTTTTTATACCAATACAAAGGGAGTTCAGATAAGTACGTCAACTAAGTTTAGTAAAGATATATCGATTTTTGTTCAAGTTATCGTGTTAAGGGCCGAGCGGAAGGACAGGCGGTAGACTGTGTATAAAAACTGGGCGCGGCTTCAGACCATTTCGCCTATTTTCACAGAAAACATTTATCGTCATAGAATCTATGCCCCTCACAAGGATTGGTTAATTTTTGTTCGATTTATGGCATTAAAAGTATTCTAAACAAATTGAATGAAAAAGGCGGAGCCACGCCCATTTTGAAATTTTATTTTATTTCTGTATTTTGTTGCACCATATCATTACAGTAGTTGAATGTTCACATAATTTACTTATATACTGTGAAGATATTCAATTTTTTGTTATAATTTGACTAAAAAATTTTTGTTTTTTAAAAGTGGGCGTGTCCGTCATCCGATTTTGCTAATTTTTACTTAGCACACATACAGGAATAGGGTAACGCTCTTGCTAAATTTTATCATGATATCTTCAACAACTGCCAAATTTTGGCTTGCAAAACTTCCAAATTACCTTCTTTCTAAAGTGGGCGGTGCCACGCCCATTGTCCAAAATTTTACTAGTTTTCTATTCTGCGTCATAAGGTCAACCCACCTACCAAGTTTCTTCGCTTTACCCGTCTTTGGTAATGAATTATCGCACCTTTTGTGTTTTTCGAAAAAGTGGGCGTGGTTATAGTCCGATTTCTTCCATTTTACATAGTGATCTGAGATGGGTGCCCAGGAACCTACATATCAAGTTTCATCAAGATACCTCAAAATTCACTCAAGTTATCGTGTTTACGGACGGACGGACGGACGGACATGGCTAAAAAAATTTCTTTTTTCGTCCAGATCGTTTTGATATATAGATGTCTGTATCTATCTCGATTAGTTTATGCCGTTACGGATTACCGTTATGCGAACAAAGTGAGTATACTCTCTGAGCTCTGCTCAGCTGGGTATAAAAAAAAAAAACAAATAACTATTGAAATGGCTTCGAGGGTAGATAAATTTAAAAGTTCATATGAGAAAATGGCTCTCAAAATATCTAGACAAGTATGTAGGTCTAAGTTCGAGTGAAACCGAACATTACATACCCAGCTGTATACTTGAAATGCTGTTGTTGTTTGTTTTGTGTGCTTAATAGTGTTACAAGGCTGCGCAATAATACATATGCATGTGGTTATATTCTGAACTAATTTTTCTTCGAGTTATGGCCCCCGAAACATCGAAAATTGCTTAGTAATAATAGGGGCGGTGCCACGCCCATTCTTTTAAATTTGAAGTTTTTCCTATTTAGTGTTATAAATCCACTTGGGAAATGAAACACCATTGATATAAAGCTCTTTTTTGCAAAGATATAACTTAGTTGATTCGTCCACGACCCTCCTAAAATCTGTTATATAAAAGTGGGCGTGGTCCTTAACCAATTTCGTTAAGTTTTATTCAAAACATTCCTTATAATAAAGGTAACCTCTCTGCCGAATTTTGTTACGATAGGTTTAACGATTTTTGATTTATGATTAATAATATTTGTAAAATTGATTTTATCACAAGTGGGCGGTGCCATGCCCATTTAAAATTTTTTTTTTAAATTTTTATCAAGAGTCTCAATATCAGTCCACCCGTCAAATTTCAACATTCTAGGTGTATTATTTACTAAATATTCAGGTTGTTTGTGTTTTGCAAAAAGTTCTATATATAAAAAGTGGGCGCGGTTATCATCCGATTTCGCTCATTTTCAATACCAATCTATTCTGGGTTCAGATAAGGTCGTATACCAAATTTGGTGAAAACATCTCAATTGTTGTAATTTTTTCGATCAGTTCAAATTAAAATTTGTATGAATTATTTCAGGCTTGGCTGATCCATTTATTTTGGTGCAAATGAAAGAATTGAATTCACCATTCTGCCCAGCGTTTCGCTGACAAATTTCAGCATCATCAGGGGCGACTCTGTTTATTTTTATATAACAAAAACATATATTAATTATACATTCGCACAAACAGAAGAAATACATGCACTTGGATTTTCGCGATACTCACTACAATATTAAACAATTATATTAAAGCTTAAAACTAGTACCATCAGTAACACTTCTCAATATTTACTCAAGTTATCATGTTAGCGGACAGATGGACGGACGGACATAGATCAATCACATTTTTTTTTTCGATACAGATGATTTTGATGTATTTAAGTCTATATCTATATCGATTCCTTTATAGCTGTACAACCAACCGTTATCCAGTCAAAGTTATAATACCCTGGTGCAGCTGGGTATAAAAAAGTTGTTTTCAATATATTGTATTAATTTTTAATTTCTTTGCAATTTGCAAAAAAAAAAAAAACAATTTGACATTATCTGGTTTGCGAATTCAAAAAAAAATTGAAATTTTTGCAAAACAAATAAATCGTAACTTATTCCAATTAAGAAAAACAATCCAACTGAAAATATCTAATTTAATATTGTTGTTTTTTTATAAATGTTTGTTTATAAATGTGTCCATAAATAAATTATTTATATATTCTAATTTTTTTTCTTATTCCTAGTTTTGGAACAAAAGCTGATTGAAAATATTAAATTCAAGAAAAAAATCGATTTAAGGTATCTGACTTATGAAATATGAAAAAAAAAAAAATATATTTATGTTTTCGAAATATATGTTTAATTTTTAAGCTTTTCCGATTATGAAAAAAAGTTTGAAAATATCTATTTTACGAAATAAGAAAAAAAAAAATAAAAATTATATAAATTTTTTCAAAATAGATTTAGTCTTACTTCTCCGAAATCCAAATGTGTATGACCAAATTAAACTCAGTTCACAATTTTCTTTCTTTTTATATTGGCAACATTTGTAATAAACATAAATCTTGACTAATTGCAGGTGTGTTGCTGCAACGTGATATATGTGATTGCTTATATAAAAGGAAGCTGGAATTTATATTGGAACTCAATTGGCTTATACAAAAGAAATCGAAACTTTTCAAAGCTATGCAAATAATAATATTTGGGTAGCAAAAACCAAAAATGCAAACGAAAAAACAAGAAAAGAATAATTTGTATGAAGAAATGAACAGCAGCATGCATAGAATTTACATACAATTATTGCTTGTGGTAACTAACAAAATTGCCAAAAGGAATTGCTATAAAGGAAAAATGAGTTAAGACACAAATACCGCAAGCAAAGAGAAAGAAAGTGTAATGAAACAACTAACAACAGTTGATTCTTGTCATATAGACATTTGTGTATGTGTGTGTTTATGTAGAGCTGTGTTTTTGGTCTACCAAATTCAGAAAGTTCAGTGAATGAAACAAAACCTAAAGTAAAGAGAAAAGTCAAAGTTTGTATAAGGAATATGCAAACAAGAACTGTCTTGGGATATTTTTGACAATTGCACTATAAAAAGCTGTTATATACAATGGTGGCTTACCAATTTTAAGAGCAGCGCATGTTTACACGATACTGTAAATCATATGTCTATGAAACCAAAAAAGTTGTGAAAAGGAGTCTGAAATCTGAAAGCAATGAAATGCCCTGAAGCATTTAATGGAACCTAAAATTTAAACGCAATTATATGCGAAAGCTTTTAGAAAGTAAATACAGGGCGTATAAGTAATCTAAATTGAGTTGGGTATGCATTAGACAGGGCCGAAAAAAAAGTTGCAAAGGAGCGCCCCTAAATTTGAAGCTTATTTTGAGAGTGGTTACAATAAAAAAATATGGTTTATAATAAGAAAAAAAAAATGTTTTTTTCTTTTTCAAAACTTTTTATTTATTCAAAGTTAAAAAAAAATAAATTTTTCAAAAAACAAAAAATCGGAAAAATATATAATATAGATTTTTTTTTTAACATTTTGTTATTTCGTGAAATGTGAACAAAATATTAATTTTGAAAGGGTTTTATTTAGGTTGACTTGACAGGCTGCACGGCCGGCCAGCGCGAATTTTGTAATTAAAATTTAAGTAACTTCCCGATAAGCTACAAGCTTGAAACTTGGAATATAGTTCAGAACCCGCTGACAATGAAATAATAAGAAAAAAATTACCGCTAGGTAGCGCAAGGATCGAGATATTCACAAAAATCGTATTTGTAGTCCGATTTCGCTCATATTTGGAACACAATACATACAAGAATAGAAATTACCTATGAAAAAAATCGCCGCTAGGTGGCGCATGGATCGAGATATTCACAAAAATCGTATTTGTGGTCCGATTTGGCTCATATATGGAACATTTAATACATACGTGAATAGAAAGCGATCTATAAAAAAAAAATTGCCGCTAGGTGGCGCAAGGATTGAGATATTCAGAAAAATCGTATTAGTGGGCCAATTTGGCTCATATTTGGAAATCATATTTGACATACAGAAATAGAAACCGCTTTAGTAAAAAAAATTCACGCTAGGTATCGCAAAATTGAGATATTCAAAAAACTCGTACTTGTCTGTCCCATTTGGCTCTTTGAACAAATATTATATACCTTTCGGTAGAAGTGACATCAAAATACTTTGGAGCACATAAGTTCAAATTTTGCTAGTGAAGTCAGTATAATAAAATAAATAAAAAAAATTTTTAAGTTAAACGGTTTTATTGAAAACAATACTTACATTAAGTAATAATAATACTAAAAGCTAGAAAATAATTAGGTAGATCCTAGGTACTAGTCATCACACTCCTCATCAATCTATGGCGTTGATCAGACAATAAATAAAAGCGTTGGGCGCGTGAAATTTCTGAAAATGTGAGGCGTAGCATAACCTGATTAAGGTTCAGTTGGTCTTAAATATGATTATCAGCAGAAATTTTATGCGTTCAATGCTTTTATTTAATTGTCTGTTGAACGCCCTAGATTGATGAGGAGTGTGATGACTAGTACATATGATCTACCTAATTATTTTCTAGCTTTTAGTATTATTATTACTTAATGTAAGTATTGTTTTCAATAAAACCGTTTAACTTAAATTTTTTTTAAATTATTTTATTTAATATATGAATTCTCAAAATTTTTACAAATTTTGCGAAAGTTCTGATAAACATATCTAATGAAACAAATATTTTTTAAACATTTTATGAATTCATAGTTACAAGCAAATTTTATCTCCTGAGCGAAATATTTTAAATGCAAAAGTTGATTAGATTTTGCTGAGTTCTGCCATATAAATTGAAAATAATATTCATTATTTATGTAGGTTTTTTTTGCTCGGAATTTTGTCGATGTTTTTTGAGCATTTTATTTCAATCCAAAGCAGTGTTGCGCAACGCCGGCGAGTTTCGAACAGAAACGCAATTTTTTTGTAGTAGTATGCGTGTATAAGGAGAATGATTAAGCTTAGAACTCATGTAAGAGTTCTTTGTTGTTTGAAGTACAAGCGGAAATTGAATGCTTTGCTGAATGTAGGTGACGTCCGAAAAGTTTTCTCGAAGCTGTGAAAAGCTCTCGGGTGCAACATTGCTCTAAAGCAAAAGTCATTTATTATATTTTTTTGTTTTGCTTTAAAACTTTAATTTTTCTAATAAATAAAAAAAAATAATTCTAAAAATAAAGGTTTTTTTTGAGATTGTACAAATTTTTTCTAAATCTTCTCAACATGAACTTAATATTTAGGGGAAATTTTTCGGAACTTTTTATATTTCATTTACGAATCGACCCAGCCTATTTCGTATATGTGCGTGAGCGACATGTGTAAGTTTTCGACAAGAACCCCAAAAACACTACTCACATGCATACACACACATTGTATGAATATAGCTTTATAATAAAATATAGTACATGCAATTGTGGCTATAAATTTTGGTTGACAACGTACTATTGTCATATCCCCGAGCAGCTATAAATTACAAGCTAGCCACTGAAGCATAAAATTAAATGAAGACAACTACAACAACAACGAGTCATATACCAAGAAACCCTTTAGCAAACACATTGACGTACTAATTCGCACGCCTTTTTATACAACAAACACACACATACATACATATATAAAGACATATCATGGAGCAATTTTTACGCGAATATGCCGTGCAAAGCATTCCACCACATTTACATACCACCGGTGGCATAGTGGAAAAATACGTACGTCATATGTTAAAAGACGCCAACGCAAACAGGCATGTCCTCAGTGAATACAGCCGCAGCAATGACAGGTTACACAGCAGCAGCGATATGGCCGTTAAGAGTGCTGAAAATAGTAGTGACTATTATTATATCACAGTTGCAACCGCTGACCAATTGCTTAAGGATGAAGGCGTCGAAAATATTATCACAAGCGCTGAGCAGCTACAACAACAACCGCAGTTCATATACAACGAGAGTGGCAGCAAAGCACTGGCTGACAATCCTTCAGTATTGCAGTTGTCATCAACACTTGGTGTGACAATAAAAAATATTGGTAATTTTGCTAGCACAACTGCCGCTGCCACAGCTGCATCTGTAGCTGGTATAGGTGATATGCATAGTACAATGAATGCTTATGCGGATTTTAACTCAACTGGCGTCGATATCTGTGATGAGTCCATACAAAATGGTAATGAAGAAGTGTCCGCATTGTCGACTGTTTACTTTAAGACCGCCGTCTATATGATGTACATTCCAATTTTTGTATTCGCATTATTGGGTAATGGTACGGTTTGTTATATTGTACAATCAACGAATCGCATGCATACGGTAACAAATTATTTTATTGCAAATTTGGCTGTGGGTGATATATTGATGTCACTATTTTGTGTACCATTTTCGTTTGTATCGATATTCATATTGAATCATTGGCCATTTGGTACGGTGCTGTGTAATTTGGTGAACTACTCGCAGGCAGTGTCGGTGTTGGTGAGCGCATATACTTTGGTTGCCATCAGTATTGATCGTTATATGGCGATTATGTGGCCACTGCGTCCACGCATAACAAAGAGGTGAGTTGAAAATTCTACTTTTTATGTAAATTTATAAGTCAGGCTTACAAATTGTGAATATCTGGATAATACTAAATTTAGTTAGAACGAAATAGTATTGTTGAGTTAAGTTCCGGCTTTCTCGAAAGCAGAACTGCGATATTGGGGTTTCGACATTGCATCGAACTATGTCGCGAAAGATGTTGTAATATTAAATAGCTTATGACCTCTATGATTTTTTCAGACAAAAATATATGCTATATACGTAAGCATTAGGTGAAATGTGAAGCCTGTAGTTGTTAAAATGGGCCAGTAATTACGAAAAGCTTCTTATCTGAACAATCGGTTATGGAGGATGTTTGCTACAAATACGACCGACCTTCAGATCAGACAGATATCAGACAGAGATCAGATCAGATATGTGCAATACACGAAAGTATATGGTGAAGTGTGAAGCTTCGAGCTGATAAATTGTGGAAGATATAACAAAAATCCTCTTTTCTGAAAAATCGGTTATATGGGCGATATATGCTATAAAGTTTCGATCCGGCCGGTTCCAACAAATGTCTAATCCGACACCTAAATATACCCGCTCTCCAAATTTTTTCAAGATATCTCAAAAATTGAAGGACTAGTTTGCATACAAATATACAGATGGATAGAAGGACATACGGACAGACGGACATGGCTAAATCAACTCCACTCTTCACCCTCATCATTTCGGTATACTTATTGGTGGGTCTATCTATTTTTCTTTAAGGACTTACAATTTTTAGATTCGTGGCGAATTTAATATACCATTTCATTTTTATGAAAGTTATAAAAACGTTGATGTTGGCCGTATTGGCAAAGAGAGAACCAGGGCTACATGTGGTTTGCTAAAAATCAACCATAGTATTTTCGCCATTGAAAATGTTTATATTTTTAAACACCTGTCTAGTTTACTTTTGGATATCGCTTGTAAGTTCAGCATTTAATACTGCCAATGCAGCGATGAAATTAATTGTCGAGAAGCTCGCGAGTACCTCTTCAGGCTTTTTACTCCATATCATATAGGGACTAAGAGTCCCACCACCTAGATGGGATAGTCTCTGCCTAGCTAGAGCGACGCATTCGCAGAGAACGTGAACCGGTGTTTCATCATCTAGCTCACAGAAACGACAAATTTGGGTATCAGATAGATTTAGTTTACTTAGCTGATATCATAGACCGCAGTGTCACGTGAAGTACCCAGTAAGAGGTCTTAGGTCCTTCCTGCTTAGGTTAATGAATTTGGCCTGCTTTTGCCCTGGGCAATCAATCCAGTGATGTCTGAATTATTTAGTTTCCCAGTTACTTATAGTTTCCCTGGTGTGTGCTTTTGTGAGGCCACAAAAGGGCTCTGGACCATAGAATGCTGATGTAGCACCCTGCTTTGCTAGGTAATCTGCATGTTCATTCCCTTCATGTCCCTGATGTCCGGGAACCCATCCCAACAAAACCTTGTTTTTGGCTCCCAGGGCATTAAGGATTTCAGTGCATTCATCCATCAGCTTAGATGTAACTATATAGGATTGCAAGGCACGCAGTGCCGCCTGTCTGTTCGGCATAATGTAGCTGCTCTTCGATGTTGAGCCTATCCGCAGACATTCTCTAGCACAGACCTCTATTGCATGAATTTCTGCCTGTAGTGTGGTGGGGTAACATCTCATTGGTATCGATTTTTTGAAGTTTGGCTCATAGATGTCAGCTCTCGTTCTTCCGTCATCGAATTTCGATCCATCCGTGTACCAGACCTCTGAGTCAGGGTCGTTATAAGGATTCCCTATTTCCCCGTGGGTCCTGTCCACAATGGACACTTCAAAGTTCCGTGAGATTCTGAGCTTAGGGGACATTACGTCATGCGGTTGTAGTGAGGGATTTCCTATGAATTTTCTTATTACTTTCATATGCCCTATCATATTTCCTTCCTTCAACTCAGAAATATTTGGAAGTCTTAGTGCACCTAGTGCTGCCTCTTTCTCTATCAGAATAGGGAAGGGAGGTATTCCCACTAAAGCACTAAGTGATGCATGCAGTAACTCCAAAAGTGACTAACAAAATGGTTTCCTATCTCTATAGATAAAAAACTTGGACATACAGATGTGCGTATTTGTGGAAAACTACCCACTCAGTGGGGTAACATAGGACAACAAAGGCCAAAAGCTCAACTAACGTTATACCCATTAAAATATTTTATAGGATCAAGTGAGTTTATGACCACTTCAAATGATCATGAGGTCAATTGATTTTATGTACTTTACAGTAGGTCTTGCGATAAACGAAGACCAGTAGTACTTGCTATGGTGACTTAAATAATGTGGAGACAGGTCGTGAAATAAATGTTTACGGAAATAAATTTGAAATTGGGAAGGACGTTTTTTAGGAAAAAGCTCTTAAGATGAAAACAGTGTCAGCATAATAGCTACACCCTATAAATCTCATATCATGAAAAATGAGGAATGGATCGAAATTTCGAAAGGTGGGCAAAGAATATTCTCTCGCTATGCCAATGAATGTTTAAAGTTGAAATGTCATTATTATTGTTCTGAGGAGCTCTACAATTGCTGATATATTGTGCCTTTGAGGTCTGAGGTCGTTTTCTTCAACTATTTCTGCTAAATTCAGCCCCTTGAAATATTAGTTAATTTTAACCAAACTATAAAAAATGACTTTTCGTTCAGTGAGATGGAATATAATGGAATTTTAGAGCTTCTCAAGATAAAAAAGGATTTTTGAAATTTTGAAAACCCGATGTCGAACAACCAACTATAACAAAAAACAAGTAAGAACGGGACTGTCTTCGGCTGTGCCGAAGACTTCATACCTTTCATGAATGGGGCTGAACAATAATCTTATCCCGTTCGTAATCTCCGAATAATCGGATGTATAAGATAAGAAATATATAGTGAACAGATCTACATACCTTAAAGATTTTTAAGATAAATATAAAATAAAAAACGGGTAGGTACTTTGTGTGAGGATGCAAAGTTTCAGGTTTTTTGTGGTCTGCGTGTAAAAACTATGACTACGAATCACGTATTTCAAAAATATATGACGAAAACGTAACTATTTGATGAAATTTGATGAATTTTGAAGATTCTAGCCGTAAAAAAGGGGTCAAAATGACAGTTTATATGAAGTATATAATATATATACGACCGATCTCTATGATTTTTTCAGACAACAATATATGCTATATATGTAAGCATTTTGTGAAATTTGAAGCTTCTAACTGTTAAAACGGGGCAGAAATTGCGCAAAGTTTCTTATCTGAACAATCGGTTGTATGAGATATACACTATGTGTACCACCGATCTCAATGATTTTTTCAGACATCAATATATGCTATACACGTAAGCAGTTGGTGAAATTTGAAGCTTCCAGCTGTTAAAATGGGGCCGAAATCGTAAAAAAAAAATATATATACTATATATATATACTATATATACCATCATATATATATTATATATATCACCGATCTCTATGATTTTTTGACACAACAATACATACTATATACGTAAGCAATCGGTGAAATTTGAAGCTTATAACTGTTAAAATGGGGAAGAAATTGCGCAAAGTTTCTTATCTGAACAATCGGTTGTATGAGATATATACTATGTATATCACCGATCTCAATGATTTTTTCAGACATCAATATATGCTATACACGTAAGCAGTTGGTGAAATTTGAAGCTTCTAGCTGTTAAAATGGGGTAGAAATTGCGAAAAGTTTCTTATCTGAACAATCGGTTGTATGAGATATATACTATATATAGAACCGATCTCTATGATTTTTTCAGACAACAATATATGCTATATACCTAAGCAATCAGTGAAATTTGAAGCTTCTAGCTGTTAAAATGGGGTAGAAATTGCGAAAAGTTTCTTATCTGAACTATCGGTTGTATGAGATATATACTATATATACAACCGATCTCTATGATTTTTGCAGACAACAATATATGCTATATACGTAAGCAATCGGTGAAATTTGAAGCTTATAGCTGTTAAAATGGGGTAGAAATTGCGAAAAGTTTCTTATCTGAACAATCGGTTGTATGAGATATATACTATATATACAACCGATCTCTATGATTTTCTCAGACAACAATATATGCTATACACGTAAGCATTTGGTGAAATTTGAACATATCTAAACGATTTTTAAGATAAATATAAAATAAAAAATAGGTAGGTAATCTGTGTGAGGATGCAAAGCTTCACGTTTTTGTAGTCTGCATGTAAAAACTATGGCTACGAATCACGTATTTCAAAAATATATGACGTAAACGTAACTATTTGAAGAAAATTTGATGAATCTTGAAGCTTCTAGCCGTAAAAAAGGGGTCAATATGACAGTTTATATGAAGTATATAATATATATACCACCGATCTCTGTGATTTTTTCAGACAACAATATATGCTATATACGAAAGCATTTTGTGAAATTTGAAGCTCCTAACTGTTAAAACGGGGCAGAAATTGCGCAAAGTTTCTTATCTGAACAATCGGTTGTATGAGATATATACTATGTATATCACCGATCTCAATGATTTTTTCAGACATCAATATATGCTATACACGTAAGCAGTTGGTGAAATTTGAAGCTTCTAGCTGTTAAAATGGGGTAGAAATTGCGAAAAGTTTCTTATCTGAACAATCGGTTGTATGAGATATATACTATATATAGAACCGATCTCTATGATTTTTTCAGACAACAATATATGCTATATACCTAAGCAATCAGTGAAATTTGAAGCTTCTAGCTGTTAAAATGGGGTAGAAATTGCGAAAAGTTTCTTATCTGAACTATCGGTTGTATGAGATATATACTATATATACAACCGATCTCTATGATTTTTGCAGACAACAATATATGCTATATACGTAAGCAATCGGTGAAATTTGAAGCTTATAGCTGTTAAAATGGGGTAGAAATTGCGAAAAGTTTCTTATCTGAACAATCGGTTGTATGAGATATATACTATATATACAACCGATCTCTATGATTTTTTCAGACAACAATATATGCTATATAAGTAAATATTCGGTGAAATTTGAAGCTTCTAGCTGTTAAAATGGGGCTAAAATTTGCGAAAATATATATATATATACTATATATATATACTATATATACCACCATATATATACTATATATACCACCATATATATACTATATATACGACCGATCTCATAACTTTTTCAGGCAACAATATGTTCAATATACGAAAGTATATGGTGAAGTTTGAAGCTTCAATCTGTTAAATTGGGTAAGATATTACAAAAATCCTCTTTTTCTGAAAAATCGGTTGTATGGAGGATATATGCTATAGTGGTCCGATCCGGTCGGTTCCGACAAATGTTTAATCGGACACCCAAATACACCTGCTCACCAAATTTTATCAAGATATCTCAAAAATTGAGGGACTAGTTTGCATACAAACAGACAGACGGACAGACGGACAGACGGACATGGCTAAAACAACTCAGCTCTTCAACCTGGTTATTTCGGTATACTTAATGGTGGGTCTATCTATTTTCCTTTAAGGACTTACAATTTTCGGTTTCGTGACGAAATTAATATACCATTTCATTTTCATGAAAGGTATAAAAACAGGTAGGTACTTTGTGTGAGGATGCAAAGTTTCAGGTTTTTTGTGGTCTGCGTGTAAAAACTATGACTACGAATCACGTATTTCAAAAATATATGACGAAAACGTAACTATTTGATGAAATTTGATGAATTTTGAAGATTCTAGCCGTAAAAAAGGGGCAAAATGACATTTTATATGAAGTATATAATATATATACGACCGATCTCTATGATTTTTTCAGACAACAATATATGCTATATATGTAAGCATTTTGTGAAATTTGAAGCTTCTAACTGTTAAAACGGGGCAGAAATTGCGCAAAGTTTCTTATCTGAACAATCGGTTGTATGAGATATATACTATATATACAACCGATCTCTATGATTTTTTCAGACAACAATATATGCTATATAAGTAAATATTCGGTGAAATTTGAAACTTCTAGCTGTTAAAATGGGGCTAAAATTTGCGAAAATATATATATATATACTATATATATATACTATATATACCACCATATATATACTATATATACCACCGATCTCAATGATTTTTTCAGACATCAATATATGCTATACACGTAAGCAGTTGGTGAAATTTGAAGCTTCTAGCTGTTAAAATGGGGTAGAAATTGCGAAAAGTTTCTTATCTGAACAATCGGTTTTATGAGATATATACTATATATAGAACCGATCTCTATGATTTTTTCAGACAACAATATATGCTATATACGTAAGCAATCGGTGAAATTTGAAGGTTATAGCTGTTAAAATGGAGTAGAAATTGCGAAAAGTTTCTTATCTGAACAATCGGTTGTATGAGATATATACTATATATACAACCGATCTCTATGATTTTTTCAGACAACAATATATGCTATATAAGTAAATATTCGGTGAAATTTGAAGCTTCTAGCTGTTAAAATGGGGCTAAAATTTGCGAAAATATATATATATATACTATATATATATACTATATATACCACCATATATATACTATATATACCACCAATCTTTATGATCTTTTCAGACAACAATATATGCTATATACGTAAAAATTTGCTGAAATTTGAAGCCTCTAGCTCTTCAAATAGGGCAGTAATTACGAAAAGTTCCTTATCTGAACAATCGGTTGTGGGGGATATATACTATATATACGACCGATCTCATAAATTTTTTCAGGCAACAATATGTTCAATATACGAAAGTATATGGTGAAGTTTGAAGCTTCAATCTGTTAAATTGGGTAAGATATTACAAAAATCCTCTTTTTCTGAAAAATCGGTTGTATGGAGGATATATGCTATAGTGGTCCGATACGGTCGATTCCGACAAATGTCTAATCGGACACCCAAATACATCTGCTCACCAAATTTTATCAAGATATCTCAAAAATTGAGGGACTAGTTTGCATACAAACAGACAGACGGACAGACGGACAGACGGACATGGCTAAAACAACTCAGCTCTTCAACCTGATTATTTCGGTATACTCAATGGTGGGTCTATCTATTTTCCTTTAAGGACTTACAATTTTCGGTTTCGTGACGAAATTAATATACCATTTCATTTTCATGAAAGGTATAAAAAATAATAATTTCGGCTGTATTTGAAAAAAAAAAATAAAAATATAAAAAAACAAGTAAGGAAGGTTAAGTTCGGGTGTAACCGAACATTACATACTCAGTTGAGAGCTAAGGTGACAACATAAGGGAAAATAACCATGTAGGAAAATGAACCGAGGGAAACCCTGGAATGTGTTTGTATGACATGTGTATCAAATGAAAGGCATTAAAGAGTATTTTATGAGGGAGTGGGCCATAGTTCTATAGGTGGACGCCATTTAGGGATATAGCCATAAAGGTGGATCAGGGTTGACTCTAGAATGCGTTTGTACGATATGGGTATCAAATGAAAGGTATTAATGAGTATTTTAAAAGGGTGTGGACGTAAGTTCTATAGATGGACGCCTTTTCGAGATATCGCCGTAAAGATGGACCAGGGGTGACTCTAGAATGCGTTTGTACGATATGGGTATCAAATGAAAGGTGTTAATGAGCATTTTAAAAGGGAGTAATCCTTAGTTCCATAGGTGGTCGCCGTTTCGAGATATCGCCATAAAGGTGGCCCAGGGGTGACCCTAGAATTTGTTTGCACAATATGGGCATCAAACCAAAGGTGTTAATGAGTATTTTAAAAGGGAGTGGGCCTTAGTTCTATAGGTGGACGCCGTTTCGAGATATCGCCATAAAGGTGGGCCAGGGGTGACTCTAGAATTCGTTTGTGCAATATGGGTATCAAACGAAAGGAGTTAATGAGTATTTTAAGAGGGAGTGGGCCTTAGTTCTATAGGTGGGCGCATTTTCGAGGTATCGCAATAAAGGTGGACCAGGGGTGACTCTAGACTTTGTTTGTACGATATGGGTATTAAATGAAAGGTGTTAATGAGAATTTTTAAAAGGGAGTGGGCCTTCGTTTTATAGGTGTTCGCCTTTTCGAGATATCGCCATAAAGGTGGACCAGGGGTGACTTTAGAATTTGTTTGTATGATATGGATATCAAATGAAAGGTGTTAATGAGTATTTTAAAAGGGAGTAATCCTTAGTTCCATAGGTGGACGCCGTTTCGAGATATCGCCATAAAGGTGGGCCAGGGAGTAACCTAATCGCTACAACAACAACAACAACAGGGGTGACTCTAGAATTCGTTTGTGCAATATGGGTATCAAATGAAAGGTATTAATGAGTATTTTAAAAGGGCGTGGGGCTTAGTTCTATAGGTGGACCCCTTTTCGAGATATCGCCATAAAGGTGGACCAGGGGTGACTCTAGAATTCGTTTGTGCAATACGGGTATCAAACGAAAGGAGTTAATGAGTATTTTAAGAGGGAGTGGGCCTTAGTTCTATAGGTGGACGCCTTTTCGAGATATCGCCGTAAAGATGGACCAGGGGTGATTCTAGAATGCGTTTGTACGATATGGATATCAAATGAAAGGTGTTAATGAGCATTTTAAAAGGGAGTAATCCTTAGTTCCATAGGTGGACGCCGTTTCGAGATATCGCCATAAAGGTGGACCAGGGGTGACCCTAGAATTTGTTTGCACAATATGGGCATCAAACGAAAGGTGTTAATGAGTATTTTAAAAGGGAGTGGGCCTTAGTTCTATAGGTGGACGCCGTTTCGAGATATCGCCATAAAGGTGGGCCAGGGGTGACTCTAGAATTCGTTTGTGCAATATGGGTATCAAATGAAAGGTGTTAATGAGCATTTTAAAAGGGAGTAATCCTTAGTTCCATAGGTGGACGCCGTTTCGAGATATCGCCATAAAGGTGGACCAGGGGTGGCCCTAGAATTTGTTTGCACAATATGGGCATCAAACGAAAGGTGTTAATGAGTATTTTAAAAGGGAGTGGCCTTCGTTCTATAGGTGTTCGCCTTTTCGAAATATCGCCATAAAGGTGGACCAGGGGTGACTCTAGAATGAGTTTGTACGATATGGGTATCAAATTAAAGGTATCAATGAGAGTTTTAAAAGGGAGTGGTGGTAGTTGTATATGTGAAGGCGTTTTCCAGATATCGACCAAAATGTGGACCAGGGTGACCCAGAACATCATCTGTTGGATACCGCTAATTTATTTATATATGTAATACCTGCCAAGATTTTAAGGGTTTTTTATTTCGCCCTGCAGAACTTTTTCATTTTCTTCTACTTAATATGGTAGGTGTCACAACCATTTTATAAAGTTTTTTCTAAAGTTATATTTCGCGTCAATGAAACAATCCAAGTACTTTACCATTTTTCATCCCTTTTTTCGTATTTGGTATAGAATTATGGCATTTTTTTCATTTTTCGTAATTTTCGATATCGAAAAAGTGGGCGTGGTCATAGTCGGATTTCCTTTGTTTTTCATACCAAGATAAAGTTTGTTCAGATAAGTACGTGAACTGAGTTTAGTAAAGATATATCGATTTTTGCTCAAGTTATCTTGTTAACAGCCATGTGGAAGGACAGACGGACGACTGTGTATAAAAACTGGGCGTGACATCAACCGATTTCGCCCATTTTCACAGAAAACAATTAGTGCCATAAAATCTATGACTCTACCAAATTTCAAAAGGATTGGTTAATTTTTGTTCGACTTATGGCGTTAAAAGTATCCTAGACAAATTAAATGAAAAAGGGCGGAGCCACGCCCATTTTTAAATTTTCTTTTATTTTGGTATTTTGTTGCACCATATCAATACTGGAGTTGAATCTTGACATAATTTACTTATATACTGTAAAGATATTAAATTTTTTGTTAAAATTTTACTTTAAAAAAAATTTTTTTTAAAAGTGGGCGTGGTCCTTCTCCGATTTTGCTAATTTTTATTGAGCGTACATATAGTAATAAGAGTAACGTTCCTGCCAAATTTCATCATGATATCTTCAACGACTGCCAAATTACAGCTTGCAAAAGTTTTAAATTACCTTCTTTTAAAAGTGGGCGGTGCCACGCCCATTGTCCAAAATTTTACTAATTTTCTATTTTGCGTCATAAGTTCAACTCATCTACCAAGTTTCGTCGCTTTATCGGTCTTTTGTAATGAATTATCGCACTTTTTCGGTTTTTCGAAATTTTCGATATCGAAAAAGTGGGCGTGGTTATAGTCCGATATCGTTCATTTTAAATAGCGATGAGATGATTGCTCAGGAACCTACATACCAAATTTCATCAAGATATCTCAAAATTTACTCAAGTTATCGTGTTAACGGACGGACGGACGGACGGACGGACGGACATGGCTCAATCTAATTTTTTTTCGATCCTGATTATTTTGATATATGGAAGTCTATATCTATCTCGATTACTTTATATATGTACAACCAACCGTTACCCAATCAAACTTAATATACTCTGTGAGCTCTGCTCAACTGAGTATAAAAAATTTCGAAACCCTCTCGACATAAACTTAAAATGAAGTGGTGGAACTGTGCAAGGAATTGACGTTCGTAAAATTATTTCTTTAAGCCTTCAATGCTAGTAAATATTTCAAACAATTAATTGAGCTTCGCCACAAAAAAAAAAAAAATAATAATAATAACGTCAATCAGTCAGTTAAAGTTTGTTACAAATTTATAACAATGAAGTAAACATCGGCTCATAGTAAACCATTTTTTAACGGAAGACTTTTTAAACATGCAAAGCTTACTTTCGCATGGATTTGCGCGTGTGAGCAGGACAAAACACACAGTTTATACGAATAAAAAAAGCTCACACAAAATCATGCGACCAAGGCTAACATTCAGCAAACGTTCATTAAGTTACTCATACGCCACAGACGACATCACGTGCGCCGTTGGTAAGCAGCTCGTCGAACGCTGTAATAACACGCAACTCTTGGGTTTTTGCTTTAACCACACATAAAAGTTGAGCAACGTATAAAAATTTTTGTGGGAAATCAGGTAAAAAAAAGTAATTCACTAACAGTTTATCTAGAACACATAAGCATTTGTTTTTACTCACCTCATGTCGCCTGCAACTACCTGAATAAACTTAACCTTTTACGAGCGCATAAAACACATGAATGGGTATATAATTTTATGTTTTTTTTTTTGTTTTTAATATGCATTTATGACTCCTATTCTAAGAGTGCAATAATTTTAACATTCGTTGCTTGCTCTCCAAGGAGTTATTTAGCGATTAAGCTCATTTATGTTCGTCGTTATTTGACGCTTATGACTAAAACACACTAAATATATGCGACTACAATGTTTTACTCAGTTTAACTATGGTGAAATATCCTTTTACAACATTGTCAGCATGCTATTTAATGGCAATTGCGTTTGTGGTAGTTTTTGTATATTTGGCTTAGATGTATGTTGACTAGGACATTTATGGGTAGCAAGAGGCTTGCTATGACTTTGAAAATGGTAGCGAATTTCTCTTAAATTTTGATGCTGGAAAAAATGTACGAAGAAACAAAATACAAACTTGTTTCTTCAAACTATACAAGTATACCTCCTGCTCCTGCCTTCATCTTGAAAATTGTAAAAAAGGAGAAATAATTGAAAGAAAAATTTGTAAGATGCCAGAAAGTGCTCTACCTGCTTTATAAGCAGACAGGCAATAAAATAGTTCAACTAGAAGCGGTTAAAGGAAAAGTTCGTATAGGAAAAGCTGAAGTTATATCCGACAAGGAGTATATAAAATCAACGGCCATATGTTGAGCTGACCTTAAAGCTTGATAATTATCATAATGTTAATTGGCTACATCAGGGGAACAAAGATCGATTTAATTTATGACCTTTTTAGATTTGCATTAGAATTGCGAGAAAAGGGCGTACGTTATACCCACTTCAAATTCTCCGATTTGTTGGACTTATGGCCACTTCAAATATTAACAAGGTCAACAGACTTTATGGGATTTTTGGTTTGAGTTTCTCGCCATTTAGGAAATGTTCCTTGGATGGAATGACAATTTCGGTAAAAAGACCATAACAATAAATATTATTATTATGATGCTATTATAAGACTTTGATGCACTGGAACTTTTATTCAAAAATATTGGGCTTGACCTTTCAACCTGTTGCTGTATGGTATTAAGAATCACTCCACCTAAATGGGAGAGCTCTGCCTTGCATTTACAGATAATGTTAACTGGCGTTTTGCAAAAAGCTTCCCCTGAATTGCTTGGAAGTTTAGTTGAATATGATTTTCTTATTTCAACGGAATACTCACCGGCTCGGCTTTTAATCAAATTTTTCTCACAAAAAAGGGACCAGAATTTAGAAAAAAGAAGCACCGCAGGGTAAAAATAAAAAAGAGCGACTTTTCTTATTGATTTTGTCAAAATTTTTAGTTGAATAAGGCCTTTTTTATTCGACTTTTCATTCCAATGAATGAAAACATAGCGGGGACAAATAAATGTAATTATTATGCCCATTTTAGAACATTTCCAAAATCAGAATAGTCAATATCGTTTACACTAAAACCATTTAAAATGTTGACGTCACCGCTCCTACACATGTCATATACGCCACTGGATCAGATATCTCTGGTATCACGTTAAAACCCTTTTTATACTCAGCAGAGCAGAGCTCACAGAGTAAATTAACTTTGATTGGATAACGGTTGGTTGTACAGGCATAAAGGAATCGAGATAGATATAGTCTTCCATATATCAAAATTATTAGTATCGAAAAAAAATTCGATTGAGCCATGTCCGTCCGTCCGTCCGTTAACACGATAACTTGAGTAAATTTTGAGGTATCTTGATGAGATTTGGTATGTAGGTTCCCGGGCACTCATCCCACATCGCTATTTAAAATGAACGATATCGGAATATAACCACGCCCACTTGTTCGATATCGAAAATTTCGAAAAACCGAAAAAGTGCGATAATTCATTATCAAAGACGGATAAAGCGATGAAACTTGGTAGGTGAGCTGAACTAATGACGCAGAATAGAAAATTAGTAAAATTTTGGACAACTGGCGAGGCACCGCCCACTTTTAAAAGAAGGTAATTTAGAAGTTTTGCAAGCTGTAATTTGGCAGTCGTTGAAGATATCATTATGAAATTTTTCAGGAACGTTACCCCCATCACTATTTGTATGCTTAATAAAAATTAGCAAAATCGGAGAATGACCACGCCCACTTTAAAAAAATTTTTTTTTAAGTCAAATTTTAGCAAAAATTTGAATATCTTTACAGTATATAAGTAAATTATGTCAACATTCAACTCCAGTAATGATATGGTGCAACAAAATACAAAAATAAAAGAAAATTTCAAAATGGGCTTGACGCCGCCCTTTTTCATTTCATTTGTCTAGAATATTTTTAATGCCATAAGTCGAACAAAAATTTACCAATCTTTGTGAAATTTAGTAGGGGCATAGATTCTAGGACGATAACTGTTTTCTATGAAGAAGGGCGAAATCGGTTGAAGCCACGCCCAGTTTTTATACACAATTTTGGAATTGCATTCTGTAAAATTTCGATCCCATACAGGAAATTTTTTGAAATTTTTCGGACTATCGAACTATTTATTAGACATATTTAGGCACTCCGGCTGGCTTGCTTTGACAAAGGAAATGCCGTAATGGCACGCTTCACCCCTCTACTTGCGTCAACATGTCCTTTGTGCTATTTACATCCACCGTCAAATTGTAGCGGGGTAACAAAAGAAATAAATACACTCTTGGCGCGATTTACCTCCGATGAGATTTAGGTCGAGCAACATCCATCCCAATAATGACAGGTGTTACATACTTTATTTGCGACCGCACTTTACTCCTCAGCATTGGTACAACGTTGACCGGCTTCAGCTCAGACCACGGACGTTTCTGCAGAGTCCATGCTGGTACAACTCCAGAAGGGACGGTGTCTAACTAGAAAGTAGTAAGTCCACGTAGTTAACGTTTTAAATGACCACCTCGCCTACGCTTCACAATGCTTTAAAGCATTTTAAAAAAAATGAAGGGGGTGATAACCTCTGACGAGGTTTAGGGTCAAGATTCTCTCCCAATTTGTGTCGTGCTCTTTGAAATATTTCCTACAAATTACATGTTTTATGCGGACTAGGCAGATGAGTTTCCACTCACAAGCTTATCATGGCAGATATACACTCGGAGTGTTTGCCAAATCACTGCTGAGGGGCGACCTCATATAGAAAGGCTTTTTTCCAATTTTTCTATGTTACTTTGTCCGGAGCTTGAACCTAGGACCTTCGGCGAGGTAGGCGGAGCACGCTACCACCACGGCGGTGACCAGGGTCCGATACATACAAATATATTAGAACGTTCAAAACTTAAAAAAAATGTAAAATAAGGGAAAAAATCGAACAGTTATTTGTTTGACTTTTAGCAAAGAATTCAAAAATTATTTTAACAAGTAAAGGTGTCTAAGTTCCGCTGTAACCGAATATTATATACTCAGCGTGAGCTTCAATTGTATAAATTACTTTTCTACATAACACGTGGCACTGCCCGTTTAAAAAAAATGTTATAGCTTATTATTCTAGTCTACGACCCTTTGTAACGTAACGTTACAATAACGTAACTCCCCCTGTATTTCCTTATTCACCTAAACCTGAACCTCCCTGTACTTATTTTGCTATAGCATAGCCAACAACCACTTCTTTTATAGCATATTCAACAACCAACTAAATTGCGAACCAATGAAAATCACAATAATGGTGCGTTGAATTCTCAACCAGTTTGCGTCACCACCCATATAAACACTGAATTTGCATTTTCGCAATTCAGTCCTCGCAGGTGAGCCAGCGGGAGTGGATGTCTTTTTAAAGACATATTTTTCCCTCCTGCTAGCTGGCTGAGTGGAAGGGGCGCCGTCATGGCTCGAGTCACCCTTCACTTAGGTAAGGACGACGGGGAGGATGCCTTGTGCTACTTTGCCCCCCGCGCCCTCCAAGGTGTTGAGTGGCCCGACGCCCTCATGGCCATTTAACCCCTCCCCCTCAGTTCTAGCTTAGGCTGGCTGAGTGGAAGGGGCGCTGTCATGGCGCGGGTCACCCTTCACTTAGGTAAGGACGACGGGGAGGATGCCTTGTGCTACTTTGCCCCCCCGCGCCCTCCTAGGTATGGTGTGGCCCGATGCCTTAATGACCATACAACCCCTCCCCCTCAGTCCTAGCTTTGGCTGGCTGAGTGGTAGGGGCGCCGTCATGGCGCGGGTCACCCTTCACTTAGGTAAGGACGACGGGGAGGATGCCTTGTGCTACTTTGCCCCCCGCGCCCTCCTAGGTGTTGAGCGGCCCGATGCCTTCATGACATTTCACCCCTTCCCCTCAGCTCTGGTTTCGGCCGTGAGCCGATGCGTGCGCACAGGGGCTACCGCTGTGCCGTTAAGGTGCACTTCCCCTCCGCCCACGGGTCGACCCACGGTGTATCGGATGGTACAACCCCGCCCCCCTTACGCACCTTCTACTAGTGTGCAAGTAGGGAGGCGGGGGTGTCCAGCGGTGAAACCAGCACTAACGAGTCCTCGCAGTCTCTTCCGCAGGTGACTGACCCCGCGACTACCACAGCTGCCGAAGAAGAGCGACTAGAGATCCCGTTGCAGCCGACCGACCAATACCAGCCCGTTGGTACGCCTATCCGACCCCGCCCGGAACACGCAGCCGCTGTCCAGGTAAACCCCGTCGCCGGCCTGTTTTCTCTCTCTCTCTCTGCCCTGGTACGCGCTCCGTAGCCCACCGCCGCTGCCGTCGCACCGTCGCCCCTCTGGTGCCACCACTGCTACGACAACCGTTGGCCGTTCGCCATCCTACCGCCGTTAAGCCGCTGTATCCGTCCCGCCGCTGCTACGACGACCGTTGGCCGTTCGCCATCCCACCGCCGTTAAGCCGCTGCATCCGTCACGCCGCTGCTGCGACGACCGTTGGCTGTTCGCCATCCTACCGCCGTTGAGCCGCTGTATCCGTCCCGCCGCTGCTACGACGACCGTTGGCCGTTCGCCATCCTACCGCCGTTGAGCCGCTGTATCCGTCCCGCCGCTGCTACGACGACCGTTGGCCGTTCGCCATCCTACCGCCGTTGAGCCGCTGCATCCGTCACGCCGCTGCTACGACGACCGTTGGCCGCACGCCATCCTACCGCCGTTAAGCCGCTGCACCCGTCACGTCGCTGCTACAACGACCGTTGGCCGCTTGCCATCCTACCGCCGTTAAGCCGCTGCATCACCGTCCATCCAGTTCGCTGGTGCCGTCACTTCGTCTATACCGCTACACCCATCCGTCCGCTAATACTGTCCGCCGTCCAGCCACTGCGCTCATACTACTGTACCAATCCGTCCGCTAATACTGTCCGCCGTCCGGCCGCCGCGCTGATCCCGCCGCTGCTCCCGGACAACCGTACCATCCCGCCCGCTACTGCACCGCCGCTAAACCACCGTACCGACCCCTCCGCTACTACTACGCCTATTAGCCACCGCCTCCATCTTTGCACGGAAAGCTGCTGTCCGCCTAATATCCCCAGCCGTGTGTGCGTGCGTTCGTAACACATAAATATCGTGTATTTATTCAGTAGGGGTTTGTGGGACCTTTACTCGACTCTGGATTGACTGAGTGTTACCCCAGCCTTAGACAAAACCCACCTCATAAATGGCGCCCGAGCAGGGACCCTCCTCCGCAGATGACCGTGGAAAAACAACTACAACCACCACCAACACTGCCGGGGCGGGTTCGACGAACGCACCGCTAGAAACAACACACACACACGCTCCGGAAGGCACGCTGCTGAACACCGACTCGCTCAATTGGATCTACCTACTTAGGAAGGAGAAGCTGATCGAGGAGTGTAAGGAACACCGAATCGACGTGGAAGGCCAAACCGTAGCCGAGCTGCGCCGCGCACTGAGTACTTACGTGCGAGCGAAACGCGCCAGGAAATCCAGTGAAGACCTGTTGAAAGAGCTGTAACGAGAAGTGAACGAGGAAGAGGGGAAGTTCGCTACGCTACCCCAGCCAACAACAAAGCCGATCCCTTCAATCCAGATCCACAGCCCACAGGCGCACGGAGGAAAGGGAGAGAACGCATTACCAAAACGAGACGAAATGAGCGACGGTGAACTTATGAATACCGTTCGCCGCTGGGACTTGCACTTTTCGGGGGAGGAGTCACTGCACGAATTTCTTGAGAGGATAAAGGAGCTTGCCGAATGCTACCGCATCCCCGTCGACCGACTCCTCCCAACACTGCCGGAGCTTCTTCGTGGGAAAGCACTGCAATGGTACCGCGTCCGTAAGCAACACATACACCGCTGGAGCGATCTGCGGAGGGAGGTGCAAAATTTTTTTCTACCTAAGCGACACATACGACATTTGGAAGAGGCCATCCGACAACGCAAACAGCAAGGCCGAGAGAAGGCCAAGGACTACATCCTCGCACTGGAAACGCTGATCAGCCAACACCCGACGATGTGCGAAGAGAATCACCTCGAACGGATCTATGATGGTCTACGCGTGGAATACCGCCTTTTTGTCAAACGCAGCGGATTTAGGACGATCGAGGAGCTCCTGGAGCTAACGGAAGAGTATGAGCTGTTAAGACGCGAGGAAGCGAAACAGGGAAAAATGGTGGCCCACAGCCTATACCACCTACCCATGGAATACGACAGCAAAGAGTGCTGTTGGCGCTGCAGGGAACGCGGACACCACCGCTTCCAATGTAAGGGCCCCTGGAGGAAGTTCTGCTCCCGGTGTGGCCAAGACAACATCCTCTCCAGGGACTGCCCATGCCCTCCGACTAGCCCAACTACCGAGAACGCACCCCGAACGCCGTCCAACGCTATTAAAGGAAGCCGCCAAGCACCGTACGTCCGACCAGAGAAGCCGAAGGAACCACCCGCCAGCAAATCGACCGCAAAACCACAAGTAGATGGCCGATTCTATATACCAGTGCTCATCGAGGACATGAGCGTGCGCGCACTAGTGGACACCGGCGCCACCCTATCCTATGTAGATGACACCGTACGGAAACACCTAGAAAAGAACAACATCAAGGCGCGCCCCAACAAGCGAAGCATCCAGCTGGCAGACCAAACGTGTGTCTTTACCTCGAACTCCTACCCGGCAAGGATTGTGTATCAAGGACGAACCACAGACGCGATGCTATCCGTTATCCCAAACTTGGCCGAACAGGTAATCCTCGGAATGGACTTCCTAAGACAGAGGGGAATCATCCTCACGCTGGATGGTCAGCCGCTAGAGGCCACCGTGACCAAGAGAGCACCCGAATTGGATACGCTATGTACATTGACGAGCCGAGAACACCTGAGCGACGAACAAAACACGGAACTGGGAAACTTCCTGGCGCATCACCAAAAGCGGTTTGGAGAAATCATCGGACCAAACACTGCAGCCGAGCATACGATTCGTCTCAAACACAATCGACCGCTGAAGCAACGATACTACCCCCGCAACCCGGCCATGCAACAAGTCATCAACGAAGCGGTAGACGAGCTATTAGCAGGAGGAAGGATAGAACCATCGCGAAGCGCGTACAGCTCGCCAATCGTGCTAGTCCGCAAACAACAGGGCACGTGGAGGATGTGCATCGATTACCGTCAACTCAACGCCGCCAGCGAACCAGACGCTTACCCGTTGCCGCAAATTGGAGCCATTCTCGACCAGCTGAAAGAGGCGAAATTCATCTCGACCATTGACTTGAAGAACGGCTACTGGCAAATCCCGCTCGCCAGAGCATCCCGACCATACACCGCATTTACAGTTCCTGGCAGAGGGTTGTTGCAGTGGAAAGTCATGCCATTTGGCCTACACTCTGCTCCGGCTACCTTTCAACGCGCTCTGGATTCGATACTTGGACCCGAACTCCAACCAAAAGTTTTCGCCTACCTGGACGATATCATCGTATTTGGAGATACCTTCGCAGAACACTTGGCGATCTTGAGGGAAGTGTTCGAGCGCCTACAAAGACACAGTATGCAAGTAAACTTCGAAAAAGCAGCTTCGTCCAGCAACAACTCCATTACCTAGGACATATCATCAGTTCGAAAGGAATTCACACCGATCCAGCAAAAGTATCCGCTGTACAGGGGATGCCCGCACCGAAAACGCTCAAAGAGCTCCGCCGTTTTCTTGGACTCGCGTCATGGTACCGCCGCTTCGTGGCAGACTTCTCTACGCTCGCCGCGCCGCTTAACCAACTGCTGAAAAAGGGACAAGTCTGGAAATGGGAGGCGCAACAAAATCACGCTTTCAAAGCACTCAAGGATAAGCTCTCCAGCGCGCCAATACTTTGTTGTCCGGACTTCTCTCAACCGTTTTTTCTCCAGACCGACGCGAGCGGAGAGGGCCTGGGCGTCGTGCTCTATCAACGCCATTCCGACCACGAGAATGTAGTAGCCTACGCCAGCCGAAGCCTAACCCAGCTGGAAAAGCGATACTCGGCCACCGAACAAGAATCCCTCGCCGTGCTATGGGGTATCCGTAAGATGAGACCGTACCTGGAGGGGTATCACTTCACCGTCATCACCGACCACCACTCACTAAAATGGCTGCACTCACTCCAAAACCCCTCTGGACGTCTGGCAAGATGGGCACTGGAATTGCAACAATATAATTTCGAGATAGAATACCGAAAAGGAGCACAGAACGTGGTAGCCGACGCACTCTCCCGCTGCCCGCTACGACACGCCGATGACGACATTTTGTACACCATAACCAACGGAACAAACGACTGGCACGAGAGGAAAGCAAGACAGGTGCGGGAAAAACCCCAAGCACATCCAGATTACCAGATCGTCGATAACCGACTCTTCCGCCACATTTCCCCGAGAAATCAACTTTCGCGGTCACCGC
The DNA here is from genome assembly GCF_040869045.1 of Eurosta solidaginis. NCBI lineage: Eukaryota > Metazoa > Arthropoda > Insecta > Diptera > Tephritidae > Eurosta > Eurosta solidaginis. Next base: position 377,677,897 of record NC_090319.1, read on the forward strand.
AATGGAAGCTGTGCATCCCAGCCGACCGACGAAAGGACGTACTACAGGAAGTCCACGACGCCGCCGCCGCCGGACATCTCGGGGTGAAGAAGACGCTTAAGAGAGCACAACAGAACTATTACTGGCCCGGGATGTTCCGCGATGTCCTCAAACACGTACGGAAGTGTATCAGATGCGCAGAATACAAAGTCGAGCAAAGACGCCCAGCAGGATTGATGGCAACCATGCAATCATCACGACCGTGGGAAATAGTAACCGCTGACTTCGTAGGGCCACTACCCCGTTCCAAGCAAGGAAATACTTGCCTCCTCGTAATGGTGGACAAATTCTCCAAGTGGGTGGAGTTGATCCCAGTGCGCCAAGCGACAACGGCAAGCGTAATCAAAGCACTCCAAGAAAGAGTCATATACCGATTTGGCTGCCCGAAAACCCTCCTCACAGACAATGGCAAACAATTCGTCGGGAAGGCATTAGCAACGTTTTTGAACGACCACCGCATCGATCACAAGTTTACGGCAGCCTACGCCCCGCATGAAAACCCCACCGAGCGAACCAACCGAGTCGTGAAAACCATGATGGCTCAGCGATGCAAGAACGACCACCGCACCTGGGACCAGGAGATACCGCAAATAGCATTCGCGATAAACACGGCCAGCCACGAATCTACAACAGCATCAGCAGCAGAAATCAACTTCGGTAGAGACCTTACAGCACCGCAGCAAGTGCGCACGGAGGGAGCAGTACCAGCAGAGCCACCAACCGTACCACCGTCCATCACCAAGTTGTGGGACGAGATAAAAGGGCATCTAGCCAAAGCTTCAAAGCAACAGAAAAAACACTACGACTTACGCAGACGGCAATGGAAGCCACGTATAGGTGAGCAGGTGATGAAAAGGGACCACCCACTCTCATCCGCGGCAGACAAATTCGCCCAGAAGTTAGCACCAAAATTTTCCGGCCCGTACTTGGTGATGGAATACGTTTCGACGAACACGGTAAAATTAGGCCACCCGGAGCAACCAAAGCGGCAACACGCACACGCACACTTGCAAGACTTAAAGCCGTACGAATCATAAACAACCCGTTTATCTCTCCATTCCAGGAACCAGACCATCCAACATGAGTCAAAAACACCGGCAACCCATACCACCGGACTCACCAAAACCAATACGGCCGTGGCACCCACCGTTTGAGGCAACATTATGGCCGGCAAACAAACCAAGGATACAACGCATACAAATTTTTCATGGGCCGCCAATAAACCACCTAATGGCCATCCGGGAGAAGGAGTCGGCGACAGAGCCGCAAGAACGGCGCGCCCCCGAAACCAACGAAACAACAAAAACAGCGCAAAAAAAAAAAAAAATTACCGGATCCCGAGGAATTTTTTAGAGAACTAAGGCTAAAACGCCCGGCCAACCAATCCAAGAAAACCTGGACATTCCGGTGGAAAGCACAGCGGGTGAGGGTAGAAGTGATAAATGACAAACACGCAAAGGTGTCACTCATGGGAACGAAACGAATCGTACCAATCGAATAAGGCACTGAAGAAGGAAGACGAGACCAATCAAAATTTTCTATTTTTATATATATATGCACCCTCTGTTAATTTTAAGAGAAAATGAAATGTGAATTATTTTTCAAATTACAAAAAAAAAAAAAAAAAAAAAAAATTAATTTTCATATATACATCTACATAACATCAAAAGGGAACGAGAGAAGTACGACAACGGATACAGTTCAGTACAACTCCACCCCCGACAAAAAAAAAAAAAAAAAAAAAAAAATTTTTTTTTAATTAATTAGAATGATGTTTTTTGCAATTGAACCTGAAATAGTAACATTAACTCTGTTAGACTTAAGTAGAATGACTGTATATTTTTGGAAAAAATATTTTTTTTTTTAAATAAAGTGCTTCGCCCACACGCACACCGGCATAATACCTAGGCCATGCCTGGAGATCCACCTTTCCCCAACCGCAGCTTTCCGTCAACCGAAGTGGGAGGGGGACTGTAACGTAACGTTACAATAACGTAACTCCCCCTGTATTTCCTTATTCACCTAAACCTGAACCTCCCTGTACTTATTTTGCTATAGCATAGCCAACAACCACTTCTTTTATAGCATATTCAACAACCAACTAAATTGCGAACCAATGAAAATCACAATAATGGTGCGTTGAATTCTCAACCAGTTTGCGTCACCACCCATATAAACACTGAATTTGCATTTTCGCAATTCAGTCCTCGCAGGTGAGCCAGCGGGAGTGGATGTCTTTTTAAAGACATATTTTTCCCTCCTGCTAGCTGGCTGAGTGGAAGGGGCGCCGTCATGGCGCGAGTCACCCTTCACTTAGGTAAGGACGACGGGGAGGATGCCTTGTGCTACTTTGCCCCCCGCGCCCTCCTAGGTGTTGAGTGGCCCGACGCCCTCATGGCCATTTAACCCCTCCCCCTCAGTTCTAGCTTAGGCTGGCTGAGTGGAAGGGGCGCTGTCATGGCGCGGGTCACCCTTCACTTAGGTAAGGACGACGGGGAGGATGCCTTGTGCTACTTTGCCCCCCGCGCCCTCCTAGGTGTTGAGTGGCCCGACGCCCTCATGGCCATTTAACCCCTCCCCCTCAGTTCTAGCTTAGGCTGGCTGAGTGGAAGGGGCGCTGTCATGGCGCGGGTCACCCTTCACTTAGGTAAGGACGACGGGGAGGATGCCTTTGTGCTACTTTGCCCCCCGCGCCCTCCTAGGTATGGTGTGGCCCGATGCCTTAATGACCATACAACCCCTCCCCCTCAGTCCTAGCTTTGGCTGGCTGAGTGGTAGGGGCGCCGTCATGGCGCGGGTCACCCTTCACTTAGGTAAGGACGACGGGGAGGATGCCTTGTGCTACTTTGCCCCCCGCGCCCTCCTAGGTGTTGAGCGGCCCGATGCCTTCATGACATTTCACCCCTTCCCCTCAGCTCTGGTTTCGGCCGTGAGCCGATGCGTGCGCACAGGGGCTACCGCTGTGCCGTTAAGGTGCACTTCCCCTCCGCCCACGGGTCGACCCACGGTGTATCGGATGGTACAACCCCGCCCCCCTTACGCACCTTCTACTAGTGTGCAAGTAGGGAGGCGGGGGTGTCCAGCGGTGAAACCAGCACTAACGAGTCCTCGCAGTCTCTTCCGCAGGTGACTGACCCCGCGACTACCACAGCTGCCGAAGAAGAGCGACTAGAGATCCCGTTGCAGCCGACCGACCAATACCAGCCCGTTGGTACGCCTATCCGACCCCGCCCGGAACACGCAGCCGCTGTCCAGGTAAACCCCGTCGCCGGCCTGTTTTCTCTCTCTCTCTCTGCCCTGGTACGCGCTCCGTAGTCCACCGCCGCTGCCGTCGCACCGTCGCCCCTCTGGTGCCACCGCTGCTACGACGACCGTTGGCCGTTCGCTATCCTACCGCCGTTAAGCCGCTGTATCCGTCCCGCCGCTGCTACGACGACCGTTGGCCGTTCGCCATCCTACCGCCGTTAAGCCGCTGCATCCGTCACGCCGCTGCTACGACGACCGTTGGCTGTTCGCCATCCTACCGCCGTTGAGCCGCTGTATCCGTCCCGCCGCTGCTACGACGACCGTTGGCCGTTCGCCATCCTACCGCCGTTGAGCCGCTGTATCCGTCCCGCCGCTGCTACGACGACCGTTGGCCGTTCGCCATCCTACCGCCGTTGAGCCGCTGCATCCGTCACGCCGCTGCTACGACGACCGTTGGCCGCACGCCATCCTACCGCCGTTAAGCCGCTGCACCCGTCGCGTCGCTGCTACAACGACCGTTGGCCGCTTGCCATCCTATCGCCGTTAAGCCGCTGCATCACCGTCCATCCAGTTCGTTGGTGCCGTCACTTCGTCTATACCGCTACACCCATCCGTCCGCTAATACTGTCCGCCGTCCAGCCACTGCGCTCATACTACTGTACCAATCCGTCCGCTAATACTGTCCGCCGTCCGGCCGCCGCACTGATCCCGCCGCTGCTCCCGGACAACCGTACCATCCCGCCCACTACTGCACCGCCGCTAAACCACCGTACCGACCCCTCCGCTACTACTACGCCTATTAGCCACCGCCTCCATCTTTGCACGGAAAGCTGCTGTCCGCCTAATATCCCCAGCCGTGTGTGCGTGCGTTCGTAACACATAAATATCGTGTATTTATTCAGTAGGGGTTTGTGGGACCTTTACTCGACTCTGGATTGACTGAGTGTTACCCCAGCCTTAGACAAAACCCACCTCATACCTTTTAAACTTTTTTAATATCTAAGTTGACGTGGTCTTTTACCGATCATGTCCATTTTTCTAGAAATATTTTCTGCTATAAGTAAAATATGTGTACACAATTTCATTACGATATGTTAATTTTTCTTCCAGTTATGGCTCCCGAAACATAGAAAATCGCTTAGCCATAAAAGGGGCGGTGCCACACCCATTTTCAAAAATTTTAGTGTTTTCCAATTTAATGTTATAGTTCAATTTATAAAGTAAAATTATATTGATACAAAGCTCTTTTTCGCAAATATATAGCTTATTAAATTCGTCCACGACCCTTTTAAAAATCTTTTATATAAAAATGGGCGTGGTCCTTAACTGATTTCGTTAATTTTTCTTCAAAGCACTCCTTATAGTAAAGGCAACCTCTCTGCGGAAGTTCGTTATGATAGGATTAACGATTTTTGCTTTATGAAATGGTATATATATATAAAAAGTGGGCGGGGTTATTATCCGATATCGCTCATTTTCAATACCAATTTATTCTGGGTCGAGATAAGCCCGTGTACGAAATTTGGTGAAGATATTTCAATATTTACTAAAGTTATCGTGTTGACGGACGGACGGACATGGCTCAATAAAATTTTTTTTCGATACTGATGATTTTGATACAATCAACCGTTATCCAATCAAAGTAAATATACTCTGTATGCATAGCACTCTGAGTATAAATATCTAGTTTGATTGGAGAAGAACAAATAACAAAAGTAAAAACTTGATTTTTAATATAAAATTCAAAAATATAAGCCAAAATTATTTTTTTTGTATGTGAGGGCCGTTAATAACGAAAATGCAAAAAATTCTGCACAAAAACCTGGTGGGGTGACATAAGATCAATTGACCATAAGTTCAATTTATTAAATTAACTCTTTAATATCATATTTTACGGTATCGAGAAGAATTGATGGGGTGATATTAGGCCAATTGCTTTAAATTCATTTGGCCTTATGAGCACTTCCAATAGAATATGGTTAAACCTTTTTTATTCGATTTTTCGCTAAAATGAAACCATATTATGGAAAAAGATGAAAATGAAAAAGTAACTGTAAGTCGATCAGCTACCGACGTTATAAAATGTGCGAGTACGTAGCGAAATTGTTGATCTTTTGGCCGCTTGAAAGAATATAAATTGAATTTATGGCCATTTCAGAAAAGAAAAATGGTCTTCTTGTCAATACTGTTGAAATTGTAAGCATTTGGAAGGGTAATAAGGTAAATTTACGCTATGGCTCTTGACTTCATGTCATTTCTCCGAGAACAGCGGAGCTTTATGGCCACTTCATATATGTAATACTTCTATATTGCTAATAGAAAATGCTCGCAATGTGTTTCGAATTCGACTTCAAAACAAGACAGCCTATAAAATTTTTGTGATTGTAGCAGCATAAGTGTGACAAGAAAAAATTTAAATTTAGTTTTCGCTACAAGTTTGTTGAATACAAAAACAAAAACGTTTAAACACCAATATATCGTCACTCTGATGTTCGGGAACGTACCTAGCCTTTTGTAGCAATATTGGAGTATTGCATATATGGGTCACTTGAAAAAATATGAGTTTTCTTTATGACCTATCAAACAAGCAGAATTGCTCTAATGTCCACATCGTTGACATTGTAAACATTTGGTGTCGTGTTACCTCTCCCATACTCGTAATATTCGAAGAAATCGGACCATTTTGGTGCAACTTTAGAACAAAGGTCTACATTCCATAGCACATATGTGCTCTCATCGCGTATGCGAAAAGGCAATCACTTCCACTTTTCGGAGACCCATGCTTTAGAACTAGTTTTGAACAAATTTATGTTGATTCGGAATCACTTCTAGGTTTCGGGATTATCCCGAAATCTTTTCGCTATAAGGTCCGGGAAGTGTTCATTTCGGGTATATTTAAAATTAATTATGGGCTGTTTCTGTATTTCTTTAGTTTTATTTTGGATTTGGTTTTGAAAATATTTGGGGATTACCCGCCCAGAATGAAAAATTAGACTGAAGATGGCACAATGCCGAAACAATGCCGATAGATTCAGAAATATTTTAATTTTAATTTGGCATATTAAGCATCCGACTGTCTTGCTTTTACCTCTCCTTTGGTGGATACACCTTTAAGCTATTTATTCACCCCATCAACTGATTAAAGTGAGGAACTATTCTAGGTCTTTATTACTGTACTACCTCCTCATCATTGGCTCGCCGCAGTGTCTGAGCGAGGGGTATCATTGTGTGTGTGATTTACACTCCATTTCAGACCACGGACGGGTATAAATAGTTAAAATTGGTATAACTCTGCCTTCCATTCTTGTATGTAGCCTCAAAATATGGGGAGACGGTTCTCAATGAGCTAGCCAGTACCCATCCTAATCCTTGCAGTTTTAGTTTTATGTAACCCCCGCGCACAGTGTCGCGAAGCGGCCAAAAGTCAAAAAAGTTCATCTTTATAAAACTTTGAAAACGATGGGGAATACATCCATCAAATCATTTCGAACAGAATTTTTAATAATAGACCTGTGAGCTTTTATCGGGACTTCCTTAAACCTAGAATTTTGTTAATTGGTTGTTTTGCCCATGGTTTTTTATGAAAAAGGTCACTGAAACAAACATAAATTCAGACCTTGTTAGTAAATGGAAATATCTGAAATGAGTTTTTTATTATATTTGGAAGTTTTCCATACATGTCTACCCTACATTTTTATTTATTCATCGATCAGGTGATGAGCACCGTTACTTTTTATAAGTGGGAAAAATTAAGTGAATTTTTATTCGAAGTTAAAAGTTTAGAAGAGAATAAAAAAAAACTCATCCTAACTCCATCACAATTTTTGGATATATTGTCAACAAGTAATATTAGCTGAAAACTGAGACTAGTGAGAACGTGCGCTAAGTTGCGATAATATCAAATGTTTTAATTTTTTATAAGCTTGTCACAAATGTCAAAATTGAATTTAAATATATTAAAGGTATTGTTAAATTTCTAAATAGAGACACAAAAAATAATTATTATCTACTAATTCATGTTTTATTTGGAATCGAGGGCAGGATAAACGTTAGTAGCATGCATATTGAAGCCAAATAAGAACGTGAATGAGACTTTGTTTTAAAAGATTGCATTATCCACTTTTTCCCAAAACATTTTTATTTTTGTGGGCGTGTTTAAGGCTCGATCTCTACGAAATTTTACTTCTTGACTTTTCAGGTTAGCACAAATGTATGTATCAAGCTTCGTTATAATCGCTGCAGTTTTAGTTTTACCGCCCACTAGTGTAGAGGGCGTGGCAGTAGTCCAATTTTGATTATATTAAAATTTTTTTTATCTACAGTAGGTGTAGGCTCCATGATGAACTACAGCGAAATTGCAGCACGACAAGTAGTTTTGGCCGTGCTTATATGGGATCGCGACACTGTGCCGCGCCGCAGCAACAAAAATCATTCCTGACAGTTATTGTTAACCTTAAATTTATGCTTGCTCGTCGGAGTATACACATACTTACATTGGCATTCCTGTACCAAGCAACATATCTCTAATGTTCTCTTTGTAATCGAAATGCTTCCCCCATATTCATTGGGACCATGACTCCTTACATTTCTTATTGGGGCATTACACATCTTTTAAAAACTCACACGCAATGCACTCAAGTGTGTAACTAACAAGTCGCCATTATTGTGCCGCCTTCTCAAACCGATAACTTTTGCGACTTTGAAATGCCTACGAAAGGACTGACATAATTAGTAACAGCTAAAATACCTACACCACATACATACATACGCATGTCTACTCAAATATGGATGCGCACATAGCTAGTAGATATGTAGATATATTCATGCATCATATATTTGTTTGCTTGACAGTTAAGGCGTAACGCAAATTTACTTAACAACTTAATATTTTGTTTTATGGCTGATTGCAGTCTGATGGCAATTTAACGCAACATAAAGCCGCCTTCAAATTGATCACCAATGTGGGTACGAGCTAACTTAAGTACACATTCAAAACCCACAGTATTTTAGTAGTTGGTTGACCAACACAAGTCAAGTCAAGTAGGTAAACATTTCGAGTTGCCAAGCTGACATCTGAGTACCGATTTAAGCAGTACGTCATGCACTCGAGCATGTCAATTGAATTGTTTGTGTCATCAAATGACTCTTCCTAACTGTAAAGGCTTCAAACAGTTAAACCATCAATTTAGATATTTGAAGTGTTTGTTGTATTGTATATTTTGCTCTGTAAATAGATACTTCTATGTACATACATAACAACCCAGCTCTATTCTACTTTAGCTGATAAAAATACCCATAAGTATTTGCATATGTAAAACAATATTGTTCAAATATTTGTATCTAATCATGAGTGTTGGGCAATTAATATATTATTTGCTTTGCTTAATGAAGAAATAATGTTTGCGTAATTTGTGTATTGAGATGTTTAATTGTTATTGACCAATATTAATAATAAACTAATTAGTTGTATTTGTTAGGTATGACATTCCCTGAATCTCGGGAACCCGGATCTACTTAGAGGTCCTAAAATCACGTGAGTAAACGACGTTTGTCACGAAATTGTTGACATTAGCTTTTTATACTCAGTTGAGCAGAGCTCACAGAGTATATTAAGTTTGATTGGATAACGGCAGGTTGTACATATATAAAGGAATCGAGATAGATATAGACTTCCATATATCAAAATAATCAGGATCGAAAAAAAATTTGATTGAGCCATGTCCGTCCGTCCGTCCGTCCGTCCGTTAACACGATAACTTGAGTAAATTTTGAGATATCTTGATGAAATTTGGTATGTAGGTTCCTGGGCGCTCATCTCAGATCGCTATTTAAAATGAACGAAATCGGACTATAACCACGCCCACTTTTTCGATATCGAAAATTTCGAAAAACCGAAAAAGTGCGATAATTCATTACGAAAGACAGATGAAGCGACGAAACTTGGTGGATGAGTTGAATTTGTGACGCAGAATAGAAAACTAGTAAAATTTTGGATAATAGGCGTGGCACCGCCCACTTTTAAAAGAAGGTAATTTAAAACTTTTGCAAGCTGTAATTTGTCAGTCGTTGAAGATATCATGATGAAATTTGGCAGGGACGTTACTCCTGTTACTATATGTACACCTAATAAAAATTAGCAAAATCGGAGAAGGACCACGCCCACTTTTAAAAAAAATTTTTTTTAAAGTAAAATTTTAACAAAAAATTTAATATGTTTACAGTATATAAGTAAATTATGTCAAAATTCAACTCCAGTAATGATATGGTGCAACGAAATACAAAAATAAAAGAAAATTTCAAAATGGGCGTGGCTCCGCCCTTTTTCATTTAATTAGTCTAGGATTCTTTTAACGCCATAAGTCGAACAAAAATTAACCAATCCTTTTGAAATTTGGTAGGGGCATAGATTTTATGATGTTAGCTGTTTTCTGTGAAAATGGGCGAAATCGGTTGATGCCACGCCCAGTTTTTATACACAGTCGTTCGTCTGCCCTTCCGCATGGCCGTTAACACGATAACTTGAGCAAAAATCAACATATCTTTAATAAACTTAGTTCACGTACTTACTTGAACTCACTTTATCTTGGTATGAAAAATGAACGAAATCCGACAATGACCACGCCCACTTTTTCGATATCGAAAATTACGAAAAATGAAAAAAAATGCCATAATTCTATACCAAATACGAAAAAAGGGATGAAACATGGTGAGGTAATTGGATTGGTTTATTGACGCGAAATATAACTTTAGAAAAAACTTTGTAAAATGGTTGTGACGCCTACCATATTAAGTAGACGAAAATGAAAAAGTTCTGCAGGGCGAAATAAAAAACCCTTAAAATCTTGGCAGGTATTATATATATAAATAAATTAGCGGTATCCAACAGATGATGTTCTGGGTCACCCTGGTCCACATTTTGGTCGATATCTGGAAAACGTCTTCACATATACAACTACCACCACTCCCTTTTAAAACTCTCATTGATACCTTTAATTTGATACCCATATCGTACAAACACATTCTAGAGTCACCCCTGGTCCACCTTTATGGCGATATTTGGAAACGGCGTCCACCTATAGAACTAAGGCCCACTCCCTTTTAAAATACTCATTAACACCTTTCGTTTGATGCCCATATTGTATAAACAAATTCTAGGGCCACCCCTGGTCCACCTTTATGGCGATATCTCGAAACGGCGTCCACCTATGGAACTAAGGATTACTCGCTTTTAAAATACTCATTAACACCTTTCATTTGATACCCATATCGTACAAACGCTTTCTAGAGTCACCACTGGTCCACCTTTATGGCGATATCTCGAAAAGGCGACCACCTCTACAACAACCACCACTCCCTTTTAAAACCCTCATTAATACCTTAAATTTGATACCCATATCGTACAAACACATTCTAGAGTCACCCCTGGTCCACCTTTATGGCGATATTTCGAAACGGTGTCCACCTATAGAACTAAGGCCCACTCCCTTTTAAAATACTCATTAACACCATTCGTTTGATGCCCATATTGTACAAACAAATTCTAGAGTCACCCCTGGTCCACCTTTGTGGCGATATCTCGAAACGGCGTCCACCTATGAAACTAAGGATTACTCCCTTTTAAAATACTCATTAACACCTTTCTTTTGATACCCATATTGTACAACCAAATTCTAGGGTCACCCCTGGGCCACATTTATGGCGATATCTCGAAACTGCGTCCACCTATGGAACTAAGGATTACTCCCTTTTAAAATACTCATTAACACCTTTCATTTGATACCCATATCGTACAAACGCATTCTAGAGTCACCCCTGGTCCACCTTTATGGCGATATCTCGAAAAGGCGGCAACCTATACAACTACCACCACTCTCTTTTAAAACCCTCATTAATACCTTTAATTTGATACCCATATCGTACAAACAAATTCTAGGGTCACACCTGGTCCACCTTTATGGCGATATCTCGAAACGGCGTCCACCTGTGGAACTAAGCATCACTCCCTTTTAAAATACTCATTAACACCTTTCTTTTGATACCCATATTGTACAAACAAATTCTAGGGTCACCCCTGGTCCACTTTTATGGCGATATCTCGAAACGGCGTCCACTTATGGAACTAATGATTACTCCCTTTTAAAATAGTCATTAACACCTTTCATTTGATACCCATATCGTACAAACGCATTCTAGAGTCAACCCTGATCCACCTTTATGGCGATATCCCTAAATTGCGTCCACCTATAGAACTATGGCCATTCCTTCATAAAATACTCTTTAATGCCTTTCATTTTCACATTCCAGGGTTTCCCTCGGTTCATTTTCCTACATGGTTATTTTCCCTTATGTTGTCACCATAGCTCTCAACTGAGTATGTAATGTTCGGTTACACCCGAACTTAACCTTCCTTACTTGTTAATAAACATTTTAGTAATTGAAACTTGTTCAACAAATAGTTACACCCATTTTAATAGCAAAATAAGCATTCGATTGTGATACAAGGAAAAAAAAAATACCAACACTTCTGCTTGTGGTTTCCATATTACACAAAATATAAATCTGAAGTCAGATATTCAAGATAATCGAGACTTAAATTGCGAAAAACGCTGTTTTCTGCTATATCACAGGCCGAAAAAACAATTAAATATTTTAACCAGAAACATGATTATACATACTATCTCTAAAATTTCAAGTGTTTGAGATCTTCGACTTAAAAATCAATAAGAAATCAATAACTTTTCCTTAACAAATCGATATATTTTTGATTAAGAAATCCATGACTTTTCTATTAATAGCCGAAATTAATTTAGTAACCGTCCGATAACAAATATGTCAGTTTCCTAAAAGAAACTAATATCCGTTTGATAATTTCGACAACTTTTTCGTAAGTAATTGATAGCAATTTGATGGCATATCGAACGTCGTTTGCTTCAAGTGGATTTAAAATGCAAAAATTCGAATCCACTAAACCTCAACAAATATAAATTCATCTGCTCCTCTCGGAGGTCTTTCTCAGCAGCCTCTTACGTAATTAATAGTTTTTGCTTCTATCAGTTAATTATCTTGGGATTTAGAATATATACTTAACTAAGCTTTAACCTTCATATTAATGCTACTGTCAATAAGGCTTGAGGTGTTCTATCATTCGTGAAGCGATGGTCTAAAGAATTTAGTGACCTGCATGTAACTACAGCCCTTTTTACCACATTAGTTGTACCGATACTAGAGTACTGATCATTAGACTGGAATCCGAGATATCAAGTTCATGCAGACAGACTTCAATCAATAAAAATCAATATTTACTTTTCTCTTTAAGGAATTTTCAGAGGGACTCTGCGTATAATCTTCGCCCTTATACTATTCGGTTGAATCTTATAAACCTTCCAACTTTTGCAAGCCGTAAATGCTAGACGTAATATTTATGGCTAAACTACTGAATGGATTGATTTCTAGTCCATTTCTTTTGAACGAAGTAAACTCAACGTCCCATCGCGAGCGTCAAGATATTAAAAACCTCTTCTTTTGAGGCAATGAAGAACATATTTCGAATTAATATTTCGTGTTTGTGTCATGATTTAAACTCTCATTCTAACTCATTCGATATAACGGATTCACTTTTTACCATAAAGAAAACTGTCCTATCCTATTATATTATATATATATATATTATAAAAAATCTTCACGTACTAAAAATGTTCACTTATTAAAAAATGTAGTTTACGTATAATTCTCAGCTGATTTTTATTCTGTATCTGAGCAATTTTAGATCTCGGCGCTTAACAAACCTCCGCCTATCAACAACTCGGCAAAAACAAATCCGTGCGTTATGCGGATGCGTGCCTCGCGTCGGTTGTGCGGGCCTTGGGGGTATTAATCCGTTGCGTTTATTATTATTATTATTAGTATTGTGACAAATATTAGTGAAACTAAGTGATACTCACATCACTATTCTGATGCTACGTAAATGAAGCCACAACAACAATAAAGCAGACAGTCACTTGTATCTACATAAACGAATCAATCATTATGTACGTACACGCAGCGGACGGGCAACGCACAACCACATGCATATATCTGAGATACTGACGAAAGTATGCAACAATTGTGCAAGTATCACTCACATATACACGCGCATGGGTATTAGAGAAGCTATAAAGTTGTGTATCTGTAGTTATAGCTGATAACTAACTAGTAAATTCTGGAAACAGAAGCGCCTAGAAATATGTCGGCTAGGAAACCGCAGAGTATAAAAGCGGCAACAGTTGAGGTACGACAAATCAGTTTGATTTAAGCACGCTATTTGTCGAGCAATAGAAGTGATATTTTGAAAGTAGTCTAATAAAGACCATTTTGCATTCTCTATTGGAGTTATTTATTCAACAGTTTAGTGATTCGAACGTTAGCTGAAGGTTGCAAATAAGCGGAGTTCGTTACAATTGGTGTCAGAAGAGGAATTGTTGAATAAATTTCGAAGATTTTCAATACAACTTGGACTTGGCAAAGTTGAGTGAATTAAAGATCCAGCAACTGAAAAAGGAGTTCGAGAACGGTAGATTGAATATAACCGGCAATAAGATCGAATTTCAAGCACGGCTACGAGAGGTAATGGAATCGCAGGGAATTGATGTGGACGAGTATGTCTTTTATCCTTATGTGGAAGAATCAACAACAAAAATTGAAGAGAAAAACGAAACATCACAGACAGTTACGAGCACAGACTTGAACACGATTTTGGCTGCAATATCTGCTCAAACATCGGCAGTAACATCCAAGGTGGAAGCAGTTTCATCGCTTTATCCGTATTTGGTAATGAATTATAACACTTTTTCGGTTTTCCAAAATTTTCGATATCGAAAAAGTGGGCGTGGTTATAATCCGATATAGTTCATTTTAAATAGCGATCTGAGATGAGTGCTCAGGAACCTACATACCAAATTTTATCAAGATACCTCAAAATTTACTTAAGTTATCGTGTTAACGGAGGGACGGACGGACGGACATGGCTCAATCAAATTTTTTTTCGATCCTGATGAACCGTTATCCAATCAAAGTTAATATACTCTGTGAGCTCTGCTCAACTGAGTACAAAAAGAGGAAAATTTGCTCAGAGACTTTAATTAATATCTAGGTGACGTGTTTTTCTTAATATTCTGTGTGATTTATCAACTCTACCATATACTTAAGATCTAAATCTTTATTAATCAATGCAGCAAACTAATACCACAAACTGACCCTATGCGTGCAAATTCTCTGGGACACCATAGAGTATATAAACCAATATTACATACTACGCCTGCATTTACATTCTACATGCATCCCTCGTGACATATCTCTTACTTAAACTACGGTTACGCTTAGGTTAACACTTGCACTTACATCTTACGCCTACATTCAGGATTCTCCAATACCGTGATCAAATATGATTACACATCAAGTTGAGATAAGTAGTTTCGCCATAAGTGCTCCTCTATTGAGTTACTTAAATCAAAAGACTCAAATTCGAAATAAAATAAAGAAATAAATTTCAGTACTCTGTTTGGCTCAGTGTACACATTTTATGTTTAAAGAAAGCTGGAAAACTAAATAACATATATTGCACATTCCAAGTGAGACAATTTTGTCTAACATCTGTAAAGTAACGAAATACCCCAAATTATTAAATTTATTATAAATTATTACCATTACACACATACATATATAGTGTTACGAAAAACAAGCATTTGTAAACGCCCTAAAGCAAACATAATTATTATGCACAGAGGCACGCTTATGTTAATATTGTGTGAGTAGTTTTGTACTCGTAACTACATAAAGTTTAATTATGTCATATGCGATATCTCATAATTAGCAGTAACCAGTGAAATGTTTATACTAATTGTTTTATACCTCATATTCATCTGCTTAAGTAAAAGACTAAAGGCGGCCGCCGTGGTGTGATGGTAGCGTGCTCTGCTTAACACACCGAAGATCCTGGGCTCACGCCCCGGTCAAAGCAACATCAAAATTTTAGAAATAATTTTTTTCAATTATAAGAAAATGTTTCTAAGCGGGGTCAACCCTCGGCAGGGTTTGGCAAGCACTCCGAGTGTATTTCTGCCATGAAAAACTCTCAGTGAAAACTCATCTGCCTTGCAGATGCCGTTCGAAGTCGCCATAAAACAAAATAGAGAGAGTAGCTTGGCCTAAAATCTCTTCGAAGGTTATCGCGCCTTACATTTATTTATTTTTTTAAGTAAACGACTTCAGGCGGAAAATGTGTTTATACCAAAATGTGCGAAATGGCAGGCTTGATTGAGGAGTCTGCATAATTTGTAACTAATAAGCAATAGCTAATATGCACATTAAGGTGCACATTATTTGTGTGTAGAACATGTTTTTAGCCCTCACTTAGCATCGCGGAAAGGTCAATATATTTTTCTTCGATCTTTTTTTATCGAAAACTCAAAAGAAAGAAAATGCCGCCTCCACTTCAAACAGGAAGGAAATCATTAAAATTTTATTCTCCATTGTAGGGATTAAGATACCCGGATGCCGATCAACTCATCTAGGTCGACACTCATTACAATCTAGTTCGTTTCTGGATTTTTTTTGCTGATGGTTTTGAAAATTTGTATACTTCTTTTAAAATCACTACATAGTTTTAAGCACTTTCAAATATATCTTGGTTTAAATGGGGTCAATCCAGACAATTGAAAAATATAATTTTCGATGTTAAAACCAAAATATTTACCAATACCGCGTCCTTAAAGTGTTTCATTGAGTAAATTTTGAGGTATCTTAATGAAATTTGGTATGTGGGTTCCTGGGCACTCATGTCAGATCGCTTTTTAAAATGAACGAAATCGGACTATAACCACGTCCGCTTTTTCGATATCGAAAATTTCGAAAAACCGAAAAAGTGCGATAATTATTACCAAAAAAAAAAAAAAATAATTACCAAAGACGGATAAAGCAATGAAACTTGGTATGTGGGTTGACCCTATGACGCATAATAGAAAACTAGTAAAATTTTGGACAATGGTGCCACGCCCACTTTTAAAAGAAGGTAATTTTTTAAAAGAAGGTACTATTACTATACGTGTGCTAAATAAAAATTAGCAAAACCGGATGACGAACACGCCCACTTAAAAAAAAATTTTTTTAAGTCAAATTTTAACAAAAAATTGTATATCTTTACATTATATAAGTAAATTATGTCAACATTCAACCTCAGTAATGATATGGTGCAAAAAAAAAATACAAAAATAAAAGAAGATTTCAAATGGGCGTGGCTCCGTCCTTTTTCATTCAATTTGTCTAGGATTCTTTTAATGCCATAAGTCGAAAAAAAATTTACCAATCCTTGTGAAATTTGGTAGGGACCTAAATTCTATGACTATAACTGAATATAACTGTTTTCTGTGAAAATGGCCGAAATGGGTTGAAGCCACGCCCAGAGTTTATACACAGTCGATGTCTGTCCTTCCTCTTGGCCGTTAACGCGATAACTTGAGCAAAAATCGATATATCCTTACTAAACTTATTTCACGTACTTATCTGAACTCACTTTATCTTGGAATAAAAAATGGTCAAAATCCGACTATTATCACGCCCACTTTTTCGACATCGAAAATTACGAAAAATGAAAAAAATGCCATAATTCTATACCAAATATGAAAAAAGGGAAGAAACATGGTAATTGGATGGTTTATTGACGCAAAATATAACTTTAGAAAAAACTTTGTAAAATGGGTGTGACACCTACCATATTAAGTAGAGGGAAATGAAAAATTTCTGCAGGGCGAAATCAAAAGCCCTTGGAATCTTGTCATTAATACTGCTCGTGGTATAACATATGTATATAAATAAATTAGCGGTACCGGATAGAAGTTGTTCTGGGTCACCATGGTCTACATTTTGTTCGATATCTCGAAAACGCCTTCTCATATACAACTTATAAAACCCTCATTAATACCTTTGATGTGATACCCATACCGTACATACACATTTTAGAGTCCCCCTGGTCACCTTTATGGCGATATCTTGAAAAGGCGTCAACCTATAGAACTAAGGCCCTCTCCCTTTTAAATAATCACTAGCACCTTTCATTTGATACGCATATCGTAAAAACGCATACTAGAGCCTTTTATTACACTTTTATTATTCGATTTTTGACGTTTTCGG
The DNA here is from genome assembly GCF_040869045.1 of Eurosta solidaginis. Lineage (NCBI taxonomy): Eukaryota > Metazoa > Arthropoda > Insecta > Diptera > Tephritidae > Eurosta > Eurosta solidaginis. Next base: position 377,695,345 of record NC_090319.1, read on the forward strand.
ATTAGCTTAGCGATTGGTTTTGGGACCACTGAGGCATGGTTTACAGATTTTTACAAAAGCCTTTCGGAGCTATTTCGTGATCACTCCAGAGTTATTTTGGTATCTTTTCCAGATTGTTTTTGGTATCGGATTGGAGTATTTTTCGAAATATTTCGGAGATTTTTCGGGATTCTTTTTGCAATTATTGCATGATGATATCGGGCAAATTTCGTGATTATTTTCAGGGCTATTTCGGGGACATACCAGAATGGTTTGGGACTATTTTCAGGAACATTGCTAGACTATTTTAGGTCGTTCCACTGCATTTCCGGGATAGTTCTGGGGCTGTTCGGAATCATTTCGGATCTTGATTATGTACTAACTTAGCTCCTAGCTATTTTAGTGATTATGGCGGTCAAAGAAGTCCCGCCAGTCGCTTCTTTCCTCGGCTGACTAGCAACAATTGGCAAAGCATGGTAAATTTCGGAACCATTTAAGAAATATTTCAGCAGTTTCTGCATCGCGTGAGGACATTTTAGTGATCATTTTGCGATGATTGCTTCGAGATCACTGCCGGTCCATACAATATTAATTTTTGGATTGCTTTCGGAACAATTTTGTACTGTTTCGAGATCATTTCGGATATGTTTTCAGAAGTATGAATCAATGTTTGCCCAAAGCGGGTAAAAATTTACCAAATTTTGTTAAAAACACATTATCCTAAGGTAGACTACATTAAAGGCGGCTTAGGATAAATGTGAAACAGTTTTTTGATGCGATATCTTCTACATCTGCTGTCAGTGCACATGGAAGTTTAGGTAAAAAAAACATGTTCTGGCCTTTGGGAATGTTTTTATAAAAGTAAGCAAAATAGCGTGTGAAACTAAATGGGTGTATATCTTTTAATTCAGATGCCCCAGCGTTTAACAATTGTAATGTAATAAATTAAAACGTGAGTAAGAGCCATAGAACTAAGACTTAATACTTAGGTTAAATCTACGTTACATATGTATGGGGGAACCCTCAATGTAAGCGTAAGGTGTAAGTGTAAGCGGATGCTTTGTAAGTGATGTGCTATATGGGGGAAATATGTGAAGCATAAGTGCAAGCGTAGTGTGTAATGTTGGTATACTGTATAGAGTAATAAAGAAAGAAAGCAGAAGTGTACTCACTAAAACGTAGCGTTATGTGGAAAAAAGGTACGTGGTAAAGTTTGTATGAGCCAAATCACACAAAATTTTAAGGCAAACACGTCACCTACATATAAATTGAAATCTCTGACAATACACAGAGTTTCCTGTACGCTAATGCATGAGGAGATTTATACACTTTGTCATCGAAAAGTTTTGGATTCGTTACTTACTTAATTGGCGCTTGACCGTTTAAATGATTATGGCCATCCAACAAGGCGCGCCAGTCACTTCTCCTCTCTGCAAACTGGCGCCAATTGGCCACACCAAGGGAATTTAAGTGCGTAGTGGGGTCGGCCTCTTCCTATGCTTCCATAGGCGGGTTCCGACAGAAACACATTCTTAGCCGGAGCGTCATCATTCATTCGCATAACGTGGCCTAGCCAGCGCAGCCGCTGCAATTTAATTCGCTAGACAGCACATCGTTAAATCTTCTTTGGTACTCGCCATCCCCAACGCGCATAGGTCCATAAATCTATCGTAGAACTTTTCTCACGAATACTCCCAGAGCCGTGGACTTATTATCCACGATTAATAATTAACGATATGTTATCGAATTTTAAGCTATATGTTATCACACACTTAAAGATTACTTAGCAAAAGCTATCGATATGTTATCAAAAGGATATTAATTTGTTTTCGGTAGCTTATATATTTATTTTTGGAGTTTTACCAAGTTATCGATTTTTTGATCAAAAATGTATCGATTTGTGGTAGAGTAGCTATCGATATCATATTGGAATTTTACCGATTTGCAATTTTCTTTATAGCACGATCCCAAATTCATAATTGCACTGAAAAAGTTCACTGTCCTTTATGAAGCTAACTTAAATAGACTTTAACAGAAATATTTCTTTTGGCCTTTCTTTCGCGCACATATCCTATTGTGTGACATGAATTATGCAGGAAGAGATAACCCCAACATATGCTCGCTCATTAATTCCTCATGATACTCATATTGTGTGCTATTGTTTGGAAATAGTCATAAATGCTAACACTTGCCACTGTTCGTCATAAAAATGAATTCATCAACTAAAAGAGTATTAGCATAATTCCAGCTTTAGCTGTGTGTGTACTCGTGCATATATAATTGGGTTGGGCTATTATGCAGGACTTGCAAATGTCAGGATATTAAATTAAACTTTTGTGGTCAACAAAGTGTTTATTTGTATTAAAGTGAGTATTTGAGAAAGAGTTTTGACAGAGGAAAATTTTGTGCAAGAATACTAGAATAATGTGAAAGTCATGACGAAGACATTAAATGTGCATAGCAAAGAAAAATCACGTACACGCCCTGCAGCTACTTCGCCTTAATTTTATTCAATATGAAAATTTATGAGTTAATATATCCAAACTTAATTTAGTTCTATAAATAGAGTACGGAAAAATACCTGCGCTGTTTATTATAAATATATTTATGAGATAAATGTTAGTTGACAAATAAATATAAGCTGACACTTTCCACTAAGTCACACCTGGCCAATCTATTGTGGCAAAATAACTTTGATAAAAGCAAACGAAACCAAATAATAACAAAAAATTCAATATTTCCAAGTGTATTAAGTACTTATGCAAAAAAAAAAGTTCCATACTCAAGAATTATACTGGCAATTTTACTAAGTAACTTTATCTCATTACCGTTTTGACAACTGTCAAGTGTGCTCGGCTTCCAAACTAAACAGTCTGAATTTAATTGGCAAATTATTTAGCAAAGTACAAACAAAACTTCTTAAGTTTATCTTTTTCATAGACTTATCACAAACTTTTTATGTGCATATTTACTTTGCATTTAACTTATTCTCCTTTTCACATATATTTTTAGACATGCATCACTTGCTATAGCAGGCGTGTGGGCCATTGCGTTAGCATCGGCATTGCCCATACTTATTGTCTCCAAATTATCTCAGCCAGAAAGTTGGTTTGTGGAATGTCAAAGGTACGTTAAATATATATTTATTTATAATTGATGTTAGAGAAAAATTACAAAGTTTACAAACGGCGCTGGTTACTAGGACATGTTTCTGAATTTCACTTCTTCATCAGTTAGCTTTTCGGGAGGTAGATAGGTAGGTCCTAGGTACTAGTCATCACACTCCTCATCAATCTAGGGCGTTGATCAGACAATTAAATAAAAGCGTTGAACGCGTCAAATTTCTATTGATAGTAATATATAAGACCAATTGAACCTTAATCAGGTTATGCTACGCCTCACATTTTTAGAAATTTCACGCGCCCAACGCTTTTATTTATTTGTCTGATCAACGCCCTAGATTGATGAGGAGTGTGATGACTAGTACCTAGGAACTACCTAATTATTTTCTAGCTTTTAATATTATTATTACTTCATGTAAATATTGTTTTCAATAAAATCGTTTAATTAAAATTTTTTTTTTTTTAATTATTTTATTCGTTGTTACTAAGGTTTTTAGGACATTTCGATATCTCAACTAAGAATGGATGTGACAGTGTAGCGTTAATGGCTACTGCTAGCACTTAAATGAAGAAGCATCGTATGTATTCTTCTGACATTTTTGCACATAAGACATATCAAAACTTCATCTATCAACATGATGCATCAGCTTATTGCAGCGCTGAATTATTTCCCAGCTGAATGCTCCCTTAATCAAAACATTCATTTTTCGCAGAATGCAAACAACTTGCAAAGCTATGAAGCACTACATCGATGTTGACGTTGATGCCCACGCGAGCGCTATAGTACATACAGACTAAATTAATGGTCATAAGTGCACGCAGCCACATTCAAAAAAACCACAAAACCAAAGAAAAATCATAGAAAAATCCCGTTATACGCATGTATATCTAAGCGTAGGAGTTGTTTGTATTAAGTAAACAACGACGTTTGCTAAATTACGGTTTCCATACTTCTCTGTTATATAGCACAACAAAGCAACTTGAGTATCAATAAAAAAATGTACGTAAATTACTATTTTTTATCACTTATGTCTTCTTGTGCTCATATTTACTCTACTTTTTATATTTTTCATTCCTCTTATCAACTATGCTGCGGAAGTTTCTTCGCCCGACGAGCTATTGTCATAAAGCAACATAGTTGAGAACGGGCCCTTTCGGCGAGCGCAAGTATTGAGCGATATTTTCTGAACACACCGTTAAGTAATTTTGAACCACTAAACGGTTGGGTTTTTACGTCAGACTACTGAGCATAATTTTTTTCCGCTGCATACGCTCAGCGTGTTAATTCAGCCAACTGACAGTGTTTTGACATTTTGAAGTGTTGGTTATGAATAAAATTTTTCTCTTAGCATTATAGTGAAGCGTGAGAAATGATTTATGAAGTCCTATCCCTTAAAATTTAAGGATAATTATTTCATTTGGCAATTCGCCGTTCAGAGAACAAATTTTCTATCAATCAACTGAGGGAAACATGTTTGCAACAAAAATAGTGTTCGATCAAGGCTCCCAATATCTTACGCTTAAAATATTTTTTCAAATTAATTATCTGCTAGTACTCCGAAAAGTACAAATCATTGGTGCTTTACGCTACCATTACAAAAACGGCCTAACTCACAAGTTTTGGATGCTAGATTTGTTTAGCTTGTTACCCAGGCAAGTGTTAACTTTTATATTGACAGTCGAGCAGCAATTAAGGCAATAATCTCGCATAGCACAGCATCTCAATGCATGTTAGAGTGTAAGCAGTCTCTGGAGAGAATCGGGACAGGGAGAAGCATACATCTATATTGGGTCCCAGGGCATATGGGAATAGATGGGAATGAAAAAGTGGACGAATTAGCTAAAAAGGGCGCATCCCTTAAAGCTTGCTCCGTAGATGTCCCAATTAGATTGGGCGAGATTAAGCGAAGGCCAAGCGGAAAAGGCGTGGGTTCAAGCGCGGGGCTGTAACGTGTCGAAGATTATGTGTAGGTCTTACAACCTTAGACTAACACAGTTGCTTCTATCATTAAAAAGAGAGGACTGTAGACTCATGACGGGTATTCTGACTGGTCACTGCCTTCTGGCGTCACATGCCTTTAAATTAGGCTTGGTCAGTGATAGCATATGTAGGAAGTGCGGGTTGGGGGAGGAAACGATCTAGCACGTTTTGTGCTCATGCCCTGCACTTGCCAGGCTAAGACTCCAGCTATTAGGAGTGAAACTGATGTCAGATCTAGAAGCAGCAAGTTGCTCCAGTCCTAGGAAGCTTCTAGTATTTGCCAAGAGGACGGAGTTATTTTATAACATAGGTCCTGGTGTTTGATAGGGTTTTTCAGTTTGGTCGTTAAAACAAACTTCTGGTAACACTACGGACTTAATCAGTCTATGTGAGGCCCTCATGGATCGGCCAGTTCAACCTACCTACCTACCCAGGCAAATGTGACGCTCCGCGAGACTAGAAACCTAACCTAAGAAATTATTTTTTAAGGGATTTATTACAAATGAATGTTTGTTCTCGAAATTGGTAACAGCCGGAAAACGATATCTTTATTACTCTTGATTATGAGCTGTCAAATTGACAGTTTTTTTTTATAAGAAATCGATTATTTTTCGGCAACAAATTTACATGTTTCTGATACCATAAAATTTCTACAAGAAATCGTTATCTTTTCGAAAATAAACAGATTGGTTAATAAATCGCCGACAATAAACTTATAACTCTTCGATAACAGTTGTTTTCGATAACAAACTAAAAATATAAAATAAAAAGGCGATAATAATGACAGCCCGATAATATCTTGTATATTATTTGTAATTGCTGCTTTTATATGCAGGTCCCTTTTTCGGTCCTATTTGGAATCCAAATCTATAAATAAAGTTTTGGTTGTAAAGATGGAGATTCGTGCTATTAGCGAGCTTTGGGCGTTATTGGTCGTAGTGAGTTTGTTTAGCTATATTTTATTAAAATAATTTGTTAAAAATAAACGATTGTTTGCACTATAGCACTATTGTGAGTATTTAACTGGAACTACCACTGCATTACCGACAGTTGCTAACATTCGCCAGCTGGCAACGCAAGCGCAAATAAGTTCTTATTAATAGATGATTGATTGATAGAACAGCTGATTTCTGTTGATATTTGATATGAAACTTTTGTATTTTGTTGCGCAAGATGCGCACCGATGGTCCGACTAGTAATATCAAATCATATAAATATTTATACATTAGGCGCTAACATAATGTCGATTCAACACGAAATGGATCCGGAGTGATTTAAAGATGATTGCATAATGGTTTAAAAATAGTCCCGAAATGTTCGCTAATATATTCCAGAAATCATTTCGAATTGGCTTCGGAATGATGACAAGATGATCGTATATTTGTCTCAAAATAATCCCTAATGTCTAATGTGACGAATATTACCATCTCTAAGCTGGTACTAAGTAAATGCACAACAACAAAAACATTAAAGCAAACTACATAAACACATTAATCTTCATTTACACACATACATACAAGGCAACGAAGAGATAACTCACACACAGATCACACACAGACATCAGTTGAAGTAGTACTCACATATATGTACACGCGCATATGGCTGTGCGAGAGGCTATAAACTGCAGCTACATACGCGACGCATATAGTTGGTAACCAAGTAGAAATTTCTAGCTGAAAAAACGTCGAAAAATTTAAAATAAACCGGAAATGACTAAAAAGAGTCGAAATCAAAAATTATTACAAAAAGTTCTAGAAACAAACCCATAAAGATATCCAATCCGTCCAGATTTTATCTGCAAATGGTATAGATATAGTCGCTGCTTGACATCAAAACTATACAATCGAGACGCAGTGTGTGTTTTTGGGTAATATTAAGAGGAGTAATAATTATTTGCAACCCCATAAATACAATTGACATACTGTTAACATTCTGCTAAGCTTGCATTATGTTCATTCTAATAGAGCAGATCATTCCCCAAACCTATTTCGGTCATAAAATAAAAGTTTAAAAGGCCTTTGACAATAACTCACGCGTAAAGATCTAAGCAAGAGAGAGAAAACATTTGAAAATAAAAATTAATCATTGTGAAAAACAAAAAAAATTATATATTTCACTTATTAATTCCTTTTTTGTGCTTTGAGTGCGGTAGTAATTCGTGATAAAGCGAAAAGCTGTTCTGGTTAAACGTTAAATATCTGCAAAAAATAAGCTCTGCACGTTGGTTTTCCATTGGTCGAAGATAAACTGTTTCATTTTGTTTTGATTGGAATCCTTTTTTGATCGAAAGAAATCAATCCCCAATCAACATACCTACAATTTTTTTGCTTCCTATTTTTGTATGCTGATGCCTTGATAAAACTGTTTGAAGAACTCTGCCTTTTTTTGTTTTTCTTAATTTTGTTTATAAAGAATAATGGCACTGAAGATGGCACAACGCCGAAACTGTATTTTCTTCGAATTTGACGAAATTTTGCCCCAGTGTAATGCCCAGTTTCTTGAAATTTGTCACACAAATAGTAATTAGGTCGATTCACTCGGCCAAGGTCTCACAAACAGTAAAATAGCCAAATAAATCATCCTTGAACTTCATCAAAATAATTACTTGCAAAAGAAAATTAAAGAGCAAAGCAATTAAGCTTCATTTTAGTGAATTGTATTTGATATCTTTAATTTACCAAAAATTACAAAAACAGCACACCTTATAAACAAAAAAAAAAAAATAAAATAAAATAACAAACAAACATTAAAGAACATAAAAAACCACAGTTATAAATTGTAATTGCTTTGAGTAAATCGCTGTAACTCAACGCGAGTGCCATCATTAGTCAAAAGCAGTGAAAGAAAGGCAACAACAAGCTAATAACATTTAAAATGTGTAGGTACATAACTGTAAAACAAATAAAGGTTATTTGCAAAAAACTTGTAAAAAACAAATACATTGAGAAATGCATAATACAAAACAGCAGTCATTGCAAAGCTTGTCGTGGAGGTCAGGTAAAAATGAAGTACACAGCGACGACGTTTACAAATGATAATAAAATGTCACAGCTGAACTTTGATGGGTAAAAACGTGCCTCACCATTTGCTGGAGGTATTATTAAACGGCATGCAATGTTCAAGCGATAAATATGTTTTACTTTGCTTTTCAACAACTGTCCAGTTCAGAAAACCGCAAAATTTTGTCAACATAAATTTTACATTTATTTCGCCTCTTCTTCTTTTCGTTGACACAAGCTGGAAGGGATTTGTTTTGAGGTTTCTTGATTTGTAAGCCGGATACGGGATTAGCTTTGAATTGCTTTGAATTATGCAGGAAGTGCAATAAATGCTGGTTAATGTTGGCAAATGAGATACAATTTATTGTAAATTGGAAGCTATACTAGTGAGAATGTGGAACTTTGTTGGTTACATGAGTTAATCTAGCAAATCGTGTTATGTTCAAAAAAGGCACATGCTCTTTTTATATCAAACACATATCACGTCACTTTGGGTCTCATCATTTTATATCAAAACTAGCAGACCCGTCAGACGTTGTTCTGCCCTAAATTTTATCTATCTGCACATATTTTACTAAGCTTTTTCATTTTACTAAGCTTTTTCCGTCTAACCTTGCCCCCCCCCCCCCCCCCTCACATTTTCTTAATCCTTTTATTCACTCCTCCCTCCGTCTTTTCGCTTCATCTATCTCTATCTTCGTTTCACTCTATATCTCTTTCTGAGTCCCCTTCTCCTTCCACCTTTTCTCTTCTCTCAAGCTTTTCCCATTCTTGTTCATCCCTTATTACCCGGCAAGTCGAATACGACGTATGTAAATAGTTATGTGGGTATTATTAATTCATGTCTTTATTTCGACTTCGCATGCATATTTATCAGTTTTGCCAGGCTGATGCAACTTAATCGAATATGACAATCAAAATTACTTTAAAGCTCTCAGCAACAGCTTCCATTTGATATCCCTATTACACACACATTTTAGGGGTATCCTGGTCCAGGTTTTGGCCTATATCTTGAGACCCAAGTCACCCAGCGGTATAAAAATTACTCTGTACTAAGCACTCATCAACAGCTTCAATTTGATACCCATAATGTAAAAACACATACTATTGTTACCCTGATCCACGTTTTGGCCCCTATCTCGAAACCCTTCACAAATAGGTATGAAAACTACCCTGTACTAAAGCACTCATCAGCAGCTTTCATTTGTTATCCATATTGTATAAATACTTTATAAGGGTACCCGGGTCCACGTTTCGGCCTCAATCTCGAGACCCTAGTCACCAATAGGTATGAAAACTACCCTGTACTAAAGCACTCATCAACAGCTTTCATTTATTATCCATATTCTATAAACACATTCTAGGTGTACCCGCGTCCACGTTTTCGCTTATATCTCGAGACCCTAGTTACCCGCGGGTCCAAAAAATACCCCGTATCCACTTGATACCCTTTTTGTATAAACATATCCCAGGATTTCCCAGGTCCACGTTTTGATCTCAAGACCCTAGCCAGAACGGGATAAAAATTATCCTATGTCTGTCTCCTGGTTCTAAGCTACCCCTCCACCAATTTTCAGCCAAATCTGTTCATCCGCTCCTTCCTCTTCAATCACTCTTTATCTATTAAAAAAAGCTCACCAAAATCCGTTGCGTATTTTTAAAGGTTTAAGCATTCAAAGGGACATAGGAACAAAAAAGCGACTTTGTTTTATACTGTGTAGTGATGTATATCCATACATGCCTATAAAGCTACGCCCAAAGTTAAATAACGCAGCGAATGCTATATATGTACGTATGTATGTGTCGCATCATCTCTCACTCAAAATCAATTAGCGCGCACATTTCACAGCGAAGAACCACACACACGCATTTTTGGTAAAAATGTTACTTATGTTTAAACAATTTGGCTGATATAAGAAAAGAATCAAGTTTTTTTTTTGATGTAGATCGAAGGTAAGTATTTCAATGTTTTACTGAAGAGTAGAATTTTTTTTAATCCATGCATCCGTTTATGAGTTATAGCTGTGTAAACAAAAATTTTATGATTTTTTACTACATTTTGCCAATTTGCCACACCGCTATACTATATACCTTCAAATTATATTAACTGTACCATCTAACGAAGCTAAGCTTTCAAACGCAAAAAACCGTTTTAAAATCGAAGCATTCTGTGTGAAGTTATGTGCGTAAATGGGATTTAGGGACTATATTTTATAAGATTTATATATAAATTTACATTCAAAGCAAAGACGCAGGCAACTCAGTAGCGAAAGTTTGGGTGGAGATATACCTACTGTATTAGAGAAAAAAAAAGAAATAAATGTCATGAAGGCCAAAGTAAAAATTAATAAATTGCATATCTACGACTGCTTTATTGTTCAAGTATACTCCTTAAACAAATTATAACCGTTACGTTTGGAAACTTTCGCAGAAGGAACAATTTTAGAAAACAAGTGGAGCTTAGGGCAGGTTTGAATGGATCCACAGTCAAGCTGGGCTAAATGTCGGGGCGAACAAACCCACGAAATTTTCGAACGTAGCCCTGATATAATCTGGCATTATATCGCACGATAGCATATTGCATCATATGACAATATGAATGAAATATCATACGAATTCTTGTGATATCACTTTGTATCACATCATGCCGTATCACGTTTTGTTGTTGTTGTGTTAACATTCAATGGGTGCGACCCATCACAAACTGTGATCAAAGTCCTCTAACGGGAGCGCAAGGAAACTAACAGTCTCAATGTTGAGCTCTTTGGCCTCGCTAGGGGTCATAAAAAGGCGTACCTTGGCTGTTATGCTTCCGCTTTCCACGGCAGCCGGTTCCATGTACCGGAGTGACGCGGTATAACTTTTCCGATCAAGGGGTCTAATTTTTGTTTAACGCGATTTAATTAGTTAAAGCTGTATCAAATCGTATCATAAACCGAACATATAGTAACACAGAAAATCACATGGCATAGTTCTATCATATCATATTCATATCGTTATAATAAAACTTCAGAGTAAGGGCAAGCAGATTACGAAAAACGTTTGTTTGCAGGCAAATCGTGTTAACAAAGAATCACAAAATTTTATTAAGCGAGTGCCGAGTCGATCAGCTCTTAACATTTTCGCTTCGTTACCCTAATACAAAGTGATGTGGCATCATAACATATCGTTTTTTTATGATTTTATATGAGTTATGTCATCCTATTTCATATGATATCATACTGTATCACATCATACCATAATATATCTCATCACACTATTTCACAACAAATGATTTTATCGTGCTATTCTATCAAAGCATAACATATCCGTGCAAGGAGTATATTTTCATAATACATATCAACCACTGCATATTATTAAAATAATATTTCATATCATACCGAAACAAGCCCAGATTGAAAACGACCTCTGATACTTAGCCGTGATACTTTGGTATATTCTAAAATAAAAATGGCATATCATGGAATGTCTTCACCAGCGATTGTAAGCCATACTTGCCGTAAAAGGCAACTAAAATTGCAGTTTATGAGTTCGAAGAACAGTCGAATCTTCAATTGAAAGTAAGCATGCCTCTTTACTGCCCATTCAGGACGATTAATTTTCTGTTTCTCCGCTTTACATCGGATCAGGTATTAGAAGTCTGTGTCAGACGTGTAAGATGTGGTGGAGCATCAGAGATATGTGAGGCGAGAAATTGTTTCTCATTTATTTTTAAATCGAGTAAATTTCGTTTTAATTTCAGAAAATCTTGAGAATCTTGAAATACTTTCAGAACCATTAAGTTCGGTTTGGATACTTTCAAAGAAACTCTTTACCTAACTGCAACTCTTTTTTGTCATGGCTACCGCTATGTCATCATATGGCATATTTTCGGAATAATTTTGGTATCGCCAGGGTTACTTCAGTAATACTTACTGGATTTATTCGGAATTATTTGATTACTTCCCAATAGTTTTGGCCCGCTTTTGGGTACACCGTTACTGGCTTCAGACAAGTAACTGGTTTTAGAGTAGTAACTGATTAAAAAATAGTAGTCGGTCTTAAAAAAACGATTTTCGAAAAGGTAACCGGTTTTTAATAAGTAAAGATGTTTTTTAAATAACCGGTTTTTAAAAAGTAACTATTTTCTAAAGAGTAAGGTGGCGGCCACCGTGGTGTGATGGTAGCGTGCTCCGCCTACCACACCGTATGCTCTGGGTTCGCACCCCGGGCAAAGCAACATCAAAATTTTAGAAATAAAGTTTTTAAATTAGAAGAAAATTTTTCTAAGCGGGGTCGCCCCTCGGCAGTGTTTGGCAAGCGCTCCGGGTGTATTTCTGCCATGAAAAGCTCTCAGTGAAAACTCATCTGCCTTGCAGATGCCGTTCGGAGTCGGCATAAAACATGTAGGTCCCGTCCGGCCAATTTGTAGGGAAAATGAAGAGGAGCACGACGCAATTTGGAAGAGAAGCTCGGCCTTAGATCTCTTCGGAGGTTATCGCGCCTTACATTTATTTTTTATTTTTAAGGTTTTTCTAAATGTAACCGGTTTCTAAAAAGGAGTATATAAAAAAATTCTTAAAAGTAACCAGTTCTCTATGTGGGAGCAGCGAGATAAACGAACGGGGTGAGTCTCTTTTTGAATTTATATTAGCTAACAACCTTTACGAATGTAACAAGGGCAGTTCTACCACCTTGAGTTTTCCGAGTACGGCGAACTACCCGGACCCTAGTCCTTGATATAACACTAATATCTGGCTCCCAGGAGCTTACGGTATGAAACTGGGAGGTGTCGAAAAAACGCTCCCTGTCGGATCACCGGTTAATCCTTTTCAACATAGACTGGGAAATAAGTCAGCCGCACAGAAACCCTAAACGGACGTCCTGGAGCCTATTTGACAAGATAGTCAGTGATAGGCTCCGTAGAAGTAGGACGCCTATTCAATCTACGGACAGTTTTGACGACCGAGTCCGGTCTCTGGAGAAAAGTTTTCAGGTGGCCTTTAAAGTCGCCTGACCAATTTCGAGGAGCAAAAAGACCTTCCCACCATGGTGGGACAAAAATCTCAGCGATTTCAGCAAAGCTGAAGAGGGTCTTCAACGACTGTCATTTCAGGAACGATTTCCAGGAGTACAGGACGGATCTGAGGGTGTACAAAAAGTCCATATGGACAGCATAATCAAGCTCCTGGCGAGAATACTGCGAGTCGATTGAGTCCACGAAGGACTCAGCCAGGCTGGGAAAGATTCTTGCCAGGAGCCATTCAAACAAGAAATTTGTCAAGCGCGCCGATGGACCATGGCAGGATCGGCGGCTGAGACTCTAAACATTCTTATAGATGCTCACTTCCCGGATTGATCGGGGGAGGGAGTACGCTGTACAGAGACGGCACAACAGGAAGTACCTGCTGGCCTCATAGACAACCTTTTAGCGGAGAAGAAAATTGCCTGGGTAATAGATAGCTCCTCTCCATATAAATCATCGGGCGTGGATGGTATTCTACCTATTATGCTGCAGAAAACTCAGGAATCTTTGGTTAAGGAACTAAAGTAAATTTTCGAGGCATGCATTCGTCTCAACCACATTCCGGTACGGTGGACGAAAAAAGGGTTGGTTTTCATCCCTAATGCCGGCAGAAGGGGGCATTAAATAGCCAAAGACTTTCGGCCAATAAGTCTCACGTCCTTTCTGAAAACGTTCGAAAGGTTACTAGATATACATATACGGGAGCTTCTAGGTGAGGCTCCACTTTCCACGGCACAGCACGCGTACCTCAGAGGGAAATCCACAGAAACCACGCAACATGAGATGGTTCGAACGGTGGAAAAGTTCTTTCATCACAATCAGTTCACTCTGGCTGCGTTTGTTGATGTGGAAGGCGCGTTCAACAATGTAAGAGTCGAAGCGATTGAGGCTGCCTTCGGTAAGGCAGGGGGCGAAGAACCACTATGGCTTTGGATTTCAACCCTGCTTCGTAACCGCGAAATAACAGCAGACTTAGATGGAGCTACTGTTGGCAAGCAGGTATGCAGAGGCACACCACAGAGTGGGGTAATTTCACCTCTGCTTTAGTTGATCACCATAAATGGAATCCAGGGAAAACTTAACGCAGGTCGGGTTAAGATCGTGGCGTATGCTGACGACGTGGCGATCTTGGTTTCTGGTCCTTTCCCCTCCGTAATGAGCGAAATCATGGAAAGGGCCTTGGCTAAACACAGCAGGTGGGAACAGGAATGTGGCCTTAGATTTAATCCCGACAAGATGGACCTGCTTCTCTTGACGAGGAAGTACAAGCCACCTGCCTTCAGACTACCATTTTTAAATGGCCAGCAACTAACCTTGTCATCGAGTACCAAGTATCTGGGACTAACAATTGACTGCAAGTTGAATTGAGAAGTATGCATCGAAGAGCGGGTGCGGAAGGCCTGCATCGCCTTCTATGCCTGCAAATCAATATTTGGTAAGAAATGGGGGCTCAAGCCAAGCATGGTACTATGGATGCACGAGGCGATGGTGCGACCGGTGCTTACCTATGGTTCCAAGGACTGGTGGGAAGCTCTAAGTAAGAGCTACAATCTCACCAGCAAAAAGTCCAGCGCACTGTGTGTGTTGGTACCATAGGGACCGGACGCACTTGCCCCATAGCTGCTTCAGACCCCATTTTGTACAAGTTTCCGATCGACTTGCATATACTTTGTCCATCGTCACAGACCGCACTGAGACTCAGGAAGTCTGGGTGTTCGAAGACTACTCAGCAATGGCACAGTAGTATCATAAAGAAATTTCCGGATGGTACATGTAGTACCGAGACAGATTACTACCCTCGCAAACTGAAGTTTGAGTACGGTTGTAATACCGTCATTCCAAGCAGGAACGAGTGGAAGAGAAACCCGGGCATAAGGGTCGACGACATCCAAATCTACACTGACGGCTCCAAGATGGAATCGGAGTGGGGGCCGGAGTCTACTCTGAGTCCCTAGATTTGTCTGCATCGTTCAGACGCCCATCGCACTGCAGCGTGTTTCAAGCAGAAATCCTTGCGATTTGGCAAGCCTGCAAATCACTGGAGGACTTGACCGTAGCCGGTAAAGTTTGCATCCTGTCGGATAGCCAAGTAGCAATAAAAGCGCTTTCCTCGCCACACATTAACTCAAAATTAGTGTGGGCTTGTAAGCGACTCATATCCCAGTTAACCACCAATCTGGAACTATGCGTTTTCTGGGTCCCGGGTCTTAGGGGAATAGAAGGTAACGAGAAGGGCGACGAGCTGGCACGCAGGGGCTCATAGGAAATAACCAGTGTCGAAGTAGGCATACCCTTAGCAGTAGCCAAGGGGAATATCCAAAGCGTCTACTTGAAGAAAGCACAAACAAAGTGGAATAACATCACCACCTGTGCAACAACAAAATCCGTTCGGCCAAACTATGATAGAACGAGGACGAGAAGCCTTCTGAACAAATCCAGGGCCAAAAAATGCAAATTGATAGCAGTCTGCACCGGTCATTGGGCAGTAGGTACGCATGCGGAAAAGATGGGCATTCCGTATAACGACTACTGCAGAAGCTGGAAAGATCCAAATGCCAGGGAGACAGTAGAACACTTTATGTGTAAATGCCCGGCTCTAGCTAGATCCTGACGAAGGTTCCTTGGAACCCCGTTTCTAGAAGACCTCAGAGGTTTGTCTGTGATAGCACTCCCGAATATCCCTAACTTTATTCACAACTCTGGCTGGTTGTAGTACATTGACCGTAACATTCCCTAGGTTTTTGACGAGTTATATGCATCAAAAGGGCTTTAAATAGCTTCTTGGGCGACCAGGGTCGCAGCCATTTCACCTAGCTACCTACCTTTCTCTAAAAAGAAACCGCTTCAAAGAAAACCTAACCTATTTTGAAAAAGTAAACCCTTTTACAAAAAAAACAAAAAATCAAAGCAAAGGATGTAGGCAATTTAAAAAAGTCCCCGGTTCCTGCTTCAAAGTAGCTGGTTCAAAAGAAGTAATCGGTTTCAAAAAAGCCTTTAAATTACTCATTTATTCTAAACAGTAGCCGGTACAAAATTCTTTATAAAGATTTAACTGGTTCCAAAAATCAAAGAATTTCAAGCCTAGTTTTAAAAAGTAAACAGCTTCAAAAAAGATCCTGGTTCGATTAAAGTTGCCGGTGTCGAATAAATATCACCTCTAAAACAGGTAACCGTTACTAAAAAGGTTATAGAAGTTAACTAGGGAAAACCAAAGCTGCCCCTCATAGAGTATCTACGTTAAATAAAAAGATGATTAGTAAAAATAGAAAGTATTTTTCTTTCGCTCTTCTTTAGCTATTTCTAATAACAATGTCGTTAGCCGTTTTTGTTCGTTTTTTTCTAATTAATTATCACAATCACATCACCTTATCTTACTTTGTGCATAAATTATTAATTACAATAGCTAAACAAAATTTTAAATTTTTTTCCATTTCTTTTCTTATGCGTGTTGCAGGTACATTTGTCGTGAGGAGTGGTCTTCCAACGAATACAATTATTATTATACTTTACTGCTGTTGACAGTGCAGTTTCTCGTCCCCTTAACAGTGCTCATTTTCACCTACACACGCATCGCTTGTGCGGTGTGGGGCAAACGCCCACCAGGTGAGGCAGAAAATTCACGCGATCAACGTATGGCACGCTCCAAACGAAAGGTAAGTGAGACATGCAACATATTTACATGAGCAATAATGTAGTGATTATATGTAAATAAATAAATAATTTTCTATTTAGCTTATTGAATTGCAATGTGGGTGCAACTGCTGTCACAGGTAACAACCAATTGTTACTTTGTGGGAGCAACTACAATGAATTATTTGTTGTCAATCAAGCAATTGAACACTTGACGCACACTTAAAATTAACTGCGAATAAATTCATAAAGGATTGCGTATATGTGTGTGTGTGTTGTGCGAATGTGCGCTTAAGAAAGCCTCGAGCAAATGAACTACTTAAGCACATATAACAGCGTGGCATACTTACTTACAGCATCGAACAGAAATAGCGCAGTGACAATTTTTATCAAATTTCATCAATAAAATTCTTCCTTAAAATTTTTAATAATTAATGAGCTTAAACCGGTAAATAATAATTGTTATTCAATTATTATTTTGATTTTATTGGGAACAACTGAAAAGAAGGAAACATTTACTGGCATATTGCGATGGAACCATTTCGAAATCCGTTTTTATTTATTTCAACAGGTTTTACCGGGGATCTAACCGCGGTCAAACTGCTGAAATCACAATCGCATAACCACTGTGCTGATTTCTAAATTCTTCCTTTTATATTTTCGGTATTATTAGAAAAAAACTTCTATGAACTTTGTATACGAAACTATGCAAATCAATTTCAAAAACTTTCTCGAAATAATTCTACAACTCGGAATATATAACGAAAATTGCAAGCTTTTAATTAGGAAATTTCTCAATTTTTTTGAATATGCAGTTTTTTCGTCCAATCAATTTTATTCTTTTTATATCTCTCTGGGAATTCGCTTTGATTTCTGAAATTTTTTTTTTGTCAAAAATCAATACGAATTTCGAGAGACATATACCCACCCAACATTTTTTGAAATTATTAATCATATTAGAGTCTTTTTCGAGTCTCCAGCATTATCAAAATAAGCATATATGCGCTCATTTTCTGATCAAAAAAGACTCCCTCGTCGGGAGAAAATGGTACCCTACGCGAGTTACGTCTTTACGTTAGATGTTGGGCAGGGTACTACTTACGGTCTCGATCGTCACTAAACAAGAATGGCACTTTAGCTGTGATATTATTCAAAGTTCTTTATTTAATATATTTATATTATTAGTTACACAAATTTTATATATTCTCCAGATTTGAAGAATTATTCTTTAAGTATTTTCACTAGACCGAGATGGACAGGTCGACTTAAGTTCCGGGCAACAACTGCCTCTTCAATATTTCTCAATTCTTTACTTAACCTAAATACATAAGGCATCTTTCCGATGCACATACATAATTACTTATTTACTAAGCTCACTCAACAATTCACATATTCACACATATGTACTTTGCAACTATGTTGCAGCCAGTATTATTATTTAGTATGCTTATTGGGGTATCTCATTTCATTCAGGAATGTTTTGCATTCCCGAATGTTGACACCAATAAGTATGTCAGTTTGTATATCTGTATTATATTATCTGCTTATATTGTTCTACAGAGGCATCAACTGAATTGGTTTCTATTAATGTATGTATGTTTGCACATTTGTATGCTTCCAAAGTGGAGTCGAAAAATACATATAAAAGGTTCGAAAATTCCGAAAAATTTTCTTGACTTTTCGATAATTTGCGAAATCGTTTTTAAGATTGGTTCGCATAGAATCAGTTACAAAATTCATTGAAAAAATATCTAAAATAAAGAAGAAGAATTTAATTTACGAAATTTGTAAAAAATTGTCATTACTATTTTTCTGTTCGCTACTGTACTTGTATGCTTAGGAATATATATACGTTTGTTATCACGAGTTTTGCCTGCGTAGTTGCAACCGCAGAAAGTTATTTCCAAAGTTGTTGTATTTTCCTTTGAACTTTATGTTGTTCGCCACCGAATAGATGTAAGCTCATACAAATACAATTTAATACTTTCGTTATATAATGCATCTGTGACAGCCATGTCTGTTGTTTGATGGGAGCGGGAAATTGCGCTCTGAATAATGCATTGTATGCATAAACATATACATATATGTATGTGTGCACTTAGTTGTATGAGTGCATATATGTGGTGAGTGCAATTGACGGACGAGCACCAGTGTTGCCAGGAAAAAAATTTCTTTGGGGATAGAATCTAGAAAAAAAGGGCTAGAAAGAGCTAAATTTCTTCAAGAAAATCCAAAACTCGTTGCAAAAAGAGGTAAAAGTATATGTATATTTTTCAATGTAATATTTCACATTTATTTCAAATCAAATTTAAACAGAGTTATAAAAAAGGTACAGGAAACTCACAACAAAAAAAAATAAAATACATAGAGGTACATAAATAATACTATTTTTATAGTTCATTTCATATTTTTTAACAACAAAAGTGCATTTTATTTTTTAACTTTTGTTTTGCAATTTGGCGGTAAGGTATCATTAAAAAGTAAGAAGTATTTTTCACACTACTACGATGACGGCACGGCTATAGGTTCGGCAAAAATACGACTTGCCAAAATGTTGACCGATGAAAATTAATTTAAATTTTTTCCAATTTTTTTATTAAATTTTTAACGTTCTACGGGTGGTCGAATCACCATTTGAAAATTAATTAAAATTTTTTCGAATTTTTTTTATTAATTTTTAACGTCCTACGGGTGGTCGAATCACCATTTGAAAATTAACTTATATTTTTTCCAATTTTTTTATTAAATTTTTAACGTCCTTCGCGTCATCGAATCACCATTAAAATACATGTGTGCGATATTCAAGTTTGTGTTGAGACGAGATATATTTGAAGGGCCTTAGACTTCAAAATCTACGATTTCGTCCTCAGAAGATGAATTATTATTATTGCTACATTCATAAATATTTTTTGTGTTCATTAATTTTAAGAGATCTTTGTTTATTTCAAAGCCATGACAGCATTTATTCAGCCGTTTAAGACCACTTCTTATTGTCAGAAGCGAAATCAACATAACTAAATTCATTTTGTTTCTGTGTTTGCTTTTAATTAAACTCATGTTTGAAAACGTTCTTTCAACTCCAGCATTACTTATTGGCAGCAAAAGAAATGTAAGCTCAAAATCGACAAGCTCTTGGAAAGGGTTTTCATTTAACGCGTTCTTAAACCCTTTAACATAAAACCAAAAACTTAATGTTGAAGTCACATTTCTCCAATTTTGGAGATAGATATTTTTCCACGGCATTTGTAGTCTCGTTATTTCATCAGTGCTTGTTTTTTTCATTTCTGATTATGAAAACCATTGAGGTTTTACAATTCTCAATGTGTCTTCAACTAAAAAGAAATCTATTTTGCTAAGCGTTTCTATGTTTTGCGGCAAGCGTTGCCTTAATTGCTCAATAAATTCGTCCATACATTTATCTTCTTTTTTAGTTCGTATATATTCTTCAAAGGTATAATGAAAATAAGGTACGGGAGACAAAAATTTATTATAATCTGAATTTAAAGGGTCGAAACTCTTAGAAGGTGACACTATGCTGTTGACACAGTTTATCGATTAAAGTTTTTGTTATCAGTTGAGTATCGATCATACATAACGAAACAAATAAAACAAAACTTCGACACACATTACAAATTTCACAATACGTATTGCCGAAATAGATTTGGAGCCAAAAAGCGGCAAACATTTTGAAAGGGGCCAAAAAATAGCTAAGAGCTAAACCGGAATTTTTGGAGCTAATCGAAAGAAAAGGGCTACATCTGGCTCCAAAAGCACCAAAATGGCAACACTGAAGAGCATACGAGTATGTGCTACTTGTGTAGCTTTTAACGTTGATAAAATCGAAGTTCTCGGTATGTTTTTTATTTTCTCGAAAGTAGTTTTACAATTAGTTTAATTTTTTACTCAACTTTTGTATGCCAGCTTACACTGAACCTTGACAATATTGCCTTGTAATGTTGCTACTTCGGCATTGACAATTTTGCGGTTTTTCTATGTGTCAGAGTAAGTAAGGAATGCTTATAAACTAATTTTTTCATAAAACTCTTACCTGCCTCATAAAATGTTTACTTAAATATTTAAACTGTTATTGGTATTAAGTAGAGAAAAATTACAAAGGCCTACTACCGGCGATGGTAATTTAGCGATGTTTCTGAATTTTACTTCTTCTTCAGCTAGCTTTTCGGGTGCTGAGCTTTGAACTCGAGTACACCTGCATTCCTATAGTAGTGTTAAGGCGGTTGTTTTTATCGAATCAGCGTTTTGTAATTTGTTTATAAATCTTGACATTTTGCTTTTTGTTTTTAACCCCAAATTGTTTGAAATATTTTTTTGGCGCGTTTAATAGAACTTGATCAGTGACACTGGATTTATAATTCTGTTGAACGCGCCGAAAAATTTGATATATATTGTAACTATGTAAGATTAGTCAATTATAAATGAGAAAGTGGCAAATGTAAATCCGAAAACGTTATATGAAAATAAGAATAAAGAAATCAATGTAATCAATTAATGGTGCCATACCAAAACGCTAAAGCCATAACCATACCATAGCCAACCAATTGGTTTTTGTTTTTCGCCATATCCATAACCTAAAAATATTTGGGTTGGTGAATTTATAAAATTTTTGTATAGTTTATTTATTGCTTTGGATACGTTTTGACTAAGAGACTTATTGTTTGTTGAATATGTTTGTAATTTTTTGCGTCTTCCTCATTTTTATGAAAATCTCAGCTGCTTAAGGTTATGGCACCATTAATCGATCACAATGGAGATGGTTATGTATGGTTACGACTATGGCGTTACGGTTAAGGAAGTTTAACTGGCCCTTAAACAGGAAACGCGTAATTTAAATTTTGTTTTTAGTCTTAAATAGATTTCAAAGTTTTCGTGAAATTTTACTTAAAATAATCCTTTAGTGATCTTGATTTTGCTCAAAATCAGTCCGGAAATAGTATTGAAATGATTCCGAATATAATCAATAATGGCGTTTTCTTTTCTAAAATTAGTGTCGCCCTTTTGATTCTGTTTAATTTTCTCAGCGCTCGTGAGATTGTGTGTTCCTTTTACAAACTATTTTTCAACGAATAAGAAACGGGGTAAAATTGCCTACAATTAAAGCATTTTCGGCTAGCGTCAAGTGACCTAGTTCAAAAGTAAGAATTTAAGAGACAAATATGAGGATAATATGATTTTCAAAAAAGAAAACGCTTTAAATGATCTTGTATCAGTCTTAAATTGGTTTCGAAATGATTTCGAAATTATTCCAAAAAGAAAAAAAAAAACTTCGAGTTGGACCCGAAATTATTCCAAAACTGTCCCAAAGTGATCTGCAATGGTCCTAAAATGGTTTCAAAAAAAAATCTCCAAATGATCCAGAAGTTTTTTTTATTTATTTATTTATTAAGTCTATGAGCACAAGTTCTTACAGACTACCAATCAAAAAATTATACCGCATTAACAAAATTCTTACAGGCTACTAACAAATTTTAATACAATTAAAAAACAGACTACAATTAAGAAATACAAAAGGTTTACAAGTCAATGAAAAACTAGCACTTACAGACTAATATAAAAGTATTGATAACTAAAAAACGCACTTTAATGAATTAATAAAAACATTCTTCGACAAGGAGAAATCAAGCTCGATAAAATATGAGATCTTATTAAATTCACTCACAGCGCGGATAATTGGGGCATTTCTCGCATAACTCGTTCTACTATTAATGCCATAAAAAGGGTAAAAGCTTCTAAATTCTCTTCTTGGAACATTATAATTAATTTTCTCAAGAAGAGCAGCACAATCTGTATCCCCATGGATGATGCAATATAAAAAGGTCAAAGGGAGAATAGATCTTCTCGCTTCTAAGGGTTTCATATTTAAAAGAAGTAAACGTGCATTATATGAGGGAAGAGGGCTAGTAAATCTAAGTGATCGCAGACAGTATTTAAGAAAAACTTTGTCCCCAAATGTTACCTTAAATAATTCTATAGTGATCCCGTAATTGTTCCGGATCAGTTCTGAAATATGTACTATCGAAATAATTCCGAAAATAATCATTGACAAAGAGTTAAATTGTCCTAAAATTCAAAATTTCATCGAAACTCGTCAATCCCTTACGCATGGTCAAAAATGGCACTTACTCGATATTATTTATTACGCTTACTTATCTAAGACCACGCCCACTTTTTCGATATCGGAAATTACGAAAAATGAAAAAAAAAAATGCCATAATTCTATACCAAATATGAAAAAGGGATGAAACATTGTAATTGGATTGGTTTATTGACGCAAAATATAACTTCAGAGAAAACTTTGTAAAATGGGTGTGACACCTTCCATATTAAGTAGAATAAAATGAAAAACGTCTGCAGGGTGAATTCAAAAGCCCTTGGAATCTTGGCAGGAATACTGTTCTTTAAATTATATATATAAATAAATTAGCGGTACCCGACAGATAATATTCTGGGTCACCCTCGTCCATATTTTGGTCGATATCTCGAAAACGCTTCACATATACAACTAAGGGCCACTCCCTATTAAAACCTTCATTAATACCTTTAATTTGATTCCCATATCATACAAACACATTATAGAGTCGCTCCAGGTCCACCTTTATTGCGATATCTCGAAAAGGCGTCCACCTATAAAACTAAGGCCCACTACCTTTTAAAGTACTCATTAACGCCTTTCATTTGATACCCATATTGTACAAACAAATTCTAGAGTCATCCCTGGTCCACCTTTATGGCGACATCCCTAAATGGCGTCCACCTATAGAACTATGGCCCACTCCCTCTTAAAATACTCTTTAATACCTTCCATTTGATACACATGTCATACAAACACATTCCAGGGTTACCCTAGGTTCATTTTCCTACATGGTGATTTTCCCTTATTTTATCTCCAAAGCTCTCAGCTGAATATGTAATGTTCGGTTACACCCGAACTTAGATTTCCTTACTTGTTTTCATTTGCTGAACTTTTGCGAATATGATAACTTTCGATTTTGTTCACTCTTAATATAAATACTTTTGAATTCTCAGGCTGAAAATTTGTTGACGCTCAACAAAAATTTGTTTTCGCCAGTTCTTCATCCTTTTCTGCAATTTGTCAAACTTTCAGTGCCAAAGTTTTTACAAATATTTATGTCATCAACTAATTTGTCCTCCCTCTTTGCTCGGCTGTTATATCCTTCTATCAATTCTGTCAACTTTTATTATGTTGGTTACTGCAACATTTTATCATCGGTGTTGCTAAAGTTTTTATTGTGTTTGCCATTATTGTTGTTTTTACAAAAATCAAGCTGGTCCGCTCGATTTTCATGCAGCAAAGTTTGCTGTCAGTATGGCCTGCCTTATGATTATTTCGAATTTGATTTTAAAACATGTGTTTTCTGATTTATAAATACTCAACAAAAACTTCAATGCTCATTGAATTCCAAATTCAAGTGGATGTGGTAAAAGATAAACTAAAATGCATTAGTGACATACTTCTTAACCTTTGAATGATGTTGAAATAAAATTATTGAGCATTTTTGCATCGCATAAAAGTGAAAGTGGCGTATAATACTCCTTCTTTGCAGACAGTAGCGGGCTTACGATTTAATTTCATTTGGTTTTTGATGTCGATGTAGAAGTTAGTACGAAAAAATGGATATCATGGAGATAAGTTGAGGGACAAAGGTTAGCGAGAGAGGTAGGGGAAGGAGGCGAAAGGAAGTGGAGAAAAGAAAGTTGGAGAGCAACGGATAAGGAGAAGAGATATAAAATCGACAGCATGAAAAGGAGGGAGAGAAAAGCGAGATTGGGAGAGATATATAAGAGATACAAGAAATGGGTTAGGGGTGGGATAACAATGGTACAGAATGGAGAATGGGAGTAAGTCGGACAGGAAGTGGGAAACTGAGAAGATGAGTGTAGGAAACCTGAAGAACAAAAAAAAAAAAAAAAAAAAAATGGAGGACGGCGAAGGAAACATAGAAAAACTGAAGAGAAATATAAATTAAAAGCATGAATGTATCGTTCGCAATACAAAATCCAGCTCTAAGTAAAATTTGACAAAAAGGCAGCAAGAGGACAATAGAAAAAGGTAGAGTGAATGAGCAGGGCGAAGGAGTGGCAGAAAAAGTGATTTCCACATTTCAAAATCTTTACCACTACATTAAAGCAGGATGGGCTTAGACACGCGGAGCTTATAATGCAAACTGAATAAGGTTCTTTTGAATTTTCGTATTTTTCCATTTCTATATTTCCGGCTGGGGATGGTTCAAAACCCTTTGTCTTCTTGTTCCATAATCACATTCTTAAAGATTTTTGCTCCTGTTTCTGCCTTCTGACCTAGGTTTTTTGCTCTGAGTGCGATTTCTATGACATATATTGACACTCTTTAGAGCTGCTTTGAATTTTTGCTGTAACATTTTCGGTTGTGATTTAATCATTTTTCGTTCGAGTCTTTTTCCATGCTGACTGCAGAGAGTACTTCTATAATGTAGCGGTTTACTTGTTGTTGTTGTTTTAACGATAAAAAGTCTCCCGAAAGATTTCAATATGTGTTATCGGAGTTAATGGTACTTTTCCGGATGTAGATTTGATACATACCGGTAACCGACCATCTTGGACGCGAGTTGACATGACCATAATAAACGTTATAGGTCATCCCACCCCGTCACTATTTATTAAATAATTTGTAGTGGCCACTGCAGCATCTTCCTAATATGTGTACGAACATTCATAATTCTAACAGGATTCGTCTCAAGTGGGTGAGTTTGATAATTGTGTTTTAGAATCTGTTAAGCTATTATGCTTTGCATTGTGCTCAACAAACTTTTAAATCTGGTGGGTCGAGCTCTATTTTAGGAGCTTCTAATGTTCCATTCGTCAACACCTGTAATTATTGCCGCTATTCCTTTGATTCGTTGTTCGGTCTTGCCTCTGCCGAACTTTTCATTCCTGCTTACTTGTCTAGTGACTCGCATGTGCTTTTGGTCTATATGAGGAGATTTATCCTACGCCCGGGCAGCTAACGACCTTCTTTGGGTTTTGAAACCAACTGTTTGTTGGATACTGTATTTTGCTCAGCTTACTAAGAATGTGTCTTCCAGTATTTCAATTTTAAAAATTTTGTAGTAGACAACTATAGGGAACTGACCCTGGTGCTGCTTAGCATATGCATTTTATGCTTCGCTGAGCCCCTAAGGTAAGGTATATGAGGTTGCTATCTGTAAGTATCATCTGATGGCATGCTGTTAGTTTCATTCTAAAGTGCAAGGGGAATAGGCCGTCACTCTGGACTTAAGAGACGGGTGAATGTGCCTGGGTTGAGGAAGGATAGGTCGCAATTGCTGTTCGAGCCCTGGGACTGGATGTCCCTGGTTTAGCATCGGGTGAATCATTCAGCAAAATGGCTCCATCCAAGGCTGGATAGGGACTAGGAGTTAGTCTCCTCGACATAATCGTTTGCTAATGCCGGAAAGAGGAAAATAGGAGAAGACGGGTGCTGGGGCTGGCGCTCGGAATTGCCACTTACCATGCTAGTCGTGGAGCAGCAGTGTGTGCTGTAGACGCCGTGGAGCATGAGAAGCAGCAAGTATTTGTGGTGGCTTGTTAAACAAAGGAGCTGGTATAAGGAACTGGTGGCGCTAAGGCGCAGACTACGGGACGCCCTTTGGTAGGAACAGCAAGGTGCCAAAAAAGATTTGTAAAAGTGACGGGCTAATGAGTAAAACTACATAAGGTATGACCTACTTTTAACGTGTTCTCATATGACAACAACCATATTTTCAATTGTAATGTGGAAACAACGCCTCTAACACCCCCTCTCTCTGGTCCACATCTGTTGAAACTGCAAGTTTCCTCGGACTCCCGTTAGAGGATATTGATCACAATTTGTGAGTAGTTGCACTTTTTAGATGGGCGAAGAAACACTTTAACAACAAAAGCAAAATGCTGTAAGTGGCTTCGGATTACGAGTTGTTGTTTTAATGGGCATGCTGACTGCCA
Source organism: Eurosta solidaginis (assembly GCF_040869045.1). Taxonomy (NCBI): domain Eukaryota; kingdom Metazoa; phylum Arthropoda; class Insecta; order Diptera; family Tephritidae; genus Eurosta; species Eurosta solidaginis. Next base: position 377,722,060 of record NC_090319.1, read on the forward strand.
ATTCACCTCGTGTCGGTCCATCATCGCAAGCCTTTTTTATATAAAAGAATGTAAGGAGAACAACGTCTGCCTCGTTAATTAAGCCATCTTCGATTGCACCTTATGCGCTTTTGCAGACCTCTACCCGTCGATGAATTAAAATTTTACGTAACTGCTTGATTAGTGAGTGCTAGGCCTTTTTTGTTTTTATACTCAGCGTGCTTTGCACACAGAGTATTTTAACTTTGATTGGATAACGGTTGGTTGTACAGGTATAAAGGAATCGAGATAGATATAGACTTCCATATATCAAAATTATCAGTATCGAAACAAAATTTGATTGAGCCATGTCCGTCCATCCGTTAGCACGATAAATTAATTAAATATTGAGATATATTCACCAAATTTGGTACACTAGTTTATCTGGACCCAGAATGGATTGGTATTGAAAATGAGCGAAATCGGATGATAACCACGCCCACTTTTTATATATATAAAATTTTGGAAAACACAAAAAACGTGTGGACTGATATTGAGACCCTTGATAAAGATTTGAAAAAATTGTTTAAAATGTAAAAATCGTTAAACCTATCGTAGCAAGATTCGGCAGAGAGGTTGCCTTCAGTATAAGAAATGCTTTGAAGAAAAATTGACGAAATCGGTTAAGGACCACGCTTACTTTTATATAAAAGATTTTTAAAAGGGTCGCGGACGAATAAAATAAGCCATATCTTTACAAAAAAGAGCTTTATATCAATGGTATTTCATTTCCCATGTGGATTTATAACAATGAATAGGAAAAACTTCAAATTAAAAAAAATGGGCGTGGCCCCTTTTATGACTAAGCAATTTTCTATGTTTCGGGAGCCATAATTCGAAGAAAAATTAACGGATCGTAATAAAATTGGGTACACAGATTTTCCCTATAGCAGGAAATTTTTCTAGGAAAAACGGACAAGATCAGTTAAAAACCACGCCCCTTTTATATAAAAGATTTTTAAAAGCGTCGTAGACTAGAATAATAAGCTATAACTTAGCAAAAAATTGTTTTTAATCAATGATATTTAACTTATCAAGATTTATTGTAAGAGGAAATGGGGAGGCATTTCTTTTTAAACGGGCGGTGACACGTGTTATTTAGAAAAGTAATTTATCTGAAATGAAATGTGCAATTCAAGCTCACGCTGAGTATATAATGTTCGTTACACCCGAACTTAGACACCTTTACTTGTTAAATATATTTTTTCATTTCACACGCTGTCAAACGCTTATTTTGTGCAGCAAAACGAAGTGCAATTAGATCGTTTGCATCTTCACCTATAAGCAGATAAAGCGTTAAATAGCTCATTGAGCTCGCATCGATAGCTGCGAGTTACTGACTGCTGTTTGTCAGCTTTGGCGCAATTATATATCGAATTTGGTATGTAGCCTCTCATCACTGTGCCAAATCAACAGATCTCTGCTGTTTGCATGCGAAGAAGTGTGACAGTTTGAAAGCTAAAAAAATCTACATTGTAAGATATCTCTAGATGAAGCGCTATTGCCATCGTAATAATTATTGTAGCAGCAATTGCGTGGCACACGCTCAAAAAGTGCTACCACCATTCACTTTTCTAGCCATGCCTTCCGTACAGCAAAGCCATTGAACGATGCAACGAAGATGTGCCACCACAACCTGTAGCTAACAGGAAACCGAATTTATTAGGCGGTTGCGGGTGCCGCTGCCAGATGTTACAAAGTACGTGTAAATATTCATGACACACACACACACACACATTTGCATACAAAACTTTAACACTCATTACATACTTGATTTACAAGTAGAGATGTAAGGTACTCCACGTTGGTATGGTAAAGGCGCAGCAGCTGCATTAAGTGAGACGGTAATGTTTGGTTTATTTGATTTTCGTTTTTGCCATCTTCTTATTTTTGTTTTAATGAATGAAAGACGTAACATGTTGCCAAGCAGGATGATAAAATTGCAAATTTTTTTATTACCAATTGAATTGTTGTGTTTCTCATGAGGGTGTGAGGATTTTGTTGTTGCTGTCAGTAGTCAGCGCAGTGGTTGCCTTCACCGGTTTGGTGTCATTGCATTAAGGCTTTTTTATTGGTCGTTGTTTGTTTGCATTTGATTCGATTCGGTTTTTGCGCCTCTCTTATCATGCGCGCTGGACCGCAGTCTCCAACGTTGTTTAATTGGTAGGCACAATCTGCACAGACGTGAAGACCTACATTTTTTATGAATTTATTTGTTATGTCACTTTCCTTATTTATTCGCGTATATGTTCCTACAAAGTTAAAAATATTGTCTACATATCTCAATATTCATATTTTTTCCGTAACTACAATTGTGACTAACCGGACAGATTTTGATGAAAGTTTGAGGAGATTTGAGGATGCTTAAATTCACAATTTATTATTCGGGGTGAATAAGGGATCGACTTATTCTAAAAAAATAATTCATGTTGGGATTATTCATGTCGAAATTTGGTAAAGGGTTACCACCTTGACTAGCTTATTATTTGAGAAACGTTTCTCTCCGACAAGTGGACCAGAGATCGACCTATTCCAAAAACCTCTTTCTGGTGCAACTTGCTAGAAATTTGGTACAGGTTTATCTCCTTATCAAGCTTAATATTTGAAAAACTTTTCTTCACGGAAAGTGATCCTGTGGTCGACCTATTCCAAAAAATTCCTATATATGGTTGCTTGAAATTTAGCATAGGCATTTCTTTATGGACCTCTACGCGTTGGAGATTTAATCATGAGCTGTACGAGATTTACGCAGACATCAACATAGTCCAGCGAATTAAAATGCAGCGGCTGCGCTGGCTAGGCCATGTTATGCGAATGAAAGATGACGCTCCGACCAAGAAAGTGTTTCTATCGGAACCCGCCTATGGAATCAGAGGAGAGGGCGGCCCCCTCTCCGTGGGAAGAACCATGTGGAAAACGATTTAAACTTCCTTGGTGTAACCAATTGGCGCCGGTTTAAATGGTTAAGCGCTTATTAGTAAGTAAGGAGCTCTTCTTCGACAAATTAAGCATTTGTACCCCTTCTGGGGAGTGGATCAGGGTGGTTTTATTTTTTTTAATGTATTATATTATATTTATAGTAGTATTATATTATTCCTCAAGAATGGGTGAACGTATTTTGAAAATCATAAGTGAGATTTAGTTCCATATGCTGACCCATTTCTGAGATATAGACCCCAAACGTGGATCAAAGAGGCCCCAGTATGTGTTGCCACAATATGTGTATGAACTAGGATGTGTTAATGAGGGTTTTAACAAGGGGTGGGAATGGAAATGTAATTCGGAGTGGGTGGGTAGTAGTGGTGGGTAGTTGTGGAAGTGAGAGTGCGAGTGGGAATCGGGGTGGTAGTGAAAGTGATAGTGAGAGTAGGGGTGTGAATGGGTTCGGGAGTGGGAGACAAACCAATTTTCGGGCAGAAGAAATTCTGCCGTGTACTCAAATATTTATGTATATTTATGCATACTTAAAGATATCCTTTTAAAAAATTTTGTGGCCGACGTTTTTTGCATAGTTGATAGCGGGGCTAAAGCAGTAACTGCCTTCAACAGTTTGACAGTAAAACTAGTATGTAATAAAATAGACAGGTGAAGTCGATATAACAAAACGACAATACTCGTCCTCATATAATGAAATGGTGTTTATGTATTAGTATATGGGGAGCCCTAAAAACTACACCGACAACAGAATTGCATGTAATTCCGCACATCCCGTCTACAGAACTACTGGCGAAGTATATGGCGTTAACAACTGGAACAAGACTAAGGTCGTTGGGGCAGTTTTAGTGCATGACGTATGGCCATGGCAGTAAAGCGTCATCTACAATAGGTCAAAAAGACTGCGGGTGAAATGCCTTAGTTTCGAAAAAGATTTTAGAACCACAATAGAGCCGGAAGCATGGCGCAAGGGTACAGTGGGAGAACATACCACTTTTAAAGTATTTACCGATATCTCCGAAATAACGGAAGGGGTCTGTTCTACTGTTTACTTTGTTGCCAGAGCACTGAAGTGGTTTTCATGCGTAAATGGTATCGGGAAGATTGCTTAAGCTGTAGTCGCATGAATATATCTTTATATATAAAAACCAAGTGTCACATTGTTTGTCCGCGATTGACTCCTAAACTACTGAACCGATTTTGAATTTGTTTTGCTCCCCGTGTGTAATTTGATCTAACTTGAAAGATAAGATATTTATATCTCAGTTTATAGTCGCAATATTATTTTATTGCAAATTTTTTTATGTTTATACGTAATAATAAAATGTTACGTACACGCATCGGCACTCATATTTTCAGGTGGTGCGGATATACTTCCGTGTAATTGGTTGGTGTTTAATTAAACAACGTGCTTATCAATAAAAAATATTATAGCTAATGATATCATGTATAGCACATCAGCGGGCCCGGCGAGAGGGGGGCCGAATGGGGGGATTAGCCCTGGACCCGGGTTTCTGAGGGGCACGCGATTTAGAAGTACTAAAACATTTTTTTTAATTTAGGAGAGTATTTAGTTGTTCCATGTGCAATTTTTAAGCCGAATTTCAAAAGCAATGCATATCTGCATTTCATTTTAATATTATAGTGAAGTGTGAAAAATAAAAATCTATATATATAAAAGGAAAGGCTAAAACGTGTGGTAGTTGGTCGCCGGTGTTTGAAGAGATGCGTTGGTCGATTTTGTTCAAACGTGGACCCGGGTACCCCTAGAATATATGTGTAATATTGATATGAAATGAAAGCTGCTGATGAGAGCTCTAAAGGAATTTTCATTATGATATTCGATTTAGTCGCATCAACCTGGCAAAACTGATAAATATGTATGCGAAGCTGAAATAGAGACATGAATTAATAATACCCACATACCTATTTGCATACCTCCTATTCGATTTGCGTGAAATTTGGTATATAGATTTGCCTATATTAGTATTTACGATCCGTTTTTCCAGGAAGTAGACCAGAGATGGACTGGGACTGGGACTGAGACTCGGAGTGGGACTGGGACTGGAACAAAATACATACCACCCTCTGGGAAAGGCAATAAGGGATGAAGAAGAATGATAAGAACGTGAGAGAAAAGAAAAGAGAGAAGGAGACTGAGAAAGAAATAGAAGGAGACGAATATGGTGATAGATGAAGCGAAAAAGACGGAGGGAGGAATGAATAAAAGGATCAAGAAAAAGTGAAGAGGGGTGGGGGAGGGCAGGGTTAGACGGAAAAATCTTTTTAAAATGTATGCAGATAGGCCAAATTTGGGTAAAATAATGTCGGCCGTGTCTGCTAGTATATATATATATTGATTGTCAGGTGACGATTAAGGTAGTAATATCATCATCAAAAAGTGTTCTGGAATGCAAAGAAGCATTGAAAAGACTTTGATCCTGCTGGTCATAAACAGATACAAGGTAAGAATAAGGTCAAGGGGTTGAAGAAGGAGGGTGTACCACGCGACGAAACTACGGTAGACGTCCCAAGCTGCTTGGGAGAAATCAAAACAAGACAGGATGTGCATATGATTCATCAATCAGGCTCTATTGATGTCAATAATTTGTTTATGTTCGATAGCCTAGCACCTGTCTTTGTCCTAATTCGTCCAGTGTTTTCACTAATCAAGCATTTAAAAAAAAAAAATAAATAAGGATATTACTAATACATGTTAGAAAAGAATGAAAGAGATAAAAAAACTATGAATTTTTGCATAGTTTTGCTTGTATAACTCAAAAAGGCGCTTGTGTTTTTAATCATAATTGTCAATTTTACAAAAGTGCTTGTGGTATTCATGCTTTTTCATACTCACCTCATATTAATAAAAATCAAAATTGAAAATATTTAGCCTGGGGAAAAAACATATAACAAAAAATGTAAGTATGCATGAATAAAGTACATTAGACTGATCAAAAAAATGATTCTCGGGCTTTAAAGCAGTTCTGCACAACCTTATTAACAAAATTATAATTAAAATTAATTCTTCTCTTTTGATAGGTAAGAGCAACATTGTAAGTCTAATATCATAATATTTGCTCATGATCTTAGAAATTTTGCAGCTTCGCGCTTCTGTCCATGCCTTACCTGCTTGATGGATTATATGCAACTCCTGTCTCCTATTGATTTCTTCCAAGCCGACTGGAACGTCTACGGTAAATTCTTTGAGTGCTGCACCTTTCTTTGCTAACTCATCGTCCTTTTCGTTACCTCTTATCCCTTCATAGCCGTCAGAAGCGAAGTCTCTACAATGCTTCTTTGCACCTTAGTCGTCGCCTGACAATTATTATAAATATATATATTGATGCAGATCCAGCTTAAGCACTCTTCGCGACGCAATTTCCACACACCCCCTCGAAATTGATTTCTGTAAGAAAAACATAAGTAAGCACACACAAAAAATCTAATATTTGGGTAAGTTGAACTTACTTGTGGTACTGCGAAATTAGCAAACTCGCGCCTTTTTTGCGGTGGGAAATGTATAAAAATTATAAGTGTCTAATACCTATACACACTACATACATACATACATATGACCATAAAAATTAATCAATTGTAGTGACTTGCAAATGACAATAACGGCATTTTTCCAACGCCCAATAAAGATCTGCGCAATCAAAAATGCATAAATTTGCAAGTGGGCATGGAAATATGCATGTAACGATACATACATACATATGTATGCGCAATATAAGCGCTTGCATTTCTAAATATGTTTTTGTATGTATAGAAATATTTTGTCGTTTTGTCATTTGCAGAAACAAGTATTTCGGGCAACAGCTGCGAGCCATCCTTATGTTAGATATATGCAATAATGGGAAAATCATATGCATAGCCAAACACACATACCAATATACAAACATAGATATTTATATATAGAAAGAATCATACATAAATTACCATTTAGTAATGTTGCAGGCAATAAATTTAAAAGTGATGCGACAAAAAATTAGTAAAGCTAACAAAAAAGATTCCAAATTTTGTAATGTCGATGCGCTGCATAAATAATGTCTACATACAAACATATCGAAATGCTTGTACCTGCATAACTTTCGGCATAAATGTAAGCCTCCGGCCATATGCAACAAGGAAGCAAAAACTGTTTAGATTACCAAAAATAAAAAACAAACAAAACAAATCAAATATCAATAGAAAAGAGTTAACAATCTACCAAATTACGGCCAATAGTTGGCATCAATAACAGAAAAAAAAATGTAAAATTTTTCAAATATGCTGCATATGACGAAACGAAAGCTGTAAGGCGCCAAGCAGAAGACATCGAGGAGACAAGCATGGCTGAAAATTTCCTATCATTGCAGCATTTCTAAGCGATTCAAGAAAAATTATGGTCAAAGTGAATGGCGTGCACAGATTCATAGATGTACATCAATTTATGAGCAAATGTACCGTACTTAGTACGAGGAAAGGTTTATGTGCATATATACATACATGGATGTTTATAAAGGGTGTTTCAAAATCTGGTAAGGTTACGAGATATTTTTAGCGACCCACGTATCTGTTCCACTACGAGCGCTTGCTCGGCTGCTATTGCTCAAGGGGATAGTTGAGAGACCAGCGTTCTCCACTCTTCTGCGCCGTGTGCTCGAGTTTTACCTGGGGCTCATTTCAGATCCCCAGAACGATCCCATGCTTTTGAATAACCACTGGTTATCGGTTTCGTTGTCCGGGCTGTCTCCCACCACATGCACTGTGTCGGATTGTTTGCTAAAAAAGTGCTCATTGGTGACCCCGCTTAGATATATATTTTTTTTCAATGAAAAAAACAAAAAAATGTTTCTAAAGATTTTAATGTTGTTTTACCTGGGCCTTAATACCACGACTTTTTATTCTTAAGCGATCACGCTACGGCCACACCAAAATGGCTGCCGTTGTTATATCTCTTGTCAAATCCTAAAAACGTTTCCATAACGGGCCGATGTGTGTTGTGTACCCTATATTTGTAGTCGGCGCTACAAGTGTAGTTTGGCCTCAATATTCCCATTGTTATCTGTGTTGAGCAGAGATGCCATGCTTTCATTAGATATGCCTGTACAAAACTCGTGTGCAGACTCAGACTAGGCTCAAATACGAAGTATCCTCAACCGCACCTACACCAACAAGCTGTACGGAATGTGTGTGAGGTCCATCTGTGTTTTGCCCTATGGTGGTTGTTGCTGTTGTTGTTGTGGTAGCAATGCTTCGCCCCATTCAATAGGTTTGACCAATCACAAATTGTCATCAATGTCCTCTCACGGGAGTCCAAGGAAGCTTGCTGTTTCAACAGGGGTGGACCATAATGAGAGGGGTGTTAGAGGCGTTGGTTCCACAATACAGTTGAATAGATGATTGGTGTCATTGCGAACAGGACATACATTTTGTATGTCGGAGTTTCTTCTGGATAGGTAGGAGTTTAACCTGTTACAGTACCCGATCGAAGCTGAGCTAGAGTGACGCGCGTTTCCCTAGGGAAAGTCCGTTCCTCCTCTGATAGTTTTGGGTATTGTTCTTTAAGTACTGGATTCGCCGGGCAGTTCCTGGCATAGAGGTCCGACGCCTGTTTGTGGATATCACTAAGGACCTGCTTGTGCTTTTTAGCTTCACACGGCTGTGTTTTCAGGTGCCGTATTTCCTCACAATGGTTACGGAGATTAACCTTATGGTGGTCCTATAGCTCTATACAAGCGCAGTAGATACCACTGAAAGAAGCCGTATCCTACCACTTATACGCATGGCTCCGATGTGACAATTCAACATGTATGGTTGGTCTATGGCTATGAATAGCCCTTTATCCAGAGCCTTGTACAAATAATACCATAGAGCTCAAGGATATCAATCCCGTCAATCCAAATAGCTTCAAATTTTAATCGGTGCAAAATAAAGTTCATTTTCTACGAGAAAAACCCCGTTAGTGTTGAGAAAGCTATAGTTTCCTGAAATCCTGACATGGCATACCTCTTGCTTAGTATTTTAGAAATATTTATTCAATAACATACAAAATAAATTTGTAATTTTGTACAAGTCGTCCATGCAGGTATTAATCGTTTTAAAAATGATGAAATAAAAAAATTTTAATTCGAAATTGAATACAATTTAGTTGACCAGCTGCAATGCAGGTGATCCCTGCTGTTGTCGTATCTACCTTTTTGAGATGGCGCATCAAACAACTTTCCAGCGTTCGTCCGTCATTACCGCCTTCGCCTCATGGGCACACATATATAATCATACCCAACAAAAAAAAATTACAACTTAGGTAAGGTTTCTTTCATTTAATCAAATGACAGTCCTATTGGGTGCAAAAGGTTACAGAGGTTGGCACAACACCCAAAACGATTTGTCTACAACAGAGATCCCCATCTAGGGAGATAATTACTCGCGCTCACTTTACACATATGATTATGCCCTTTAATTTAGTTGTCGCTGAGCAACGATGATTTTAATTTAACGACACATCCACAGTCTCCATTTTGGTGAATCCTGGTCTACAAATCAAAATGCCATGGAATAATCGAAAACAAATAGTTCAACATTCCTTTCATGCTTCATATATGTATGTTGTTATGTATGAGGGTTAATTCTTTCTTCTTGTTGTTGTAGCAGTGCTTCGCCCCATCCAATAGGTGCGACCGATCACAAATTGTCATCAATATTCTCTAACGGGAATCCAAGGAAATTTCTCTTAAGAAAAAAGCATTATGTGAAAGGGTGAAAGGCTTTATTGAAGGTACTGTACTTGAAAATAAACTTTGTTATATAATATTAAGAGAAACGTTATCACCCTGCTATAAGATTCTCATCTTAGCCAAGAGCACTCTCTCCTCACTCTTTACTTTCAATAATCACTTACCGCATGTCTTGCTGTGTATTTGCCCAGTGCAGAAATGTGGATAACGACTGATAAAATCCAACTTTTTTATATTATTGTCATCTTCATTTTAACCACAACAACAACAAGTTGCACACAGCTTGTGTATAATTGAAATTTTTAGGAGAAACAGGATGTCAGTACAAACGAAATTTAATTAAATCAAAACGTTCAATTTGGTCTATACAGACAAACGTACGCCGAACTAACAAAGTAAAATTCGCAAATATTAATTAATTTGATTGCAAATAATTGCGAAAATTCACACGCGGTCAAAGCGAGCGTAATCGAGTAGATATCTTAATTAAATATAAACGATGTAGGGAATTTTGATTTACGGAATGTGAGTGATTACTTACGCTTTGCCCTGGGCATTTAACCGTGAAGTGACTAAATGGTTCCCCCTCGTTCAATAGTTCAATCACTATTAAGAGATGGACCCTAGAAAATTTTATTATTTCCGCTGAGCGCTTAACACCAACAACTGGACAGCCATTGCTCAGCTGAGGCGACGTTTCATGTTTCTGCAGCAACCGAAAAATGGTCAGCGATGACCCCCAGACTTCATACTGTCATCCTTATTTTGTACTCACTTGTTCCAGCTCGGGTTAAAATGCACAGTTTTGGAACCCAGCGTATTTATAACCGCCAAATTTCCAGATGCATGACACACTGAAAATCACAGCGGTGCCTGAAAAATATTTCCAGACCAATGTAATTCCTTCTGTGATGACGATATCTAGCCTTTTCTGTAGCAACTATCTCGAAGCAAGCCAGCTTTAACTCTGATATGAAATTTTTGTACCTCCGTAGGATTTTTGAGAAATGTTTGATATAGAATTTCGAGCCGTCTTTTAACTTTGTGCCGGTTATTGGTACAGCAGATTTGGCGCGCTTAGCTCCTCCTCAATACATATTCAGTGATTCACTTTGTATTGTTCTGTATGAACTAAGTTACCTAGGGCGATCTTCTAAATTAAAATAAAAAACTTATGACGAAGATGCTCATTATCTGGTCAATTGTATAAGATATTAATACATCTTATAAAACTAAATAATATAGTAATTGAATATGTAAATGAATCAGTTAAAAAGGACTGGGAATTAAAAATTTTTTATTCGCTATAAAGCTTGGGAATATCTACATTCGTTCCGCATAAAAAATGAAAAAAGGTGTTATTTATCTTGTAAAATAACCAAAATAATTTAAACGAAATTGCAAAGTTTCAAACAGTTTATGTGTTTGTTCGCTGTGAACCAAATATTCAAACACGCACTCAGCCAAAGAAATCCATCAGATCACACTAATGAATAAGACTAAACGATGAAAAGCCCAGCTAGAAAATGCTTACCTATATACGTAAATTGATATCGACGTCAGATACATATTTATGAAACAAGTTCAATTATAGCTCGATACATATTTCGGGACAAATTCGGTTAACACCTTTCGTACGTATGTATATATGTGACGGTTCGGACCCCTAACTCGAAAAATAATTTTTTAACATTTTTTTACAAACGAGAATTCGTTCGTGAAATTGAAAAAAAAGGCGATCGATATCTTATTGCTTTTTGAGTTATGAGCAGTCAAAGTAAACAGTAATTGTGCCGTATACCAGCGCTTATACGAAAGCATTCACGACCTAATATACCTACATACCATGTACATCTATACATATAAAAATCACGTGTCACTATGTTTGTTCCCGATGGACTCCTAAACTACTGAACCGATTTTGAATTTGTTTTGCACATCGTGTGTAGTTCGATATAACTTGAAATATAGGATAGGTTATATCTCGGTTTATATTCGCAATATTATTTTATTGCAATTTTCTTTAAATGTTTGTACGTAATAATAAAATGTTACGTCTCATATTTTCAGGTGGTGGATATACTTCCGTGTTGGTGTTTAATTAGACAACCTGCTTATCAATAAAAAATATTATAGCGAATGATATCAAGTATAGCACATCACCAGACCAGTTGAGAAAGGGGGGAGAGGGGATTACCCCCGGACCCGGGGTTTCTAAGGGGGCCCGCGATTTAGAAGTATACTAAGACATTTAGTTGTTCCATGTGCAATTTTTAATTTCAAAAGCAATGAATATCTGCACTTCGTTTTAATATTATAGTGAAGTGTGAAAAATAAAAATCCATATATATAAAAGGAAAGGCTAAAATGTGTGTGTGACTAGGGTCTCGAGATATAGGTCAAAGCGTGGGCCCGTGAATGCCCAGACAGTGTTTATACAATATGGATATCAAATGAAAGCTGTTGATGAGTGCTTTAGTACAGAGTAACAGGTTATACCGCTGGGTGACTAGGGTCTCGAGATATAGGCCAAAACTTGGACTCCGATACCCCTAGAATGTGTGGGTAATATGGATATCAAATGAAAGCCGTTGTTGAGAGCTCTAATGTAATTTTCATTGTGATATTCGATTTAGTCGCATCAACCTGGCAAAACTGATAAATATGCATACGAAGTCGAAATAGAGACATGAATTAATAATACCCATATACCTATTTGCATACCTCCTATTCGATTTGCGTGAAATTTGGTATATAGATTTGCCTATACTAGTGTTTACCATCCTTTTAGGACTAGGACTGGGACTGACACTCGGAGTGGGACTGGGACTGGGCCTGGAATAATAGAGATAGACTGAGAGAGAGATAGAATGAGACGAAGATGGAGATAGATGAAGCGAAAAAGACGGAGGGAGGAGTGAATAAAAGGATTAGGAAAAAGTGAAGAGGGGGAGGGCAGAGCTAGACGGAAAAAGCTTTTTAAAATGTATGCAGATAGGCCAAATTTAGGGCAGAACAACGTCTGCCGGGTCTGCTAGTACATAAAGAAGATTGAATTTTATGCAGATTTGTAAATACAAGATTTGGTCTATGCCCTTTATCTCTATTCAACCGATTTTGTTAAAGCTTTCGAGAAAGCTGCAAAGAAGGACAGAGAGTGGGCGAGGGATCGAAGTGGAAGAGGACGAGGTATCGTTCTATGAAGAAAAATAAAAGGGAAGAAGAAAAAGGGAGCCAGAGCTAGAGCTGGTCGAAGATAGGGTGATATAGGGGGGAGAGAAGGATAGGCAGCTAGAAAGTGATGGCGGCAACTGCAACCGAAAATTTTCTGGCTTTGCTAAAATCATTTAGGTAAGTCATAGTTGGGGAAAATGCACTAGATTTTGATTGCAATAAACTTTAATTAGCATTACACTTCATTGGAAAAATTTTAGTGGCAACTACACAACGACTTTAAATATTTATTGCAGTCATTTTCGTTTTTCACTATCACTCAGCCCTTTAAAAAAAAAGATTAAATTAATGGAGCTTTGCTAAGCCTCCACTGAAACGAGTGAAGAAGAATGTTGTATTGGCTTCGGTGCCAGGAAATCAAACTAAAGAGTGAAATCAGAAGGCTTCGAAAAGTGGCAAATGAAATCACTTTAGTTTTTATGTTAAGCTACTTGAAAATACCTACTAACGTTTTTCTCTATTAAAAGTTTTTTAAAGACCCATTGATGTTTAAGTAGACACAATAACAACAAACACATTGATATTGTTTACTCTTATCTTCTTTCTGCTTTCAAGTCATTGACTTATACTTATATACTTATTTTAGGTGGGTAAAACGAATACGAAAACAATTTCAAAGACCTTTTCCGCCAATAAAATCAAATCGGGTAACCACATTTTATCTGCTCCAATCTGTTTGTATGTATGTGTGTAGCATGTGATTATCATTTAAATTTTATGACAGTTTTGTGCTAACAAAAGAAGAAAACAAATTGTATTCAATTAAAGCCAACAAACCAGTGACATGGTTCGCATAAATTTGCAAAATAAATAATTGAAAAGGTTTCGGTTACAGCCACCAACAGCAAATACAAATCTACATACATCCAAACATACAAACAGTTAAATTAGTTGCTGATGGTGGCTAAATGTGTGAGCCACGTACAGAATGTGCAAAAAAAAAAAACAAAATAGCAGCAACACCAATAATAATAACAAACGCAATCAAAGAGGACGTAACAAATATTTGAAGCGTGTTGCCGTCGCTATTCACGAGAGTGAAGATACAAAATCAGCAAATAACAATAACAATTTGTGCACCAAAAAAGTGTTTGCTTGATACGAAATTCACTTTGTATTGTTGCTGTTGCTGCTGCTGTGAAATTAGCCACTTGCAATGAATGTTTGCAATTTTGTTGGTTGCAAATTTTCAGCCTTTGAGCAGTTTAAGTTTAGTTGGCTGTGTGCCGTCGTTTTGTTTCATTTTACGCGTTTGCTTTGGCCTCTTGGTATGCGTGCGCATGCGCATATGGCTAATTCAAATGGTGGTTTAACCGCCACCATTCATTGTTTTAGTCGCTTTTTGGTAAATTCGCTGTTCACTCGCCTCTGCTGCGATAACAATTACGCTTTCGATGCAGGTAATTTATGTGATTGATATCGTTTAATGTGGCACATTTCGTGGATTGCATGCAGCTCTTTTAGTATTGCTCTGTACGTAGCTACATACGTAGCAGATGTGTTGGAATACTAAATGTGAATTCGGTGTAGAAAGGAAACGTAGCAAAAAAAAACAAAAACACCCAGATGGATCTAAGCTAAGTGAGTGTAGGTAGTGATATGTGTGGGTGGTTGGGTTTGCACAGGAATTTAAATTTCCACCAAAAATAAGGAAATACCTAAACAGTATGCTACGAATTGTAAACGTTATCTTAAATTTTATATAGGGCAAATACGGCAAAATGGTAAACAACTTTCGTACAGTGTTAAATGTATAATAAAATTTAGGTGATGCAATGTATTTACTAATAGCTTACTTTATTCGTCCATGACTCTTTTCAAAATCTTTTCCATAAAAAACCGATTTCGTTAATTATTCTTCAAAGCATTTCTTATAGTAAAGGCAACCTCTCTGCCGAATCTTGTTACGATAGGTTTAATGATTTTTGATTTATGATTAATAATATTTGTAAAATTCATTTATCTCAAGTGGGCGGTGCCACGCCCATTTTAAATATTTTTTTTAAATTTTTATCAAGAGTCCCAATATCAGTCCACATGTCAAATTACAACATTCTAGGTGTGTTATTTACTAAATAATAAGGTTTTATGTGTTTTCCAAAATGTTATATATATAAAAAGTGGGCGTGGTTACCATCCGCTTTCGCTAATTTCCAATACCAATCTATTATGGGTCCAGATAAGCTCGCGTACCAAATTTGGTGAAGATATCTCAATATTTACTCAAGTTATCATGTTAACGGACGGACGGACGGACGGACGGACATGGCTCAATCTAATTTTTTTTTCGATACTGATGATTTTTATATATGGAAGTCTATATCTATCTCGATTCCTTTATACCTGTACAACCAACCGTTATCCAATCAAAGTTAATATACTCCGTGTACAAAGCACGCTGAGTATAAAATACTGTTTGAATAGCCGAATCTGTCATTAATCGGATGCATAGGTACATCTAATTTACTAGTGATAATCGATTATTTTACTAAATACAGTTTGCTAATCGACTAATCCATTATTTGAATAATCTTTTATCAAGAGCTCCAACCTGTAATTTATAAAAATACTTCACGTCGCTAAGCCCTTTTACATTTTTTTGTGAATTTTTGCCTTCTCATGACAGCTTGAGAAAATCCTTTACAACATTTTAGTAAAACGCCTATGCACGAGCGAATGAGTAATAATCATTTGGTGTCTTCAAAGTTCCCTTTCATCATCATTGTTGAGCCAACTGTAATAGATAATGATTCTTAACGACCAGCGAAGTACTTCTACAATATAATATCTTTAAGCTTACACTGCTGTGCTTAATAACTTTTTCTGTATAGGACAACCACCTGTATAGTCTGACATACATATACACTTTTTTATATATACATATGTATTAGGGCGGGTCGATTTAAAAATCGCCCATTGCTCTATGAAAATCATATTCTAGGGATCAAAATAAGAAACTTTGCCGAAGGAACCATACCTCTAAAACGAATTCTGGTGTCCCCAATTTGGGTCGAACTTTTGGGTAGGGACAAATTTTGAAAAATCCCACTTTGACCCATTTAGAGTGCTCCAATCGAGTCCAAATGTATGACCGACCCACACTAACTTTGGAGGCCCGACCCACCGATGCCAGTAGCACACCCCCTGGAACCCCCCTGGGGGTTCATCATACAAACATTTCGAATTATTTTATTGCAAATTTTTTTATTTGTTTATACGTAATAATAAAATGTTACGTATACGCAGTGGTGAACCTCTTTTCAGTTGGTATGGATATGTTTGTGCTGATTTTTTGATGTAAAGTGCAAAACCGGCGATTTTTTGAAATGTTTGTATGGTGAACCCCCAGGGGGGTTCCAGGGGGTGTGCCACTGGCATCGGTGGGTCGGGCCTCCAAAGTTAGTGTGGGTCGGTCATACATTTGGACTCGATTGGAGCACTCTAAATGGGTCAAAGTGGGATTTTTCAAAATTTGCCCCTACCCAAAAGTTCGACCCAAATTGGGGACACCAGAATTCGTTTTAGAGGTATGGTTCCTTCGGCAAAGTTTCTTATTTTGATCCCTAGAATATGATTTTCATAGAGCAATGGGCGATTTTTTGCCTCCCCATAAATCGACCCGGCCTAATGTGTATATATGAAGATGCAACACATGCACGCATGCAACCAAGTGGGTATTTATCTGTTTATCAAGGCAGCAGCCACGTCTACCAGTTAATTTGTTAATGCGAATATGTGCCATGCGTGCTTAAAACGAAAACGTAAATATATATGTACCTATGCATGTAGGTAATATCCGTTATGAAGGCGCAGCATAGCAACAAAACAAAAATTTACTGGGAATCCTCTCACTTTTCATTACTAACTTGCCATTGTCGATTACAACAGCTTTGGTTGTTTTTTATTTGTTTGCATGTTTGCTTGTGTGGTGATGACGCTGTTGGCCTCCGCTGACTGTTGGTAGTGTTGATGCAGTTGAAAGCGCATTATTTGGACGTTGCCATTTTTATTGCCTTTTTGCATTGCAAACGCTACTCTTTAAAGTCGGTTTGTTTTCTTTTATTTTGGTGCTGTTTATGTTGTTGTTTCTTTTTTCTTTGGTGGGATTCCACATTACATAATAATCGCTGAAAATAAAAGAAGCCAAAAGCACAATTACGGATTTCCAGTTAATTCAAATGGGATTCGTGTTGCTGTTGAATAATGAAGAGAATTGGAAATAAGCAAACATTTAATGAGAGTAAAATAAAATAATAAAAGTGTATTTAATCGCCACCAGTCGCAGCAGAGTAACAAGAGCTGATTTGAGTTTACTGGTGATCCTTGGAATCATCATCATCTTAATTTGACGATTAACCGCCTTGGCGATTTTTGACGTTGCGTGAAATGTCATGCCAGCTGTTCATATATCGTCATAATCGACGGCTATTTGGAGCATCAAGTGAGTTTAAATCCTCCCTGTCCCTCCCAACACACTCGAGGATTCTTACTTTCTTACTATACTGGCGCCGTTTGGAATATTTTGTGAGCCGGAGCTTCTTCTTTGATTCTTATAATACAACCCAACCAACAAAGGCTTTTCAACGCTGGACTATGCTCATGTTTGTGTGGATCAGATACGTCTCATCATAATACCTCTTCGATACTCGCCTTTGTTGCTGTTGTTGTAGCAGTGTTTTGCCCCACCTAACAGCCGCGACCGATCACAAATTGTCATCAATATCCTCTAACGGGAGTCCAAGGAAGCTTGCTGTTTCAATAGGGGTGGACCATAATGAAAGGGGTGTTAGAGGCGTTGGTTCCACATTACAATTAAAGAGATGGTTGGTGTCATGTGGGGACACATTGCAAGCGGGGCATAGATTTTGTATGTCGGGGTTGATTCTGGATAGGTAAGAGTTTAACCTGTTACAGTATCCAGAACGAAGTTGAGCAAGAGTGACACGCGTTTCCCTGGGGAGTATGCGTTCCTTTTCCACAAGTTTTGGGTACTTTTCTTTGAGTACTGGATTCACCGGGCAATTCCTGACATAAAGGTCCGACGCCTGTTTGTGGAGTTCCCCAAGGACCTGCTTGTGTTCTTTTGCTTCATACGGCTGGGTTATCAGGTACCGTATTTTCTCAAAATGCTTACGGAGATGACTCATTCAGCCCCTAGTCGGTGTTGGCTCATCAATCAGATGTCTGTTTGGATGCCCAGGTTTCATTATGTGGATGGTGTTCTGGGGACATAAGAAGACAGACCGTGGTGATTCTGAGAGCAATATTTTGGCAGGGCTGTAGCTTCTCCCAGTGGGTAATTTTTAGGCTTGGCGACCATATGGGTGACGCGTAGCACGTAAACGGCTGGCCAATTGCTTTGTATGTAGTAATGGGCCTTTCTTTATCTTTTCCCCATGTACTGCCAGCAAGGGATTTGAAGATTTTATTACGGCTCTGGATTTTCGGAACAATTCCGGCTGCGTGCTCACCAAAATGTAGATCCTGCTCAAACGTCACACCCAAGATTTTGGGGTGTAGGACAATCGATAGCGTAGTGCCATCGACGTGGATGTTCAAAATGGTCGACATTTGGGACGTCCATGTTGTAAATAAGGTCGCGGAAGATTTAGTCGGTGATAATGCCAGGTTTCGCGAGGCGAAAAAACTGGAGAGATCAGGGAGGTAGCTGTCTGTTCTGTTGCAGAGCTCATCGATCTGTGGGCCTGGGCCTGTGGCCATTATTGTGCAGTCATCGGCGTATGAAACGATAGTGACTCCTTCTGGTGGTGAAGGTAGCTTAGATATGTAGAAATTAAACAAAAGTCGGGATAGGGCACCACCCTGTGGCACCCCTTGTTTAATTCTTCTTGGTTTTGATGTTTCGTTTCAAAATTGCACCGATGCCAGCCGACCACCCAGATAATATGCGGGGACTGGCGGTGATGGTAATTGGTGACGCGCTGAATTTATGTTTATGTGCGTGTCTGTTGGCCCTCCGCCTATCTTTTTCGACCGTAGAATGCATTACATATTGACGGCAGAAAGCGCTCGACCATTTTTCGAATCTGACAGCACTTTATCGCCGAAGGCGATGGAAACTTTGTCATTGTGCTTAGACGGGCACGATAGGGACTTTACGGTGGACCAAAGTTTACCCACACCGGCAGAGGGGTTACAACCTCTTAGGTGCTCCTCCCATTTCGCCCGCTTGTATGCATCCATAAGCAATCTGATGCGTTGGTTTATATCCCTTATTTGGGTGTCGCCTGGGTCGAGCTGTCTTATAAGGTCACGTTCTCTCGCTACATTTGCGGCCTCCGCCGGGAAGTGGGGCCGAATTTAAGGAATTCTCCAGGCAGGAATGAAACGTGCCGAGGCGGATTCAATGACCTTGCGGAAAGCACGCTCCCCTTTGGCGGGCATGAGTCGGGATAGGGAGGGCAGCAAAGAGGTTGTCTGTTAAATATTTGTATTCGTCCCACTTTTCTATTTTAAAGTTTATGAAAGTGCGTTTTTCTGTAACGATGAAGTCGGCGGTACGCTCGAACGAAATAAGTATAGGCAGGTGGTCGGATGCCAATATTACCATCGGCTGCCAGTTGACGCAGTTTACGAGTTCTGCGCTCACGATTGAGATATCCGGCGAACTGTGACAGCTTTCTACCATACGTGTGGGGGCGTCTCCGTTTATTGTGCAGAACGTTGTTTCTTCTATTTGATCCGCCAACATCTCACCCCTACTGTCCGCCCGCAAGTTTGAATGCCACAGATCGTGATGGGCATTAAAGTCGCCTAAGATAATGCGATTGTTGCCAGTGAGTAAGGCGCTAATATTAGGGCGGTATCCACTGGGGCAACAGGTGGCAGGAGGGATGTAGATGTTGATAATTTCTAGGCTTGCATCGCCTGACCGGACAGATAGGCCTTGACGTTCTAAAACATTGTACCTGCGGTCGATGCCAGGATCAAATATATAATATTGCACAGAGTGGTGTATGATAAACGCGAGGCCGCCTCCATTTCCGCTCATGCGATCTTTTCTGTGGACATTATACCCAGAACAGGTTTGCAGTGCAGATCTTGCTGTGAGTTTAGTCTCTTGAATCGCAGCAATGCGGAAATTGTGCTGCTTCATGAAATCGACTATCTCCGTGGTCTTCCCAGATAGTCCATTACAGTTTAACTGCAGAATTCTGAAGTGCATAGGGGGAGATGTCGCCAATCTGGGAGTAAGAGGGGGGTGACTACGCCTAGGTTGAGGAAGGCCAGGATGCAACTGCTGTTGTGGCCCTGGGACTGGGCGTCCTTAGGTAAGCATTGGGGTACCCGGTAGATTGGGGTTTGCGACCTGGCAACATGGCGCAATAAAACCCGTCGGGCGGTTGCCGTCGCGGAGACCAGAACATCTAGGAAAGTGGCACCGCCCAAGGCAGGAGCTGCATTGGGAGGATGTCGCAAACATATATATTCTGTGCTGGTAAACGGTCCAAACGGGGTTAGGGACTAAAAGTCTGTTTCCCTGACCTACACGATTGCTGCCGGAAAAGCGGGGGGGGGGGGGGAGACGGGGGCAGGGGCTGATGCTCAGCATTGCTACCGACTCTACTACGGATATAGTACTTATGAGTGGTAGCAGCTGTTTGAGTTGTTGGCGCCGCGTGGCGCGAGCAGCAGCGGGTACCAGGTTTGGCTTGCTCAGCAGCTGGGCCGCTGGAAGGTAGTGAGGGAGGGCGCTAAGGCGTAGACTACGGGACGCCCTTGGATGTGAACAGCAACGAGTTACAAAAGATTTATAAAAGTTACGTGGACGTCGGGTTTTGTGATCAAGCCCAGAACAACCTGTCCGATGCAACCATCCCTTGCACGAGACACATTGAATAGAGTATGACTGTCCTAAAAAGTTCCTTTTCTGGCAGATGCAGCAAAACCATTTCTAACGACCGGGGTCAGGAGACGGACCCGGATTGGATTCGATACCTTGCCGGAGCAAGAGAATATGGAGTAGTCCCGCTGCAAGGAGCTGCTGGGAGGATGACAATATGTGGGAGGGGCGCAACAAATTAAATGCGGTTACACTGAAATGACAGTCCTTGGTCGGGAAAAATCCCGAGTCGCTCCGGTACATAGAACCGACTGCCTTGGCAAGCGCCTTGGTCATTATGGACGGTACATACTATAATTCTTCTCTAGAGTTTTTTCTCGAATATTCCAAGTGCTATCTCATATTCCCTCATCACGATTTATTATTATTGGTTTTGATGAGGGACTTATTATCTACTCACTTACTTAATTGACGCTTAACCGTTTTAATGGTTATAGCGGTCCAACAAGGTGCCAGTAAAGGCAACTCAAATAGTTCTCCTCCTGGTCCTTCCAGTGAAATGGAGGTCATACTCTTCCTCTGCTTCCATAGAGAGGTTCCGATAAAAATATTTTCTTAGCTGGCCTAGCCCGAGTAGCCGCTGCTTCTTAATATGCATGTAAATTCGCTGGACTATATTGATATCTGAGTAACTCTTATCAAATCTTCTTCGGTACTCGCCGTCGTCAACGCATAGCCGTCTTCCGAAAAACTTTTCTCTGGAACAAAGAGACCTTTACAGAATGTTTTGTTAGCTATGAGCGATCTTTTCAATAACCTACGAAGTCCAAAGTGATTAACAAGTCTAATACAACCTCTTTCTAAAAGATAAAACAGTAGATGTGTTGTTGAATCTGTGGTGAGAGATGGTTTTTACTTGCTTAGTTAATTGGCGCTTTACCGTTTAAATGGTTATGACCGTCCAACAAGGCGCGCCAGTCGCTTCGTTTCTCTGCCAACCGGCGCCAATTGGCCACACAAAGGGAGTTTAAATCATTTTCCACCTTGTCCTTCCAGCGCAGTGGGGTTCGCCTTCTACCTCTGCTTCCATAGGCGGGTTCCGATAGAAACAGTTTCTTGGCCGGAGTGTCATCTTTCATTCGCATAACCTTGCCTAGGCAGCGCAGCCGCTGGATTTTAATTCGCTAGACTATGTTGATGTCTGTGTAGAGCTCTTACAGCTCATCGTTAAATATTCTTCGGTACTAGCCATCGCCAACGCGTAGAGGTTCATGAATCTTTCGAAGAACTTTTCTCTCGCACACTCCCAGAGCCGCTTCATCTGATGCTGTAATGGTCTATGCTTCTGCACCATATAGCAGGACGGGTGCGATAAGTGACTAGTAGAGCATGATTTTCGTTTGCCCAGAGAGCAATTTACTTTTCAATTGCCTACCTAGTCCAAAGTAGCATTTATTGAGATGGTCTTTGGTAAGAAATAATTTGTTAGAGTAGGCAGTTTGCTCTTGTACCATTTGTTTTACTTGTTATACCGGGCGGGCTCTATAGAAACCTTAAGTGTTCCCACCGATGATAAGCACAGAGTGTAAAATATGCTCGAAATTTGCTTTCAGGTAGCAGGTATGAGAGTTAAGCCGATAAATTTTCATCCTTTGTTTCGGTAACAGCTTTTGACTGCAAAATTTCCTTATAATGCTGCAAGCTCTTTAAATATTGCGCAGAGAAGTGTGAGTGTCTCAAGATGATGGTCCGATTTTCTATTCTCGTAGAATGCGCACATACATACCGCCACCACTAAGCCTGCCATCTGTAATGACAAATTCAGCTTTATCTCATAGTTTTTGATGAGGAGACACCTATGGTTAGGGAGATACTACATTGGTAGCACCTTGTACTGCTACAAACTGTCTTTAAATCGAAACGTGGAAGACAAGATGAGCCTCAATTGATTCAAGGGGCTGTGTAGCGCAACAATTTCTTTGGTTTTCCAGGGCATTGGCTTGTTAAGTTAAGCAGGCGGAGTTCCCGCGAATCCAAGTTTCCTACAAAAGGAAAATGTTAGTTGAATTAGAAGGTTCAACATGGTCATATCAAATCGCTCCGGCCATGGTCGGCCTGGTACCTGATTGGTGCTCTTTTGCATTTCAATAGACCTTCAAAAATCGATTAAAATCCGAAAAACTGTAAGGAGTCTCCTTTTCGTTTCAATAAGAAAAGGAAATAGACAAAGTCCAATGCGTCTGCCAGTATTCAAAATCAAAACGATATTATCAAAAAATGTTGGCTGGGATGCTTTTTGAATGATTTTATTGCTTCTACCTTCGCAGGAAACGCCCAACTGTTTGTATGGGCTTACAGACACATACACTGTCGCACACTCTTACGCACTCATGTACTCTTGCAAATATATATTAAGTTGTAACAATTAAGGAAGGCTAAGTTCGGATGTAACCGAACATTACATACACAGCTGAGAGCTTTGCAGACAAAATAAGGGAAAATCACCATGTAGGAAAATAAACTTAGGGTAACCCTGGAATGTGTTTGTACGACATGGGTATCAAATGGAAGGTATTAAAGACTATTTTAAAAGGTACTGATGAGTATTTTAAAAGGGAGTGATCCTTAGTTCTATAGGTGGACGCCTTTTCGAGATATCGCCATAAAGGTGGACCATATGGTATACGATATGGGAATCAAATGAAAGGCCTTAGTTCTATAGGTGGACGCCTTTTCGAGTTATCGCGATAAAGGTGGGCCAGGGGTGACTCTAGAATTTTTTTGTACGATATGAGTATCAAATTAAAGGTATTAATGAGGGTTTTAAAAGGGAGTGGGCCTTAGTTCTATAGATGGACGCCTTTTTGAGATATCGAACAAAATGTGGACCAGGGTGACCCAGAACATCATCTGTCGGGTACCGCTAATTTTTTTATATATATAATACCACGGACAGTATTCCTGTAAAGATTTCAAGGGCTTTTGATTTCGCCCTGCAGAACTTTTTCATTTTCTTCTACTTAATATGGTAGGTGTCACACCCATTTTACAAAGTTTTTTCTAAAGTTATATTTTGCGTCAATAAACCAATCAAATTACCATATTTCATTCCTTTTTTCGTATTTGGTATAGAATTATGGCATTTTTTTCATTTTTCGTAATTCCCGATATCGAAAAAGTGGGCGTGGTTATAGTTGGATTTCGGGCATTTTTTATACCAAGATAAAGTGAGTTCAGATAAGTACGTTGACTAAGTTTAGTAAAGATATACCGGTTTTTGCTCAAGTTATCGTATTAACGGCCGAGCGGAAGGGCAGACGGTGGACTGTGTATAAAAATTGTGCGTGGCTTCAACCGATCTCCCCCATTTTCACAGAAAGCAGTTATCGTCATAGAATCTAAGCCCCTACGAAATTTCAGAAGGATTGGTAAATTTTTGTTCGACTTATGGCATTAAAAGTATTCTAGACGAATTAAATTAAAAAGGGCGGAGCCACGCCCATTTTGAAATTTTCTTTTATTTTTGTATTTTGTTGCACTATATCATTACTGGGGTTAAATGTTGACATAATTTACTTATATACAGTAAAGATATTCAATTTTTTGTTAAAATTTGACTTAAAAAAAATTTTTTTTAAGTGGGCGTGTTCTTCTTCCGATTTTGCTAGTTTTTATTTTGCACATATACAGTAATAGTAGTAACATTCCTGCTAAATTTCATCATGATATCTTCAACGAATGCCAAATTACAGATTGCAAAACTTTTAAGTTACCTTCTTTTAAAATTGGGCGGAGCCACGCCCGTTGTCCAAAATTTTTTTAATTTTGTATTCTGCGTCATAAGGTCAACACTCCTTCCAAGTTTAATCGCTTAATCCGTCTTTGGCAATGAATTATCGTATTTTTTCGGTTTTTCGGAATTTTCTATATCGAAAAAGTGGGCGTGGTTATAGTCCGATTTCGCTCATTTTAAATAGCGATCTGAGATGAGTGCCCAGGAACCTACATACCAAATTTCATCAAGATACCCCAAAATTTATCGTTTTAACGGACAGACGGACGGACGGATATGGCTCAATCAAATTTTTTTTTGATACTGGTGATTTTGATATATGGAAGACTATATCTGTCTCGATTCCTTTATACCTGTACAACCAACTGTTATCCAATCAAAGTTAATATACTCTGTGAGTTCTGCTCAACTGGGTATAAAAATAGACGCAAAATCATTGCAATATGCCACAAATGTGGACGACTCCTAAAGTAGTGACAGGCACAATGAATTCATGCGATTGCCACAACTAAAGCAATAACGAAACAAGAAGAAATTGCAGCAGCAGCAACAAAATATAATATTGGTAACATAGTTTAGTGAATTATTCATTGACTGGAGCTTGATTGCTTTGCAACACATATACATACCTACTACGTAAGCTTAGGATTTATCTTGCAATTGCAGCCGTTATTCGCTGCCTACTTAAACGCATTAAAATAGCACGAAAAGATTTGAAAATAATTTAAATGCCTATAGAAGAGGTGTAAACGTGCTTACCTGCAGATATAAACACATGTGTGGATGTTAAGGCACTAATTTCGAAGTTGTTGCAAGATAATTACTTCAGTTGATTCAATAAAACTACCGCAGGTTGTTCGCACTTAAATATTTTTAATATCTTTCATTGTATGAATTTGAGGCGCTTAATTGATCAATTAATAAATACAAAGTAATGCAGTTTAACGTTTTCCTATTATATCCAATCATAGCTTCAACTAGCAAATACCCTGAGCTGTAGGCCACTGTCCTATTAGCTTACACTAACTTTTCCTTCTCATAGGCATTTAGTTTTTTATACTGATTGAAAAATCAAGCCATTTCAAAAGCAATTAAAAGTGATTACTATTGCAATACCTAAGTATTTAGTGTTATCTTTGTTGATCTGAAATGGGCCATTTTATGATTATAAGAGAATATCATTAGCATTTATTGCTGCTTAATGACCTGGGAAATTTCGCCGTTTGTGTAACAGGTCACCATGTCTACCTGTTTCATGGAACTTGGTCAAGGCTTCTCCATTTGTCTTTGACAGCATAGATGAGGTTTCTCCCCACATGTACTACCAAATACTGAGGTCTGTAGGAATATACTGTGGTCCACAGAATTTACATCTATTAGCAAAACATGCACCAGGCAGCGGAGAGTTTTTGACTTTCATCTATTATACTATGCTCTCGACTGTGTAAAGCTCATACACTGCATTAATCAGTCTCCCCGTTACACCATTGACATCATAGAGAGGGCCATAAATCTCCCGCAGAACTTCTCCTCGAATACTTCCAGGCCCATACATGTAGGATCTTATTTAAATAGAGAGTGAAGTACATATATATTTTAGGTAATATATGGCAAGTAGTTAAATGTACAAGTATATGAGAAGCGAATATGTAGTATGAAAGCATGTATCAACAGCGTCCACGGTTGGCTCTCCATAGCGGTCAAGTAACGACTGCCTCTTTCGTTGACCACTCCGCATACATATATATGGGGTATTCCATCCCATTTCGACCAATTTTGAACCCCACCCCTTTAGAATTGGCTGACAGTTTTTCTTCTTTTTCTAGCTTACGAAAGACGTTTTTCAGAAGTTTTTCAAATGTTTTCATCCAACTCAAAAAAAGTTATGAATTTTTAAAAAAGCACCGTTTTTGTTTTCAAAATGCTATAACTTTTTCAAAAATTGACCGTTTGTGATCAGTTTTTTTTTTTAAATATGTTTTTAAATGTACTTTTCGGAAAAAATTAAAAAACATTTTTTAAAGTTTTTTATTTCAAAAAATACTGATTTATCGACCTTTTCTTCTTAACTTTCCAATTTGCTTGCTCGAGGTCTATGTTTTTCTTGCAAAAACTAATAAAACACATGTTTTTCGTTCTGCCAATATATTTCGAATTACCGTCGGTAATCGTCTTCAGGACAAATTAATAACAACATAAAGCATTAATATAATAATGGGGATAATTATTTATTATATTAATGCTTTATCTTGTTATTAGTTTGTCCTGAAGACGATTACCGATGGTAATTCGAAATATATTGGCAGAACGAAAAACTTGTGTTTTATTAGTTTTTGCAAGAAAAACATAGACCTCGAGCCAACAAACTGGAAAGTTTTTTATTTCAATTAAATAAAAAAAAGAAAAAAATTCTCGGCCCACTCCGGGATTAGTGGGGATGATTGCAGAATTGATTGAAGTTTTTTATGAGAAAAAAAATGGCGAAATTCGAAAAACTGAAAAATTACAAAAAAAAACTTTAAACATTTTTTTGAATTTTTTCCGAAAAGTATATTTAAAAACAAATTAAAAAAAAAGATCCCAAACGGTCAGTTTTTGAAAAAGTTATAGAATTTTGAAAACAAAAACGGTGTTTTTTTTTTAAATTCA
The DNA here is from genome assembly GCF_040869045.1 of Eurosta solidaginis. Classification (NCBI taxonomy): domain Eukaryota; kingdom Metazoa; phylum Arthropoda; class Insecta; order Diptera; family Tephritidae; genus Eurosta; species Eurosta solidaginis. Next base: position 377,749,214 of record NC_090319.1, read on the forward strand.
TAACTTTTTTCGAGTTGGATGAAAAAAATGAAAAAAAAAAACGTCTTTCGTAAGCTAGAAAAAGAAGAAAAACTTTCAGCCAATTCTAAAGGGGTCGGGTTCAAAATTGGTCGAAATGGGATGGAATACCCAATATATAAAAGCTTGCTTTTTGATAGTCGGGAGAGGATTTTACTTTTGCGGCTTTCAAAAAGTGCTACGAATTATTTTCCCCAAAGCCTCGTTTGATTAGATTGTTTCTTTCCCAGTCTATTATACTGAGCTCATAGTGTGCTTTTCAGGCAACTCAAAACCCAAAAACTGCGCAGTGTTTTTGGAAGTTAACGTGTACCTAGAACTTCCAGCTTCTACTAAGCAGTCATTCTGTTTGAGGTGCCAAAAGTCCCTCTGCACATTAAGCTCTGCAGTTCGATCCTCCCTTGGAGGATACGGCGAAAGTTCTGTGACACGATATTTTGTTATATAATTCCATCAGAGCCTCGCGAATGATAAATCAGCAGCACTTCATTATATAGAAAGGCACCCAAAATACACTTCCCGATTAGCTTTTTTTGTTTCTTTAAGGCCGAATGGAGCGACCGTTTTATTAACCTTTATCCGCAAAAGACACCCATGTCCGGTATTTACAATTAAATTTGTTTCAGATATTAGTTTTGAAACGAAGGTTACATTGGCCATACGCGAAGACTTCGATAGCTCAGTTTGAGGAAGATAACATAAAAGGTGACTGGCTAGTGGCAAAATACTACGCAGGAGTAATGCTGTTTCAGAGTTACAGGGTTTGGTCGCATGGATAAGTGGTACAAGTTGGCTTCAAGGGATAACAGGCATTTATATACAATAATATAAATACTATACGCAGACCGATCTCGCGGTAATTTCCAAGATTTGCCAAATCGCCTTTATTTCATATGGAATACTCGTTACTTAACTGCCAAACTAAAGACAAGAGTTCGTCCGACCATATTTTGTATGGGTGTTGAAGCATGCTCTTTACCAGGTCTTTATCGTTGTAGTTCTTGTTTATCCTTGCCTTGTTTTTTCCAGCTGGGATATCGCCGGTAAAATTGATAGTCCCGTCGCTATCCTCCATAACCTAAACATGCTTAGTTCGTAGTCCATGTAGATATTTGCAAAGTTTGGCCCCGTGTTCTTCGATCAGAAGGGTGCCGAGTAATTTGCCGGATCTTCTTATGTTAACTGCTAAATTTTATATAGAGGCCCATTATTCGACTTGTGGCGTAGGCAATGAACCTCAACCATTTATGGAAATTGTATCGCATTGTATTTAAAGTCAAAGCCGTAAACGACAGTACTTGGCGGCAATGTTTATATCCTATGAAAAATCCAGCACCGTGATTTAGATTTGCGATTCTCTTTTGTGCCCACAAAGACATCGAGTATTTCCCCTGCACAAACTTTGGTATCATTAGAGACATCTTTCTCTATAAAACCTCCAAAATATCGTTCTTACATTTTTACTTTTGTTGTTTTTGCTGTAGCGATAAAGACACTCCCAGAAGTTTGGGGAAGTGTTATCGATAGTGGTCGTTTCTTTGTCGGGGGCAATTTAATATGACTATTCCGTCCCCTTCCAAAGATTAATCTGGTAGTTATGATGGCCATGAACATCAATGCTTCCTACGGGATTCCCCACGAGTAGGTGAGATGGACAAGTGGGTTGCGAAAGCAATAAATCATTGCATTGCGCTTGTCAACTCTTTGAGTCCCCGATAACTGGGGTCATCCTCGGAAGCCGGGCAGATAGCAATGCAGATTTTCAAGAAGTAAAACACAAATAACAATTGCAAAGAAGGCAGCTTTATAAAAAGTGACAGTCGTCCAGCCAAAGTGGACAAAGCAAAGCGTAAAACCTGCGTCAGCTGCCAACCAACAAAACAAGGAAACACATTGACCGAATAGCCGACTGCTGCACTCACTTTACGGCGTACTCTTAAACCAAGATAGATGAAGCTGTCAGCTGCATTAAGCTGGGATGAGCTTCAATGAACTAAAATGGACATTGTCTGACCGTTGCTGACTTGCAACATAAATTTATGTTGCACGTAAACTTCGCGCCTTGCTACTTTATTGTCTTACTCATTGTAGTGGTGAGATGAGACATGTTGTTCGTATGAAGCGAAGTGTTGTTGTGTTGCAGATGTTGTTCTGTGAAAAGTGAAAGGAAATTAGTTGATTTTAAATCAAGAAGATACACAAAAAAATAAAAACAGCTTACATAGGTGAACTTACATCAACACACCTACACACACATGCACGCAAAGTGGTGACCAAGCATTCCACCATTTAAGTTGCATTGTTTTTGTATTTAGGTTGCTTTTGCTTCTTTTGGTGATGCTGCAATTTACTGCTTTTTGGTCAACATTTAATAGTTGACTATTCTGAATGCGTGAATAGCTTTAGTATAATTTTTCATTATTTTTTTATTGTTATAGGTAGGTATGTTTAAGTTTTATTTCTCTATGAGCAAATACTCGGTACATTTAAGTTGATATTTTGGATTATATAAGCTTACGTATTTGGCTTACGTATTAAAGCAGCTGTCGCTTCTGCAACGCTAACAAATAGTAAATATTTATATACATGAATTAGTAGTAATTGCCAAATAAGCAAATAAATTTATTTTTATGATTATTTGAAAGTAAAATGTTATCAAAATTTATCTGCTTTAAAATGTTTAATGATAGTATAAACTAAAGTATATATGTACGTACGTAAAAAGAATCATTAAGCAATTAAGTGAATGCAAAAGCATAAAACTAAGCATTGATGACCACATGTTTGCTACTTAGTGTTAATGACTTCACAATTCTAGTTAACAGCTGTGATTTTTGAAAGGCAAACATGATGCGTAAATCGTCAACAGAATGGCTTTTTATTATATGTAAAGTAGTTTTTAAAGTCGTACTTTTATAAACCCGATTCTGGCCTTTCCAAATCTTGAAAACATTTAAATTCTTAAAATAGTAATTAAGCTCTATGTACACTGAAAGAAAAGAACAGGTAAAATTAACCAATTAACACACACAAATATTTGTTTCAGATTTAACAGTTTTAACAGTAAAATCAAAAAAAAAAAAAAAAAAAATCCATAACTAATGCTCCAAATGTAAAGCACAGCTCTGTTAAACATATAATTAAAATGCTTTTTTCGAAAGATTTTTATATTGCTTTCTCCAGGCTTTGATCCCAGCATTGGTACGCTTCATCACACCACGGTGGTAGTCTAGCTTTGGTGTGTTGTATATGTGAAGAGACTTTCCATATAAACTTTACCTTAGTCCGTCACCTTAAACCACCTTTATATATTTGTTCCTCATAAAACATTTCACAGTCGTTATGTTGAAATTGGAATATCAGAGTTAGGCATGTTACGTTATGTTTTGTTATAAAAGACGTTTTTCGTTTTCATTAGCGGCAAGTTCTTTAAAACTTGAAAACAACATTTCCAAGTTCGGACAATTTTTTGAATTTTAGCGATCCCTAGACTACTTAAAAAAATTTGTATTCTTTAAAATTGCATTGTCATGATGATCTGAATTAAGTTCCTAGTTTCAAGAATCTAGCTCGGCGGGAAGTTACACAAATAGAGGACGCGAAATTCCATATGTTGTAAATAGACTTTCTAAATATCTCGATTGCTGTCCAATAAAGAAAACTATTTTATACTTAATATTATAACCAAATAGAGCGCAAAGTTGTTCCACAGATCTCCGCGTTATCGGGAAGTTCCGTAAAACTCGAAAGCAAAATTTTTAAGTTTGGATAGTTTTTTTTTTAATTATCACTGTCTCTGGACCAAGTAGCGAAAACTTTTTTCGTTTATGTTAGATGGTCATGAAGTTCTGAGGATAGGTTTTAGTTTCAAGAATCTAGCTCTGAATGGACTTTCTAAATATCTGGACACCTGTCCCATCTACGAAAAATATGGTCTGCTACTGCTCCGGCTCTGTACAAGAACAGAGCATAGAGCAGGGCCGATGCCTAAAAAGTGATAGTACTTCTTATGCTCTGCTAGGAGCTACGTCGGGTTTTAGCGCGAAGGAAATTTCATATTGAAAACTCGAAACGAAATGGTATTTGTAGTGGAGCGAGAGCGATCAAAAAAAAAAAAAAATTTATTGCTATTTGCTCTGTTCGATGTTTTCATGCAGAGCGCTATCTTTTCTCTTGTTTTTGTTGTTGGAGCTGATGTATAGTTGTGATGTTGTTGTCTTTGTACTTGTGTTTTTATTTAACCGTCATTTAATTGTTGTAGTAGCTTCTTATTTTCATTGTTATTGTTATTGCATCGGGTCACCAACCTTTGTTCCCCCGTTGTTGAAGACAAGCAGTAACGCGATAAAAATGCCCAACATAGCAAATAGCACTAAATTTTTTGTTTGCTCCCGCCCCGTTTCAAATAGCATTTCGTTTGCAGCTTTTGCTTTTCTCTTAAAGACGATGCAGCTCGTAGCAGAGCTTAACTTTTTTATTCTGCGGCCCTACTCCAAGCTCTGTTCATGTTCAGAGCCGGAGCAATAGCAAAAAAAAAACATGTGGCATTTTCAATCACTGGTTCCCAAAATTTTGCTCAAAGCTATATATATTGTATAAATCTGTAAAAATTATTAAAAATTGTGATTTATGTACACATTCATAGGAGTTGCTCTTGGATTATTAATAAAAAACTGAATAGTCTGAAAAAGAGGAGAAAATAAGTTGGCAAACCAAAAAATGGGTACGAAATCCATTTACGCGTTCCGAAAAAGGTCAAAAGTGCAAATAACTACCGCTAATTGAAATGAACTCTGCCAGTCTATGCTGACCGTAATAAGTTTGGATATGCGCAAGTGAAAAGTTGTTTCACATTTTTAATGTAAAAATCGTCTACCTAAATGAAAAAGCAATTGTTTTCGTACACATTTGTTCACAGTTTTATGGCGAGTAATTAAATATTGACGCAACTTGACTTGTTGCCAGATATTTGTTTTTATTTTCTCGAAATTTGCATGAAAAGTTTCTTTTTTGTTTATTATTCAGTCTTTTCTTAATTTGCATGTTAGTACAATTTATTCAAATCGAATCGCAATTGCTTAACATTGTGCAATTTTCCATAGTTAAAAATCATCATCTTTTTTTTCATCTTGCCATGTGTGTGATTGCACAATAAAAGTGATTGTACAAAAAAAAAAGCGTTCGTCTGCTTCTGTTTATGGTATGCCATAAACATTGATTCAGTTTGCTGTATCGGTTTTTATCAATTGACAACTTTTTTTTTTTTTAATTCGGCTACGTTTAATTGAATCAAAGTGTCTGTAGACCGCAGCGAGGTCATCGAGTGGCCAACTTTGAAAACAAAATTTTTTAATTTTTTTTGGTTCTATTAATTTGCAGCTTCTTGTATAAAAAAGTTTGCATTTACAAACATCGATTATGTTTAGCAAAGCCAGTTAAACTTCTATATTTTGACATGTTGTTTTATAAAGCGTGCTTCTTTTGGAAATTGATATGTGTTAGAATCAGCCAAAAAATTTCTTTCTATATATGTAGCTGAAAATTTGATCATAGATAATGTGATGCCCCATATATCTCTTACCTATTTTATTTAAAACATGCCCTCAAGCACAGTTTTTTAGGATAACGGTACGTTGAAAGAAAAATTCAAGCGGAATCGGACTCCGAAATACTAATTTTCAAATAAAAACAACAGGAAAGACCACTCTCGGGAAAAAAATTTGCAGCAAGTGATATTATAGATATATATAGATATACACTTGCATATATCAAAATCATCTGTATCGAAAAAAAATTTGATTGAGCCATGTCCGTCCGTCCGTTAACACGATAACTTGAGCAAATTTTGAGGTATCTTGATGAAATTTGGTATGTAGGTTCCTGGGCACTCATCTCAGATCGCTATTTAAAATGAACGATATCGGACTATAACTATGCCCACTTTTTCGATATCGAAGATTTAGAAAAACCGAAAAAATGCGATAATTCATTACCAAAGACGGCTAAAGCGATGAAACTTGGTGAGTGAGTTGATCTTATGACGAAGAATAGAAAATTAGTAAAATTTTGGACAATGGGCGTGGCACCGCCCACTTTTAAAAGAAGGTAATTTAAAAGTTTTGCAAGCTGTAATTTGGCAGTCGTTGAAGATATCAAGATAAAATTTGGCAGGAACGTTACTCCTATTACTATATGTATGCTTAATAAAAATTAGCAAAATCGGTAGCCCACTTTAAAAAAAATTTTTTTTAAAGGCAAATTTTAACAAAAAATTTAATATCTTTACAGTATATAAGTAAATTATGTCAAAATTCAACTCCAGTAATGATATGGTGTAAAAAAAAAAAAAATACAAAAATAAAAGAAAATTTCAAAATGGGCGTGGCTCCGCCTTTTTTCATTTAATTCGAGTAGAACAAAAATTTACCAATCCTTGTGAAATTTGGTATGGGCTTAGATTCTGGGACGATAACAGTTTTCTGTGAAAAAGGGCGAAATCCGTTGAAGCCACGCCCAGTTTTTATACACACCCGGCGGTCTGTCCTTCCGCTCGGCCGTTAAGACGATAACTTGACCACAAATCGATATATCTTTACTAAACTTAGTTCACGTACTTATCTAAACTCACTTTGTATTGGTATAAAAAATGGCCGAAATCCGACTATAACCACGCCCACTTTTTCGATATCGAAAATTACGAAGAATGAAAAAAATGGCATAATTCTGGGCATAAAGGGATGAAAAATGGTAATTGGATTGGTTTATTGACGGAAAATATAACTTTAGAAAAACTTTGTAAAATGGGTGTGGCACCTACCATATTAAGTAGAAGAAAATGAAAAAGTTCTGCAGGACGAAATCAAAAGCTCTTGGAATCTTGGCAGGAATACTGTTCGTGGTATGACATATATAAATAAATTATCGGTACCCGACAGATGATGTTCTGGGTCACCCTGGTTTACATTTTGGTCGATATCTCGAAAACGCCTTCACATATACAACTAAGGACCACTCCCTTTTAAAACCCTCATTAATACCTTTAATTTGATACCCATATCGTACAAACGCATTCTAGAGTCACCCCTGGTCCACCTTTATGGCGATATCTCGAAAAGGCGTCCACCCATAGAACTATAGCCCACACCCTCGTAAAATACTCTTTAATACCTTCCATTTGATACACATGTCATACACACACTTTCCAGGGTTACACTAGGTACATTTTGCTACATTGTGATTTTCCCTTATTTTGTCTCCATAGCTCTCAACTGAGTATGTAATGTTCGGTTACACCGAACTTAGCCTTCCTTACTTGTTTTCGTTGCTTTTAAGCTGTTTGAAGCTAGCACTCTGAAAAATACACTTTTTAATAAACCCTATGTGCTTCGTTTGCTCAAGCTAACTCAGGATAGCCCCTCCTCAATTTAGTTCTCAAGTTGAATACTTCCCAAAATCAAAAAACAAGCAACATTATTGTTTTTAAACTGTGGTTCTTTTGCCCAGGGTCAGCCCACCATAATTTTCGTTAGTCCACCCTTGGAAAAAAATTTAAGGAAAAAAATGTTCAAGTTCTGTGAAGCTGGAACTTCGAAATACAAATTTTTCGGTTCGGTAACCAAAGGATAGTCAAGGTAGTCCACCTTTTTTCATTAGCCCACCCTTTTTTCGCTAGCCCACGCTTGAAAAAAAGGTATTCGTTAAAAAAAATGTTTAAGTTCAAGAAGACTCAAAAACAAAAAACATGCGAAATGGTTATTTCTTTCCTGTGGATCGTCAGCCAAATTAAGCCAGGATAGCATACCACCTCTTTCGCGAAATAAATTTTCATGCTGAAAACCTCCAAAATCAAAAAAGTTAAAAACATTTGCTTACACACTATGGCTTGTTTTCCTAAGGTTAACTTAGGGGGTCGGCTACCCTATGAAATAAAAAGTTAAATAAAATTTTTGTAAAATCTAAGTATTTTGTAAAAAAAATCTTTAAGCTGAAAATGTTTTTAAATGAAATATGTAAATGGCTGGAGCAGAGAAGTAAATTTATAGAGAATAACCAACGACGGAGAGCAAGAAAAATTGTCAAACTGGTGGTAGATAATCGGCATATTACCTACTTCAAGATTACCATTTCCGCGGTGTTTTCGTTGAAATTTCACAAAAAAAAGTCATTGAAAACGTTAAAAAATAATAATATTTGTCTAACGTTGAAATTGACAAATTTCATGCCACATTTCCCCAATGGTGAATTACCTACCTGCGATTTAAAACCTTACTGTTTCCCCCTATTCATTCTGTAGGCGGATCTCTTTAGTTACAAGTTCTATGGCTTAAATCTCTTTTTAAGTTCTTTATTTCTACTAATATTTTATTTCCATTTAACTGAAATATGTTGCTCCATGTCCTATTTCATGCTAAAACTCTGTATCTTACCCCTTTGTGTGATCTCAAGACTCACCTTAAAAAACACCCTTTATTTTTTGGCTAAAGTTTCTAGTTTGGTATATTAATTGAGTTCAGCCTCGTTAGAAAGGCAGACTAGGTAATGAATTCCAATATAGAAGTTTGATATGTACAGCAGCGAATACAAAAAACAGCAGTATAGTTTTTTTTCAAAAATTAATAGCATGTCTCCACCTAGAGTTTTAACTATTAAGATTTATTAAATATCATATTTTAACTTGCACTGTCTACATTTTACTTTTATTTGATATTTTATTTTTTCATACTGAAACAACTATAAATTGGGATCACATGCACAGTTTAAAATTTTTTGAAGTTTTTAACCCACAAAAATGTTAACATTTTCGGATTATACATATACATATTCACATGCTCTGCAAAGCACAAATAACCCTAAATATCCTATTTTGATACATTTTTTATTTGGTTCTTATTTGGCAATATAAACCTAACTTGAAAATTAAAAATAAAAACACATCTCTTATCCATGATTTTAACAACTGCTCCTACCTTGAAATATTTTTCTATCAGAAAATTACATGACAAATAAATTGTAGGTTGCCATACCCATTGTAAAGGTCTACAAGTAGGATATGTAGCAGCACGCACATACACAGCCACGCTCACCTGAAAAAATGCTTTTTCTTGGTCGTTTTTTTTTGTGGATGCTATTTGGCACTATTGTACTTCTTAGGCCCAAGAAAAGTGTAGTAGCTGCTAACGAAACCTGCGTAAAATTTTTTTTTGCAAAATTACAAAAAATAATAAGGATATTACTTTCAAACGAGCACTTAATTACATCTCTGTTTAAAATCCATATATTTTGGACAATTTTAATTAACAAATTGTGATACTTTATCACCGGGGACGATTGCTAAAATACCACCAAAACCGTCGGGGGAGGTATTAATAGATGCGTTTTTGCCTCGCTTCCAATAATTCGATTACTTTTTCGCCTTTGGACTATTGATAAAAGGACAAAACGCGTCTTTTCATTTCTCTTTCCACATTTTTGGACGGGTTATTGCAGTCGACCTCGGTTTCAAACTGTTTTTCGCGGAAAACTTTTGAACGGGTAGAAAAATTTAGCACCCGTGTTTTTGTTCTTAATACTGGAATAACTACGCGTCCTCAGATACCCCAATTCAAAACTTTTGTATAATTTTCTGTAGGACCCATATAGGTGCACTACATTTTTATACTAAATTCGTTCAAAAAAATTTACCATCACAGCAACCCATATCTGATATTCCGCTCCTTTTTTGTTTCCCTGCGTCGCTTTCCACGACAGCAACCCCGGTAATTTTCACACTTCGTTCAGTGTCAAACGCATGTTCCACGCAGGTTCCACTGTGTTCCACAATAGTTTGACACTAACCGAAGTGTCAAACGGCAGTGTTTTAGAAAGAGGAAGGAATCATTTCCTTCTATACATATCATACTTGTAAACCTGTACTATGGCCATACCTAAAATAGAGTTAACAATTGAACAAATGATAGAAGATTTATTGAAAATTTAGCTTAAAGATTTTGCGTTTTGAGATTTAATTTTGTATGATAAAACTCGGAAAATTTAACATTAGATCCTTTCATATGCCTTAGTCTTCAATAAAGCTCTAAGTGTAGTTGTGCGATTAGCTCCCCTCTTATTATTTTCTATATTTTAAGAAAATATTTTTATAGTATTTTCAACTGGAATCATGCGACCTAAACTCAAAAACGTTATAGAAAAAATTGCGAAACTCGAGAAAATCTCACGAAAATTCCGAACATATTCTTTTGGAGTACTCTGAATTGTTTTAACCAAGCAATCTTGTAGCGCAATTAACAAAGAAAAATTTATAGGTCTCTCAACATTCCCAATGATTTTTGAAATTTTTTTTCGAAACCTTTTTTTTTTTTTGAAATGGCTTTAATGGTTTTAGTTAAAACCCATAGACATTTTTTCTTAAAATACCTCAAATAAAAAACAAAACTTAACTGACGAAATTTGATAAAAATTGACACTGCCATTTTTTTATTTGTTTCTGTACATTATTTTATTTATTTTTTTTTTTTTTGTTTTTTTTATAATCGTACATGAAATTTATTGATTACGTTCGATATTGGTTTGTATTAATGCTAGAAATATTTATAGAATTTTGCGTACTATTCAATGTCAACAATTCATGTAAATTTTTGCAATTTAATATGCAGGTGCTTGAGAACTTAGAACGAAGCAACTCTGCTTTAACCCTAGTGACTACAAACTTTATATGTAATTTTTGCCTAAAATGGTAATTTTAGCTAATATTATTTTAAGTACAGTTTAAAACAGTTAATTCATTTAATTGAAGTACAAAAAAATTTATTTAATTAAAATTTTTTTGCTATAAACTGAGGTCCTTCGAAAAAGACAGATTTTTGTAAGGACAAGTCCAAGACAAGTCAAACTTAATTTTCAATATATTAAAAAACAATATTTTTCTTTAAAAAACACTTAAAACAAGTGAAGATAAATATATCAAATAAATGATTAAAAAAAAAACAAAAAAAAAATTTTAAGTTTTTTTTTATATCTTTAGGGTCCTTAAACTTGAACACGTCTCTCAAACGTACGTTATCTCTCTAGGGTAAAAATATAACGTTATCTTTGTAGGGTTAATTAAAGCCATACACTTAATTAAAATTTATGAAAAAAAACAACTTAAATTTTATGTCTAGTTAAGCTCTTCATATATACATATAAGGCTCTCCAAAAATTTGTTGTTGTAATTTGGATTATGACATTGAAAAAAGGAGAGTACAAATAAGATAATACTTATTTATATACGTCTTGCGAAATGATTTTTCAAACATGGGTGGGTAAGAGAAAAACTCTTATGAACGCGTTCTTATGGTCTGCAAAGGAGAAATATTGAAAGTGTCAGCTTAAAACACTGCGAAGGGACCGAATTAGAAGTAGAATCGTCTTTTAATGCGATAGTTTTCCAGAAAGAAAGATTTCTTTTAGTAACTTTATCTAAGATTCTTGGGGGAACTCTTCTTCTCTGATTAGGCAAAATGAAAATGATTCTACTCAAAAATTTATTCAAATGTTAGGAAATTTGTTTTTCGCTTCACTGAACAATAATTCATCCATTTGTTTCTTACAGTATAATGAAGAGAATACCATTTCCCCCCAGAAACTAATACCCTATTTATTATCGAGGCAATTATTCTGTCAATTTTCACGCCATCTGCTTCATTTTTGTGTTGGCTCTTTTGCTTAATTTTTTCTTGCTGGGCTCCTGGCCCAATGAAATCTGCTCACAAATATTTTTTTTTTTTAATTTTGCCGAGCCTTTAAGCTCAGTGGTTTGTCTTGCGTCAAGATCCACAACAGCTCAGCTGCAGAGGAACTCATCAGCTGAGAAATAATCATACACAAAAAGAATGTGTAAAATACATACATACATACGATTTCCTTTAATTATCAAGAGAAGATAGAACAGTTTTTTTCGTTGTAAAGAGCGAGTCCGAAATATCAATTATGTATACTCGAGTGAGAGCTATAATCTTGACATAAGACACTTAAAAAGTCGTTGCTCGGCCCTAGCTTTGGTCTATCTGTTTAACTTTTAAGCAGTTTCTCCTCTCTCCCCCTTTTCCTTATATTTTTATTCACTCTTCCCTCTGTCTTTCTCTTTTTCTGCGTCTTTTTCTCCCTCCTCTGTCTTTTCCCTCACTTCTTTTTCGCTCCATTTATCAATGTCTTTCTATATTCTTCTAACTCTATTTATTTACCTTTCCCATTTTCTCTTCTCTACAGTTCTTCTTGTTCTGCACCATCCCTTTTCCCCAGTCTTAACCAAAGTCCCAGTCCCAGACTCAGCCACAGTCCCAGTTCCAGTCCTAGTCCCAGTCTCAATCCCAGTCGTTCCCTGCTCTATTTCCCGAAAAAAAGTGCACAAATCTAATCTACCCTAGGCAAAGGGCTACCTATATAAAATTTGTTCGAATAGATCGGTCTCTGGTCCACTTCCCGGAAATAAACTTCACAGGAACGCTCTCCTATCTTCCAATTTGAATTAAACTGCACACAATGTGCAAATTTTCTCCGCCATCCTAAGATTACATACTCCTCCAAGTGAAATTATCTTTAAATTTGAGATCATTATTAATGAAAAGGCTTACGTAACAAATTTCAAAAATATATCTTCTAGACTAGAAGGTTGGTTGCTGCATAAATAGCAAACATATGTAAACTGAATAAATTACCACAAAAAATAAAAATGTCAATTATTTAAAAAGGCAATGCAAAATATGTTTTGAGCTTCAGATTAACCAAAAATTTTTGAATATAAAGATGTTGGCGGCCACCGTGGTGTGATGGTAGCGTGCTCCGCCTATCACACCGTATGCCCTGGGTTCAACTCCCGGGCAAACCAACATCAAAATTTTAGAAATAAGATTTTTCAATTAGAAGAAAATTTTTCTAAGCGGGGTCGCCCCTCGGCAGTGTCTGGCAAGCGCTCCGATTGTATTTCTGCCATGAAAAGCTCTCAGCGAAAACTCATCTGCCTTGCAGATGCCGTTCGGAGTCGGCATAAAACATGTAGGTCCCGTCCGGCAAATTTGTAGGGAAAAATCAAGAGGAGCACGACGCAAATTGGAAGAGAAGCTCGGCCTTAGATCTCTTCGGAGGTTATCGCGCCTTACATTTTTTTTAGGCGCAAACTTCGGTGGAAAGCAGCGGAGCGTAACAAAATTCTAGTAGGTCACTTTCACCACACCAAAAACTTTAACACAATTTTTAACATAATTTAAGCACAGAAATACACTGATTGAAGTTTTAGAGAGTAAAAGTGTGAATTCTGAACACATTAGCTGAATAAAAAGTGTACAAATAATTGTTAAATAACAAATACAGACAGTGGTAGTTTAACAAATTCTGCTGTGGTAAGTGGTGAATGTGACCTACTAGAATTTTGTGAAGCTTGCCTCACACGATTTTTCGTCTATGCAATGTCTCTATATTTTATCGTTTCTGGATTTACTTAGTCCAAGAAGTTACGCCAACAATCTACAACAACAACCACAACTAATACATTCACAAAATGGACGGAGCTGCAACCAACAGAGTGTAAAGAAGTTAATTTTAAGGGAAGAAAAAGTCGAAGTAAAAATATTTGTTGATTTTTGCATTACACAGATTGATGTTTTCACCTTTGCAATTGCTTTGCGACACTTCTACAGCGTAAGGGAATCATGTAGGCGGTCACGCCTTCTTAGTGTTCTCTAACTAATGATTTCTCAATAGCAATGGAATGCAGTAGATTTAAGACGAAGTACGTAGCAGCAACAACAACGATTGATTAATGATTGACTTATGTTTGCGCGTACTCAATACTTTGTTTCTAGCAATAACTACAACAACAAAAAAGTCAAAAGGTGAGTGGTTTAAGTGAGTACGTTTGGTGATTTGTGGTGACGTGCTGGCATTTTACCATCGATATCAACGCAGCACAAGCAAATAGCGGATAACGTTTGAATTCCGATTGATGGAAGAGCGACTTTAAATAATGATTACGCATTGCTAAAATGTATGCGTACTTATTTTTCAATTTCAAAATCAATTCATAGCTATTGATTTTCAAGTAAAATCTCACGTTTTATGGAATCGTACAAAATTAATTTGTATGCGTTATTTGTGTGTGGGCAATGGAAGAATGCTGGTAGGTTGGGGCAGTTTTGAAATTTCATTGATTTCCCATGCAAATAGGCATGAGTACCAGGACATTTTGAAGAGTTCAAGCGTGAGTTGGAGCTGCCTAATGCAGGCGTGTAATCTTACGCTTTAAACGCTATTTAAATGGAGAATCAGTTTTTTTCAGGCTGACTGAGAAGGAAATTGATAGGTAAAGCTTACTCTCGATGAACAAAAACCTCGCTCTACAAGTCGCTCAAAAGCACAGTATTGAGGGATGATGGGATGGCCGATAAAGTGTTCTACAGAAAATGTCACCGTTGTGGCTGTATTTCCATGGGTGATCGATGCACAGAGGCCTAATGAAGAGATATGTGAGCATTACGTATAAATGAAGATGGGGCAGCGAATAAAAGCCCAAATCAAGCTGAATACGTTCCTGCCCAGAAAGTATTCTTATATATAACGGTATTTGGAATAAGACGATATTGGAGACTTCAACTGTGTTGGGAGGGTTAAGTCCGTGTCCCTTGGTGTCCTAAAATTAAGTCAGTATCACGAAAACCACAGGAATTGATTTAAAATTGTAGAACTTTAATCTCAGCTTTTCACCAGACGGTCTACCAGATAACGGACGTCAGAGTATGGCCAAGAACTTAGAGAGCCGGTATAGTATAGGGCTAATTTGAGCACTTAAACAGACTAACATATAGTTGTAAGCTGGTGTACAAATAGCAGTAGTATGAAATATCTTTGGCAGATTCTATTCAAAATAACCTAATAACACAGTTTAATGTTTTTGAAGAGTACTTTAGCTCATCGACAAATTTAAAATTGCCCTTTACTAAACGCCTATACACATTCAGTGTGAAGTCCTCAGGGACCGGAGATGAAATAACAACAAATATAATGACGTGAGTGGTAAAAGCGATGCATGACAAGGCATGGCTAGAGGCAAGAAAAGCTAAGGAAATGATCAAAGATGGTGGTAAAGAAAAAAATAAATAATAGGAGAGTGAAGAAAAAACAAGATGTCAAAACTAAAGCCAGAAACGAAACCGTACGGCATGCTATAGATTTTTAATCGATTTTTTATATATGCGTAATAGATTTCTCATCGACGTAATATGGCTGCGTTATCGATTTCTTTTCGATGAATTATAGGTTCGTTGTCGATGTGTTATCGACGACGAACATACGAGTTATAGATTTTTTATCGTAGTTTTTTAAGCTTTTTATCAAAAGCAAAGCTGTCGGTTTTAATCGACGAAATATCGGATTTTTATTGAAAAGTTATAGATTTATTATTGAAAAGTTATCGATAATTTATCTATGCATTATCAAAAAAGCTATCCATTTGTTATCGGAAATTTACTAATGGACGTGTTATAGATCTGTTGTCGACTACTCATCGTTTTGTTATGAAACATATGAAATAATATACCGATAACAAGACGAAAATTTGGGTACCGATAATAAGCTTATAAGCAAACAACAACTTGTCAATATCGGTTTTTAACGATAAGATGCGTCGAGGCTCTTCTCAAATGGCCCGAAACCCTGACAGAGCTCTACTAAATTTAATAACATTAGTTTTGTAAACGTACACATGTACATATGTTAACATATTGAACTTCACGAGTATTGGTATTCACGGTTAAAGGTAACTGAAATCATCAAGGAGCATCAGGGTTAATTAGTATGTTTAAAAATTTGTAAATGGAAAGCAGCGAAATTCTAAACCATTTAAACGTTGGACCAGCAAATACGCAATAATCCCAAAAACATCAACAGCCAACAACAACCACAAGCACATTTTGGAAAATTAACCTAATTTCAAATGCGTTTGTTAATGTTGCTGCGCATCCACCGTCATTTGAATACTCAGCTAAAACAGACACGAGGATATATGAAAACAGCAAAAATTCAACAATGCCCAAACGAAATTACAAAAACAAAATTAGTGGTAGTTTAAAAAATGTATTACATAGAACAATAAAGTTAGCACCAACACCATGTGAAAACCTTTATTGCTCAACGTGCGCATCCTGCATTAATTTAGCAATTTAATTTGTAAAATAACAAGTAAGGAAGGCTCATTTGAGAGCTATGGAGACAAAGTAAGGGAAAATCACCATGTTGTAAAAAGAACCTAGGGTAACCCTGTAATGTGTTTGTATGACATGTGTATCAAATGGAAGGTATTAAAGAGTATATTAAGAGGGAGTGGGCCATAGTTCTATAGGTGGACGCCATTTAGGGATATAGCCATAAAGGTGGACCAGGGGTGACTCTAGAATTTGTTTGTACGATATGGGTATCAAACTAAAGGTATTAATGAGAGTTTTAAAAGGGAGTGGTTGTAGTTGTATATGTGAAGACGTTTTCCAGATATCGATCAAAATGTGGACCAGGGTAACCCAGAACATCATCTGTTGGATACCGCTAATTTATTTATATATGTAATACCTGCCAAGATTTTAAGGGTTTTTTATTTCGCCTTGCAGAACTTTTAATTTTCTTCTACTTAATATGGTAGGTGTCACAACCATTTTATAAAGTTTTTTCTAAAGTTATATTTAGCGTCAATAAAACAATCCAATTACCATGTTTCATCCCTTTTTTCGTATTTGGTATAGAATTATGGCATTTTTTTCATTTTTCGTAATTTTCGATATCGAAAAAGTGGGCGTGTTTATAGTCGGATTTCGTTCATTTTCCATACCAAGATAAAGTGAGTTCAACTAAGCACGTGAACTAAGTTCATTAAAGATATGTCGATTTTTGCTCAAGTTATCGTGTTAACGGCCGAGCGGAAGGACAGACGTTCGACTGTGTATAAAAACTGGGCGTGGCATGAACCGATTTCGCCCATTTTCACAGAGAACAGTTAACGTCATAAAATCTACGCCCCTACCAAATTTCAAAAGGATTGGTTAATTGTTGTTCGACTTATGGCGTTAAAAGTATCCTAGACAAAATAAATGAAAAAGGGCGGAGCCTCGCCCATTTTGAAATTTTCTTTTATTTTTGTATTTTGTTGCATCATATTATTACTGGAGTTGAATGTTGACATAATTTACTTATATACTGTAAAGATATTAACTTTTTTGTAAAAATTTTACTTTAAAAAAATTTTTTTTTAAAAGTGGGCGTGGTCCTTCTCCGATTTTGCTAATTTTTATTAAGCATACATATAGTAATACAAGTAACGTTCCTGCCAAATTTCATCATGATATCTTCAACGACTGCCAAATTACAGCTTGCAAAATTTTAAATTACCTTCTTTTAAAAGTGGGCGGTGCCACGCCCATTGTCCAAAATTATACTAATTTTCTATTCTGCGTCATAAGTTCAACTCATCTACCAAGTTTTGTCGCTTTATCGGTCTTTTGTAATGAATTATCGCACTTTTTCGGTTATTCGAAATTTTCGATATCGAAAAAGTGGGCGTGGTTATAGTCCGATATCGTTCATTTTAAATAGCGACCTGAGATGTGTGCTCAGGAACCAACATACCAAATTTCATCAAGATACCTCAAAATTTACTCAAGTTATCGTGTTAACGGACGGACGGACGGACATGGCTCAATCAAATTTTTTTTCGATCCTGATTATTTTGATATATGGAAGTCTATATCTATCTCGATTCCTTTATATATGTACAATCAACCGTTATCCAATCAAACTTAATATACTCTGTGAGCTCTGCTCAACTGAGTATAAAAATCATAAACTAAAATGTAAAGATAATCAGAGCATGGAAATGAGGGGATAGACCACAGCACAGGATGTTTAACTATGAAACCAAAATAAAGATATTATTAGTTTTACTTCAAATTACTTATTAATATTATAATGTGCGTGTGTGTGTGTCAGTACTTAGTGTGGCACACGCCAAATACAAATGTGTATTTAATGAAAGCTTTTGAAGTTTGCAATTTTGTGAGTGTGCTATTAAAACGTCCAAGTGGTAAATAAGCGTTATTGTTGCTTTGCCATGCTGTTGGTCGGTGTTATGGCTGGACGGAGTTTCTTTTGAGTAGGACGTCCTTTTGTGGAATACATTGGCTACATTAAGTTTAAAGGTTTCTCAGAAAAATTAAGTGCAGGAATAATACATTAAATTAGTATAAGTTGTTAAGTATACTTTACTAAAGTATATCCTGTCTATATACTTAAAAAAATGCAAAAAAGAAAGCAAGAAACTTCATAACTCCCATGAATTGAGCAGAGCAATTATCTCATCCTACTCGTAATATCCGAATAAAGGGCTGTATAAAATATGTAATATGGAGAGAATAGATGTACTTACATACATAAGCAACATTTTCGATAAATATTAAATAGTGACTAGATTGGTAACTCTTCAAACAACAAAGGTTCACGTTTTTTGTTGTCAACATGAGATAGCTATAACAATTAACCTATAATCTTAACAATAGGTTGTATAATATATGTGTATAATATATGTTCGAAATTGAGGAAGATATGACCAAAAAACCTCTTTTCATAAAAACCCCATGCTTTAGTGTTCCCATCCGATCGGTTTCAACAAATGTGTAATCGAAGACCGAAATATACCGGCTCACCAAATTTTATCGAGCTATCTCAAAAATTGAGGGACTAGTTTGCATATAAACAGACAAATGTACAGACGGACATGGCTCAATCAATTCAGCTCGTTATCATGATCACTTTAGTATATACATATATTGGCGGCTCTCATCTCCTTTGAGGACTACACATTTTGAGATTTGTGACAAACTTAAAATACCATTTAATTTTCACGAAAGTCATAAAAAAATGGAATAAAAGCAATGCACATCTCCCAACGTATCAGATTTTTTAAAATTTCATAAATTTATTTTAAGAAATTTAAGAAGCTTCATTCGGCCCAGGTTTAAATGTAAGTCTCATACACGGCTCGTGAAAGAACTTGGTTTTAAAAAATTATCCGGTTTTAAAAAAATACCCGGTTCTAGAACTCCTGGTTGTAAATGGTATATGGTTCAGGAATATTATCCGGTTCGACGAAGTACCCGGTTAAAAAAAGGACCTGTCCAAAAAAAATACCGTGTTCTTACAAAGTACCAGGTTTTTAGAAACTATCCTGCTCTGAAAAGGTAGCGGCTTGTCTTAAATTAACCGATTAAAAAATTAGCCAGTTCTGGAAAAGTATCCGGTTTTAAGAAAGTACCCGTTTCGAAGACAAATAGATACGCGGCTCAGAAAAATTAGCTGGATCCAAAAATGTACCCGGATCTTTAAAAAGTGCCTGGCTTTAAAAAAGTAACCGGCTCCTAAAAAAGTGTTCGGTTCTTATATCTATCATTCCTTTACTTCAACGGTATCGAATATAGAATAAATATTGGTTAAAACAACTAAAGGTGCCTAAGTTTGGGTGTAACCGAACATTATATACTTAGCGTGAGCTTCAATTGCACATTTCTTTCAGATAAATTACTTTTATACAACAACATGTGGCACCGCCCATTAAAAAAAATGTCTCCCATTTCCTCTTATAATAAAACTTGATAAGTGAAATATCATTGATTGAAAACTATTTTTTGCTAAATTATAGCTTATTATTATAGTCTACGACCCTTTTAAACCTTTTAAACTTGTTTTATATCTAAGTTGCCGTAGTCGTTAACCGATCCCGTCCATTTTTTCTAGTTCTGCTCTAAAGAAAATAATTTTGTACCCAATTTTGTTAAGATATGTAAATTTTTCCTCGAGTTATGGCTCCCGAAACATTGAAAATTGCTTAGTCATAAAAGGGGCGGTGCCACGCCCATTTTTTTAAATTTGAAGCTTTTCCTATTTATTGTTATAAATACACTTGGGAAATGAAATACCATTGTTATAAACCTCTTTTTTGCAAAGATATAGCTTATTTTATTCGTCCACGACCCTTTTAAAAATCTTTTATTTAAAAGTGGGCGTGGTCGTTAACCGATTTCTTTAATTTTTCTACAAAGTATTCCTTACTATAAGGCAAGGTTTAACGATTTTTGATTTATGATTAATAGTATTTGTAAAATTGATTTTATCACAAGTGGGCGGTGCCACGCGCATTTTAAAATTTTTTTTAAATTTTTATCAAGAGTCTCAATATCAGCCCACATGCCAAATTTCAGCACTCTAAGTGTATTATTTACTAAATAATCAGGTTTTTTGTGTTTTTTAAAAAGTTATATATATAACAAGTAAGGAAGGTTAAGTTCGGGTGTAACCGAACATTACATACTCAGTTGAGAGCTATGGTGACAACATAAGGAAAAATAACTATGTAGGAAAATGAACCGAGGGAAACCCTGGAATGTGTTTGTATGACATAGGTTTCAAATGGAAGGTATTAAAGAGTATTTTAAAATGAAAGGCGTTAATGAGTATTTTAAAAGGGAGTGGACCTTAGTTCTACAGGTGGATGCCTTTTCGAGATATCGCCACAAAGGTGGACCAGGGGTAACCCTAGAATTTGTTTGTACAATATGGGCATCAAACGAATGGTGTTAATGAGTATTTTAAAAGGGAATGTGCCTTAGTTCTATAGGTAGATGCCGTTTCGAAATATCGCCATAAAGGTGGACCAGGGGTGACCCTAGAATTTGTTTGTACAATATGGGTATCAAAAGAAAGGTGTTAATGAGTATTTTAAAAGGGAGTAATCCTTAGTTCCATATGTGGACGCCGTTTCGAGATATCACCATAAAAGTGGACCAGGGGTGACCCTAGAATTTGTTTTTACAATATGGGCATCAAACGAAAGGAGTTAATGAGTATTTTAAAAGGGAGTGGGCCTTAGTTCTATAGGTGGATGCCGTTTCGAGATATCGCCATAAAGGTGGACCAGGGGTGACTCTAGAATGCGTTTGTACGATATGTGTATCAAATGAAAGGTGTTAATGAGTATTTTTAAAAGGGAGTGGGCCTTCGTTCTATAGGTGTTCGCCTTTTCGAGATATCGCCATAAAGGTGGACCAGGGGTGACTCTAGAATGAGTTTGTACGTTTGGGTATCAAATTAAAGGTACTAATGAGAGTTTTAAAAGGGAGTGGTGGTAGTTGTATATGTGAAGGCGTTTTCCAGATATCGACCAAAATGTGGACCAGGGTGACCCAGAACGTCATCAGTTGGATACCGCTAATTTATTTATATATGTAATACCTGCCAAGATTTCAAGGGTTTTTTATTTCGCCCTGCAGAACTTTTTCATTTTCTTCTACTTAATATGGTAGGTGTCGCAACCATTTTATGAAGTTTTTTCTAAAGTTATATTTCGCGTCAATAAAACAATCCAATTACCTTACCATGTTTCATTCCATTCTTCTTATTTGGTATAGAATTATGGCATTTTTTTCATTTTTCGTAATTTTCGATATCGAAAAAGTGGACGTGGTTATAGTTCGATATCGTTCATTTTAAATAACGATCTGAGATGAGTGCTCAGGAACCTACATACCAAATTTCATCAAGATACCTCAAAATTTACTCAAGTTATCGTGTTAACGGACGGACGGACGGACGGACATGGCTCAATCAAATTTTTTTTTCGACACTGATGATTTTGATATATGGAAGTCTATATCTATCTCGATTCCTTTATATATGTACAACCAACCGTTATCCAATCAAAGTTAATATACTCTGTGTACAAAGCACGCTGAGTATAAAAAGTTACTGGAAAACGTTACCATAAAAACGAAGTTAAAGAAAGCTTCAGTAAAAATGTGAGAACCTTATATGAAAGTTATATCGAAAAATTTGTATTTCGAAGTTCCAGCTTCACAGAGCTTGAATATTTTTATTTTTATACTCAGTTGAGCAGAGCTCACAGAGTATATTGACTTTGATTGGATAACGGTTGGTTGTACAGGTATAAAGGAATCGAGATTGATAAAGACTTCCATATATCAAAATCATCAGTGTCGAAAAAAAAATTTGATTGTGCCATGTCCGTCCGTCCGATTGTCTGTCCGTTAACACCATAACTTTAGTAAATTTTTAGCTATCTTGATGAAATTTGGTACGTAGGTTCCTGGCACTCATCTCAGATCACTTTTTAAAATGAACGATATGGGACTATAACGACGCCCACTTTTTCGATATTGAAAATTTCGAAAAACCGAAAAAATGCGATAATTCATTACCAAGGCGGATAAAGCGATGAAACTTGGTGAGTGAGTTGACCTTATGACGCAGAACAGAAAATTAGTAAAATTTTGGACAATGGGTGTTGCACAGGCCACTTTTAAAAGAAGGTAATTTAAACATGATGAAATTTGGTAAGAACGTTACTCTTATTACCGTATGTGTGCTAAATAAAAATTAGCAAAATCGGATGAAGAACACCCCCACTTCACAAAAAAAAATTTTTTTTAAGTCAAATTTTAACAAAAAATTTAATATCTTTAAAGTATATAAGTGAATTATGTCAACATTCAACTCCAGTAATGATATGTTGCAACAAAATACAAAAAAAAAAAAATAAAATTTTAAAGTGGGCCCTTTTTAATTTAATTCGTCTAGAATACTTTTAATGCCATAAGTCGAATAAAAATTTACCAATCCTTGTGAAATTTTGTAGGGACATAGATTCTATGACGATAACTGTTTTCTCTGAAAATGGGCGAAATCGGGTTAAGCCACGCCCAGTTTTTATACATAGTCGACCGTCTGTCTCGAAAAATCGATATATAGTTACTAAACTTAGTTCACGTACTTATCTGAACTCACTTTATCTTGGTATAAAAAATGGTAGAAATCCGACTATGATCACGCCCACTTTTTCGATATCGAAAATTACGAAAAATGAAAAAAAAAAAAATGCTATAATTCTATACCAAATATGAAAAAAGGAATGAAACATGGTAATTGGATTGGTTTATTGACGCAAAATATAACTTTAGAAAAAACTTTGTAAAATGGGTGTGACACCTACCATATTAAGTAGAAGAAAATGAAAAAGTTCTGCAGGGCGAAATCAAAAGCCCTTGGAATCTTGGCGCGAATACTGGTCGTGGTATTATATATATAAATAAATTAGCGATACCCAACAGATGGTGTTCTGGAGCACCCTGGTCCACATTTTGGTCGATATCTCGAAAACGCCTTCACATATACAACTAAGGGCCACTCCCTTTTAAATTGAGAATCAGTTTTGTGACTACTATTTTCATTTCTATATTCATATGTATGTATATTAGATTGGGACGATTTATTAACCGATATCACGCCATTGATTTTTCGATAGGATTTTGGATCAGGAAAAAACAGTTCCACTACGCATACGCAAAAAAATAATTTTCGAGCCTGCAAAAAAAAATTACGAGAGGGTAAATTTTTCGACCAAAACACTCCCCAAAACCCAAAAAAAATTTGTTTCAAGAAACTGTTATCGCCAACGTTTTTACAACAGTTTTTGAAAAAAAAAAATATTTTTTGGGTTTTGGGGATTGTTTTGGTCGAAAAATTTACCCTTTCGTCATTTTTTTGCAGGCTTGAAAATAATTTTTTTGGGTATGCGTAGTGGAACTTTTTTTCCTGAGCTTAAATCCTACCGAAAAACGGATGGCGGGATATCGGTTAACTTTCGTCCATACAAATCAACCAAGGTTAAAGTATATGTAGCAAGCATGCGTATATATGTATTCACACATTTACGTATTTATATGGCGGCCGTCGTGGTGTGATGGTAGCGTGCTCTGCCTACCACACCGAAGACCCTGAGTTCACACCCCGGGAAAAGCAACAACAAAATTTTAGAAACAAGCTTTTTCAATTAGAAGAAAAATTTTTTAAGCGGAGTCGCCCCTCGGCAGTAAATAATTTTGCGTGTCGAATAGTACCACCACAACGAAACGAATAAAAGACAAAAACCTATCGAAGGCATACGTGAAGAAAAGGGAGAAGTAAATGGTATGCATATGAACAATCCATACTATGACATTTATATTGAAGCGAAAAACAAATATTTGTACATGACTTGGGTGGCTGCACTAACTTAATGGCTGAAATGCAGTAAGAACTTTTGGAAGAAAACATTGATATTTTACTTGTAAAATAAAAATGAATTCAAAAGCAATAATTCAGGCCGACAGCTCAACAATGAAGAAACAAAAAAAACAAAAAAAAAAAAAAAGGATGGAATTTCAAAAACAAACAATTGGAAGGAGTTAAAAAGAAAAATGCGTTTATGTTATATGTATCAGTGCATATAGCCATTGTGTTCACAAGTGCACGAAAATAATTGTACAAAAAATATATTGTTATATCCTTCTGAATGTGGAGTATGAGGATTTTGTCCGCAAACACGTGGCTTGTAACAGCATAAAGGAAGCTTCAGTAAAATTTAAGATTGTTCATTTAAAAATATGTCATTGTTTACACACGTATCACGATTAGTACCTGGATTGCTAGCCTGGCAAGCGTAGGGAATAAGCACGAAACGTGCTCGGTCGTTCCTTACTCGGTAATATATATATGTATATATATTACTTTTAATATCTTCTTTCACAGTGAATAATTTTTATTACCAAATATTACCTCTCTATCACTGAGATTGTTTAGTGTGAGTTTTTATGGAGTGGCAAATCTCTCGTCTGCTCCCTTAGAAATAGGATAATGTAAACTTAGCATTATGTTACAATAAAGGTCTGCAAACCAAGGTTGTTCCTGAAAGTGTAAACCAGAAAAATCATACAACGTCCTGACAGTGAATTTTTGGGGTTATGCAGGGACATATTGAAATCTTTTCGGAATTATTTTGAGATTGTCTCGTGATTTTTGGATTTTTTCGGTTTTTTAGGTACTATTTTGCGATAATTTTAGAAAGGTGTTAAGGAACATTTCGGTGTTATTTGCATACCTATTTCGGGATCTTTTCGGGACTTTGTCAAGACTGTTTTGGGATCGTTCAGGGATCAGTGTGGGAACCATTTCGAGATTTTGTTAGCGACTACTCCGAGGATATTTCCGGACTATTTTGGAATTATCTAGCAGCGTTCAGAAAATCATTTATGAATACAAAAAATTATTGGGCTGCTTTTATTATCGGAATGTTATTGGTCTGTTATTGACGTGTTATCCTTAACAACTGTTATCGAAGATTATTTGGTATATTATTGGTAAGTTATCGAAAAAAAATAAATAAATGTGAGGTGCGATAACCTCCGAAGAGATCTAAGGCCGAGTTTCTCTTCCAATTTGCGTGGAGTTATTATTTTTTTCTTACAAATTAGCGGGATGGGACCTACTTGTTTTATGCCGACTCCGAACGACATCTGCAAGGCAGATGAGTTTTCACTGAGAGCTTTTCATGGTAGAAATACACTCGGAGTGCTTGCCATACACTGTCGACGGGCGACCCTGTTTAGACAAATTTTCTTCTAATTGAAAAAACTTGTTTCTAAAGTTTTTTCATGTTGCTTTTCACGGTGCGTGAACCCAGGATCTTCGGTGTCGTAGGCGGAGCGCGTTACCATCACGCGGCCGCCGAAAACTTATCGAAAATATCGATTTGCTGTGGAGAAAATTGAATTTATCAAAAATTATTGATTTGTTATCGAAAAAATATCGATCGTTTTAGAGAGTGGCCTTTAAAAACTGTTTTTACTGAAAATATTAGTTTCGGGGTCTATCATTTGCAATCTCTAATTTTTATACATTTTCGCACAAACAAGACACGGTAATTCCTGCTGGGTAGCTTTAAGATAAATAATTTTGATACAAGTTGTTTTGAAATATCTCAAGTTGTCATTTTATAGCCAAAAGAGTATCGCCCTATTTCGGTAGTGTAATGGCGTTCAGTTAGGTTACATCCCACCAAGTGTGATATTCTAAGTGATGAAAGCGCATCGATATATGTATATAATCTGTTAAAAACGTGACCCATTACTCATTACTTCCGCACGCACATTCACGTATAGCTCAGATTTTGAATATAATGATAGATATTGCACAAAAGGTGCCTAACTTTTTATTGCATGAATTGCAAATACACAATTTCTGTTTTAGATAGGTATTTATTGCTACTTCAAAAACAACTGCTAAATTTATTGGGCATTTCGTTATCGTATGGTTGCTATTTCAACAACGTTATTTTCAATAAATTATTTTCTTATCTGTTTCTTAGTCATCTCAATTTCGTGGCATTTATTTCTCGAAAGCAATAGACATGAATGAGACTCTTCCTCAAAGCTGCCAATCAGCAGCTAAGCAACATATCGCGATTGGCTTTAATTTTATCTATGATCTTAGTTGCGATGGGTCAAAAGTGTAAATAAACCTTTTAAAGCTATGTACATATTTACATAATCGTGTATTCATATAAATATTTTAATTATTTTTAAACATGCATATTACTTACCTACATTTGACAAATTGCCTTCCGCCGCTCATTTCTCCCACACACTTCCTGTGGCACTCCATATTTCTCTTTTTTTTCTATCACCTCATTAATCTGTGGAAAACTTTTTTCTTATTATACTGGCTCGTCTCTTTCATCTTATCTACCTCTTCTTTTCTCTTCTCTTCCCTTCTCGTCTCTTCTCTTCCCTTCTATTGTCTTCTCTTCTCTTCTCTTCTTTTCTCTTCTCTTATCTCAACGCTCTTGCTATTAGTGTTTTATTCCTAATCGTATTTAACCCTCCGATTAGCGGTAAATAAATTCAACACATCTTAGCCTTGTCGTCTGGCTAGGCGAAATTTTACACTTTGAACTTTATCCACAAATATTTGAATTTTTATTTAAATTTTGAAGAAAACTCGTCGCACACTGTGATAAATTTGAATTTTTATTGATAAATTTTGAAATGAATTCGATATATGAGGTTTTATAGGCTTAAAAATATTTTCGATAGAAATGTAGATTCGATAAAAAAAAAATAATCGTTCGATTCTTAAGGCATCGCAGTTTTCATCAATATGTACTTTACGGATGCTTGAGGAAATGCATATTCTGAAATTTTTGTTTTTATAAATTTAGCTTTATTGTATTGGTGGCTTCGAGAGAAAGGAGAAAGATGAAAAACTTTCTTCGCACTTCTGGTAAGCAAGTTATCTATTATCTATTTTGTGGTATGATATTTTGCTCAGTACGAAATTAATATCACAGTTTTAGATTCTAATAAGCCAACTGAAAGGACTGAAGGAGAATTCAATCTTATAAGTAGTCCAAAGATTAGCATATATGTTGTCTGGAAGTATTTTAGTTAAGTGAAGGGCGATTCTGCGAAATGCAAATCGTACGGAAAAAACTGCAAAACAGGTGGAAATACAACCAATTTTTTAAATCACTTGAAGCGGTCACATCCGACGTTGATCGAAATGTCTTCATCAACAGCTCTTATAGAATCATTTTTTGAACTTAATAACAAAAACATAAGGAAATCCCAGTCTATATATGAGCGAAAAAAACAACTGGACTGTGCTTTGATTAGAATGATTGGCACAGATATGCAACACTTTAGGATTGTGGAAGATAACGGATTCAGATCTTTTACACAATGCTTGGATCCTCGGTATGTTTTGTCTCAACGAGTAACATTAAGAAACACACTTTTAACAAATATATAAATTATATACTTTTTATGACATGGACAGCGGCAAACACGAAAATATAAGTGGCAATTTTTTTAAACTTTCGTCAATTAAATTCCTTATTCCTTTTTATTTTCAATAAGCTACTGTGCATACGAAAACCATGACACAAATTACCGTTTGTTGTCAATTGAAAGTTCCGTATACCTCATTGATTAAAACGCTGCAAACGTATACTGAGAACATCTTAATTATGTAATAATACTTCCTTTTTATATGTCGCTGAACATAGATCGACGTAAACGAAGCGAGAACACTATACATATTGTAATAATAAGTATTAAAGAAAAAGTATATTGGTTAATGTTCCCAAGGTTGGTTTCCCTACATTTTGAAAAAAAAAAAAAAAAAAAAAAAAATTCAAAAAAGTTAAAAAGTATGACATTTCGGTAAAGACTATACTAATTATCTCACTCCGACGAAAGGATCATGTGAAGACCCATGTGGCCTTCCATGGCCTTCCAATTTTGTCGGAAGGCAACGAAACGAGAGAGAAACTGTCCAGCTTTATTTGTCGGGGAAAATCGTGTTAATGGTTAAGTACGTAAGCCAGTACACTGTCACAAAGAATAAGCAAAATTTTAATAAACTTTGTTTGGTTCAATTTAATCGACTAAAACGATATTTTTCTAGAATCGAATCGAAAAAATCGATTCATAAAAGAATCGTATCGAATCCAGCTCTACTAGCCAGATGTCAACGCTAAAAAGTGACATAATCAAATTTGGCACAAAAAACATAAAATCCACAAACGTTTGAATTTTAATAAAATTTTGAAGAAACCCGTCGCACACTGTGACTACCCAGAAATAAGTTTGAATTTTTATTGATCAATTTTGAAATGAATACGAACTATTAGGTTTTATAGGCTATGTTCGTCTAGCCAGACGATAACGCGAAAATGTGCCATAATCAACTTTGGTGCAAACAAACAGATAAAACAAGTATGGAAGGCTAAGTTCGGGTGTAACCGAACATTACATACTCAGCTGAGAGCTTTGGAGACAAAATAAGGGAAAACCACCATTTAGCAAAATGAACCTAGGGAAACCCTGGAATGTGTTTGTATGACATGTGTATTAAATGGAAGGTATTAAAGAGTATTTTAAGAGGGAGTGGGCCATAGTTCTAAAGATGGATCAGGGGTGACTCTAGAATGTGTTTGTAAGATATGGTATCAAATTAAAGGTATTAATGAGGGTTTTAAAAGGGAGTGGGCCATAGTTCTGTAGGTGGACCCCATTTCGGGATATCGCCATAAAGGTGGACCAGGGGTGACTCTGGAATATGTTTGTACGATATGGGTAGCAAATGAAAGGTGTTAATGAGTATTTTAAAAGTGAGTGGGCCTTAGTTCTTTCGAGATATCGACCAAAAGGGTGACCCAGAACATCATCTGTCGAGTACCGCTAATTTATTTATATATGTAATATCACGAACAGTATTCCTGCCAAGATTCCAAGGGCTTCTAATTTCGCCCTGCAGAACTTTTTCATTTTCTTCTACTTAATATGCTAGGTGCCACACCCATTTTATAAAGTTTTTTCAAAAGTTATATTTTGCGTCAATAAACCAATCCAGTTACCATGTGTCATCTCTTTTTTCGTATTTGGTATGGAATTATGGCATTTTTATCATTTTTCGTAATTTTCGATATCGAAAAAGTGGGCCTGGTCATGGTCGGATTTCGGCCATTTTTTACACCAAGTATTAAGTGAGTTCAGATAAGTACGTGAACAAGTTTAGTAAAGATATATCGATTTTTGCTCAAGTTATCGTGTTAACGGCCGAGCGGAATGACAGACTGTCGACTGTGTATTAGAACTGGGCGTGGCTTCAACCGATTTCGCCCTTTTTCACATTAAACAGTTATTGCCCCAGAGTCTAAGCCTCTACCAAATTTCACAAGGATTGGTAAATTTTTATTCGACTTATGGCATTAAAAGTATTCTAGACGAATTAAATGAAAAAGGGCGGAGCCACCCTTATTTTGAAATTTTCTTTCTGGTTTTTTTTTTTTGTATTTTGTTGCACCATATCATTACTGGAGTTGAATGTTGACATAATTTACTTATATACTGTAAAGATATTAAATTTTTTGTTAAAATTTGACTACACAATTTTTTTTTTTAAGTAGGAGTGTTCGTCATCCGATTTTCCTAGTTTTTACTTAGCACACATCTAGTAATAGGAGTAATGTTCCTGCCCCATTTCATCACGATATCTTCAACGACTGCCAAATTACAGCTTGCAAAACTTTTAAATTACCTTCTTTTAAAAGTGGGCGGTGCCACGCCCGTTGTCCAAAATTTTACAAATTTTCCATTGTGCATCACACGGTCTACGCGCCTACCAAGTTTCATCGCTTTGTTCGTTTTTGATAGTGAATTATCTCACTTTTTCGGTTTTTCGAAATTTTCGATATCGAAAAAGTGGGCGTGGTTGTAGTCCGATTTAGTTCATTTTAAATAGCGATCTGATATGAGCACCCAGGAACCTACATACCAAATTTCATCAAGATACATCATTTACGGACGGACGGACATGGCTAAATGAATTTCTTTTTTTTCCCAGATAATTTCGATATATAGAATTCTATATCTACCTCGATTAGTTAATGCCGTTACGGATTACCGTTATGCGAACAAAGTTAATATACTCTGTGAGCTCTGCTCAGTTGAGTATAATAAAAAGAAACAAATATCGATATCGGAGTTATTATAAAGACCGCCTGTAAACTTAAAAAGTCACTAAAGCTTTTCATGATCTGGTGGGTTGCAGTAAAGTTATTCACTCGTCTGGCCAGACGCCACAATATATCGGAGGGCTAATTTCCAGTGGATATCTTCAAATCTTTTTAAGACGGATTTTTCGAGAGTTTTCGGTGTTTTTTCAATATTGTTTTGGAATAATTCTGCGATTATTTTGCAATACTTTCGTAGTTATTGCGGATATTTTTGGAGCTGCGTATAGTGGCAGCTTGGCACTATTCCGTACAAATAGGGGAATTCGGAGCTTTCGGAATGTTTTCGGAAATATTTTCGAGTTTTTAGTAGTCACTTGTGGGGTATTAAAGAATGTTTCGGGATGATTCAAAACTACATATGAATTTTTTTTTCGGGCTACCTATTTTTGAGCCGTTTCGTGAACGTGTTTAGAAACATTTCGTTGTAGTTTGGCATCGATCCCAAAACTGTCTTGAAATTATTCAAAACAGATACTGAAACTATCAGGAATACAATGAAGGAATTATTCGAAAATATACTATTATTTTCATATTAACTATGTATATCCCAAATAAATAGAAAACATATTTTCATCTCTTTCAAAACTTTTCGCAAGCTTTAGTTTTGAGTCATGAAAGTTGGATGTTGATTTTTGACAATCTTTTACGTTTAAAAGATCATACATGAGAAAGGAGTCATATTAAAATCTTCAAAACTGAATACTTTAAAGAGAATTGTAGAACTGAGTACTCGAAAACATTTTCCTGACTTCAGAATAAAATTTCCAAAAAATGTTGAAAAGCTCATCTTATTTATATTTTTAATGAAAGGATTTAAAATTTAAAAAAAGTAGCGAAAATTTTCAAAAACTTTTTCACTCGTGGAACTTTGAAGGTACCTGCTAAATTTTTCGGAGATCAAATTTGGAAACAAATATCGAAGTAAAAATTTCGAAACGGGACATTGGAAATAATTTTAAAAACATAGCCTCAATTGAAAAAAAATGTGAAAAGAACACAATGAGTTTTTAAAACTTTTCTTTAAAATCTTTTTAAGTCCAGGTTTGAAATCTTTTAAATTTAATGTTGAATTTTTAAAAATCATAAAAGCTCGAATATTGACTAAACTAATCCAAAATTTCAAAACTAGAACTGGATAATTTTTTTTAAAAGCTCGTCTCAGATATCGAGGTTTGAAGTCACTTAAATTGAATGGTGGGATTTATAAAATTATTGCATTCAAATAAAAACTTTAAATTGATTGTGTCCAATATTTAAAAAAAGTACCGTCTCAAATATTAACAAGTCGTGAAAACTTACCACACAACAAAACACACAAATGTGATATTCAAATCTAAATTTAAAAACTTCAGAAATCAAATTGAATAATGATTTTTGAAAACTTTTTGGATTTATAAGTTAATATAAAGAAAACGAAGTAAAATTCTCAATAGTGAGTATTAAAAAAATCTGTAAGATATCCTTTTTATTATAATTTTCAATTGATTTTTTACTGCAATTCAAAAACCAGAAAAATATTTCAAAACAATATTTAATATTTAATTTGTATTGAATAGGAACGGAGGTAATGATTTCAAAAATAAATATTGAAAAATTTTAAACAAAAACATAAGGTAATACTGGCCTGTCGCTATTCGTCCAAAAAATTTAATACAAAAATTTCCAAAATTTTTTTTCCAGTTTTTGTTTTTTTTTGCTGCGTTCTTTCATTATAGACTATAAGATTTGGACATTTTGTTAGCCTCAAAGTCGTATTGAATGACTTTTTGTATATACCTTGAAGCTTACTTCAATTCAAAAAAAAAATTTAATGTTTTGAAATTTTCTTCAAACATTTTTGAAACTTTTCGTTTGAAAAATCAAATATGTATGAAAAAGTGATTTAAAACTTTGAATACAGAGGTTTTAACAGTTATTTTGAAAAGTTGATACTTTTTCCTTAAAAAAGGTGAATTGAAAAGTGCCTAAGATCTTATTTATGAATGACTTCGACGAACATATTTTGAATATGCTGGAAACAAAAGTAAAAACTTTCAATTTCTTAACATTTCAATATCTTACCTATCGAACATGTTCACGAAGAAGTTCTAGAATTCCAGAAAATTTGCTAAAATTTCGAACTATTTACTTGGTTTGCAGTTTTGTAGCCAAATCAATTTGAATCTATCAAAGTACAACTTATGCTGGGTTTCCTAAAACTCAGAGTGATTTTCGAAATTTTTTTTTAGTCTTTTTTAAGATTTCCTTTCTTGTAAAAAATGTTCAGACATTGTAAGGAGGAAAGTCTAAAACACTCATCAGAAAAATTGCCAAAAATCAAATCAGACATTTTCAGAGAAGTCGAAGTAAAAAGTTTGAAATTTTTGTAAAATTTTCTGAAATTTTCCAATTTTCTTGAAAACGTTTTGGATATAGGTTTTTCGAAGGTTAAGTTATAAATTTCTTGGAAGTTTAAAAGAAATATCGAAAAAAAAAATGAAATTTAATTGACGAAATACGAAATAAAATTGGCACTGCTATTTTTCAGTTTGCTGCTTTATTGCAAAAAAAAAAAAAAACAAAAATCAGTACTTTGAAAATTAATCACAAATGAAAAAAAAAAAAAACTTGAGAACTCGTAGATTTGATAAAAAAAAATACAAAATTCCTAATGGTGAACCTTCTGTGATTTTTCGATTACTGCATAATCAGGTAGCCGAAAAGAGCTAAATTTAAAAAAAAGACAACAACAGTAATCAATTCGCTAATCTATTGTATCAACTAAAATCACATTCGTTGAACAGCTGCTTGATAAGGTTGAAGGCGGATGAAGGAAATTTACAAAAATCAAATAAGGAAGAAATCAAGACTCTGTCTAATCCATTGAAAATCGTTAACTACAAATGTACAGACATTCATATGTTTGCTGCCAAACTTTGTCGCTGGCTGCTGCAATGGTTCATAAGCAGTAAGATGCTACTTTGATAATAGTACGAAACGTTTTCCCATCCAATCACCCACCAAAAGCAGCAGCAGGTCTATGTACGACCTAAAAGCTCTACTGACAGTCTTGATAAATGGCGAATGTCTTGGTCATGTTGCACGTCTGCTGCACGTTTCCTTTGTGCAAATGAGTTGCGTTGTAACTTATTTCCTATTAGTTTACTGTAGCTCAATTGAAAATTACATTCAAGCGCAACAAAAATTAAAGCAACAAAGAAAATATTGGGGAAAAAACTTATTTTTGCAAAAAAAAAGGGAAAATATTTTTCTCGAATATGTATCCTGTAATTTTCGATTTGCGTCTGTTATTGTTGTACAAAACTCGTATTTGGTGTATCGTATTTGCTTAATTCCTCTTTCGTTTGCCTTCAACACGGAAGAGTCAAAAAAATTTGCAACTTTAACCGAAAAGAGTCCAATTCAACAACAGAAATGCGTCATTTAACCAAGTGCCACAGACAAAATGTTCATGTCCACGACATTGCAATCACAGAGTTTAAGACGATTTTATTTTCATAAGATATTTCTTCTTGTTATTTCTGTTGCATGCTTTTGGCATGCAATAGCACTCAAGCTGACACTGCAAGGTCTTCAAGGTTAGCATTTGTATCGTCAATGATGGGGCTACGAGCATTTAGCAGTTGTTACAGCCTCAGTAGCATCACATCCATTTATTTGGTCACATTTGCAATTTAGTGCCATATTTTTTGGGTTGCCTTATTTTTTACTGCCTGCCATTTATTAGTTAATTATATTTTTTTATTTTTTCGTATCTCATTCCAACTTGTGACGGTTTGCATGTGTCTGTAGTATATGAATGTAAAAACTTGTTTGTTTTTGGCTTGGCACTTTGAAAATATTTGGGTTCTGCTCTCAAAGACTTAATCGGAGCATGACTTCATATTTACATTCGCACATTTAGTATGTTTAAAAAAAGTAACAAAATTGCAGTTATGGGCAAAACTGTTGTTCTCCCGTTTCGTTTCTCTCCTACGCAGGAAAGCAATGTACCAAAGAATAATCCTAAAGTGCAATTTAATTATTCGCCTTGCTTGGTAGACCCATTAATGGAAGAGTGAGATTTTTAACTGCTATGTTACGAAAGTCGATCACGTAAGTCGGAGCCCTTAAACCAAGATCGAATATACTCATAATCTTCAACCCTTAATATAAATAAGTTATTTCCAGACGATATTGGTAAAGCACTTTTGTGGTGGATATATGGAAGCATATACCTGTGATACTGCTTTTGTTAGTTAAAGTTTATAGTCAATAAATAACACCTAATAGTTAATAGTTTAAAGTTAATAGTTAATTGCTAATAGTCGCCGCCAAGTACTACCATTGATAATAATTTAACGGTTTGTTCATCCAAAAATGAGCGCCAGTAATTTCTAGCTTTTTTTTGCTCAGTTGAGCAGAGCTCACAGAGTATACTAACTTTGATTGGATAACGATTGGTTGTACAGGTATAAAGGAATCGAGATAGATATAGACTTCCATATATCAAAATTATCAGCATCGAAAAAAAATTTGATTGAGCCATGTCCGTACGTCCGCCCGTCCGTCTGTCCGATAACACGATAACTTGAGTAAATTTTGAGGTATCTTGATGAAATTTGGCATGTTGGTTCATGCGTACTCATCTCAGATCGCTATTTAAAATGAACGATATCGGACTATAACCACGCCCACCTTTTCGATATCGAAAATTTCGAAAAACCGAAAAAGTGCGATAACTCATTACCAAAGACGGATAAAGCGATGAAATTTGGTAGGTGAGTTGAACTCATGACGCAGAATAGAAAATTAGTTTAAGAGAAGGTAATTTAAAAGTTTTGCAAGCTGTAATTTGGCAGTCGTTGAAGATATGATGTAATTTGGCAGGAACGTTACTCCTATTACTATATGTACGCTTAATAAAAATTAGCAAAATCGGAAACGACCACGCCCACTTAAAAAAAAATTTTTTTTTAAGTCAAATTTTAACACACAATTTAATATCTTTACAGTATATAAGTCAATTATGTCAACATTCAACCCCGGTAATAATATGGTGCAACAAAATACAAAAAAAAAAAACAAAGAAAATTTCAAAATGGGCGTGGCTCCGCCCTTTTTCATTTAATTCGTCTAGAATACTTTTAATGCCATAAGTCGAACAAAAATTTACCATTCTTTGTGAAATTTGGTAGGGGCTTATATTCTAGGACGATAACTGTTTTCTGTGAAAAAGGGCGAAATCGGTTGAAGCCGCGCCCAATTTTTATAGACAGTCGACCGTCCTTCCACTCGGCCCTTAACACGATAACTTGAGCAAAATTCGATATAGCTTTACTAAACTCAGTTCACGTATTTATCTGAACTCACTTTGTATTTGTGTAAAAAATGGCCGAAATCCGACTATGAAAACGCCCACTTTTTCGATATCGAAAGTTACGAAAAATGAAAAAAATGCCATAATTCTATACCAAATACGAAAAAAGGGATGAAACATGGTAATTGTATTGGTTTATTGACGCGAAATATAACGTTAGAAAAAACTTTGTAAAATGGTTGTGACACCTACCATATTAAGTAGAAGAAAATGAAAAAAGTCCTGCAAGGCGAAATCAAAAGCTCTTGGAATCTTGGCAGGAATACTGTACGTGGTATTACATATATAAATAAATTAGCGGTACCCGACAGATGATGTTCTGGGTCAAACTGGTTCACATTTTGTTCAATATCTCGAAAACGCCTTCACATATACAACAACGACCACTCCCTTTTAAAACCCTCATTAATACCTTTAATTGATACCCATATCGTACAAACAAATTCTTGAGTCAGCCCTGGTCCACCTTTATGGCGATATCCCTAAATGGCGTCCATCTATAGAACTATGGTCCACTTCCTCTTAAAATACTCTTTAATACCTTCCATTTGATACACATGTCATACAAACGCATTCCAGGGTTACCCTAGGTTCTTTTTACAACATAGTGATTTTCCCTTATTTTGTATCCATAGCTCTCAGCTGAGTATGTTATGTTCGGTTATATCCGAACTTAGCCTTCCTTACTTATTTCATTTGAGTTCAGTTTTGCTGTTTTCCGTGATTTTGCTTTAACGAACCTTTCGGCCGATATAAATAAGTCACAAACCACCGCTGTTTTCTATTCTCCTCCACGTTTCGATGGTTGTTATAAATTTTCATCAGGAAGTCTGATTTTTTTTCATTTAACCTTTTCAGCTTCCATAGGCGGATACCGATAAGAATATCACCTAGCGCTAGAGCATGTCCTTTCATTTCCATCATAAGGCCAATGCAACCAAGTTCCTTGCAAAATATTCCTGAGCTAAGAGCACCCATTAAATCGTTCAAAGTTTTCGGGGAACGTTTTTTGCTTTTCTTATTTCTGACTTGTAGATAGCCACTGCAGCCTATTTAAGTTGCCAGTTTCAAGGAAGGTTTCTTCATGCGGCAATAATAAGAAGCCATCTATTGGGAACATTCGGGTCATCCAGTACTGTTATCAACTATGTAGGAAATTGATTAGCAGTTTTACATACCAGAATACATTTTTCAGTCAGAGCCATTAATCAAGGAAGAAATTAATAAACTTGTGATAATAGTAGGAGTTCTCTGAAAAATATTCCAGCTCGTTTTGGTCTGCCGATGTACAAGGTGAGGGAAACACTTTTTTTTTACGAAAGTGGGGTAACAAGTGTATATTTGTCACCCTATAAAATATGCTTCGAATGAGCTACGGACTATATCCTATAATTGACATAAGAGTGATGACGACTGATTTGACGGACAATCAATAACCGTTCCGTGTTTTCTCTATCGAGTATGTGTCAACGCTAAAGACGGATATCGCCGCTGGGATGAATATAGAGCTGACTTTCTCCGTTGAACATGCCCGACAAAAATGTACATGGATGCCGTTGGCTCACCATCCTTTTGGCCCGAAAAAGCGAGTGAAGCCACCATGCTTATGGATTTTGATTCCGGGGGAGATGAGACATTCCTATTGGATTAGATATAATTCACCTGCTGTACTCATCCACCCCTCGTGGTTCTCATCTACCAGAGAGATACTCCCGCATACTTCATAGTATGCTTTTATCGTTAAAGACGGCTTAGAGTGTGCTACGAATATGGGTAGACCTCTGCTGGGTATGAATCCGATAAGTTTTGGTACCAGCAGTTTCTTGCGCTAGAACGACTCCACTGGCGCGACTTGTTTGACACCTTGAATCTCAAACCTTCAAGTCTGTCCTACAATAGAGTATAGTTGTTTGAGGCTAATGGAATAATGGAAGCTGTGTTTCCAATGAGCTAGCGACCGGGGCCCAGCTGAAACTGTAGAGTAACATTTCCCCTCTCTTCTTACATATCTCTTTTCTCTGGAAGAGCTAATGTCAGTGGGAACTGAAACTCAAATTCCGGTATTCAGACACACTTGGCTTCGCTTAAATATAAAACGAACTAAGTTTCTTATTAATCTTAATCGTCTCTACTTACGTTCAACGAATTAGTTCATTTAGATCTGTAGGAGGAATAGGTAGAGAGTGTTAAATTCTTCATTTGTAGATGCGCTGGTGAAGTGCATTAATATCGAGGGAATAAATGTCAATTGACATCCACCCAAATGTGTTCTTCTGCTTTGTCTGGACCAGCCACTTTAGCCCAACGTAACCAAATTCTTGTTGTTTTACTTTTAAATTCTAGCAGCGACTAAATATACTCAAAGCAGTAATGCACGTCGCAGGTAATACGACGTGCAAGGAAACAGACTAAGGTGATGGGAGTTCTAGAATTTGTTGATTTGCGTGCATTTCGCAACTTTCGTACTAAGAAATCTGTACAACAAGTACGTAACCGACTGCTTTTCGGAGCTGGACCCTGTTATGGCTAATATAAAAGGTACTACAATGCAAAAGTGTGCCTTTATGAAAAATATTACCTAACTGCTGACAAATGCCTGAACTTATTTCGCATCACTTACCAGTAGCCCTTTTGTATTTCTCTTTAACTCAATTTTCTACTCAGCATTAAGATTAGTAACTAGACCTAATAACTTTGTAAGAGCTTGTGAAAAAAGTCCATAGTAGAGTTAAGAGCTATTCGGAACTATTTTAAAACGTATATCCTCGTTCTAAATATTAAATACGTTGAGATCCCTATATTTAGGTCTTTCCAACTGAGGCTAAGATGAGCACACAAATATGTCTACATGTAAACAATAATATGTGAGTGGAAAAAACACATTTCAGTGAGGGCGTTCCTGCCTTTTATTTCTGATTAAGATTCGCAACATATACGATATTTGATGCAGCGTCGTGCGTTGACAGAAAAGTAGATTGCATGCGCTTGTATGGGGAGCGTCAAATAGCCTATGTGTCGCCCTATACAGACACATGCAATGCATAAGATTTCGTTAAACACATATAAAAGAAAAACTGCTTATGTGACGGGACTTTAAGGGACGCGCTATTAAAAAAAATGTAATAGCATTTTCTTTTCTGAAATAAATTTTTGCCTAAATAAATGGTAAAGCCTTAATAGAGTTACTCCTACCCCAGAAAATTTTGGATATTTATAGTGCATGCAAAGAATATAAATGGCTACCCCGTGTAGTAGCTGATTTTCACAAACGCGCTGTCAATGTTAATAACAATTCATTAGCAATTATTTCCTTCATTTCAATTTTCTTCGCCCAAAATTATGTGAAGTTACGAAAATAAATTGTCATGATCAGCTAGTTCAGCAGAGTTGCACTGCCACACCGCCATTTTATACAGCGTAAAAGTGTAACGCTTTTGCGTTGCGAGCAGGCAGCAGTTTTCACAAAAGAACAAAATACCCCGTAAAGGCGTTACCTCTTTTTAGAACAGAACAAAATATATTTACAACCCTTGCGCGGCGTACAACAAATGCAACGCTTTTGCCAGAAAAGAAAACGCTATAAGGCACTATAACCTTCGAAGAGATTTTGGGCCGAGCTTCTCTTTCAATTTCCGTAGTGATCCTTTTAAATTTTTTTCCTACAAATTGGCGGGACGGGACCCACCTGTTTTATGCAGACTCCCAACAGCATCTGCAAGGCAGATGAGTTTTCACTGGGAGTTTTTCATGACAGAAATACATTTGGAGTGCTTGCCAAACACTGCCGAGGGGCGACCTCGCTTAGAAAACATTTCTTCTAATAGAACAACATTGTTCCAAAAACGTTGATGTTCTTTTGCCCGGGGTGTGAACCCAGGATCTTCGGTGTGGTAGGCGGAGCATGCTGCCATCACACCACCGTGGCTGCCAATTACTACGCGCTATTACTTAATAATAAAAACTACAGCAGTTGGTGGGTGAACTTGACTGCAGGCACAGAGCTGGTGGTTAATTTGTCACTTGTTTCTGTATTTTCCTTTGTGGTGAATATCAAAAGTGTCACATTTCATTTGCAAGGAATATAAATCTTTTGACCTAAATACATATGTATATACACAAAGGCGAAACAAACTTGACAATTTACGTGAACTACTTAAGTGTCATTGTGAGTTAGTGAGGGCATAAAGTACACGAGTATATGGGATCACTTTATGGATGTGAATATGAGTATGATGGTATGTTTATAGGTCATATGGAAATGAATGGCGATTTTGTCAGATAAAAACTAAAATTGTTGGTGTTAAAATATAAAGTGAAAGGTAAGTATGTACAATAAAACCTGTTATATGTTACAGCATGCGATTATATAATTGCGAATAATAAATTAATAATTAAACGAAACAATAAACAAACATGCACCCGCTTCTGCAACTTGTTTGAGCCCGAGTAGGCAGGCCGGCACATGCATTGGCTGGACGAGTCGAATGTTGGTAACAGATTTAAGATTCCTTGATGCAACCGTCCAACATGCAAATGCTTAATTAGCTAATCGTTTATCCTTTTTTGTACGATTTTTAATTTTTTCGGTTTATTAGTTATTCTTGTAATGCCAATGGTTTTTCCTGTTAAATTTCGATTGTACCGTGAATGTGATTTATTCAATGTGCCACTGCAGCTGCCGTTTAACTTTTAGGCGAAAATGCATTGAATGGTCGTGCACTGTTGATGGTGTGTGTGCAAATTAAAGATATGGCTACATTTCTGCTTTATCAGTGATAAGCTGGCAAGGACTTTCATACAGATTTTTGTAATACTGCCGGTACATTAGGCTATTTTATACAACTTTTATGTATATGAAAGTCAATCTAGTAATGTGGGGTATTGGCATACTGTATGAAGTAATATAGAACGTAAGCGTAAGTGTAGTCAATACATTGTTCGTAGATTAATGTGGGAGCAAGGCACGTGGTAGAGTTTATATATGCATAACCACACAGCAAATCAAGTCAAGGCATGGTGAGAAAAGTAAATAGGAAAGGTAAGAAGAAAGAAGAGGGAAGGAAATGAAAGGAAAGGTTTGCTAAAGATCGATGATTGAGGTATTATAAGCTTTCTATCGATAAAAAAGTTTATTGATGCATTATGAACTTTTTATCAACGAGTTTGTTAACGAAAATATATCGATTTTCTATGGATGGCGGTCGCCGTGGTGTGGTGGTAGTGTGCTCCGCTTACCACACCGAAAATCCTGTGTTCATGCCTAGGCAAAGGAACATTGAAGTTTTAGAAACAAGTTTTTTTCAGTTAAAAGACAATTTTTCTAAGTGGGGTCGTCCCTAGGCTCTCAGTGGAAACTCATCCGCCTTGCAGATGCCGTTCGTGTTCGGCATAAAACAAATAGGTTCCCTCTCACCAATTTGCAGGAAATATTAAAATAAGCACACCCAAAACTGGCAGCGAAGTTCTGGCTAAAATCTCTTCGCAGGTTACCGCGCCTTACATTAATATTTTATTCACTCTGGAAAAGTCATCGATCATTTATGTATCGATTTGCTATCGGAGTGTTATCAATTTGTTAGCGGCGTGTAATTTAAACGTTGTTTCTTCGCAATCCAATATTTTCGATTTATCAAAAATTTATCGACTTTTTATCGCAAAAATAAAAAATTAAATTAGTACAGAAAAGTTATCGATTTACTATCGATGGGATAACAATTTCTTATCGAAAAGCTATGGATTTCTTATCGAAAAGAATGACCTATTTAATATCGGCGTGCCGTTTTTTTATCGATTTATTTTAGAAAAGTTATCGATGTACCATTATCGTTTTGTTTTAGAATAATTATCGATTTACCACCGAAAAGTTATAGAATTTTTATCGAAATTTTTATTATGTGAGTGTTATCAATTTCTATCGGCGTGTTATCGATTTTTTAACAACGACTCATCAGATTGTTGTAAAATATATATCGACAAAACTTCAATATAAGTTTGATGACGTATCTGTTAGCCGTGACTAGTTGGTAACAAGCTGATAACTCGACAAAATAACTAGTTATCGATAATAAGCAGACGAAGTCGTAAATTCCGAGATTTATGTTTTTGGTAAAGTTATATTTTTTGTGGTTTGAGTTCAATACTTGGTCTAGCTTGTGAAAGAGATTTCTGGAATTATACAGAGTTAACTCCCTCAGACTCTCGTATGTATTAACAACTAAAACTATGCTAGAAATAAAGTTCATGGGGTTAAACTAATATTTTTAATACGAGAGTATAACATACTGAATAGCACCCGAAATTGAGGGCACAAGTATAAAGCTCAATGGCAAAGACAAGTATTTGAGAGTTACTCTAGGCTGAAATTTACAAATGCACGCAAACGCAGCCCAGCGCCCGAAGGTAGCAACAACCCGACTGTTCTCTCTGTAAGTTCATTGCCAATGATGTTATTTCGGGGTTTTTCATGGTGTTATCTATCCAAAGAATAAATCGTTGGGTATATCTTTGGCATATACACCTTCTAAAATATGAAATCATACAAACTAAGCCCAAATTAACGTTGATTTGGAATTATATAGCAGCTTTCTAATGAAAAGTCATTCCGTGTCAGCTCAATCGTCTTTTCAAAGGCTCATGTACATCTTTTCGGATTTTAAAGCTTTGTATAAGGCTTAATTTAGTGTGAGATATAATAATGTGAGTACGTTTTTATTTAAATATAAGAAGTACTCATATTAGTGAAAATGCGATGAATGACATTTTTTTTAAGGCCTTGGTATATATATTTTGTAAGAAATTTCCTCTCATTCAATAGCAGCAGTGAATTTTAATGCAAATAACCTGAGTTCTGTTCCTTTTTACTTCCTTTATATTAGGTCGGTTGAATGTTTGTCCGCTTTTCATACAAATATTGCAATCGATTTTTAAATAACTTTTCATTGAGCTACAAACGTGAAACTTTACACATAGGTTAGAACACCGTAACAATGCAAAAAATGAAAAAACAAATCCGTTAGGTGGCGCAAGGATCGAAATATTGGATATGAATTTGAAAATTTTCAAACCAGCTTTTAAGTAACTTTTCGACGAGCTAGAGACTTGAAATTGCAAACTTAATTCAGAGGTCGCAGAGGTAATTCAGAGGTGACAGCCGATGACACGATACAAAAAGATTCGCTAGGGGCGCACGGACTGAGAAATTTTGAAAAATCGTACGAAACGGAGGGAATTTGGGGATTGATTTTTATGTAAGTTTACAGTAAGTTAACATATCGGTTAAGAAACCGAGAAAATGTAAGAAAAGGAGAAAAAATTCCGTTAGATGGCGCACGGATCGAAATATTTAGATGAGAATTTGGAAATTTGAAGTTTTGAAATCGATTTTTAAGTAACTTCTCAATGAGCTGCAAACATGAATCTTCACAGATA
The DNA here is from genome assembly GCF_040869045.1 of Eurosta solidaginis. Taxonomy (NCBI): domain Eukaryota; kingdom Metazoa; phylum Arthropoda; class Insecta; order Diptera; family Tephritidae; genus Eurosta; species Eurosta solidaginis. Next base: position 377,792,494 of record NC_090319.1, read on the forward strand.
GGTTACAACGCCGTGACAAAGGAATAAAAGGAGAAAATAAAAAATAAATAAAAAAAATTTAAGCACTTCCTTTATATAAATGGACAAAAAAAAGCGAAAAATATCTCCTTATATAAAGACATATTCTTGCTGAACTTTGATTTTTAAATTTTGACAAAGAAACTGCAAAATTTTTTATGAGAAGTAAAAATATAAAGGTGGAGCGCAATTGATTGACTAGTAATATCTCCTTTCCTACCAACTTTCCAATCCAAGTAATGTGCGCTCCACTTTTATATTTTTAATTCTTATAAATATTTTTGCAATTTCTATGTCAAAATTTAAAAATCAAAGTTTAGCAAGAATATGTCTTTATATAAACAGACATTTTTAGCTAATTTTTGTCCATTTATATAAAGGACGTGCTTACAATTTTTCTATTTTATTTTTTTATTTCTGTATATTTTATAATATATGTATCTCGTTCAATAAAAAATGGTTAAGTTGACATAAAATACCACACACATACATACATATGTATATACTAGTACATTTGCATTCCTCTAAAAATTTAATTTTTATTTTTTTCATTATTTCAACAAATTCTACATCATCAACATTTGCCCAAATTAATCGTCGATGCTTCTTCACATGACTGCGAATGGCCTTCTGAGAATCGATTTCGCTTCATTTGCCATTGCGGTCATTGCGTAAAGTCTTGTTTCTTATCGTTGGTGTTTATTACTTATGACAAAAACAGGGCCGTAAAGCAAGCATCAAGCGGCTGTGTGTTAAATTCCATTTACTTAATTTCTAGATGCGTAATATTTGTTTACTGTATATGTAAGGGTTTTCCAAATGTAAGTTGTTGTAGGGTCAATTGACCACTTCAAATGGCCATTAGATCAACTGCCCACTTCAAATGCCCATAAGGCCAATTAAATTAATAACATTTATGAATTTGACTTTATAGTCATTTAGGAAATTTCAATTTGACCTTATAAACGGGAAAGAGGTCGAGCCCATATGCAGCAATTTAAGATCAGCAGTGGCTGCAGTGTTGTGTGCTAGCGTGCTCTACTTACCACACCAAAGGTCCTGGGTGCAAGCCTCAAGCAAAGCAACATCGAAAATTTGAAAAAAAAAATTTTTTTTGTTGAGCACGATCGCCCCTCGGCAGTGGTTTGGCAAACACCCCGAATGTATTTGTGCGATGAAAAACTTCTCAGTGAAAATTCATCTGCCATTTATTGATATTAGAGAAAAATTGGAGTTTACAAACAGCGATGGTTACTAAGGCATGTTATATGTATGTAGTATGTATCTAAATGGTGAATAAAGGAATAGCAACAAAAAGACAATACTTGCAGGCTGATTCTGAGCGTTACCGGTAAAATAGTACCCAGAATATTATGTAACCGAAAATCGTTACCAGTTCTTTTATTCGCGATTCTGGCCAAGGGGTAACGCTGTCATCGCCGAAAAACTCACCAATGTCTGTGGTGAAACTTAAAAGTTGGTTTTCTTCGCTTTACCCATGGCGGAAAGATACAAAGTGGCAGCATGCGACAGCTGAATATAAACTTTTTTTATTTGATTTGATACATCGATCTCCGGCGCAGTACTATTTTGACATTTGTCCATCGAATTTACAAAAACAAAGTACATGGAATTTTTATTTATGTTTGTGGGTATGTCACCATGCTGCCATCTTGTATGGTTCCGCCATGGCTTTACCGAAAATGTGTCACTCGTAGATACGAGGTTAACGAATAAACGAGACGATGTGTATATATGTACATATATGTGTAAGTTTTTGCATAGCTATATTGTAATTTGGAAGTACATAATGTAAACAAATATATAATACATAGCAAGAGGCAAACCTTTTTTCTATTATCTTTACTTATTTGCGCTTACAATTCTTAATTTTTCAGTTTAGCTTTTTCTAAACAACAGCTGTTGTGGTTATTTCTATGCAACCACCTACTTTTGTGGGTAAAAAATTATCCGGCTACTTTCGCGGATAGAATACCAAAAGGGTGTAAAAGTTTCCACATGATTTCGTTACTGTGGTGAAGAATGTTATTACCACACTAGAATCGGGGCGTTAGAGACCAATTGTAAAGCAAGCAGCGGGGCATTCATGTGGCTGAGTAGATAAACACTTCTTTCTTTAGACTAGTATAAAATATGAATGTTGGAGATTTCGAGTTCAATACTTAGCTCCCCAGAAGCTAGCTGATGAAAAAGTGAAATTCAGAAACATGTTCAAGTAACAATCGCTGTTGGTAAAATTTTGCAATTTTTCTCTAATATCAGTAACAACAATCCGGAAATTCGGAATCTGGTCCAGCTTTTAATCTGATTTTGCACTGTAATGAAAGCAGAATTAGGAAAAGTGGCACCCCAGGCCACAAAAATAGCGTGATTTTGTATTCCAAATTTTTACCTTTCATTACAATGAAATGGTATATTAACTTCGTCACGCATCTCAAAATTGTAAGTCCTTAAGAGGAATAGGTAGACCCATAATAAGTATACCGATATGATCAGGATGAAGAGCTGAGTTGATTTAGCCACGTCCGTCTGTCTGTTTGTATACAAACTAATCCCTAAATTTTCGAGATAACTTGATAAAATTTGGTGAGATGGTGTATTTAGGTGTCCGATTAGACATTTGTCAGATCCGACCGGATCGAATCACTATAGCATATATCCTCCATGCAACCGATTTTTCAGAAAAAAAGGATTTCTGTCATATCTTCCTCAATTTATCAGATTGAAGCTTCAAAATTCACCCTATGCTTTCGTATATTGCACATATTGTTGTCTGAAAAAATTGATGAAATCGGTCGTATATATAGCATATATCCCCCACATTCGATTGTTCAAATAAGAAACTTTTCGCAATGTCTACACCATTTGAACAGCTGGAAGCTTCAAATTTCATCAAATACTTACGGTTAGGTCATATGTTGTTGAAATAAGTGAGTCGTGGTCATAGCTTTCGCATGCATACCACAAAAACGCGAAACTTTGCATCCTCACAAAAAGTAACTACCTATTTTTATACTCAGGGTGCTTTGCTCACAGAGTATATTAACTTTGATTGGATAACGTTTGGTTTTACAGGTACGGAGGAATCGAGATAGATACAGACTTCCATATATAAAATTCATCAGTATCGAAAAAAATTTGATTGAGCCATGTCCATCCGTTCCTCCGTCCGTCTGTCCGTCTGTCCGTTAACACGATAACTTGACTAAATATTGAGATATCTTCGAAAAATTTGGTACACGAGCTTATCTGGACCCAGAATAGATTGGTATTGAAAATGAGCGAAATCGGATGATAACCACGCCCAATTTTTATATATATACCTGATTATTAGTAAATAATACACCTAGAATATTGAAATTTGACGTGAGGACTAGTATTGAGACTATAGAAAAAATTTGAAAATTTTTTAAAAATGGGCGTGGCATTGTGATAAAATCAATTTTACAAATATTATTAATCATAAATCAAAAATCGTTAAACCTATCATAACAAAATTCGACAGAGAGGTTTCCTTTACTATAAGGAATAAAAAAAAAGAATTTAAGGTGCGATAACCTCCGAAGAGATATAAGGCCGAGCTTCTCTTCCAATTTGCGTCGTGCTCCTCTTGGTTTTCCCTACAAATTGGTCGGACGGGACCTACATGTTTTCTGCCGACCCCGAATGGCATATGCAAGGCAGATGAGTTTTCACTGAGAGCTTTTCATGGCAGAAATACACCCGTAGCGCTTGCCAAACACTGCCGAGGGGCGACCCCGCTTAGAAAAATTGTCTTCTAATTGAAAAACCTTATTTCTAAAATTTTGATGTTGCTTTGCCCGGGATGCGAACCCAGGGCATACGGTGTGATAGGCGGAGCACGCTACCATCACACCACGGTGGCCGCCAATAGTACTATAAAGAATGCTTTGAAGAAAAATTAATGAAATCTGTTAAGGACCACGCCCACTTTTATATAAAATATTTTTAAAAGGGTCGTGGGCGAATAAAATAAGCTATAACTTTGCCAAAAAGAGATTTATATGAATGGTGTTTCATTTCCCAGTTTGATTTATAACAAATAAATAGGAAAAACTTAAAGTTAAAAAAATGGGCGTGGCACTGCCCCTTTTATGACTAAGCAATTGTATATGTTTCGGGAGCCATAACTCGAAGAAAATTAACGGATAGTAATAAAACTGGGTAGACAAATTTTCCCTATAGTACAAAATATTTCTAGTAAAAAGGGACGGGATCGGTTAAAGACCACGGCAACTTAGATATAAAAAAAGTTAAATGGGTCGTAGACTAGAATAGTAAGCTATAACTTAACAAAGAATAGTTTTGAATCAATGATATTTCACTTATCAAGTTTTATTGTAAGAAGAAATGGGGAAAGATTTTTTTTAAACGGGCAGTGCCACGTGTTATGTAGAAAAGTAATTTATCTGAAATGAAATGTACAATTGAAGCTCACGCTGAGTATATAATGTTCGGTTACAGCCGAACTTAGATACCTTTACTTGTTATACTCAGTTGAGCAGAGCTCACAGAGTATATTAAATTTGATTGGATAACGGTTGGTTTTACAGGTATAAAGGAATCGAGATAGATATAGATTTCCATATATCAAAATCATCAGTATCGAAAAAAAATTCGATTGAGCCATGTCCGTCCGTCCGTCTGTCCGTTAACACGATAAATTGAGTAAATTTTGAGGTATCTTGATGAAATTTGGTATGAAGGTTCCTGCGCACTCATCTAAGATCGCTATTTAAAATGAACGATATCGGAAAATAACCACGCCCACTTTTTCGATATCGAAAATTTCGAAAAATCGAAAAAGTGCGATAATTCATTACCAAATACGGATTAAGCGATGAAACTTGGTAGGTCAGTTGGGCATATGGCGCAGAACAGAAAACTAGTAAAATTTTGGACAATGGGCGTGGCACCGCTCACTTTTAAAAGAAGGTAATTTAGAAGTTTTGCAAGCTGTAATTTAGCAGTCGTTGACGATATCATGATGAAATTTTGCAGGAACGTTACTCCTATAAGTATATGTCTACTTAATAAAAATTAGCAAAATCGGAGAACGACCACGCCCACTTTTTAAAAAAAAATTTTTTTTAATTCAATTTTTAAAAGAATTAGTAAATTATGTCAACATTCAACTCCAGTAATGATATGTTGCAACAAAATACAAAAATAAAAGAAAATTTCAAAATGGGCGTGGCTCCGCCCTTTTTCATTTAATTTGTTTAGGATACTTTTAATGCCATATGTCGAACAAAAATTTACCAATCCTTGTGAAATTTGGTAGAAGCTTAGATTCTAGGACGATAACTCTTTTCTGTGAAAGAGGGCGAAATCGGTTGAAGCCACGTCCAGTTTTTATACACAGTCGACCGTCTGCCCTTCCGCTCGGCCGATAACACGATAACTTGAGCAAAAATCGATATATATTTACTAAACTCAGTTCACGTACTTATCTGATCTCACTTTTTATTGGTGTAAAAAAATTACCGAAAACCGACTATGACCACGCTCACTTTTTCGATATCGAAAATTACGAAAAATGAAAAAAACGCCATAATTATATACCAAATACGAAAAAACGGATGAAATATGGTAATTGTATTGGTCTATTGACGCAAAATATAACTTTAGAAAAAAACTTGGTAAAATGGGTGTGACACCTACCATATTAAGTAGAAGAAAACGAAAAAGTTTTGCAGGGCGAAATCAAAAGCCCTTGCAATCTTGGAAGGAATACTGTTCGTGGTATTACATATATAAATAAATTAGCGGTACCCGACAGATGATGTTCTAGATTACCCTGGTCCACATTTTGGTCGATATCTCGAAAACGCCTTCACATATACAACTAGGGGCTATTCTCTTTTAAAACCCTCATTAATACCTTTAATTTGATACACATGTCATACAAACACATTACAGGGTTACCCTAGGTTCTTTTTACAACATGGTGATTTTCCCTTACTTTGTCACCACAGCTCTCAACTGAGTATGTAATGTTCGGTTACACCCGAACTTAGCCTTCCTTACTTTCTATCTTATTTCATATTTTATTTCATATCTTATAGAGCCAATTATTTCGATATTTCGAATGGGATAGGATTATTGTTCATACCCGTCCTTACATGTTTTCTTTACTTACAGTCGCATAATTCTTTTAATCACAGAGAGAATCTCAATGCGCAAGTTTTTCATCCGATCATTTATTAGAATGGAACCAAAATATAGGAAAAGGAGTGCGTATTCGAAAATTTTGGAAAAAAAATTTCTCATTCAAACTGTAATTGAAAATTTGCTAACATTTTAATGTGTGGAGGAGTTCAATGATAGTTTTTTAAACGCAGGGTGGTTATAGTGTCATCATGTGAAATTTGATTTCATATGGGTTTAGCGTCAATTGGCTTATTGACTGGTGTGGGAATCGTGCGAGTCAAACGGAGCTTTGGGGCACTGTTTTCTTTTTACAAATTTATATCTTTAATATCTACAAAATAGTTTTAAAATGTTGCTATTTCAATTTATCTACACCAAATTTAAGCTGGAAATAAAATAATAGTTCCACCTCAGCTTCAGTCGTAATACGCAAATATATATTAGTACAGCCTACGACGCTATAATATAATTAAGCTTCCAAATTTCAATAGTATGCGGGTTTATATTGTACATTAAGCCCTAGTACATGTGAATGGCTTATGGAGTATACTACAAATGTTTTTTTTATGTATATATGTATGTAACACTTTATATGCATGTATGTAGGTCTTAAGGCACTTTTACACCGTATAAAAGGTTTGAACAATAACCAAATAAACAAATCTGGCAAGTAATAATTGCAAATATGAAATCAGCATAATTTTGCATTACAACATTTTCACAGTAGGTAAAGTAAGTAAAGTCAAATCAACCAAGCCATAGAGTAGGTAATCAGTGACCAAGAAATAACATAAACAACAAAAACATCAAAAACATATAACGCAATAATACAACACCACAACGCAATTGACGAACGTCCAGTGATGTCAGCGGCCTTTTGGCTATTTTGTGGTGATGACTTGGTTGCGCATCAAAACTGCTACCAAATATTGCAACAGTAGCATTGGTTGACTTTTGTTAATGTGTGTGTGTGTGTATGCGTAATATTTGCAACAGAATGGCAAACGCAGTGCGGCAGACTTCTCTTAGGCCCACATTACTTCATCATCATCATTTGATATTTGGTAGCGCGCAATTCCACAAGCTCGCGCATCTGAGCTTACTGCCACTGAAGACATTTTGCCGGCAGCAAAGATTTACTCGTAGTATAAAGTAAATTTTCTTCAAAATTATTTTTTATTATACTACTTTATATTTTTTTTTGTATTTTCCTTGTGCTTTTACTGCTGCTGCGTTTAAGTGGCGTTGCTATTTATGTGCTGTTGAAACTCATTTTTAATATTGTTGGCATTTATTGCTACAGTGTTTCCAGCAAAATAAATAGCAGCGGTGCACGGTGGGGCATTTTGGAAAATGTTGGCTGAAAATTCATCCTAAACTACTTCAGTAGAAAAAAAGCGTAATACTTCCATACCTATGAATTCATTTTGAGGCATTTTCAGCCGACATTGGCCTGTTTTGTTCCTTAGTGACCACCTAGGCATACATAAATCTTTGGTGGCACCTACACTAAATTCGCGCTGAGCCATTTTGTAGGTTAACAGTAGGACTTAAACACGAAAATACCCCGTAAACTCGCGTTTATGGGGCAATGTGAATGTAATATTATTGTATTTGGACCATAGATCGGACAAAAAAAGGGATCGTGGAAATTGCACACTCGCTGTAAAGGGACTCACCTCACGGCATAGGATGCGGTCGGCCAAATTACCATCACCAAAGACTGCAAGAGGTAACCCTTCAAAAATAGAACTATACCACGTCAGAGATATGAAGAAAATCTCAAGTTTATGACTTCTTCTAATGTTCAAGTTCTATATATTATTTATAAGTAATGTGCGGCCGCCGTGGTGTGATGGTAGCGTGCCCCGTCTACCATACCGAAGAACCTGGGTTCAAGTCCAAGACAAAGCAAGTCGAAAATTTAGAAACAAAAGGTTTAAATTAAAAAAAAAATTTCTAAGCGAGGTAGCCCTCGACGGTGATTTGACAAACACTTCGAGTGTATAACTACCATAAAAAGCATCTCAGTCAAAACTCAAAGGTCTTATAGCTGCCGTTCGGAGTCGACGTAAAATATGTAGGCCCTGTCCCGCCAATTTGTAGGGAAATTTAAAAGCGGCAAATTGGATTAGAAGTTCGGTCTAAGTCTCTTTGGAGGTATATCGCGTATTATATTTTTTTAAGTGCCGAAGATCGAACTATTTAACAAGACTTATCATATGTACCCCGAGCTCTTCCGGAAGTCCGATATCTCAGTTTTCATGGATGAATTTTAAGTGGCTTATAGGGTGGGTGCGACAGTCTGGACAATGCCATGGGTTGTGCTCATGCGTCTCAGGAAATATGCAAGAAATTGGTATAAACGTATAGAATCTGGAGAAGGTTAGTCATATGGTGGCAAATCGGCTATACGGCGTTGACTTAGCCATCGACCTGACGACTCGACATAAGGTGTCTCTAGTTTCAGTTTGGGAGCAATATAACACACCGAAAACAGGAATTGCGCAATGCTAGCACATTGTGGAATCGCTCCTTACGATGCAGGAACATAAGATATACCGGTCGCTAGTTAAATCCGGATACCTGGTACTTTTATAGAACCAGGTAGTTTTTCAGAGCTTGGTACTATTTTGAACCGGATAGTTTTTTAGAACTGGGTATTTTTTTGAACCGGGTACCGGGAGATGTTTTAGGACCGGGTACTTTAAAAAAATGGAGTAAGGGTGACACATTTTGTTCTTAATCTCCAAGCTTTTCCTGTTATTTATACCACGATATGCTGGTAAGATCGATTTAGTGAAATTTTTTAACCCCTTAACCACCTCTGAAATATTATATTACTCTCGCTGTCAATAAAATGAAACAACTCCCTATGAAAATTAACCATATTGAACCCTTTATTATTCTGCTTCAATATGTATTTGAACCCTTTTTAGTATGCCAAAATCATGAAAATAACGTATTCTAAAATCAAAAAGACTACAGGGAAGAAATGTTTCCAAAGATGGCCAAACTATTTAAGGTTTACTATATAGAATTTCAGTTCCAGACACTGACTCTTGTGTAAGTTGGACAGTATTACTAGCCCGTAGTGTCTGCTTTTTGCTAGGATTGATAAATATGCTATTTTAAAGCAGATCTATGTCCTTATTTATAAATGCTGCTTAATTTTGTTTTCCAGAATCCTCTGCCTCTTTCTTCTTGTTTTCGAATTTTCAAAACATTTCTGCAAATTGTCCCAGTGTTCAGTGCTTGTAAGCAAACATCAAGATAAAGTTTGATTGTGCGCATGTATATGTATATGTGCGTGTCTCTATGCAAAACAATGTAAAAATGGACGCAAAAGGGGCATTGCAACGCATTAACCAAGAGTAATTTAAAATAATTGCCTCAAGTGCGGCATTATAAAATGCCACCGACAGCAGCTCTGAGAAGGAATTGTAATGATTTTCGATAGTCAAGATTGTGTGGGTACGCAGTACAGATGATGGTGGCGGTTATGGTGGCGATGATGGTTTATAGCTGTTTCTTTTGTTGTTGTTTATGTGCTGGTGGTCAGAGGTTTTACCAAAGCAACCAACGAATTGTGCAATATGAAAATCTAACAATTGCCTTCTGTTTGCTACGCAATGCTACGTTGGCGTATGAATTACTCGCATAATGATGATGCGTCCTTTGGCTATGTAGGCATGTATGGGCTGACTTTGTACACAAATATGTATGTATCGCATTCAGTTATTTGTAATGCAATCATAAAAGAATTTGCTTGTCATGCCGATTTATTGTTATATTTTTGATATAAATTTAAGATTTGAGTTGTAAACTAGTTTGTATCAGAAGTAAATGCACAAAACTTTATGTCAAATAGCGTAAGTATTTACTTGGCTCGTTTGATGCATGAAAAGCAAAAATTTGAATTGTTGGTCATTAACATCAAAACGCAATATAGCCACTAATATTTTAACTTGTGTCTAATGATACTGCTTAAAGATGATATATGATAAATGCTCCATTGCAAATTACTTTCAAAGACTTTGTTATTAGAAGAATCATAATATGTAGTTATTGAGTCTGACGACGGGTTTTCAGCTGGCTCTTTGAAATCACTGATTGAGAGTTTCTAAGAGGTTTATACAAGATCAAAATGCACTCAGAGTCAGTGTCCGGTTTTCTTTCACTAGACTAATACAACTTTTTTTCTTATTTCACACTATTCCCTTTTTCCCATTTTGCTTTATTTAATTTAATTTTGTTTTATATTATTTTTTTTAATTTTATTTTAAAATATAATTTTTTAAATTTTTTTAATTATTTTATTTTATATCAAGTTCTTATGTTGTATTCTATTTGATTTTTCATTATTTTATTCTTTTTTATTTTACTTTATTTTATTTCATCTCATTTTATTTTGCCTTATTTTATTTTATTTTATTTTACTTTGTTCTATTTATTTTATTTTATTTCATGTTATTTCATTTTATTTCATTTTATTTTATTTTATTTTATTTTATTTTATTTTATTTTATTTTATTTTATTTTATTTTATTTTATTTTATTTTACTTAATTTCATTTTATTTTATTTTACTTTATTTCATTTCATTTTATTTTTTTTATTTTATTTTATTTTATTTTATTTTGATTATATTTAATTTCATTTTATTTTATTTTATTTTGTTTTATTTTATTTAGTTTAATTTAATTTAACTTAATTTAATTTTATTTTATTTAATTTAATTTAGTTTAACTTAATTTAATTATATTTAATTTTATTTTATTTTTTAATTTATTTTATTTTATTTTTATTTTATTTTATTTTATTTTATTTTATTTAGTTTAACTTAATTTAATTTAATTTAGTTTAACTTAATTTAATTTAATTTAATTTTACTTTATTTTTTAATTTATTTTATTTTTATTTTATTTTATTTATTTTGATTCTATTTTATTTCATTTTATTTTATTTCTTTTATTTTATTTTATTTTATTTTATTTTATTTTATTTTATTTTGATTATATTTAATTTCATTTTATTTTATTTTATTTTGTTTTATTTTATTTCGTTTAATTTAATTTAACTTAATTTAATTTTATTTTATTTAATTTAATTTAGTTTAACTTAATTTAATTATATTTAATTTTATTTTATTTTTTAATTTATTTTATTTTTATTTTATTTTACTTTATTTTATTTTATTTTATTTTATTTTATTTTATTTTATTTTATTTTGTTTTGATTCTATTTTATTTCATTTTATTTTATTTCATTTTATTTTATTTCATTTTATTTTATTTTATTTTATTTTTTTATTTTTTTATTTTATTTTACTTTGTTCTATTTATTTTATTTTATTTCATTTTATTTCATTTTATTTTATTTTACTTTATTTCATTTTATTTTATTTTATTTTACTTTATTTCATTTTATTTTTTTATTTTGTTTTATTTTATTTTGTTTATTTTATTTTATTTTATTTTATTTGATTTAATATTATTTTATTTAATTTAATTTAATTTAATTTTATTTTATTTTATTTCCCCCTTGAGCTCCACTTTGGGCTATACATTATATATCGGTTATATACAACAAGACAATATAAAGCTATTTATACTAAATATAGGTACATTCATAATAATCTGTAAATTACATGTCATTGTCTAAAAACGAACGAACAATTATGTTGTTGATAGAATTGCTGCCTTTTGAAAAGGTAGAAGCTCATCTTCTAATTGTAGTTTTTCCAGTGTCGACATAATGGTTTCGGGTACCACGCCTGTTGATGATTATTTTATTTTAGTTTAGTTTAGTTTAGTTTATTTTATTTTATTTTTATTTTATTTTATTTTATTTTATTTAGTTTAACTTAATTTACTTTAATTTAGTTTAACTTAATTTAATTTAATTTAATTTTACTTTATTTTTTAATTTACTTTATTTTATTTTTATTTTATTTTATTTTACTTTATTTTATTTTATTTTATTTTGATTCTATTTTATTTCATTTTATTTTATTTTATTTTATTTTGATTCTATTTAATTTCATTTTATTTTATTTTATTTAGTTTAATTTAATTTAACTTAATTTTATTTAATTTAATTTAATTTTATTTTATTTTATTTAATTTAGTTAAATTTAATTTAATTTTATTTTATTTTGTTTAGATTTTATTTTACTCCTTTTACTTGAATTTATTTTATTTTTGTAAGCAAAAGAAGCAAAAACATTTAAATAAATTTTTTTTGAGTTTCATACAACTTTTTTGCGATATCGGTGCTCAAAGGTCTCATTTCAGATTCTTGTCAGTCATCAGGGCGATGGCAAGCGTATTTTCCATAGTAGAAATATTAGATATAAAAGGAAAGTCCAAATGAAAAATGTGCTCCCTATCGACGTACATCACAAGGGGCTGATAAGGTCAAACAAATGTATGTAATGGGCGAAGTATTGCAAATCAAATTTGCATTGCCTCCTTTGTTAACTCTAATCATCCATTTGTTATGCTTGATTAAACAAATGGGTTCATTATTTGTCCATCCTTATTATTCGTTTAATTTAACGCAGTGAAAATTATACAATGAGTTCACGTATTTTACTCAAACTTAGGAATCGCATTAATAATAATTTTAGCCAATCATTTTGATAAATTGATTAACAAAAAATTTAAATAATAATAAGAGAAGAACGCATAAATACAGTAATCATGGAATATTATTTCGTTTTGCGTGAAAGCAGAAATTAATGATTCGCCAAGCAATTAAAATTTGCAAGCGGCGAAATCACTAGAGGAAATTCCTCTAATATAATATTACGCAAAATATCTATAATAATAGGATAATATTAAGTAAAATTGAGATAAGGGAATTCGATTTGAACGGTGGGTTGACAAAAGGTCAACGGATTTAAGATCAATTAACATTATGTCGTCTTCAAAAGGCCATAAGTTCAATCGGCCTTATGGTCACTTCGGATTGCCAAAAGATTAATTTACTTTATGTTTGTTTTAAATTTGACTTTACTTATGGCCATTTGGGAAAAAGCCATTTAAGATGGTTCTAAGCAACTAAAGAAAATCTTATTTCAAAGATATTCTCACTCTACCAGCATTTTCCGGGTTTTTTGAAAGAAAATATATTAGAAAGCACCGTGGGAAAATATTTGGGAAATAAATCGCCCGACTTCTTATTCCAAATTTCCAGCAATCTTTTGCTTGAAGAATCCTATTTTTTACTGCAATGAATCGCGATAACGGAAAGGAAGGATCCAGGCGAATATCGTTGAGTTGTACCATAAGACATTTCTAGATCTGGCTACTTTTAGAATGCGACTTCATTGATGGTGGCAATTGTCACCAGTGCATTATTTCTCAGACCTATTGGCAGCAGGCCAGACAGGTTTATGGTAGTACTGCTTTATGTTGTACTGTCGTTGTTGTAGCAATAAAGACACTCTCCAAAGGTGTTGAGGACTGTTATCGATGTTGATTGTCGCTTGCCGGGACGTTCCGGTAACAGGCACTATTAAGGTACAGGCCCGACAGTCTCGAGAAGGATTTAATATGCCCACATTAAACAGGCCATCTCACCTCTCCCCCCCCCCCCCCCCTAGTTTCATGAAGAGCAAAACTGGATTCGCCACTTGGAGCCGAAGTTGACAATTGGGTTGGAGAAGCTATAAATCGCGCTGGCAACGCCCTGAAAGGGTTGCGCCAGCACAACTCCTTCAATCATTTGGGTATCTAAATTGTCTCTTCCAAATAAGACAGATTGTAAAAAATTAAATCTTAATATTTTCGGCTTGTATTTAAAAATTGCAAAGTTTGACCTTTATTAGCATTAAAAATTCATTCCTGAAAAGTGCATACATACATATATTTAAAGAAACTACATTCCAATTCCAAATGACCACAAAGCGATGCTCAACTGATCAAGTCAGTTATCCCAGCTTTCAAATTTTATACAGACGGTCGGGCAGCTAGGTAATCCTTCAAACATAAACATATCCAACAAGAAGCTAAAATTTTTGGCACGTAATTTATGCCGCTGTTGAATATCTGATGTACGCACATAGGTACACAGTAGATGTGTACATGAAGGTGGTCCCTACAAATCAACTAGAATATTTTTTAAAATTTCAGCCGTTCTGATTTTATGTAACACTTAACAAATACTTCGTATAAAGTTTAGTCCCGATTAAAGACGGTTAAAGGGCGTCGCACAGTGGTTAAAGTAAATTTTCTAAAGTATTTAGTATTTTCATGGTAATCTGGACTTGGATTCATGTACAACCTTAATCTTTCCTATCGGACCCAAAATTTATTTCTGTAATTTGTAATTGTAAAAAACATCCAACATTCAATGTGTGTCATTTAAATACTCGCAGTCTTACGGTTCATAAATTAGACTACCTTTCATGTGTATTTGCTGATCTAAACATTGACTTAATTTGTATTACCGAAACGTGGTTCAAATCTGGCGTTGAAGACCATTCTTATTCATTAGATAAATATGTATTGCTGAGAAATGACAGGAAAAATAACATCCATGGTGGTGGAGTTGCTATATACTGCAAACAATTTTTGAATCCAAAAGTAATTTATCGCTCATACCATACCAGTGAGGTAGAAAGTATATTTATTGAAATAGGCGATGCGCGGACTAAGTGTTTTGTGGCTTGTGTATACAACCCCAATAGGTCAAATGACTTAACATGCTTATTTATTAAACTCTCTGAATATGCAATAAATTATGAACATGTCAACATCTGCGGTGACTTTAATATTGATATCCTTAATAATGATTCCCGCAGTAAAAACCTTTTAAGTAACTTTCAGGCAAATGATCTGTGCATTGTGAACACATTCGCGACCCGTTTTTCTCCAAATAGCAAGGCAAGTTTACTCGATTTAATATGTGTTAGCGATGCCAATAACATGAATCATGTTGACCAATTCCCCATGGATGTTATTTCTGACCAGGAAATGTTATTTTTATCGTATGATCTGAAATTCAACGTAAAAGAGCCCGACTTTGAATTGACCTATAGGAACTATAATGCTGTAAACCTAGATAAGCTAAGTAATGAGGCTGCCTTTCTTGACTGGAATGGATGCTTTTCCTTCTCTAAGTTAGACGAAAAGTTGGAATATTTTAACAGCCTTGTCAATCACCTTTTTAATAGATATGTTGCTCTAAAAACCGTTAAAATCCAAGGTCATAAAAAACCATGGTTCTCAAATGAAATTCTGAAGATTTTAAGAAAACGTGAGAAAGCTTACAGAGAATGGAAGCAATTTCCATATGAAAACAAATGGGAAGCCTATCGTCGTTTGAGCAATCAAGCTACCTTATGTATCCGGAATGCTAAGGTGGCATATTTGAATAATAAATTTAATGCAAATTTGCCTCCAAAAATGCTATGGAAGAATCTTCGCACTGTTGGAGTAGCCAAAAAAGATAATATTCAATGCAAATTTGACCCTAATGTCATGAACTCACACTTCCTGAATGGTAATATAAGCGATAAAAGTGTAAATTATAATGATGATCATAACACCAGTTATGAACACAGTAAGATGTGTAGTATAGGCAGAAGAACAAATATTGATGTTGATGTTTTTGACTTCTCAGTTGTAACCGAAAGTGATGTCTTGGATGCTATATTTGACGTTAAGTCTAACGCCGTTGGAGTTGATGGCATCAGTATACGATTTATTAAACTTATACTTCTATTTGTTACAGCTTCACTAACACATATTTTTAACTTTTCAATTATGTCCAGTGGGTTTCCAAGTCAATGGAAAATAGCTAATGTTATCCCTATTCCTAAAGTTAAGTCTCCATGTTCTTCCAAAGAATTTAGAACAATTAGCCTGTTGCCAGCCTTGTCTAAGGTTTATGAGAAGCTATTAGCTAAGCAGATAATTGATTATATATATATAAGAATGACTTACTATCTGAGGACCAGTCGGGATTCAGGAGAGGACATGGTTGCGCTACTGCCATGCTTAAGATTCTTGAAGACATACACCCTGCCTATGACCGTAATGAGCTTACAGTACTTGTACTTTTAGATTTCTCACGAGCTTTTGACACAGTTGACTTCAGAATACTTCTTCATAAGCTGGAAGTAAACTATAACTTCAGCTCTTATGCTATAAAGCTAATCCAAAACTACCTCACAGCTCGATTTCAGCAAGTTCAATGCGGTGATAATGTATCAAACTTAAAGCTTATAACATCTGGTGTCCCACAAGGATCTATTTTGGGTCCAATATTGTTTACACTTTTTATTAACGACATAGTTCCTTGTTGCCAAAATGCCAAAATACATCTCTACGCGGACGACACACAAATTTACTTGTCACGCCCTATTGGGCTTACCGAAGACTTGTTCGTCAGGCTGAATGAAGACTTATCACGCATAGGAAATTGGGCTCACAGAAATAAGTTATATATGAATGCAACGAAATCTAAGGCGTTAGCAATATCAAGCGCAACATGTGACTTGAACAGCCTTCCTGAAGTTATACTTAATGAAGACAAAATATTATTCCATGACGTGGTCACCAATTTAGGCTTCAGAATTAACTCTAAATTAACTTGTGTGGACCATTTTAACCTTATGGTCGGTAAAATATATAATACCCTTCGAAATTTGTACAGAACTGCCTATTTACTACCACGTGAAACAAAAATGAAGCTGTTCAAATCTCTTATAATTCCACAAATTCCTTATGGGGAACTTATATACGGTAATCTTGATTCGTCTTCAAATAATAAATTGCAGCTTGTTTTAAACAATGCTGCCCGTTTCGTTTTTTCTAAAAAGAAATTTGATCATATCTCTTCATATGCCGTACAAATTCTCCGAAGTAATGTTAATAACTTCTTAAAACTTAGAAATCTATGCTTCTTGCATAAGCAACTTCATTCCAAAAATCCCTCTTAGTTATTTGAAAAACTAAATTTGTGTCAGTCCACTCGGAACCTAAATCTATTGGTCCCTAAGTTTAAATATACAACATTCTCAAGACTGTTCTTTGTCAGTACAATCTGTCTATGGAACTCACTTCCCTCCAAAACAAAAACTATTAAAGAAGCAGGATGTTTCAAACTAGCAGCATTTTCATTTCTTAACTCTTAAGTTACTCTAAATCTTTAAAGTTTTAAGTGAATATTTGATAATATATACTATTGAAAATTTGTATGTATTTAAATTTTCTGTTTTTATATATGCTTTGTTATATCTTTAGATGAACAAGTAAATTTCATTTTGTAACATTTAGGTATGTATAATTACCTAATCGGATTGATGTACTGCCTAAAAGACGCAAGTCTTCCTGGTACAAACACTAAATAAATAAATAAATAAATAAAATAAATAAATAAATAATTGTAAACTATATCAGTAGTATCAAATTTGGTTATCAAAAATCAAAATATTCTATTATTACTGAATTTTTATTAGTCACGATAGAGCAAAATTAACTTTAACTTCTGTGCTACACCCCTTTTGCCTCTCCAATCGGCATACAAATTTATTTGTAAATTTGTTTACTTAGTTGTTACCTTCTGCAGGGGGAGACTGAAAAATCGTTTATTTCATTTATAAGGAGCACCCTAATGTAAATACAATTTCTAGAAATGTCCATATAAATTCACATTTGTATTCATATATTATTTGATATGCAAACACGAATTGGCGTACTGGAAGTTTTACATTTGTGGAACTTTTTTCACTGCGTCTTTGATTGTATTTACTATACAAGGAAGGTTGTGATTGGACAAATTTTGGCTTTTGGTCGTCCTTGTTGGCATGTGCGTACGATTAATGAGTAGGATAGACAGTGCCATATTTATGAATAAATTCCTTAGACCTTTCATTAAGAACCTTTGCCAATAAAAAAAGTTTTCAGATATTCAGGGGAGCCTGTTTACCTGCTTATGGTCTTGTATTTTAACACCGCTTACAAAAATTACGGGATGAAGTCGAAATTGATAAGAATGCTGTAGTGTCCGTGATTCAGGATCTGATATCGCACGCCGCCTGGGCTTCCGACATTGCCCACGATGTTGAAAGGGTACAGCTTCGGTATTTCATTTACTGCTACTCTTATTCCAACCATCGTAAATCGCTGCACTGCATCCAAACTTTTTACCGTGAAATAGGTTCCTAGTGCTTTTCATCACCACCAACAACACCAAAACATTAAGAGCAGAACTGGCTTGACCACGATATCCTACAGGACATGCACCCACAAGCCTTCTTAGCCCTGTCCTCCAAAACTCACCATTGTAACTTCCTATATTTTGTAGCAGCCATTTGGCGCTAGCGTTATGAGTAAGTAACACAGGGAGATCTGTGTCGTATTTCTGTTATGAAGCCAGAATATCACTTTTATCATAACTCGAATTAGGATGTTTTTTCAAATTGCCACAGAAATATTTGCTATTGTAAATATTCGTAGTTGTCCTAAATTGGTATTATAGAGGTGTAAGCAAAGTGCATTTGCAAATAACCAATACAATTACAAATAAAATAAGTGTGCATATTGTAACGAATTTACTTGCAAATCCTCTTATTTGCTTTTTCTCTGCTAAGTTCGAATCACTAAACTGTTGAATAAATAACTCCAATTTGTAGTAATGCAAAATGGCCTTTATTAAAGTACTTCACAATAACACTCCAACTGTACAACGAATAGCTTAATAACCAAACTGATAGCTTAAAGGAAACTGACTTTCAAAATAATAGTGCTATTGCTCGCTAGATATCGTCTTACTCGTAACTGCTTGACAATTCAAATCAAACTGAATTACTTCTTACTCGCCTGCATCGCTTTTATAGTTTACGCTGCATACTTCTAGGCTCTTCGATTTCCAGAAGTTACTAGTTGTTTCGGCTACAAAATCGCCAGCCACAACTACGTGCACAAATTATTGCTCTCTCTTGTGACAACTCAGATAAGGTATATGCATGTGTTTGTAGTTTACAGTCTCCCACACACACATAAGCGTATAAGTAAATTCATCGGTGTGTGACATCTCATCTCTCGCTGCCTTGTATGTAAATGTTGCTCGTCGGAATGTGTACATATGTGTAGACGCAATTATTGATTCGTTTATGTAGATACATAATAATTGAATTATTGATGTGCATTCACGTCACTGCTTAGATCGGCTTAGAGCTGGCAGCACTCCTTAGTTTTGCTAATATTCGTAACACTGCCCTCCACCTAAGTCTGATCGTCCCGATCAGACAAATCTCTCGATCTAAACGCTGCTAATCTCTCCAAATGAACCACTTTCATTTTGGTTCGTGGTTTGGTAGTGGTTTGTATGCGGTACACTACATCGTTGATCCGTTTTACAACTTTGTATGGGCCTTCCCAGTTACACTGCAATTTCGGGGACAAACCTTTTTTTCGTCGTGGGTTGTATAGCAGCACCAAATCTCCTTCCTGAAACCCTTCCGAATTAATTGCTTTATCGTACCTCGCTTTCATCTTGTCACTCATAATCTTTGCTCGTTGCCTTACCAGATCGTGTATCTCTCTCAGCTCTTCTTCTAAGACATCAGTGGATTTCTTGACATTCCTCTCCGCATCGGCATCTATCCCATACTTCAAATCAGCTGGCAGTCGAAGGTCATTGCCAAAAATTACCTTTGCGGGAGTGTGGCCCGTTGTGTCATGTACTGCCGATCGGTAGGCCATCAAGAATAATGATATGTGTGTATCCCAGTCCTTATGGTACTTGTCGACTACTTTCCTTAAATGCTCCTCCAATGTTCTATTGAAACGTTCCACCATACCATCGGACTGAGGATGCAATGCAGTTGTCCGTGTTTTTCGAATGCCCAACTTCTTGCGCAGTTCTTGGAACACAGCTGATTCAAAATTCCTGCCTTGGTCAGAATGTAACTCCATTGGTACACCATACCTTGCAACCCATTCGTTTTTAACCACTTCTGCTACTGTTTCTGCTTCTTGGTTTGGGATTGGGTATACCTCTGGCCATTTACTGAAATAATCCATAACCACCAGTACGTATTTGTTTCCGCGGTTGCTAGTAGGAAATGGACCTGCGACATCCATGGCGATCCTTTCAAATGGTGCACCTGAAATATACTGCTTCATCTGGCCACGACTTCGGGTTTTGGGCCCTTTCGCTCTGTTGCATACCTCGCAATTTGCAATCCACTCGGTGACCGACTGACGGCAACCAACCCAATAGAATCTCTGCTTAATTTTCTCGAGTGTCTTCGTGATTCCAAGATGGCCTCCACTTGGACCATTGTGCAACTCGCTGAGCACGTCAGGAATCCTCTTCCTGGGAACAACTATAAGTTTCTTCTTACACTGACCATCCTCACTCTCCCATACTCGATGCAAGCAACCGGATATCAATTCCAAACTGTTCCACTGTGCCCAATATGACTTCGCAATGGGACTCTCTGCTGACATATCCTCTCTGCTTGGTCTTTCGTTTCGTTCGAGCCCTTGCATAACATGTGACAGATCTGTATCTTCTAGCTGACACTTTCTTAGTTGTTCCTTGTCCCATTCATCCGTACACGTTATAGTCATTAGCCGGACATCTATAATGTCTTCTTTAGCCTCGGCCTTTGAACAGTGCTTGCATTCCAAACTACATGGCCTTCGTGACATTGCATCGGCATTTCCATGGGTACTACCTTTTCGATGCTCAATGGAAAAGTCATAGCTTTGAAGTCGCTCGATCCACCGTGCCAATTGTCCTTCCGGATTACGGAACTGCAGTAGCCATTTTAAAGCTGCGTGATCTGTCCTGACACGGAATCGCTGGCCGTAGAGGTATTTGTGAAAATGTTTAACGCACTCTACCAATGCCAACAGCTCTCTCCGCGTAACGCAGTAGTTCCTCTCTGGTTTTCCAATCGAACGGCTGTAATATGCAACTACCTTCTCCTCTCCATCGACCAGTTGTGATAAAACGCCTCCTATAGCATATCCACTCGCATCTGTATCTAGAATAAATGTTGCTCCTGGAATCGGATATGCTAACATTGGGGCAGTGCACAAACGCTCCTTCAATGTTTGGAAAGCCACTTCTTGCTCCTTCTTCCATTCAAAAGCTTTATTTTTTCTTGTAAGCTCATGGAGGCTATGGGCTACGCTGGAAAAATTTGGTACAAATCGGCGGTAATATGTGCACAGCCCAAGAAAACTTCTCAATTCATGTAGGTTCTGTGGTCTTGGCCAATCCTTTACAGCCTCTATTTTTTCGTTCGCAGTGCAGATGCCCTCTGTCGTTACCTTGTGACCCAAATAATTGACTTCCTTTTTAAACAGCGCACACTTTTTGGGACTTAACTTCAGACCAGCGCCAGCTATTCTCTGGAAAACTTCCTCCAAATTCTTAAGATGTTCATCAAAGTTCTTGCCCAATACGATGATGTCGTCCAGGTACACCAAGCATGTTTTCCAATGTAGTCCTTTCAGTACCTGGTCCATGAGTCTCTCAAAAGTAGCTGGTGCATTACAAAGTCCAAAAGGCATCACTGTAAATTGCCAAAGACCATCACCGACACTGAAGGCTGTTTTCTCTTTATCTTCCTCCTTCACCTCCACTTGCCAGTAGCCGCTTTTCAAGTCCAGCGTGGAAAACCATTTCGTACCAGATAGCGAGTCCAGAGTGTCGTCAATTCTTGGCAATGGGTAGCTATCCTTTTTCGTTACGTCATTCAACTTCCGGTAGTCCACGCAAAACCTCATTTTTCCATCCTTCTTTTTTACAAGTACTACCGGTGAGCTCCATGGACTAGCTGATGGTTCGATGACGCCGCTGTCGCTCATTTCTTGAATGGTTTGACTCACAACTTCCCGCTTCGCCAGTGGAACACTACGTGGAGCTTGACGGATCGGCCTCGCATCGCCAGTGTCAATTTGATGTTTCACAACGTTGGTGCGGCCTGGTTTAGAATCATCCTGGTCAAATATGTTCGCGTACTTTAGGAGCAGTTGTTTTGCCTTACTCTGATATGCTTTCTCTAGCCCCTGCATCCATGCCGTGATGTCATTTGAAAGATCAGTATTACTAGCTGAAACGTGTTCCTGGAGTTGTTCACAGTTAATAACTACTTCAGCCTCTTGGCATCTTCCCAAAATAGCTCCTTTAGTCAGTTTGAGTGGTGACTTGAACTCATTGAGTACTCTTACCGGAATACGACCATCTTGTTGTGTCATAGCCAGGGTTTTTCCTACAAGTATGTTTAGAGCTGATTTGTTTGCTGCTTCGACAACCCACAATTTGTTTGTCCCACAATCTCCATCAACCTTTGCCCAGATGACTGCTTCGGATTTTGGTGGTATTTGCTGACTCTCTTCCACCAGCACTCGTTTACTGCTGTAGCCTCTCTCGTAGCCGAAATTAAGTGGTACATCCATGTTTTTATATCGCATCGTCTTGCTTTGCATGTCGATCTTGATGCCCTGGTCGATTAAGAAGTCGACTCCAATTATGATTTCATCAACAATTTCTGCCACTATAAAATTGTGTACTACCGTGACGTTCCCAATTGCGACTTCACATTCTACTTCTCCAATTACCTGGGTGTCCTCTCCCGTGGCTGTACGTAATCTTGCTCCAAGCAATGGTCTTATCTTTTTGTTGACTAAATCCGCTCGAATGATGGAATGAGATGCACCCGTATCTACAGTCAGTAACCGTTCCTTTCCGTCCACATGTCCTCCAACAGTAAGATTGCTCGATCTTCTTCCAATCTGCGAGATAGAGATTATGGGGCATTCAATTGCGGGAGCCAGCTGTCGCCCCTTGCGGCTGACTCGATTTAGTTTAACGATTGAGTGGTCTTGGATATTTGCTCATCACCTTCTGCTCTGCGTTTACGACCACCCACATTGTTGGAGCTATTGGGACCGCTGCTGCAATGTCGTGCCATATGACCTGGGTTGCCACACTTGAAACATTTAATAACTCCGGCATTTTTCTGTTGTGATCCCTTCAGTGCTTCCAAAATAGTGTCTACCCAATCTGGTCTTTCCACTTCTACACGATGAGCTTTGTATGCTGGTTTACTCAATAGTGAGGCCGTTTCCTGAGTCAATGCATGTGATACCGTTTCAGCAAATGTCAGCTTTGGGTTTGCGTATGTAGCTCGCTTCGTTTCCACGTCCCGTATGCCATTTATGAAACTCTGGATTTTTACCCTTTCAGTGTATTCCACGGGTGCGTCCGCATTTGCAAGATGAGCCAATCTTTCAATATCTGAAGCAAACTCCTGCAATGTCTCATTTGCTTTTTGGTAGCGGTTTTGCAACTCAATTTGGAATATCTGTTTCCTATGCTCGCTTCCGTAACGTCTCTCTAAAGCGCTCATCAATGTTTCGTAATGGTTCCGCTCGTACTCTGGGATGGTCTGTAAGATTTCCGCGGCAGGCCCTTTCAGTGCCACGAACAGAGCTGCAACTTTATCTTCAGCATTCCATTGGTTCACTGCTGCGGTCTTCTCAAACTGTAGCTTAAAGACCTGAAAAGGAACAGAACCGTCAAAGGATGGTGTCTTTACCTTTGGATTACTCGCTGAAACAGCTGGGCGATTTAGTTGTAACTGCTCCATACGACCTTTTAAATCATCTACTTCTGCCTGAAATTGAGCGATTTTTGCATCCTGCGCTTCCAGCTTTGATGTTACCCTTGCTTCCTGTGCTTCTAACTGTGAAGACATTTGTGCCACCTGCAATGATAAGCGCTCCTCTTGTTCTTCAATCTTTGATGTTATACGGGTTTCCTGCGATTCCAGTTGTGAAGAAATTTGTGTCGACATTTCTGAAATACGTGTTTCTTGTGCTTCAATCTTCGATGTTATACGGTTCTCCTGCGATTCCAGTTGAGATGACATATACGTTTTCTGTTCTTCCAATTGTGATGCCATATATGTCTTCTGCTCTTCCAGTTGTGATGACATTTGTGACGACATTGATGCTACTGTCGATGTTTGAGCAGATATTGCAGCCAAAATCATGTTCAAGTCTGTGCTGGTAACCGTCTGCGATGTTTCGTTTTTCTCTTCAATTTTTGTTGTCTCCTCGCCATCAAGGTGAAAGGCATACTCTTCCACATTAATTCCTTCTGCTTCCATTGCCTCTCGTAGCCGTGCCTGAAGTTCGAGTTTAACGCCGCTTGTATTCAATCCACGGCTCTCCAACTCCTTCTTCAGTTGCTGGATCTTTAATTCACTGAGCTTTGCCATATCCTTGTTGTCTTCTGGAATTTATTCAACAATTCCTCTTCTGACACCAATTGTAACGAATTTACTTGCAAATCCTCTTATTTGCTTTTTCTCTGCTAAGTTCGAATCACTAAACTGTTGAATAAATAACTCCAATTTGTAGTAATGCAAAATGGCCTTTATTAAAGTACTTCACAATAACACTCCAACTGTACAACGAATAGCTTAATAACCAAACTGATAGCTTAAAGGAAACTGACTTTCAAAATAATAGTGCTATTGCTCGCTAGATATCGTCTTACTCGTAACTGCTTGACAATTCAAATCAAACTGAATTACTTCTTACTCGCCTGCATCGCTTTTATAGTTTACGCTGCATACTTCTAGGCTCTTCGATTTCCAGAAGTTACTAGTTGTTTCGGCTACAAAATCGCCAGCCACAACTACGTGCACAAATTATTGCTCTCTCTTGTGACAACTCAGATAAGGTATATGCATGTGTTTGTAGTTTACAGTCTCCCACACACACATAAGCGTATAAGTAAATTCATCGGTGTGTGACATCTCATCTCTCGCTGCCTTGTATGTAAATGTTGCTCGTCGGAATGTGTACATATGTGTAGACGCAATTATTGATTCGTTTATGTAGATACATAATGATTGAATTATTGATGTGCATTCACGTCACTGCTTAGATCGGCTTAGAGCTGGCAGCACTCCTTAGTTTTGCTAATATTCGTAACAATATGTATGTGTTAGCATGTATTTCGTAGTTTAGAGTATATTATCTAACAAAAGCATATATTATACATGGCGTGCTTATTCAGGCCTTCATGACGCCTCATCTCGGAACCCCATTTTGTTCACAGTTCACAGTAGAGAGAAATATGGGCAAAGACATACCAAAGCTAAAGTCCACTGGGCATACTCTAAGCTCTTTAACCAGCTGGGGTTATTGTTAGTTAAATTTGTTGAGCATCACCACTTTACCGCCTTCGTCAAGTTGTAATTCACAGAAATATCAACACGCGCGAACCTTTCCATATTGTGTTACGTTAATGTAATTTGTGCTAACCAACAGTAATGGTGACGGGATTATGTGAATGGGTTCAAAGGTGGCACTGTCCTGGCTTGAAGTCTGCGGTCAACATTTGACACTTTGCTGTTGAATGCAATGCTATGCGCAGACATTTCATATATGTTTGTATGTGTATCCGTTTATTTCTTTTTACTATGTAAATCTATACTAAATAAGTCTTGGCATTTTGCTTAGCTCATATGCTAATCTTAGTGCGTCTTCTATGTACATAAATATGTAGCTGTTTGAAGGGAGAATGCGAATGGTAGACAGTAAATGGAAAACGCGTCTTGGCATAAATCATTTTTCGATTCAAGGAAGATTAATGCCAACTGACATTTTAAAAGCTTCACATCACAAACATACACAGGAGTATGAAGCATTGCCGTCGAAAACTAACAAGTACTGAAGTCAAATTTGTTGAATATTTGTAACTTTCTAAAAGTGAATTTACATTTGTAGAGTAGGAGGAATGGAGTTCGTAACGAAATTGATTTTGACATTTTTTTAAATTGTCTATAAGCCGTGCAGGAATTATTCGAACTCTTGGTAGAACTGTTTATCATTCGACCCTTGATGTTTGTGAGTATAGAAGCAGCGCAAGCTCAGGAATAATCACTCAGTTTGATTTTAACACGCTATAAGTGAAAGACGCGAGTAATTGTAAAGTACTACTACCAAATTAGTGTAGTAAATAAGAACTTTTTGCTATTTAGTATATGTAACTAGAGTTGAGTTCTTTATACGACAATTCAGCGAATCGATCATAACAGAAGAAGCAAGAAAATCAAAATTCCTGAAATTCGCTACAGTGTTTTAATATTGTCACGGATATTAGCATCACTAAATTATCCCATCACTAAGGCGATGCTAAGGCCATGCCAAGCAGTATTTACGTTAATAATCAAATCAAGTATACACATATATAAGGCAGCCCAGAGAGATGTCACACACAGATGCATTTACTTATATGCCTATGTGCGCGCGAGAGACTGTAAACTACAAACATTCACATCAATAATTCAATCTTTATGTATCTACATAAACGAATAAATAATTGCGTCTACACATATGTACTTATACGAGCAGCGGAGCGGCAATGCACAAACACATGCATATATCTTATCTGAGTTGTCACAAGAGTGAGCAATAATTTGTGCACGTAGTTGTGGCTGGCGATTTTGTAGCCGAAACAACTAGTAAGTTCTGGAAATCAAAGAGCCTAGAAGTATGCAGCGTAAACTATAAAAGCGGCGCCAGCGAGTAAGAAGTAATTCAGTTTGATTTGAGTTGTCAAGCAGTTTGATTAAGACGATATCTAGCGAGCAATAGCAGTGTTATTTTGAATAGTAGAGTTTCATTGAGCTATCAATCAGTGTGGTTATTAATCAAGCTATTCGTTGCACAGTTTGTTATTGTGAAGTACTTTAATAAAGGCCATTTTGCATTATTACAAATTGGAGTTATTTATTCAACAGTTTAGTGATTCGAACTTAGCAGAGGATTGCAAATAAGAGGATTTACAAGCAAATTCGTTACAATTGGTGTCAGAAGAGGAATTGTTGAATAAATTCCGAAGATTGGGAATACAACTTGGACATGGCAAAGTTCAGTGAATTGAAGATCCAGCAACTGAAAAAGGAGTTGGAGAACCGTGGATTAAATACAACCGGCAATAAGATCGAACTTCAAGCACGGCTACGAGAGGTAATGGAGTCGCAAGGAATTGATGTGGACGAGTTTGTCTTTTATCCTGATGGGGACGAAACAACAACAAAAATTGAAGAGAAAAACGAAACATCGCAGACAGTTACGAGCACAGACTTGAACATGATATTGGCTGCAATATCTGCACAAACATCGACAGTAGCATCAATGTCGTCGCAACTGGCATCTCAACGAGAAGAACAGAAAAAGTATATGTCATCTCAACTAGAAGAACAGAAGACGTATATGGTATCCCAACTGGAATCGCAGGAAACCCGTATAACATCACAATTGGAAGAACAGAAGACACATTTGGCATCTCAACTGGAAGCGCAAGAGGCACGTATATCTCAAATGTCGGCACAAATTTCGGAACAGGTATCATCGCAGCTCTTTGTGAAACTGGAAGAACAGGATGCAAAAATTTTACAACTCGAGGACAAAATTGATGCCGAAATAGAAGCGTTAAAAGGTCGTATGGAGCAGTTACAACTAAACCGCCCAGCTGTTTCAGCGAGTAATCCAAAGGTAAAGACACCATCCTTTGACGGTTCTGTTCCTTTTCAGGTCTTTAAGCTACAGTTTGAGAAGACCACAGCAGTGAACCAATGGAATGCTGAAGATAAAGTTGCAGCTCTGTTCGTGGCACTGAAAGGGCCTGCCGCGGAAATCTTACAGACCATCCCAGAGTACGAGCGGAACCACTACGAAACATTGATGAGCGCTTTAGAGAGACGTTACGGAAGCGAGCATAGGAAACAGATATTCCAAATTGAGTTGCAAAACCGCTACCAAAAAGCAAATGAGACATTGCAGGAGTTTGCTTCAGATATTGAAAGATTGGCTCATCTTGCAAATGCAGACGCACCCGTGGAATACACTGAAAGGGTAAAAATCCAGAGCTTCATAAATGGCATACGAGATGTGGAAACGAAGCGGGCTACATATGCGAATCCAAAACTAACGTTTGCTGAAACGGTATCGCATGCACTGACTCAGGAAACAGCCTCACTTTTGAGTAAGCCAGCGTACAAAGCTCATCGCGTGGAAGTGGAAAAGCCAGACTGGGTAGACGCAATTTTGGAAGCATTGAAGGGTACGCAGTAGAAGAATAATGATGCAGCCAAATGCTTTAAGTGTGGAAAGCCAGGGCATATTGCGCGTTATTGCAACACCAACCCTAACAGTTTCAACAATGTGGGTGGTCGTAAACGCAGAGCAGAAGGAGATGAGCAAATCTCCAAGACAAATCAATCGTTAAACTAAAGCGAGTCAGCAGCAAGGGGCGACAGCTGACTCCCTCAATTGAATGCCCCATAATATCTATCTCACAAATTGGAAGAAGGTCGAGCAATCTTACTGTCGGAGGACATGTGAATTGAAAGGAACGTTTACTGACTGTAGATACGGGTGCATCTCATTCCATCATTCGAGCGCATTTAGTCAACAAGAAGATAAGACCATTGCATGGAGCAATATTGCGTACAGCCACTGGAGAAGACACCCAGGTAATTGGAGAAGTAGAATGTGAAGTAGCAATTGGGAACGTCACGGTACTACACAATTTTATAGTGGCAGATATTGTTGATGAAATCATAATTGGAGTGGACTTCTTAATCAACCAAGGCATCAAAATCGATATGCAAAGCAAGACGATGCGATATAAGAACATGGATGTGCCACTTAATTTCGGCTACGAGAGAGGCTACAGTAGTAAACGGGTGCTGGTGGAAGAGAGTCAGCAAATACCACCAAAATCAGAAGCAGTCATCTGGGCAAAGGTTGATGGAGATTGTGGGACAAACAAATTGTGGGTTGTCGAAGCAGCAAATAAATCAGCACTGAACATACTTGTAGGAAAAACCCTGGCTATGACAAAACAAGATGGACGTATTCCGGTAAGAGTACTAAATGAGTTCAAGTCACCATTCAATTTGACCAAAGGAGCTATTTTGGGAAGATGCCAAGAGGCCGAAGTAGTTATTAACTGTGAACAGCTCCAGGAACACGTTTCATCTAGTAATACTGATCTTTCAAATGATATCACGGCATGGACGCATGGGCTAGAGGAAGCCTATCAGAGTAAGGCAAAACAACTGCTCATAAAATACGCGAACATATTTGACCAGGATGGTTCCAAACCAGGCCGCACCTATGTTGTGAAACATCAAATTGACACTGGAGATGCGAGGCCGATCCGTCAAGCTCCTCGTAGTGTTCCACTAGCAAAGCGGGAAGTTGTGAGTCAAATCATACAAGAAATGAGTGACAGCGGCGTCATCGAACCATCAGCTAGTCCATGGAGCTCACCGGTAGTACTTGTAAAGAAGAAGGATGGAAAAATGAGGTTTTGCGTGGACTACCGGAAGTTGAATGACGTTACGAAAAAGGATAGCTACCCGTTGCCAAGAATTGACGACACTCTGGACTCGCTATCTGGTACGAAATGGTTTTCCACACTGGACTTGAAAAGCGGCTACTGGCAAGTTGAGGTGAAGGAGGAAGATAAAGAGAAAACAGCCTTCAGTGTCGGTGATGGTCTTTGGCAATTTACAGTGATGCCTTTTGGACTTTGTAATGCACCAGCTACTTTTGAGAGACTCATGGACCAGGTACTGAAAGGACTACATTGGAAAACATGCTTGGTGTACCTGGACGACATCATCGTATTGGGCAAGAGTTTTGATGAACATCTTAAGAACTTGGAGGAAGTTTTCCAGAGAATAGCTGGCGCTGGTCTGAAGTTAAGTCCCAAAAAGTGTACGCTGTTTAAAAAGGAAGTAAATTATTTGGGCCACAAGGTAACAACAGAAGGTGTCTGTACAGCGAATGAAAAGATAGAGGCAGTAAAGGATTGGCCAAGACCACAGAACCTACATGAATTGAGAAGTTTTCTTGGGCTGTGCACATATTACCGCCGATTTGTACCAAATTTTTCCAGGGTAGCCCATAGCCTCCATGAGCTTACAAGAAAAAACAAAGCTTTTGAATGGAAGAAGGAGCAAGAAGTGGCTTTCCAAACATTGAAGGAGCGTTTATGCACTGCCCCAATGTTAGCATATCCGATTCCTGGAGCAACATTTATTCTAAATACAGATGCGAGTGGATATGCTATAGGAGGCGTTTTATCACAACTGGTTGATGGACAGGAGAAGGTGGTTGCATATTACAGCCGTTCGATTGGAAAACCAGAGAGGAACTACTGTGTTACGCGGAGAGAGCTGTTGGCATTGGTAGAGTGCATTAAACATTTTCACAAATACCTCTACGGCCAGCGATTCCGTGTCAGGACAGATCACGCAGCGTTGAAATGGCTTCTGCAGTTCCGTAATCCGGAAGGACAATTGGCACGGTGGATCGAGCGACTACAAAGCTACGACTTTTCCATTGAGCATCGAAAAGGTAGTACCCATGGAAATGCTGATGCAATGTCACGAAGACCATGTAGTTTGGAATGCAAGCACTGTTCAAAAGCCGAGGCTAAAGAAGACATTATAGATGCCCGGCTAATGAATATAACATGTACAGATGAATGGGACAAGGAACAGCTAAGGAAGGGCCAGCTAGAAGATGCAGATCTGTCACGTGTTATGCAAGGGCTCGAACGAAATGAAAGACCAAAGAGAGAAGAGATGTCAGCAGAGAGTCCCATTGCGAAGTCATATTGGGCACAGTGGAACAGTTTAGAATTGATATCCGGTTGCCTTCATCGAGTATGGGAGAGTGAGGATGGTAAATACAAGAATAAACTGATAGTTGTTCCCAGAAAGAGGATTCCTGACGTGCTCAGCGAGCTGCATAATGGTCCAAGCGGAGGTCATCTTGGAATCACGAAGACGCTCGAGAAGATTAAACAGAGATTCTATTGGGTTGGTTGCCGTCAGTCGGTCACTGAGTGGATTGCGAACTGCGAGGTTTGCAGCAGAGCGAAAGGGCCCAGAACACGAAGTCATGGCCAGATGAAGCAATATAACTCAGGTGCGCCATTTGAAAGGATCGCCATGGATGTCGCAGGTCCATTTCCTACTAGCAACCGCGGAAACAAATACGTACTGGTGGTTATGGATTATTTCAGTAAATGGCCAGAGGTATACCCAATCCCAAACCAAGAAGCAGAAACAGTAGCAGAAGTGGTTAAAAACGAATGGGTTGCAAGGTATGGTGTACCAATGGAGTTACATTCTGACCAAGGCAGGAATTTTGAATCAGCTGTGTTCCAAGAAATGTGCAAGAAGCTGGGCATTCGGAAAACACGGACAACTGCATTGCATCCTCAGTCCGATGGTATGGTGGAACGTTTCAATAGAACATTGGAGGAGCATTTAAGGAAAGTAGTAGACAAGTACCATAAGGACTGGGATACACACATATCATTATTCTTGATGGCCTACCGATCGGCAGTACATGACACAACGGGCCAAACTCCCGCAAAGGTAATTTTTGGCAATGACCTTCGACTGCCAGCTGATTTGAAGTATGGGATAGATGTCGATGCGGAGAGGAATGTCAAGAAATCCACTGGTGTTTTGGAAGAAGAGCTGAGAGAGATACACAATCTGGTAAGGCAACGAGCAAAGATTATGAGTGACAAGATGAAAGCAAGGTACGATAAAGCAATTAATTCGGAAGGGTTTCAGGAAGGAGATTTGGTGATGCTATACAACCCACAACGAAAAAAAGGTTTGTCCCCAAAATTGCAGTGTAACTGGGAAGGTCCATACAAAGTTGTAAAACGGATCAACGATGTAGTGTACCGCATACAAACCATCGGTAAACCACGAACCAAAATGAAGGTGGTCCATTTGGAAAGGCTAGCAACGTTTAGATCGAGAGATTTGTCTGATCGGGACGATCAGACTTAGGTGGAGGGCAGTGTCACGGATATTAGCATCACTAAATTATCCCATCACTAAGGCGATGCTAAGGCCATGCCAAGCAGTATTTACGTTAATAATCAAATCAAGTATACACATATATAAGGCAGCCCAGAGAGATGTCACACACAGATGCATTTACTTATATGCCTATGTGCGCGCGAGAGACTGTAAACTACAAACATTCACATCAATAATTCAATCTTTATGTATCTACATAAACGAATAAATAAGTGCGTCTACACATATGTACTTATACGAGCAGCGGAGCGGCAATGCACAAACACATGCATATATCTTATCTGAGTTGTCACAAGAGTGAGCAATAATTTGTGCACGTAGTTGTGGCTGGCGATTTTGTAGCCGAAACAACTAGTAAGTTCTGGAAATCGAAGAGCCTAGAAGTATGCAGCGTAAACTATAAAAGCGGCGCCAGCGAGTAAGAAGTAATTCAGTTTGATTTGAGTTGTCAAGCAGTTTGATTAAGACGATATCTAGCGAGCAATAGCAGTGTTATTTTGAATAGTAGAGTTTCATTGAGCTATCAATCAGTGTGGTTATTAATCAAGCTATTCGTTGCACAGTTTGTTATTGTGAAGTACTTTAATAAAGGCCATTTTGCATTATTACAAATTGGAGTTATTTATTCAACAGTTTAGTGATTCGAACTTAGCAGAGGATTGCAAATAAGAGGATTTACAAGCAAATTCGTTACAATATTTATACCATAGCACAGACGAGTCCCTGTTAACGGATACCTCTATTAGATGAATACCACCCTTGGGCTGAAATTTGTTCATGCATCAAATTTTAAGTACAGAATAAAATCGCGGTAGGTATGCCTGTCGCAAGAGGCGACTAAAATACCAGATTCAAGCGGCTGTGTTGCGCAACCCTTCAGGTTGCCAGCGCAATATACATCTTCTCCAAACCCAATTTTCTACCTCACCTATCCGCGGCGCATCCTCTTTCACTAACAGACCAGGCTTTGGCGACCGCAAGCTCCTCATGAAACTTGGAGGTGGGGAGAGAGGGATGGCCTGAAGGTTTAATGTGGCCATGTAAATCGTTCCCGAGATGGCCGGGCTAGCACCTCAATGGTGCTGTGGTACCGGAGCGTACCGGATATGTTTCCGGCGAAGGACCATCACATCGATAACACTCACCAAATCCTTCGGGGAGCAATCTTATCGCTACAACTACAACAACAACAGGGAATGAATATCATATTATACGTTAGAAACCCGTCGTACTGGTTGCGAACATACATATGTGTTTTTGCCAAATGAAAAAGATGGCACCACAAGTAAACCCAGTTTGCTTTAGATAAATATGTGCTGAAGTTTAAGAAGTGCCATAGTTTGAATTTTCAGGCTTGCAGACTAGCCGAAGATAGGTTCAATGGAACTGGTCACTCATTTAAGGGGTTCGCATTGACTTAATGTGTAAATAGAGTTATCAGAAGCTAATTCCGTGAACTTAAAAATCCCCTCAAGAACCATGAACAATGTTATGAAATAACACGTCCTCTTGGAATAAACTATAAGTTACCGAGGCGGCTTCTAAACCAGAAAAATTGTTTTGATGTGAAAGAAGGAAAAATATTCTACTGGTTGGTCATAAGCAGTTCATCCAGCGTCTCCTATGTACAAATACCCATATGAACAGATAATAATTATAAGCTTCTCCCCGTACCAATTCTTTCAAGTGCTTATTCGCACACTAACACATTATAGTTATTGTGCTACGCGCGATTATTGCCCCAACGAACGCTTGGTTTTCAATACAAAGTTTACGCAACTGGTCACGGATTCCACTTCCGACTGAACACACTGCCAGTTTGAACGATTCTGTTATTACTGGATCGGCACAGTAAATAATTAAGCATCGCGGTGCCATTAGTATGGTTCCATTTCCGTTTCTTGTAACGTATATCTCGACATTTCGAGAATTATATAAAACTGTATCTAATAACTTGGGAAAAATTTAAACAACGTGACAGCAGGACGGACAAGGCGACACCTGTTCCGATTAAGTGTTACAAACGCATGATGTGCCTGATCATCCCTTAGTTGTTGTAAATTGCCTTCATTTGCATATTATGTTCTTTAAACAGTACATAATTCGTATGTTATGGTGTGTTAAAGATATGCTTTTTGTTGTTTTGAAACCTGCCAACCTGCTTGGAGGCACTTTAATTCCATAAACATCAGATACGGGCTCGGGTCCATCAGTTTTCTGGATGTTTCATCGCTTTCTTTATTAAGGGGCACGGAGAAGTATCCCCCCATTATCTAAACTTTCTCACGACATCGGCTACCAGGTTATCGTTCTCGTTTTTACAGGGCTTAAAACCTAATGTATGTCGAAAAATTTGTTTTTGTAAAAATAGCGGGCGTATCTAGAAGCTTAAGCTCCTCGCGATCACGTCTTTCTATCTCTACTTTTTTCTTCTCACTTTTACCGTGGTAGCGTCCTTTATTTTGGTTGTAACGCGAAATT
This sequence comes from Eurosta solidaginis, assembly GCF_040869045.1. Classification (NCBI taxonomy): domain Eukaryota; kingdom Metazoa; phylum Arthropoda; class Insecta; order Diptera; family Tephritidae; genus Eurosta; species Eurosta solidaginis. Next base: position 377,827,102 of record NC_090319.1, read on the forward strand.
CATCATCGCAACAGTTGCTTTTCCGTGGTCGTCGGTAATCAGTTTTTTCCTCGGCGGTGGTAAGAACTGCTTTTGAGATGACGTCCCACTGCTTCTGCATTCCGTCGGGTTAACTTGTGCCCTCAAAGAGCAGTTGCAAGAGTCCAGTTGAAATCATTCGCAGTCTGTTGCGATTGCAGCTTTTTAACGTCTAATTTATGGAGCGGCAATCTTCGGATCTACATTTGATGGCGGACTCAACCGATAGTGGCTTGCAACAATGCTGGCTTGAGTGGTCAAGTGTGTGGATGACCCGAATTTCCCGCGCAGGATTATTGTGCATTGCCCTGATCCTTGACGCTCTAACTGTAGGTCGCGCACCAGCTCTGCATCGACAATTGTACTTGTGGCGCAGGGATCGATTATAGCTCGAACCAAATGCAAGTGGCCCCGCGATTCGATCCGTACGACGGCAGTCGGTGCGATGGGCACAAATGGTCGCATGATGGGTGATGGGGTCGTTGTCTGGGATAGGCGTCCCGTTCGGAAGCCGGCTGGTACGGCTTGTAATAGCGCTCGTCTACTGTCGACTTTGCTCGCGTGACTTTGATATGGCGCGGTTTTGTTTCGATTTTGCCTCGTTACGCGTTTAGCTGCTCTGGGCCGACCATGGGCAGCGTTTCCCTTCGATGATGTGGTATGGAGTTCGGTGTCCTGCTGCCGCCAATTGTCTTGTTCTTGTCGTTCTTTCTTGAACTTTTCCGCCTTCCGTTCATGCTGTAGCAGCGGCCGAAAACTACGCATCCCAAGATTGCTGGTTGAGGGGTTTTGTTCGGCTCTAGCCATTTCTTCTTCCAACTCTGCCTCCTCGACTTGTTGGGCCCAAGACTTAGTTGGTCCCGATAAGTGGATCGACAACTCGTCGTCCGATTGGCTGTCGTCGCCGACGACAATGGTTTCTGCGCGTGCAGGACGTTGGTCCTCGAGGTGAAGCGTAGTATGGTGCTTCTCGTTACACCTTTTGCATCGATATTTACTTTTGCAGTTGTTAACGCGATGAAACGGCGACAAACAATTGGGGCAGTATTTATGTAGTAGGACAGCCCGTAACCTTTCTTCGGGCGACTTGCTTCTGTACTCAGCGCAGAGCCTCATACTATGGTTTCTACCGCAGAGCTGGCAGGCGACGTCGAAGCGCTTGGCGCCCCCCTCTGACTTGGCCAATAGAGTTTCGTAGCGGGTCATGATCTGAAAGAATGTTGATATCATTGATCATGCCCAAATTGAGGTTGGCGGAATGTTGTTTGGGTGGCGTAAGCCAAAAAATATTATCTCTCATATATTTTCGCAAGAGAAAAAAAACATTTTATTGAAATAAAAATTAATGGCCATAAGTAAATACGAAGAAAAAACGGAGTTAGCACGCATCCATACGATGTGGCTGGTGCTTTAGCGCCTCTAGTGCATCCCTGCAAAAACGCTCTCGTCACTCCACGTCATTTGACTAGTCCTTTTACCAGGTCATAGGTTATATTCCTAGTCACACTTGCATGGGCGTGATTAGGTTTTGTGACCAACCTTTTGTAGGGATTTTATAATTTATTTTATGTCATTAGATGTCGCCGAAGTAGTCCTAAAGATTTATTTTTGATTTGTGGTGAAATTTTTTGTCACAACAAGCGGCCTGCCACCACACGGAACGGTTAGAAACCTGGCTGAAAAGGTATTACAGAGTTGCACTTCCACCATTCAAAAGGATTTCGTATTAATAAAAAGAATTCACAAAGTGCTTTTATTTATATGAATACAACAAGTGTTAAGAAAAGGTTTAACAAATGTTGTGGAAAATGATATATGTATATATGATAATAATTTTGAAAAGTTGAACTTACGTGAACGGGCGATTACGTGTTCCTTTGCTGGCTGCTGGATTAAAAGAGGACGAGCCTCTTTGCGACATGAGCCGATGAACCCGAGATACAGCTCCTTCGTTGGGTTTCCCGGCAACAAAGTTGCTATACCGCGGGCTCACAGCGGTAAAACTCTAAGATACATGCGTACTACCACTCACACACGCCTGTGTGTATTAGTGATCACAAGCATGCATATGTGGTAGTAAACGAAGAAAATTATGTTACGAGGGAGGGGAGATATATTTAGGCCTGTGGCCTAAACAGAGGGCGTGTCGAACAGTACCCAAAGGGGTACAAAGGGGTAGTGAAGAACAACACAAAAATTATTTGTCCGACACTACCCGTAGAGGTATAAAGAGGACCAGTCCGTCACTACCCGTTCAGGCATAAACAGGTACAACTGGTCTCTCCATAAGACATGCTCAAAGAAGAGCGACCACTCCAACCCATATAAAGAGCTCAGAACTTACTATAGTCGCATACTACTTTGAGACACATCCGTATTTATCCTAGACTAGTAGCATTTTTTGCAGGGATATTACATGGATTTAATCGTATAGTTTTATAATCAATTTTCATTTATATTGCTTGACTTGTATTTACCTATACAAATGTGTTTTCTTTTTTATCACACTCCTAGATTCATCAGGGCAACGAATATGCATTCATGCTTCCTGTTGGCCGAGTAGCATAAATTGCAGCATTTTGCACGCGAAAGCACACATACATATGCACATATATGCTGGCACACAAAAGCATGAGTATGAATATTTGTTACTCTTGGGACAAGAGTATGTCAACGCATAACATAACAAACATATATTTAACTGTCACGGCCAGTCTGTCAGTGTGGCAGCCATTAAATACACGCACCAATAATTTCATAGAATGAATGTACAGACACCATATTTGTACCAGAGAACTGCAAAAATCACAATTTTCTTGATTTAACCAAACACTAAAACTTGCATTCACATTCAATCATGCGAATAAACTTATAATTGAATAAACTCATAATTGAATAAACTCATAATTGAATAAACTCATACTTGAATAAACTCAGCATCTGTCTTTACTAGACTCCGTTAGCATGATTGCGATCGAATGACCGAACAGGTTTTGCGTACGATTGTATTGATCAAACGAAGGCAAGCGGAGAATAAAATCAAAGCACCAGAATTTGTATTATTTAGTTCGGCAAAGAAACAGAATCGTAAGGAATGTTTATATGTATGTTTATATGTAGCTTGTCGCCGCGACGTAAGGGCAGAAGATCATGCAAATATTCAGATGCATAGAGTTTTCATATTTGCCTTTTCATTCCGATGAATGTAATCGCTGTTGAAGCAAACGAGCAAACGCCTGAATTGATTATATTCACGCAACCAAGAAGCTGGTAGATTTTAAATCAATGTCGTTTATGTTCGTTTATAGCAAGTCGGTTCACGTTGGATCATTGAACACGATCATGTTGCCGAATGTAATCGAACGTTGTTGTGTTCGATTTTTCCTTTTCTCTGACTTGTACACCATAAACGTTTTGTACGCACATATAACTATATGTAAATATTTATCTTTATGTTACAAAATGTGACGAATTTTCTTCCGATATCGCAGTCATTCATTCATTTCGCCATCCATTTGTAGTTGTGACGGATGTTTACTTCAGTTGTTAGGCTGAAATTTCAATCTGTCTTGTTGGAATTTTACTCCACTCGCGTGTCGTCCTGTGTTGTCACAGACAATTTATGAGCATATGGCAAAAAATCATGGAGGTAGAATTTAGGGTGCAAATGGTTTTATCACAAATGTTCCAAAAAATTTAAAATTTTATCTCGGTTTCCGATTATTATCCACAACAAAGCATGGGTACATCAAAATCAAGTTGGTAGATCTGGCTCTGCTTAGGGTGGCTGTAAACCTAGAAAGCCTTGTAGTACAAGGGGTATGCCTAAAAAGCCTCCTTAGAAATTGCCGGCGTTTGCAACAATGTATCTAAACGGGCGATCATGGATGGTCTTAATTACATTAAAGTACATAAATCCCGCCATAATCAGATGGATCGGCTGCATGTTTAATCGTATGGGTCCACGTAATCAATGGACAGGAGCACGCCACAGGGTGAGTTATTATCAAGTCTTAGGCTGGTCAGCAACCAACTATTCAGTGGGTGCAATGAGAGACCCATTATACTTACGGCTTCCATATCCGTGCCTTCCAATATTTAGCTTGTTGATGGATCGGTGGCTTCATGATATACATACTTGGGCATATAATGTCGGGTTGACCGCCAACGCGGAGAAGATTGAAAAGAGTCTTGTTAACTATGAGGTACAAGGTCCCAAATTGGACCAGGCCCAAGCAAGGAGATGATCACGCTGCTGGAGAAACCTTGCACTAAATATCTACGAATTATTCTATATCCGTAGATTGACCATTAATGTATGCATGTTAAAAGCCAGAAATAAGGATGTTATCAATATTGGTAGTGAGAATATTGCTAATTATCCTATCCGTTTGAGATAAATCAAAAGGGGACAGGAGTTGCAGGAAAGGCGGGCACAGAAGCGCGCGACAGCAAAATTTCTAAGATCATTTGCAAATCCTACGACGTTAGATTAATTCAGAAAATATCCATAACTCTAAAGGGTCAAAACTTAATGCTCACGATGGGCAAACTAATTGGCCACTGCTTTTTGGCATCACATGCTTAGAGCGAGCTGCAGGGAGAAACTGTTGAGCATGTCCTGCGGTCGCCAAGTCAAGACTCCAAGACAGCAATTAAGCTAGGTCCTAAAAAACGTCTAGGTTTTGGCAAGAGGACAGAGTAATTCTATAACATAAGTTCTTGCACCTGATTTGGGTTCTTATTGGTGGTCTTTATTGACCGTCCAGTTCATCCTTACCTAACCTCTCCAGGTTCTGGGGTAGTGTCTCGTTATGAGAGTCTCTCCCAGTCTTAGGAATCGAAATAGCTACCACACTCTCACCCGCACGTTAAGAACCTATTATCTGTAAAGAGTTAATAGATGTCCAACAGCCTTAAAAGGTTTAAAGCTTGTTAATCCTCACTTAACCTTCTTCCAGTTAAATGTGTATTTGTTGCAGGTACTTTTAATGCGTTGTGCATCTTGATTAGCTTGCTCGTCACATAACCCCACAGACCTTGCTTTTATACAGACAGCTTGGTGAATTTAAGATTAGATCTACCACCCATTTAATTTAGTTCGAATACAAAAGTTTGGCAAACGGTAGTTTTATCTTACCATTTTTTCCTAATAAATCATTCTTCACTTATAGGACGGAACTTCATAACTAAATTTCTAAACAATTTCCACAGTGTCGACAGGATCCGCTTTGTCTTTGTGCACAATGCCAAGAAGTAGCCGTGAAAACCCTTTCAATGAACTTAACATACAAATATTACTTATTGGTATGTTTTTATGTATATGAGAATGGGCCAATTTTTATTGAGTGATTTTCTTCCATGGACGCTCTCTAAGAAAACAAGCTTCATAGCGTGTCCTCTCAGCTTTTTGTAGCGATTAAGAAACTTCCCGAAAGCTTTGTGGGGTATTATCTATTATATTGTTCCCGTACGTTCCGCAAATTTTATCGGTGCTAGTTCCCAAAATATTCTAAGCAACTTAAACCGCGGAGGCATAGTTCCGTAGTATCGGTGGCCATATTTATCTTCCAAATACTTCTGTGCTTTGGTGGTGCATTGGCAGACAACGTCCTTAAAATTACATGCTTTCTAGAAACTAATCGGCGTAGCGAATGAGAAAAAGAATCGTGAAATGAAAGTGGTTCACATAGCAATAGTATGGTTTACCACCATATAGCTACAGCACCGCCACCACAGCTCTTAACCCAACATACCTTGGACAATTTTGGGTCATAGGCGTGACTTTGATACCATTTATATGTCCGACCTTTATTCCCATGTTGTAGAGAGCTTTTGTATCCATATCCTCATAAGGATTCGTCATAATGAAATACCTTGGACAATTTTGGGTCATAGGCGTGACTTTGATACCATTTATATGTCCGACCTTTATTCCCATGTTGTAGAGAGCTTTTGTATCCATATCCTCATAAGGATTCGTCATAATGTAATGACAGGTAATCAATGGAGTTTTTTGATAATTAAATACATATGTGCAAGTTGTCAGGTAGATCTACGATCACGCTGGCCAATAATTGCTATGCAAAAATATGTGTCACTAAGTTCGTTATTTTTTTCGATCTATTGCTAGATATCGCAAACCCGCAATCGTAGTAACCTGCGAACGAAGGCGTTGGCATACACAGACCATGTTGCTGTTTATAGCGGAGTCATAATTTCTTGTGACGCCTAGCAGCAAGTCACGGTTTTGCGTCATCTAAAAGTAGATAGCGATATGTATTAACATTGTCGCAGTTTATTGCTCTACTCTAACAATAGCAGTAAATGAGTTTGAGAGAGCTACTTTGGTAAGCGTGATTGTGAATTTTGATTGAGATCATAAGTATTGCTCTTTTATCATTTATTTTTTATATTTTCGGTCACAATCATTTATACCCTGCAAAAATTGTTGTATTACGTGTTCCATTTTCTTCATGTTGGAGTATTCCAACAATACTCCTTTGCAATGCGTTTGCGGACCACCATCAGCCGATCATTGCTCGTTTTTTAACGACCGTGATCACGACACGATGACGATCGAACAGAGTTTCCAAAAGTAAAATATTGCATACAAGTAACTTATAATAAAATTTTACTATGGCAACTCTGATAAAATGCAACCGCGCACTGGTGTTATGTATACATACTATAGTATAGAGAAACATTAGTTTCTTTATTCACGCAAATGCTAAATAACATAAGAATATTCGTAGTAAAATATATAAAAGTTGTATTGCCACTCTTCATTTACTTTCATTTTAAATTAAAATCACTCCGATAATTGTTTCCGACACAATTCCTCTTTAGTACTTTGGCATATGATCCTCTGTGGGTGCTCCATGGAGTAATACAGTGAAAGTACTTTGGAAAGTACTCTCACGTATGTACTCTATGAAATACTCACAAACAAAGCGAGAGTGGGATCACCTACTCCTCTCCTAGGGCATCGCAATGTTAATTGCAGCACATTTTTTGTATGAATACAGATTAGTTTTGGAATACTCCTATACTCCCAAAGGAGTATTCCTTACATTATTTATGGAGTACTCGCGTTTTTTGAAGGGTATATATCGCTTTGACTGAGAATTCACAGTGACAATGATTAAGTGTTTGATTTCCATGTTCGATATGATTCTGAATGAGACGCAGAAAAAATCACGGCCAGTAAGGCGACGCGATTTATTCGAAGTTGTCGCTGTGATTCACGGTTATATTTCTGCATCTAAGACAAAATTACATGGCCGGGAATATCTTTCAACTCTAAAAATTCACTCTCTCAGAAATAGGTGCTCTTCAAAATTAAGTAATAGATACTCGCTGACTTTCTATCTAAGAACTACATCTGAAAATTTTGTTTCATACAATATGACGCATTTTATTCAATAAACGTTTTATTTTTAAACCAGATCCCAGATTACATGAATAGATTGCCACTGCCATTGGGTAAATACTTTGCCGCGATTTTTGCACTGTTTTTTTGCTTTGCACAATTTTTATTTGCTTCAAGCAGTTTCCGCGGATTGGAGCTTTTTGGGTTGCTGACATTTATAAACAAGTTCAAATATACTTACAATAATAGTATTTATATATAATTATTTATTTTACTTCCACACGTTTGCGTTTTTTTTCTGCATGAAGTCTTGTAAATATATTTGGGTTAGCTATAAATTTCGTTTGAATTTGTTGAGGTTTATTGTTATCACTGTTTCGATGTTGTTACTAGTTTTTGTATTCACATTGCAGATCAATATTTATTTAAACAAAACACGCTTCATCTACTTTGTCGCCATCACTTCCGCTCCTTTAACATTTAATCTTCAGTCTTTAGCATTTATTGTTGCTCGATATTTATGTTCATTCAAACGGTCTCTTGTAGAAATGACAAATGCTCACTTATATGTGATTTTGTTACAGTGATTTAAATATTGCAGTAAATCGCAGCGACAGATATGAAGATGTAGCCGTGACTGACTAACTATGAATGCATATTCTTCTCTTCACAAATTCAATCACAGTTCTTGTCACGTGAACAATTAGCAATAAGTTGCGATTAGAACTACAAATGAGCTCAGGTTTTTTACTGCGACTAGGGAGCATTTAGCTTCTGTGAAGTTTTTTTGTAGGTCGCATCTAGTCAGCAGTATATAGCCAGTCAAATGATGGATTCGTTGATTCATGGGATCGCTGGTGATAGTTCTGCTGTGAAAAAAACTGCGATTTTGATTACTGCTTAGCCTAATTCTGACTTGTGGTTTGGATCATATAACTCTCTTTCCACTGTTCAGTCATAGTTACTAGCAAAAATGTTGCGACAACGTCACAATTCACACTGTCCTCCAAAGCCTGGGCAATCTACCACCTCTAGTGAGTTTGTGGTGGTGCTCTTTTGCAGAAACTTCTTTGTAGTTTTTGTACAATTTATACGTACTAGGGCTGTATTTGATGCATCGTGCATCTTTGTTTTCATCTGCATAGATTTACATCGATTTTTGGAACAAGAAAATCAGTTTAGGCTAAATTTAAATCAGAGATCACATCATTTTACGGCAGTTTTACTAAAGTTTAGAAAATGCATACAAGTCACAATTGAGTGTAAAGTATCGATACTTTTCCGACATCCTTAATAGGAAAATTGTTTTTCATTTCACCTCCTGATATTATTGTAACAGATGTGCTCTCTGCTGCAGTGTTGACATTGTACGGAAGTAATTGCTTTTTCCATGTCAATCGACGCAAACATGTTCGTGCCATTCCAATAAAGTATGTTTTATATTTATTTAGTACCTTTTATGGGAATATAATGGATTTCCCATAATGTCGTGATAATCACTCACGCACGCAAATTAAGTCATTCGCAGCAAGAAGCCTAAATTAAAGTGCACACTATGCGATTTATTCAATGTGAAAAACTAAAAATTTCCAAAATGTTAATTAGTTGAATATATTACCAGAACCGCTATTTTAAATAGAAAATACGGCATAGGGGACCAGCGCTTAATAAACGGTGGTGACGGTCGAGTATGGAAAATCGCCGTCGGTAGTAATAGTGCTTTCGTGGATTTTCTTAATTTAATTTTGATGTCCTTCAAACTCGAAAACGAAAACGAAACTCTTTCCTATAATTGGCAGCAGTTCTTCATAACAGCGAAACTATTTTCTGGATATTCCAATTTTTTATTAGGGAGCCAACAGTGAACGATATTGCGATGAAGACAATTAGTATATACTATGAAGACTTCTCACAATATGATCAACCCCCCAGGGTTTTGTGCACCTTTGTTGAAGATGTTGAAATTATTATGTATTCAAAAGCACAGTGGTATTACTGTTTAAACGGTTTTATTTCGCTTGACTCTGTGTAGCGGCCGGCCGGTCGACCGACGCGAATTTAAGTAACTTCCCGATAAGTTACAAGCTTCAAACTTGGAATATAGTTCAGAACCCGATGACAATGCAATAATAAGAAACAAATTCTGATAGGTGGCGCAGGTATCGAGGTTTTCAAAAAAATCATATTTGTGCTCCGATTAAGCTCGTATTTTGAACACATATTACATACAGAAATATAAATCGATTTGTGAAAAAAATTCCGCTAGTTGCGGCAAGAATCGAGATATTAAAAATAGTCGTATCTGTGGTCCGATTTGGCTCATATTTGTAACAAATATTACATAAAGTCCGCTAAAAATGACATTAAAATACTTTGGAGTTCGAGGACTTAGATTGTAACAAATTGTCAGGAAAGAGTCCTTGTAATAATAAGTCACTAAATGAACTAAACAGAATGAGAAATAATAGGAAATTAAGATTAAAAACTTGAAAATAAAATAACTAAAAAACATTTGTTTAAGTCATAAATCTAGGGCGTTCATCAGATAATTAAATAAAAGCGTTGGGCGCGTGAAATTTCTAAAAATGTAAGGCGTAGCATAACCTGATTAAGGTTCAGTTGGTCTTACTTATGACTATCAATAGAAACTTGGCGTGTTCAACGATTTTATTTAATTGTGTGATCAACTTAATTACTTAATTGCTTTTATATCTTATAAAAGTAACCTTCTAGCAGATCTCAACATGTTTAATTGAAAGAGATAATATGAACAAAATAACAAAATTTAGAGTGAGATATAAAGGGCGCTGCTCGCCAAGCGCAAGTGCGATTCCCACTTGTACTGTATACTTATGTATTACGCTTCTGCTGCGGATCATAGGAATTAAAAGAACCCTCCCACACTACAGTGCAGCATTGAAAATTGTCTGGCGCTTAGGAACAATGCTCGACACAACAAATCTGGATAACGAGCGCTTGGCATGGGTCCAATAGAAAGTAAATGTAGGACCAATGCAGTTCAAGAGTTTTTTCGCGATAAACCTTCGGTACAGCAACCAATATTTAGGAAGACACATCGCATGGTAGAATGATATTAACATTTTTTCTACGACTACTGAAGCTTCCAACGAAAAACCACATTTTCCACATCGTGAGCTGTTTAAGATAACTCATTGACTTGAAAGTTTCTTTATAGTAAATGTTTATGAATATATTTAAATTTACTTTCATACATTTAAGTGGTTGCTTTAATAGTATCGGTTACAATAACAGCAAAACTTTCTAACCTCATTCGACCTTGTACACTTTTGTAATGCACATTCTCAACGCAAAACAATTTCTACACAGCCGTCATTTATTATTAAGTGCATTCGAAGAAGTTGAAGTAGATATAAATAAATAACTAAGTAAGGAGATTCATCTGGCAAAGTTTTGAAATATTTTTGCTAGAAGTTTCTCTGGTAGCACTGAAATCTATTTAGCCTTCCAATGGGTTCAGTTTAATAAATAATCATTTATCTTAATTTTGCGCTCCTCTAACATTTATTTGATGCAATATTTCTTAAGTCATGAGGATATTTCTGATATCTCAGTATTATGTAATATACGTTCAACATCACAATCAAAATTTTGTTCAGCTACGCTCATTTTGCTTTGTGGATTAGTTGCACAACTTGCACGACCAACGTCAGTTAACTACCAAACCAGCCGCTTCTTCACTGTCCTTTTCGTTTTTTTTTCAAGGTGAAGCTGACTGGGACCATGCAGGAAGTTAAAGTTGTTTTTAATAATCGTCAGTAGTTGAAATTGAATTGTGGGAAATAAAATGAAATGTTTCATTCGAATGCATAAAAAACTTCTTTTGACACGCAAATAAAAGGGGAAGAGTACACAACTTTTATTTTTTATAGATGGTATGGAAAAAGCCGATCACAGTTGAAAATTGTATCGGGCTAAGATAGTAATTTTGCCTCCAAGCAACTGCAATAGAAAATAAATTTCAGTATATTGAGGCGTAAAGCAGGGCTTCTCTTTGGACAGTGGTCAGTCAGAACACCATTGACAACTGAGCATTAGTAAACAAATTAATTTCGGCAGATCGCATGTCACCCACTTACGGCCTGGAATGTTCTGAGTTCACCACAGCAGGATCACACCACAGCTAAGAACAGTGCTTTAACGGTCGATTGGCTACAAAACTAGATGTTAAATTATGTTTTTAATCCTGAAAACTTCCGCTTAGAAGAGGCTGTAGTGATCGAAAACACACAGGCCCCTAGATTAATCCCTCTTTCCAGTTCTCTTTAGAGAGAATGACTACATTGAAGATACCACAGGGGGATGTTGTTCTGCTTCGAATGAAGTCGTAGTTGGTAACCTTTTCTCGAACCTGATTAATGACCGAGCTGCGGCCGCCTCTTTAGCAGGCCCGAAATTACTGTTAGACACACGTTTGAGCAAAAAAGCTTCGCAATTACCAACAAGTTTAAGTGCGCTTTGTGTTTCACTCCTTTCAAATCTTCAGAACCGGATGGGTTACATCCTTATTACAGCAGCAGTTGAATCCTTATTATAACTTCAGTCCTATCCAGCATATACAAATCACCTACACTTCCTGGGAATCCCACCAACAAAATATTTTCGGAGCAGGGCTTTGCCAACGTTGTCCATGGCGCCCGTCGTCATCATCAATTGGCAATTAACCGCCTAAGCGATTTTGACCCTTTCGTAACATGTCACGCAATCTTTTCCTGTTTCGCAATAACTGACGGCAATTGAGAGCACCAAGGGAGGTCAAGTGTTCTCTACCTGTATCTTCCAATTCAGTGGAGCTCTATCCCTTCCTTTGCTTCCAAACTGCGGTATCGATTGCAAAGCCTTTAGGTTGTTATTCGCTGCACTATTGTCACATCTGCGTAAAACTCATATAGCTCATCACTTTACCTCCTACGATACTCAACGTCGACATCACGGACAGAACCACAAATCTTCCGAAGAACTTTTCTCTCGAACACCCCAAGAGCCATCTCATCTTTCGACACCATCCATGATTCGTAGTCATACATCAGGACACGTAAGACGAGCGACCTGTAGAGCGTGATTTTTGTTGGTCGAGAGGGGACTTTACTTTCCTTTCTAATTGCCCACTCAATTCCATGGAAGAAAATTCCGTCAAGAGGAAGATATGAGTCAGTTGTGGCCACAAGGGGATGCTCGCAAAGGCATCTTGTGGTCCCTTGGAAAAATGATCTTCTACTGGAAACACAAAAGTTAATGCAGGTGACTTAAAAATATACCTCCAGGTATGCATAAAGATTACAGGCCGAAGCGCATGCAAAAAAACCCGTGCACGATAGAATCCCTGTACTCGTCCCGACGCGCTTCGCTTTCCGCGGTCTTTGCTAATTTGAACATTTCTTTAACATGTCTTCTTAGAAGACTCAGCTCATTGCTCCACAATGGCGGCTTTGTTTTTCCTCTGAATCTTCCTAGAGGGCAAGCTTTTTTATACGAATTCATAAGCGTCCTTGTTTGGAATTCATTAGACTCCTCCAGTTTCTCCACATTGGCAACCTCTTTGGGTTGTCCCAGTTTTGTTTCTACATGTTTCTGGAATTTAGTCCAGTTCGTTGACCTAAGGTTTCTAAAGGTTCCTCCCTTCTCTACCCTCTTTAGGGGTATGCTGAAGCTGATATACGTATGGTCGGAGAAGGATGGTCTCTCAAGAACCATCCAATCATACCTTAATATATCACGTTCGGAGCTCATTGTAATATCCAAAACATTGCTGGATGTTGGACCAATATATGTAGGGATATTTCATTTGTTGGCTATCTGTAAATTGGTTTGCAGGATGTAACAAAATAGAGATTCGCCTCTCACATTCGTATCTGCTCCTCCCCACCAATTGGGGTGCGCATTTGCACCCGCGCCTATAACCAACCGCCCGTTGCGCCATTCATCCTGTACTGGCCTCTTGCACTCCATCGGTGGAATCTCCGCAGCGTGGGCCATGTATCAGGATGCCAGGATAAAAGCCTGCTTATTCCTTTGCTCAACGGCCACCACTACGAGGTCCTCAGTAGTGTTATTGGGCAGTATATATTAATGCAGCTGTTTCCTTACCATTACTACAGCCCGCACCCGTCTTTCCGTTTGCGCGTAGAACGCCAAATCCGCGCGCGCTAAGTAGAGAAACCTTTCTTCCCGATGAGAGCCATGGCTCCTGGATCAGCGCCACGTCAAACGAACCCTCCTCTAGGATTAGGAGGAGTTCACCTTACGGTGTTGGAGGTTTATCTGTAGGACTCGCAGCACCATTGGGCTCTTTGTCCCCCTCCAGCACCCTCGTCGTGACGTCGTCGTCCTCCCCTTGCCCTTTTGGGAGTATTCGTGGCCCCTTCAGCCTCTCGTAACTGTTGTGCCGGGTGTACTTCTGTGCGACTCGCAGCACCATTTGGCTGTTCGTCCTCTTCTAACACCTTCGCGGTGACATCGGCTACCTCCACCTGTCTTTTTTCCCTTAGGCTTTTAAGGTCCTTTTCGACTTCACCCACTTCTAGCGTTTTAGGATTTTTATCAATTTGGGAAATTGAATATTTTTTAATTACATCGAATATTATTCCTAAACGCAAATAATTTGTAATTTAAAATAACTGTAACATAGAACTTCATATTTAAAATTTATTTCTTCATTTAAACGTTTTACATTAAAATGTATGTCAATAGTTTTCACTAAATTAATTAAAACATTTAATTATAAACACTTGAACTTTTTTGTTCAAACATTCAATACGCTTATTTCATTGATACTCCTGCTAATCAATTTAGAAACTTCAGCACGTTCACGTAGCCGACAGCTAACATAACAGACTGAATATAAAATCATAAAATACATGAGCCATGTGCTGCACTGCGTAAGCAAATTTTGTTGAAGGCGAGAGTAACGACTGCTTATTTCACTCACCAACGTAAACGATGCTTACTCACTCGCGTTTTTTAGTACCACATGAAGGAGAGTGAGAGTGATAACCCACAAATTAATGGCTTTAAGCTGCTAACTGTTAGCTGAACTTGTTTTGCTTTCTTGTTTTTTTGCAACAAACGACCTCCGTAATTTGCTTTGTTGGCTTACAAATTGTTGTTGAGAATAGCGAATCAGACGAAGGCTAACTTGATGCATAAAGACTTTCGCTGCATGCAGAGCACGAAAGTTGTATCAAAAGTAGCTATATTTTATTTATTTTAAGTTTACTACTTGTGTGCATAAACCAAATGCTCTGCTACGCTAACTTCTGCAGCATTCTCTCGCGTAGCATTTTGGTCAGTTTTGTACTTTTTTTTGCTTTATTATTTAAGCTTACTGATGTTACCGTTGCTGCTGCTGGTTGATGCAGATGTTGCTGTTTGTTGCTTAGCCACTACACCGGGCTGCTTCTTCTTCTTCTTCGGTCAGTATTTGCCTCTTTGTTTGCTTTTGTTGAGTGTTGGAGCATCAACAAAGCCGCCTGTGGGAACTAAATTGTTGAATTGTAACTCATGCTTGGTTTTACTTACGTCTTACTTCTTTTCTTTTTGTGCTTTAATTTGTATTTTTTATTGTTCTTTTATTTTGCATTTGTTGCCTGTATGTAGTGGCATAGTGTTTTAGCGCCTTCTTGTTTGTTTTATGCTTTTTGCACACTTTTGCATTTTTGTTTGATTTTTGTTTTCCATTGTGCTGGTTGGC
Organism: Eurosta solidaginis; assembly: GCF_040869045.1. NCBI lineage: Eukaryota > Metazoa > Arthropoda > Insecta > Diptera > Tephritidae > Eurosta > Eurosta solidaginis. Next base: position 377,842,221 of record NC_090319.1, read on the forward strand.
TTGCATAAAATGCCGTAATATGTTGATTGTGCGGTAATTTTAGTTGTAGGTTTTACTCACATTTTGCTAAACTTTTTTCTTTCTTTTGCTTTCATTGCTTTGGTGTTTTTACTTGAGGTGTTATATGAGCATGACGATGAATAAATAATTCATGTACTTGTATGTTTGTATGTATGTATGTGCGAGTGAGGGGGTATGAATAAAATGAATGTGCCAGAATCTTCCAAAAACTAATCATAAGTACTTCCGTCCTCTTGAATTGCTTTCGAAAATAATAGGCTGAAAAAACTTAGACTATAATACCTTACTAAGTGATCTATACACGGCATTTTCAAGGTCAAGTTAAACTTTTTTCAAGTGAAAGGAAATTTTTTTCAACTTAAGTGAAACTTTTTTCAAACCAATAGGAAACTTTTTTTTCTAAATAAAAATTTTTTCAGATCAAGTGACATTTTTTCTAATCAAATAAAGCCTCACGTAAAAATGCATTCAATTTATTCTCAGATAGCGTATCGTTGAATAAAAGTTGGATGTCTGATATTCTCTACTCAGAAGTCTATAAAAGAAGCTATCACGGTAAACTTTTAATTGCAAAATAGTTTTTCGGAGTAAAAGCATGTTTCAAAACCTGTAGATCTCATTAGACAAACAAAGTTTTATTTGATTTGAAAAATGTTTAATTGGAAATAAAAAAACTTGATTTGAAAACTGTTTCACTTGGAATGAAAAAAGATTAATTTGAAATGATGGACCTGCAAATGCTTTCACGGCAATGGCCTACACATATCTACGTATATAATTTGTTTGCATTTTATGGGGCCTTGGGCCGAGGAATTAGGAGGTAAATTAAAATTTTCTTTTTTCTCTCTAAAGCGCTGCACCACCTTCACGTCTTCATCAGGGTGTCTGATAATTTTGTTTTAAAAATAATTTATTTACAATTATATTTAATCAATATTTTATGTCGTTTTCCCAAGTTTTGCCTGTCGTCGGTTTGAGTATTTTGTTTTTATTCTCTTGTCTATTCTTTTGTCCCATCTACAACATGGATGTTCAACTCTTGCGTGTGTAACAGCGCTAATGTGTAACAACAACAACAGCAACAAATGCCTGCCTTCTATATTGATATTAACCTTCTCCATACTCGATCCCCGACAGCCGATTCTCTCAAGTAACTTGGAATATTTGTCCGAAATAGGGAAATAATTTGTATAGAACTTCATTTGATCTGTTGCGAATCGCTCCAAAAATGTTATCCTCCTTTCAATTGAACTTATCTTCTCTCACTTAATCCGGAAAGGTGTTCAACTTAATTCTTGATTTAAAACTCAACACAGGAAGGGCTCTGTTGCAAGAATATAGGCTCAAGTATCTCAGGTTACGCCTTATTCAAGAGTGCATGGAGAGTGTTTTAAGGCGATGCCAGTGCAATTACAACTTCTCCAACCCAATTGTAAACGTCGCCTACCGGTGGCGGATCCAGTTCATTAAGTAGCCGAGGCTCTCGTACCAGATAGATCAATAATGTTCGGCAAAAGACTATCATTATCGTTAAAACTGCACAAATATTTAGGAGTCTTCTTATCGCTGTAAAAAGACGTAGTAAGAAATGTGCAGAAATAAGATTAAAAAAGAAAAATCAAAAAGAATGAATTTTAGATAACAAGGGTATATTCTCACGCAACCTTGACTTATTTAATATTAAATGTGAGTGGTGCAAAGATGGCATACACACACAAAACTCTTGTACGAAGGAAAGCTTTTTGTCGAATGTTACATAATTCCAGAACTACAGCGTCATGGAAAAAAGATTGATTCAATCCCTGGGTTGGGCAAAACAATGTCTAAGGGTACATATCAGCTTTGGATAATAAATAAACATGATAAAACAATCCGAAGTCAAATAATAGGCTACCGCAATATTTAGTACTAGAGTTTGATAATAAAGGCGCTTAAGTTTACAGTATTCGCTGGGCTTTGCGGACTCCAAATTTGTTACGGCAGGGGGAGTGATGGGGTGGGAAGACTTAGAAAAGGTTCCACGTGCTCTTATTATATCGGACTTGAGATAGTAAAGTTATGTACTACTTAAGATGAAAGTACTTTGAGTATATTTGTAGCTCCCACAACAAAAGTAAAAACAAGAATCATAGGTTACATTTTTTAATTCAATGATTATTGGTTGTAATATAGTTTATGTTACTATAATTTATTTGCTGGTATTGCAGAAAATTTATTTTATTTAACAAAACTTTAAACTTACAATTTTTCTCCAATATCAATTACAAAACTTTATTTAATTTAATTTAATTATTTTTTTATTTTACTTAATTAGATTATTTTTTATGTAATTTATTTATAAGTGAATTTGAAGTGTTTTACTTAATTCAGTTAAACCATTTGTATATTATTTTATTAAATTGAATTTAGTTAAATAAAAATTAAGTTAATTTTTTTGAAGTTGTCTTATTTTATTTTGATTTATTTTAATTTGATTTGCTATGATTGGATTTAATTTTACTTAATTATGCCTGATGAGTTTTAAATATTATGCATCAATACTTGGTCTGTTTGTTGTTGGTGTTAAACAACAACTTTCATCCCCATACTGTCACACCATACCTTAAGCTGCTGTCATCACAACAACAACATATCAGCTGCGCTGTGACTGCAGGTAACTTTGGATTACGTTTGCGATCTTCATCAATAGCAACGCTGAACGTGCTCAACAAGCAACACAACGTGAGTGCCAAACGAAGTTGGGCGCCAAAAACAACTACAGCTCTCCAACTGAGTCAGCTGACTCAAATGATGACAACTTGTTACAGGGGTTGGCGAGTTGAGCGCTTGCAGCAAGCAAGCAACAGTTACAACTGTCTTCGGTGCATCGTTTCTCATTTTGAACCTTAGCCGGTCACACTACAAAAAAAAAAAAAATATATATATAAAGACAAAAATAAAAAAACAAGTAGCCTACGACCAACGCTATTATTCGGTATCGCATCACAATACACCAATACATACAAACATTGATTGTGCATACATACGTATGTATGTGAGTTAGCTGAAGATGTTGCTGTCAATTGTGGTGTCTGAAATTTTTTGTATAAATTGCTCAAGTCTCTGTGTTGCATCGTCAGTACAGCATTTGATTTAGTTTAATAAACAACATCAATAGCAACGAAAAGTGTTAAATTAAAACAGAACTTTCCATCCTTCTATCCCCACTATTCACTATTTTTTCATAACCAAATATAAATAATTTAATCAACCACAGTGAAACACATTACTCATACGCACCGTTGATTTAAAAAGGATTACATATACGGTACGAGTGTGTGTGTGTGTCTGTATAAGTGTTTTAGCGCAGTGAAAAGTGTTCGATAATTTTCGGTTAATAAAATATAACGTTGTACGTCGTGTCCGTGAGTTCGGTTTAACGCGTTTGCATCAAAATGAAAACCTTCATCTTGTTATCCTGTATAGCGCTGGCGGCAGCTAGGCCAGAAGCGGGCTATGCTTATAATAGGCCCGGTGGTGGTGGTGGCTCCGGCGGTGGATTTGGCGGTAGCTCTGGAGGTGGATTCGGTGGTAGCTCTGGAGGTGGATTTGGTGGTAGCTCTGGAGGTGGATTTGGTGGTAGCTCTGGAGGTGGATTTGGCGGCGGTTCAGGCGGCTTCGGTGGTGGTGGCGGTAGCCTAGGAGGTTTTGGTGGAGGACTCGGCGGCGGTGGCGGCGGCGGATTTAGTGGCGGTGCTGGTGGTGGTGGCGGTTTCGGCGGTGGTGGTTTCGGAGGAGGCGCTAGCGGTGGCGGTTTCGGAGGAGGTGTGTAAGGTTTTAAAGAAGAGTGTGTTTTTTTTTAAATCGCAAATTTTTATAAGAAGCCAGTTTCAAAACTTTTTTCTTTAAGTTTCGGTAAAAAGTGTTGAAATGCACTTGCAATTAAATACAAGTAATTGAAAGTAGTCTGAAGTTATTTCAACTATCATTAACCTTAAAAAGAGTAATCGCAATTACTTGAAAATAATTAACAGTTTCAAAAACACTTTAAGTCTCGAAAGCTCTAAAAAGATATCAAAAGTGCCTGCACGCAATTTAGAGCATCAAAAGCATTAAAGTAGCTAAAGTAAACAAAATACTTAATTTGAAAACAGCTTAAAATCTCAAAAGCATCGAAAATTAATCAAAATTACTTGAAAGATAATTTGAATACCGAGAACTGTAACATAAATTAATCAAGTTTACAGTTTGAATCAAAACTACTTGAAAGGGTTTTAGAGCGTCAAAACATTTAGTAGTTGTAGAAGTAAAATAATTAAAATTACTACAACAGTAAATGAAAGTAAGAAAAAGTTCTTGCAAACAGCTTAAGGCTTAAAACCATTCAAAAGTAATCGAAAGTAATTTAATAGTACAGTATATTCAAGTAAGGAAAGGTAATTGAAAGTAATCAAAAGTATTTGAAAGCGGCTTAGAGCCTCGACAACTTTTAAAAAATTTTGAAATTATTTTAAAGTAATTAAAAGTCCCAAAAACATGAAAAGAAGACCTACTTTAAAGTAACTAAAAGTTTAAAATTTTTTAAAAGTATTCAAAAGTAGTTGAAAGAATATCAAAAGTTTTTAAAAAATTAAAAGAGTCTCAAAACATTACAGTAACTAAAAGTAATCAAATTTACATGAAAGTAATTTAAAGTCGGAAAAGCATTAAAAAGTATTTTTAAGTATTGAAGGTAATTTTAAAAGAGATAAAAATTCAAATTGATTTCAAGTATCTGAAATCAAATGAAAGAAGGAGACTACGAAGTAGCTGTAAGTATTTCCAAGGTTTTTCAAGTAATTTGAAGTCTCCAACAACATCAAAGTAGTTATTATACTAAATTTCGCTTGACTAGAATTAAAAGTTTTTACATTTGAAAACAAACATTTTTTAAAGTATAATTTTTGGAACGTCAACGCTATAAGCAGAAAGTAATTTAATGCTATTTAAAGTACTTCAATTTAATTTTAAGTAACTTAATATTTTTGAAAGTGAATAATGTTACTCGGATGAAATCAAGAAATACGAATATTGTTGAAGTAACTGAAGTATTTAAAGCCTTCAAAACAATTTAAATAATTGAAAGTAATTGAAATAGCGTAAAAATAATGAAAGTATTTTTTAAAGTAAACTTTAGTTTTTGAAGATATTAAAGCAGTTAAAATTAATTAAATGTATTTAAAATAAATCAAAAGTATTTTGATATAATAAAAGTAATCAAAATCAAAGACTTTGTAATAGCCACTAGCCGTTTCAAAATTATAAAACCTAATACCTTTTTTTCTTCTCCTCTACACAGGTTCCGGTGGTGGCGGCTTCGGCGGCGGTGGTGGTGGCACCACGCTTGTGCAGAAACATATCTACGTGCACGTTCCTCCACCAGAGCAAGAAGAAATTCGTCAACGTCCCAACATCCCGATCGGTCAAGCGCAAAAGCATTATAAGATCATCTTCATTAAGGCACCATCTCCACCCAGTTACCAAGCACCCGTCATTCCAGTGCAACCACAAAACGAAGAAAAGACATTGGTTTATGTATTGGTTAAGAAACCCGAAGATCAGCAAGATATTATTATACCTACACCAGCGCCTACACAACCCTCCAAACCGGAAGTATACTTCATCAAATACAAAACTCAAAAAGAGGGAGGCGGTGGTGGCGGCGGCGCTGGTATCGGAGGAGGTAGCGGTGGTGGTTTTGGTACTGGTATTGGCGGCGGTCTTGGCGGTGGTTTGGGTGGTGGAATCGGTGGTGGCAGCGGTGGTCTCGGCGGCGGTATCGGAGGCGGTGATGGCGGTTACTCCGGTGGTGGCGGCAGCGGTGGTGGCGATATCTCAGCGCCATCATCCAACTACGGACCACCTGGCAAATCCGGACCATACTAGACACACATCGATGATTGAAATGCGAAAGAAGACGAGCAAAAACAGTGAAATGTTTATATGAAGACTATAGCAAATTGATGAATAAAAAAATTTTAACGAAAATACGACAAACTACGTGTCAGAACCAAACGAAAATGGTGCTAAACGAAATTCGTTGCAGCGATGATTATAGCTAAAGTTGCCGGCTAGTCTTGTTAACCGATAACATGCACGTTATTTGTTAAATTTTTATTTTTTTTTTTAATTTTATTTTTTTTTTAACACAAAAATATGTCGTGACCATACGAAACCGTTAAGAAAGCAAACGAAACGCAGATAAAACCGAAAAGTAAACAAAAATAAACAAAACAATAATTGCATTATATGCGAAGAATGCTGTGAATAAACAATAAGCCAGGCCAGCGTTGAACTGTCTGGCAAGCGACCTTAACTTTGACGTCACCAGCACAAATTGCAGCAGCAGTAGACACACCCACCTCGATTGAGAATGCAGTAGCGCTGCGCAAAATGTCAAATGTCTGCGGTCGTTACCTTGCCCCATCACCCACAACTCAATCGTGCTCATACTCATCGTTCTACAACTCTCCAGCTCTATCTCCATCCCACTACTGAGCTCCTTGCGCTCTCTAAACTACATCAGCACGCAAACTCTATACATTTTGTATTGCATCTTGTTCTCTAAGATCAATTAACAATATGTGCGTGTGATCTTTTGTATATAAGCCATTTCCATATATATCTAACTGTTAATGTGTATATGTATTGATCTTTTTGTTGTAAATGCGTATATGTATTGTATAATAATAATAATTAATAATTTTTGTTTTAGTTATAAGTGTGATGCGTTGATTAAGTTAATGAAAAAAATAACAACCCTCATTAAATCCATATAAAGCGCTATTAATGATTACGTTTATGTATCGTTTATTGATAGGCGCAAAGCCCATAATAATATTTAATTATAGTTTGTGAAATATGTATTAAATTTTAAGTAAATGTATATTTAATGCACAGCATAAAAAAAAACGGTGACAAAATTTTCAAAAAAAAAAAAAAAAAAAATCTTTTTAATTGAACTGAATTTGGCGAAGGATATGAATGAAAGAAATTGATGTTCTGGACATGGTCTTTAGTTAAGCTTGATTTTGTTGCAGATAAAAAAAAATTCCACAAAAATGAATTTTAAGCAAGGATTTTGCAAGCAAGGAAGAGCTATAGATTGGTAGCTTTGGGAGATAGACTTATGTAAATACATAAGGAAAATTAGTACGATTTGCATGGTGATATACCTATTTTCTCTTAATATCAGAAAGTCTAAGGGCTGTTTTCTCATTAGAACTTTTAAATATATCTGCCATATAAACACAAATTTTTAAAAAAAGAAGGCAATTGGGAAAGACTTCACAACAGGCATGACGTAGCTGAATGCGTTTACAACCATTTCAACTATCGTAGGGGTGCGAGTTCGACTCCCACTCCCGGGAGAAAAGGCTTTGAAGAGATTTACAAGGTATAATCGAAACAGCTGTCGCCTTGTCCGTCCTGATGTCACGTTGTTTAAATTTTTCCCAAATTATTAAATAAATTATAAAAACACAAATTTTGTTTACAAAAATATTTCTATTGTGTAGATCAACTTTGAATTTAACGACCCTTACGTAACTGAAGCACCTTTTACAACATTAGTTAGGGCAGTATTAGAATATGGCTCAGTAATCTGGAATCCACGTTATCAAGTCAATGCAGACAGTATCGAATCAATACAAAAACAATTTTTACAATTTGCCTTAAGAAATTTTCAATTGGACTCTTTATATAATCTTCCACCTTATACTAATCGATTAAAGCTTATCAATCTTCCAACTTTTGCTAGTCGAAAGAAAATGCATGGTGTAATATTTATGACAAAGCCTTTAAATGTATCAATTTCAAACCCATTTCTTCTGAACGAAGTAAGCTTTTGTGTTCCCTCTCGGACATCGAGACGCTTCAAACCTCTTCTGCTGAAACAATGTAGAACGAACTTCGAACTAAATGAATCTTTTCGTTGTTTATGCCAAGATTATAACTCTCACTCAAACACATTTAAAAGCTCGGACTCCATTTTTTCTATAAAAAAGACAGTTCTCACTACTCTTAATAATTAATGTATAAAACGCTTGCGTCTGTTCTCTTTAAGCATTACGCTTGGCTGATGATATATTTTCTGTAGCTGAGCAGTCTCAGATCTCGACGCTTGCCAAACCGCTGTCCATCAAGGACTCGGAAAAAATAAAAGTTTTTATATACACATATGTATATATGTACATCGATCGCATGAACAGGATTATCCTGATTTCATTGGGCCACTGGAAGGCAGCACGCTGCAACAACGTCCATTAGAAAAAAATAAGCTTCGCTTCTATTAAGTTCCGCCAAATTGTTTACACTTTTTTTTAGTTCTTCCTACTCAAACTAAGTCAGGTATTTTGAAACCATAAAACCCTTTATAATATTAGCTATTGAAGTCAATTTACTTTTTGTGTGTTCTACACAAAAGGTTGGCAAACTTGTTAGCTCATTGATTGCATGACCAATAGTGGAATTCTCTGACCGCATTTCATACCCAATTTCCACGCAAACATCGTAAATGATGTAAAGAAGTTAAAGGGAACTTCAAAACTAAGTTACGAAAGATATTTGTACAAAAAGTGAAGGTGTTAAAAATATATTTATTGATGGTATATTTATACGCTGAAACTGGCTTCGTAGCGTATAAAAAGTAGAAAACGAAATGAAATGAAAATCGACATACATTTACTGCACTTTTCACTTTGGTGTCATTTAGTTAGTAGTTGTTGTAAAGAAATATTTTTAAAATTTTACGAAGTGCTTAAGAATTTAACAAAAAATATGTTCATAATGTATGGACATACCTACTATTTTAATATAAATATATGTGACCCGGTCTATGAAAAGGTGGCTTATGACTAAAAAAAAAAATTACTACTACTAAGGAACTGAAGAAATGCATTGTTTATCTTTAACAGCTGTTTCTCGCAATTTCTATTTTGAGTCATAAGCCACCTTTTCATAGACCGAGTCACATATATGTATGCTACGTAGTGTTTGTGACTAAACCCTTCTAAAGGACTGGTCCGATTTTGAGAAATTTTGTACGTGTATTCAACTGGACTTGATGATGCCTTGGGTTTACAACTTTATTCGTTTAAAATTGTATATTTCCAGGAACCAGCGACCGACCTATTTCAAAAAAAAAAAAAATGACTTGTATTGGTGTGTTCCGTGAAATTTGGTACATGGGTACGTCTTTGACTAGCTTATAGTTTGAGAACCCTTTCTTTCCGAGAAGTGGAGCAAAGACCGATCTCCTACAAAAAAGCAAATTTTTGATGCGATTTTCATTCTAGGAAGTTGACCAGGTGCTGATCTATTGTGGTAAATCGTATAAATTTTGCGATTTGTTTTAGATTTGCCTACTGTGATGGAGTTAACCTGACTAAGCTACCTCTGACGAGGTCCTGTACGTGACGAAGCGTGCATGCTAGCTAAAACCAGGTCTGAGCTCGCCGGGTTGGGGTGGTCCTTGCTTGTCACATGTGTACAGGGGTCAACCTAACACACAAAAGAAATTCATGCACATATTTGAATAGAACCAGGCAAAATAAATCTAAACACTTTAACCCCGAAAATCCCTAAAGATAAGACAGACAACCGGAAACGGAATAAACCGGTGATGCAGCCGATCGAACCCGGGAAGCAATAAAGCCGCTTCCTTTCTCTCCTCCTACCCAACCATGAGAAATATTTTTTTTTTTTGACGTTAATCCCTAAACCCAACCATGAGAAATATTTTTTTTTTTTGACGTTAATCCCTAAACCCAACCATACCTAAAGAAGACCTAGATCACCTCACATCCCTTTTAAATAAAAAAAGTTAGCACCGATTCATTTTAAAATGTTACAATTCATTTACATATTTATTCAAGTTTTATATGTACGTATATAAATGTTGCTTTAATTTAGTCAAATCGCTGAACAATATTTCAGAGGTTTTAAATTAACATTTTCGAGCATCCCTAATACATTCGGGATATTTATCAACATTTATAAATTAAGTTACATACATACGCATTACGCTATGCATTCCTAATTTCCAATTTTAAACAGAAACAGAACTAATGAATATGTTATAATGTATGTATGTAATTCTAATTGGAATCGAAGAAAGAAAAAAAAATACCTCAAAGAGAAAAAAAAAACTTTAGTAGTGGCAACGACAAATAGTTATAACTATGCCGATAGTTATAAAATAGAAGGAGAGTATCGCGAGCACTCTCTTATGTATGTGCAAAAACTTAAATTTCTTTACTTTACTTCCCTCCATACGCGACTCTATTTCCACAAACGCATTGTAAATGAAAAGCAAAATTAAGATAGAATCAGTTAAAGAGTACTTACCATGACCTCCAACGTTGTCAGCAGGCGCCCGTGAGTTCCGTTGCTAGATAAATGAATAGGTAAATTCTCTCTTCTCTCACAAGTTTTAACTTTACTTTGAATTCTTATTAGAATTTTGCGCGTTTTCTTTTACTAATCACATATATGTATATGCGTAAATTCTCGTTGCAACCAGAAAATGACAATACCCTATCTCATGGGGGGTTTTTTTTCTTTTTTTTTTTTTCTCTTTTTTTTGAACAGGTCTAAGCTTTCATTAGTTAATTCTCATTTAATTAAGTAGGTATATATATATATATATATGTATATATATTTTCTTTTATATTTTCTTTATTATTGCTATCAGTTACATTGTTTTTAAGTTCTATCTTTTTACAAGGAACCCACCAATCGTTGATTAAAAACTAAAATACCTACAATTCGCTTTGCTAGTGGAAAGCATGGCGCTACCAAATTAGGGTTTCTTGTTTAATTTTAAACGTAATTTACTCTTAAACATAATTAGGGAGTATATTGCAAGATAACCCCTTTTGAGAAATCAACACAAAATTAATTTGGATGTGAAAGAAGAAACAACTTTATATTAAATACATTTGTCTTGTTAATTGCTCCTAACTTTACTTTACAGATTTAGACGTTGCCAAATAATCATTTTATGGTGGATTTTAAAAAAACTGAGTTACCTCCTTTTGATAGGGAGCGTCTCATGAAATCACCTTGAAATAGCAATATTTTATAGTAATATATAGGTATTTGGTTTTAAGACCCAATATTACGAATTTTATATAAGAAACTTTATTGTATTTTTACTCCTATGCCCTTTGCTTTCGTTCGCTTAAGTTAATTTAGTCAAATTTCCATTTTTTTTTCTTCTATACCCATGTATTTATATACTTATATGCATTTGTGCACATGTTTAGATGCCGAGGAATATATTCACTTTCATAGCGGAAAATAAGTTAAAGTGTTTTTGTTTCGATAATTGTAAACTTTTACTGAAAATTATATTAAATTTTTAATTGTTTCCGCTTTTTTTTCTGTTGCTGTTGTGGTCTTTCTACATTTTCATTTTCTTTTATGTACACTTATATCAATATAGGTTTTTAGGTAACATTAAGGTAATGTTAAGACAACTTTTAGGGTAGTTTAAGTTAAATTTAAATTAGCCTTTTAGTTTTAGGTTCACATTAAATTAGTTTGTAAGCTAGTCTTAAAATCGCCCAAACAACTAAAACCTGAGGGAACTCTTGGGTGGCACGTGGTTCTGTCCGTAGACTGATGAAATTTGTCCATTTCGCTGCTTCAGGAACGCCGAGGAACTCCTTTCCAGCACTAGGGATTAATTATTACTTTTAATAGCCGCGGTTTATTATTTTTTCTTCCGTTTTATTAAAAATTTTTTTCTTAAGAATTATTTTTTTTTTCGTTTACCAATGACCGCGTTACTTGGTGACCATGCACCGTGGACAATAAAAAAATTAACTCACGAGAACGTCTTTACAGCTTCATATCTCCAACCAGAAAGAAGGAGATCAATTTTGCGGAAATCGATCGTGCTCTCCTCTATATCTCCTCCTTTCTCAAACCCATCATGCACGCAGTTAGACCGTTTGCCACAGGTGTTGCCACTCAATTATGTTTTGTAACTTTAACCATATGACGGCCAATGAAGCTAACTACCTACCTTTCTGATTTAGGACACACCTATGAATATTTCTATCAGAAAAGGTTTTCAAAAACTAAGCCGCGCTCACAAATCAGGTTCCGGGTAAACTATGTGGAGCATATATTTTGCACGGGAGCTGAAAAGGGCGGTAAATTAGCATGGCTGCATATCCTTCGCATGATATGTACCTAAGATCTTCCCGTCTAAGTCTTCCAAAACATAGTATGACGAACCCAGCTTTTCTCGAACCCTAGCCCTGAGAAATGTTTTCGAAAGCTTTGAATTAAATTGCTTCGCCATATTGCTTTGTGCAAAGTTCCTACGTAAAATCTCTTGCCCTGATTCGTATGTTATTTCCCGTGACCGTAGGTTATAATGATATTCATTGCGATCATGTGCTCTTTTCAGGTTTTGCCTAACAATATCTCGAATATCCAAAAGTTTGTCGGTACGTGTTTGATTGGTTTCTGCTATGCCCTCAGTGGTCATTTCAATATTCTTCAAAAGTTCATAAGAATCGCCGTGCATCACCATATGTTGACCAAATAAAACAAAATAAGGACTATAACCTATCGATTGGTGGAAGGAGTTCCGAAGTGCCGCATTTATGCTGCTAAGGTGGCAGTCCCATTCTCGCTGATCGCTTTGTATGTACGCCCTCAAGGCCGCATTTATGGAGCGATTCAAGCGCTCTGAAGCGTTGCTCTGAGGCGAATACACCGCAGTCAGCGTATGCTTGACCCCACACTTTGTCAAAAACGCATCGAACTCCTTCGACCGAAACTGACTACCATTGTCGCTTACCACAAATTCCGGTACACCAAACACATCAAAGACTTGCTCCTTCATAAACCTTACAATTGCACTTGTCGTGAACTTCTTTAAGGGGCACAGGAAACTGAATTTAGATAGGTGATCCAAAACAACCAGAATGCCTATAAATCCATTTTTCGATCTGGGAAAAGGACCGATTATATCAACATATAGGCGTTGAAATATCCGTTCTACGGGTTTAATCTTTCCCATTGGTGGACGTAAAACATTGGTAGGGTACTTCGTCATTTTACACACCTGACAGTTGTTCACATATTCTTTCACTGATCGGTATAAACCGGGCCAATAGAAGTAACGACGCACCCTTTCTACCGTTTTAGTTACACCTCCATGTGCGCTAGTGGGAATGTCATGCGCCTGCTTCAAAACCTCTGTTCGAAGAGATTTGGGAACAACCAATTTCCATGTAGCATTCTCCTCAACCGAATCGCCGGAATAGAACTCAGTACGATGATAAATGAATTTATCTGAGATTTTGAAGTCGGGATACTTTTCTGAATTCTCTAACAATTTCACCTTCAGTTCAACATACTCTGGTTCATCAAACGCTTCTGAAGCTAGATCGATGTCTGGTGCATAATCTATCTCAATGACCGCAACTATCTCATCCTCGCAGTGAACGCGTGAAAGAGCGTCGGGTACAACATTAGCACTGCCTTTCCTGTGCTCAATAGTGAAATGAAACCCCTGAAACTTTAACGCCCACCTGGCCAAACGTCCACTTAAGTCGGTTTGGTTCATCAACCAGCGCAAACTCGCATGATCAGTTATTACTGTAAATTGTTGCCCTTCCACATACGCTCGGAACTTTTTAATAGCCAGTACTGCCGCCAAACACTCACGTTCTGTCACGGAATAATTTTGTTGAGCCTTATTTAACTTTTGTGACATATACGCAATGGGTATCTCTACGCCTTCATCATTCTCTTGCGCTAGAACGGCACCCACGCCATGATCGCTAGCGTCGCATTGAATAATGAACGGTTTTTTAAAGTTAGGATTGGCTAAGAAAGGTGCAGTCGTAAGCTTGTCTCTAATGTCGTCAAAAGACCGTTGCGCTTCGTCTGACCAGGTAAAAGTCTTTGCCTTTTTCAGCAGTTCGGTCAAGGAATGCGTTACCTCAGCAAAATTGCGAATGAACCTTCTATACCAGCCTACCATGCCCAAAAATCTGCGAAGTTGCTTCACAGTTTTTGGTACCGGGTAGTCTGCTATAGCTGATACTTTTTCAATGTCTGTCTTTAGTGTTCCTTTCCCAACAACGTAGCCTAGGTAGCGCACCTCGTTTAAGCAAAACTTGCTTTTTGCGATATATATCGTAAGACCAGCTTTGCGGATGTGAGCGGCAACTTCTCTAAGTAACTTAATGTGATCTTCGAAACTCTCGGACAGCAGAAGCAGATCGTCTAAGTAAACGAAAACATTCTCTTTAAGATTGTATGGGATAACGCGATCCATCAACCTACACATCGTTTGGGGTGCATTGCACAGGCCGAACGGCATCACAGTGTATTGGTATAGTGGTCGATTTGGCACTGTGAAAGCCGTTTTTTCGCGAGAATTCATTTCCAGAGGGATCTGCCAGAAGGCATCTTTCAGGTCCAGACTAGAAATGAATTCCGCTCGTGGTAACCTGGACAATATACCCTCGATGTGTGGCAGAGGATACGCGTCTTTCACTGTAAGAGCATTAAGCTTTCTACTGTCTAAGCAAAGTCGCACCTTTCCAGGTTTACGGACTAAAACCACTGGTGAAGGCCACGGACTATTGGACTCCTCTATAACCCCAAGCGATAGCATACGGTCGATTTCGTCGCACATCAGTTTCTCTACTGCAGGCGAAATCGGAAAATGCCGTTGCTTGACGGGTTTAGATTCACCAACATCGATGGCATGCTCCACCAGTGAGGTTTTGCCGAGACCGTGTACTTCAAAACTTGGAAAACATGCTATAGCAGAGTTAAGGATAGATTCCTGTTGGCAATTTAAAGCGTGTCTATTGGGAACTGATCCACCTATACTAACTTCGCTAATAACATTTACTGCGATCTTAAATGCCTTCCAAAAGTCTATTCCAAGGTATAGATTTTGAACCAGAGAAGGGATTAAATAAAATTCGATCAGATGCGACTCAGACTTGTACGTCACGTTGAGTTTTATTATACCCGCCACATCTTGTCTAGAACCGTCTGCTGTTCGAACACATGACCGTATCCTTTTAACGCCTTTGTCTTCAGCTAATAGCTCAGTTGCTAAATCAGCACCGATACAACTAACTGGCGCTCCTGAATCAAGCAATCCAAGGTAGGTTTTATTAAAAATAGTTACTGAAGCATATGGTCTAAGATCATTTGCTTGTTGGAAGATTTGAGAAATGGAACTTAAACTCTTTTGTTTCGACTTTATTGTCGACCAAAACTTACCTGCTCTCTCCGCAGATCGAGTACGTTTAAAGATCTCTTCTCGTGTTTGTCGGTAAGCTAAAAGTCTTTGATGGAGTGGTTTAATCGGGAACAACGGTGGAATAGGTCTGGAAACTTGTCTATCATTTTTAAGGATGGTTACAGGAATGTTCGATTCTCGGCACCCGATTGTCAGTTGGGATGTCTGCTCCTGTTGCCGACATCCCTCACTCGGTTTTCCGAACTGTTACATTTAGGGCAATTCGGTAAGAAGAACGCGATCAGCCCGCAGCCGTAACAGAAAACGCGCCTAGGTTTGATACACTTTTTATAGTCGTGTCCAAGTTCGTCACAGTTCCAACACTTTCTAGGTTCCACTGAATTGGGAACATGGTTGCTATCGAGAGCAGAAACTTCTTCTAAATCAACTTCTTCCACCTCTGCTACCTGCCTTCGTTGCCCATAAAACGGCCTCGTTTGTTGAGATTTTCCTTGCATCTCAGCGAAAAGATTTTCGCGTCGTCGACAGGATCTTCGCAGCTCGAATATAGTGCGAATATCCAAATGCAAAAGCTCTAAACGAATGTCCGGTTGTAAATTCCGTATAATAGTTTCAACCATCTCGTGTTCAGTTAAAGGTCTACGCAATCCGTCTGCTATATTCATAATCGAATCAAGATAGGTCTCAAACGATTCCCCACTTTTCTGCTTCCTATTACGAATAGTCTCTAATATATCGAAATCTGTTCTAAAATCTTTGAAGTATCTACGCATGTCATCGCATATGTCTGCCCAATCAAGTGCGTTTGCTGAACGATGATAACGCCAGAACCAGCGTTTGGCCTTGCCTTCAAACAGCACATGAATGTTTTGACATAATATATTGAAATCCCCACGAAGAGTAGACCGAGTTAAAGCGTTAACCCTATATATAAACTCATCTACCGTAATGCTATCGAGCGACCCGTCAAATGATAGTTTCCAACCGGAAACTATCTTCGCAGCTACAGATACTGGAAGAGTATCCCCATTAGAACGAAAACGTACAGCATTCACGTTCTCGCGATTTTCGTGAACAGAAGGTAACCCATTTTCAACTACTACTCGATGGTTTTCAGTACCGGGACGCGACGCGTTCAAATTCAGGTTACTCAAGTTACTTCCAAGAGAATCTGCTACTGCCCTACTGATCTCCTCTCGTATTTGTCTAGATGCACGTTCTTCGTATTCCCTGAAGGACTCTTCTAACATACTCCGCATATGCCTTTGATTAACACCCTGACCTGAGGGTTGCGGACTTCGTGTATGATTTCCACGATTCCTACCACGCCAATTCCCCTGGTTCGGTATACGAGTATTTGATGACAATTCGTTACCCCTAGACCTTGTCAACGGACCCTCTCGTCTTGGTATTGCACCTTGACTAGTAGAAGCATCTAAACTTGTTGTTGGATCTTGCTCGTTGAAACTTTTTAAAGATTCGGTTTCACACGAGCGCCTACATAAAGGACAAGCATTATTTTCAGTCAACCACCTAGTTATGCAAGCTCGATGGAATATATGTTGGCAAGGAGTCATGCAACCATTCTCTTCGGAGATTTCCTCGTTACAAATGGTACATATTCCATACTGACCATTTAAGTTCACTAAATCATCAGAGCTATGCCGAACTGCCATTATTATTTTCTAACCAAAAAAAATCAACTAATCAAAAAAAAATTTTTTTTTTTCTCTAAATTTTACACCCTGCTCTTTGCAAATTTAATGTAAAAGAATGAAATATAAATTGTTGTACTAAGTAGCTTTCCGCATCTGAATAAAAAGGGATGTGAGAGTGATTCTAGTTAAGCCTTCGTCCGTGGAAAATATTGGTTCGATCTAGCATTCCCGTTTAAATTAACTATTAAATTGAATTAAAATAAATTCTTTATAACCGGTATCAACACTCAAAGCAGTGTTTGACTGATATTTCCACATTATGTGAATTTATTTTACCCCCCCTCGACATTAGTTTGTTGCTTGACTGGTTACGGAACCGGTGAAACCCCAGTTGCCCCAATTCCAAGTCATGACATCAGAATTAAAAGAAAATATATGTTTATAATAATTCGATTAGATTGCGAAAGGTTAGATTAACTAATTTAAGTTAACTCTTCCTAATTCCAAACACCTCCAATCAACTGAAAACTAGAAGTTCTTCTTAATTGGTTAGTAAATAGGCCAAAGCTATCGTTGATACTAAATTCCAAATCAAGAGCAAATTCCCAAAAAAATACAAATTTTATAAAGGACCTCAAGAGATAAACCTCTTAGGGGCCCCACACTTGGACGCCATTTTTTGTGATGGAGTTAACCTGACTAAGCTACCTCTGACGAGGTCCTGTACGTGACGAAGCGTGCATGCTAGCTAAAACCAGGTCTGAGCTCGCCGGGTTGGGGTGGTCCTTGCTTGTCACATGTGTACAGGGGTCAACCTAACACACAAAAGAAATTCATGCACATATTTGAATAGAACCAGGCAAAATAAATCTAAACACTTTAACCCCGAAAATCCCTAAAGATAAGACAGACAACCGGAAACGGAATAAACCGGTGATGCAGCCGATCGAACCCGGGAAGCAATAAAGCCGCTTCCTTTCTCTCCTCCTACCCAACCATGAGAAATATTTTTTTTTTTTGACGTTAATCCCTAAACCCAACCATGAGAAATATTTTTTTTTTTGACGTTAATCCCTAAACCCAACCATACCTAAAGAAGACCTAGATCACCTCACATCCCTTTTAAATAAAAAAATTAGCACCGATTCATTTTAAAATGTTACAATTCATTTACATATTTATTCAAGTTTTATATGTACGTATATAAATGTTGCTTTAATTTAGTCAAATCGCTGAACAATATTTCAGAGGTTTTAAATTAACATTTTCGAGCATCCCTAATACATTCGGGATATTTATCAACATTTATAAATTAAGTTACATACATACGCATTACGCTATGCATTCCTAATTTCCAATTTTAAACAGAAACAGAACTAATGAATATGTTATAATGTATGTATGTAATTCTAATTGGAATCGAAGAAAGAAAAAAAAATACCTCAAAGAGAAAAAAAAAAACTTTAGTAGTGGCAACGACAAATAGTTATAACTATGCCGATAGTTATAAAATAGAAGGAGAGTATCGCGAGCACTCTCTTATGTATGTGCAAAAACTTAAATTTCTTTACTTTACTTCCCTCCATACGCGACTCTATTTCCACAAACGCATTGTAAATGAAAAGCAAAATTAAGATAGAATCAGTTAAAGAGTACTTACCATGACCTCCAACGTTGTCAGCAGGCGCCCGTGAGTTCCGTTGCTAGATAAATGAATAGGTAAATTCTCTCTTCTCTCACAAGTTTTAACTTTACTTTGAATTCTTATTAGAATTTTCCGCGTTTTCTTTTACTAATCACATATATGTATATGCGTAAATTCTCGTTGCAACCAGAAAATGACAATACCCTATCTCATGGGGGGTTTTTTTTCTTTTTTTTTTTTTTTTTTTTCTCTTTTTTTTGAACAGGTCTAAGCTTTCATTAGTTAATTCTCATTTAATTAAGTAGGTATATATATATATATATATGTATATATATTTTCTTTTATATTTTCTTTATTATTGCTATCAGTTACATTGTTTTTAAGTTCTATCTTTTTACAAGGAACCCACCAATCGTTGATTAAAAACTAAAATACCTACAATTCGCTTTGCTAGTGGAAAGCATGGCGCTACCAAATTAGGGTTTCTTGTTTAATTTTAAACGTAATTTACTCTTAAACATAATTAGGGAGTATATTGCAAGATAACCCCTTTTGAGAAATCAACACAAAATTAATTTGGATGTGAAAGAAGAAACAACTTTATATTAAATACATTTGTCTTGTTAATTGCTCCTAACTTTACTTTACAGATTTAGACGTTGCCAAATAATCATTTTATGGTGGATTTTAAAAAAACTGAGTTACCTCCTTTTGATAGGGAGCGTCTCATGAAATCACCTTGAAATAGCAATATTTTATAGTAATATATAGGTATTTGGTTTTAAGACCCAATATTACGAATTTTATATAAGAAACTTTATTGTATTTTTACTCCTATGCCCTTTGCTTTCGTTCGCTTAAGTTAATTTAGTCAAATTTCCATTTTTTTTTCTTCTATACCCATGTATTTATATACTTATATGCATTTGTGCACATGTTTAGATGCCGAGGAATATATTCACTTTCATAGCGGAAAATAAGTTAAAGTGTTTTTGTTTCGATAATTGTAAACTTTTACTGAAAATTATATTAAATTTTTAATTGTTTCCGCTTTTTTTTCTGTTGCTGTTGTGGTCTTTCTACATTTTCATTTTCTTTTATGTACACTTATATCAATATAGGTTTTTAGGTAACATTAAGGTAATGTTAAGACAACTTTTAGGGTAGTTTAAGTTAAATTTAAATTAGCCTTTTAGTTTTAGGTTCACATTAAATTAGTTTGTAAGCTAGTCTTAAAATCGCCCAAACAACTAAAACCTGAGGGAACTCTTGGGTGGCACGTGGTTCTGTCCGTAGACTGATGAAATTTGTCCATTTCGCTGCTTCAGGAACGCCGAGGAACTCCTTTCCAGCACTAGGGATTAATTATTACTTTTAATAGCCGCGGTTTATTATTTTTTCTTCCGTTTTATTAAAAATTTTTTTCTTAAGAATTATTTTTTTTTTCGTTTACCAATGACCGCGTTACTTGGTGACCATGCACCGTGGACAATAAAAAAATTAACTCACGAGAACGTCTTTACAGCTTCATATCTCCAACCAGAAAGAAGGAGATCAATTTTGCGGAAATCGATCGTGCTCTCCTCTATATCTCCTCCATTCTCAAACCCATCATGCACGCAGTTAGACCGTTTGCCACAGGTGTTGCCACTCAATTATGTTTTGTAACTTTAACCATATGACGGCCAATGAAGCTAACTACCTACCTTTCTGATTTAGGACACACCTATGAATATTTCTATCAGAAAAGGTTTTCAAAAACTAAGCCGCGCTCACACTACCTCAGAGTTTAAGGAATTTGCAGTGGCCGACTCATTCCAAAACCTTTAATATATAGTGCGATTTGCCTAACATGTTATGGGGGTATTTCATAGTCTATATTAATATAAGAGAAACTTATCTTTCCTGATAGTGGACCAAGGACCGAACTATTAAAAAAAAATGGATTGTGCAAATTGTTTGAAATTTGTCCAAGAGTACTTCCTTGAATAGCTTGTTATTACAAAATACTGTCTTTTTGGTCAGTAGACCTGGACAACTGGTTCAATGATTCAAAAATCCCTTACATATGGTACGATTTTCATACTAGTAACTAGATCAGGGGTTGACTTTTTGTAATAAATCGTATTAATGCTGCGATTTTCTTGATATTTGCCTAGCTTAATCTTTGAGAAACTTTTCTTTCCGGCAAGTGAACTAGCGGCCGACTTATTCCAAAAAATTTAATGTATGATACGAATTCCTTGAAATTTGAATAGCTTATTAGATGAGGGAGAAACTTCTATTTCTCGAAACTTGACCAGAGAACGATGTATTCTTAAAAAAAAAAAAATAGTGCGAATTGTTAGAAATTTGTTGAACGGTACTTTCTTGATTAATGGACCAGTTGTCGACCGATTCGAAAGACTCTTATTTATGGTACGATTTATTTAAAATATAGTACAGGGCTTCCTTTTTTACGAGCTTAATATTTGAGGTTTTTACTTTCCGGCAAGAGGACCAGGGTCCGAACAATTTGTTCGTGATTTATTTGAATATCACTTTATAAAAACGAATTCAAAATGCAAAACTTATAACTCAAAATCGTGAATGGTAAGTAGATTTCAATTGCATATGTTGGCCTGTTTCTGATATAAAGACAGGAATGTAGACCGGGGTGGCCTTAGAATATGTTCTCGCAAAATGGGTATCAAATTGGGTGTGTAAGTGAAGGTTTTGATAAGGAGCAGTAGGAAGTAGAGCGAGAGAGAAAGGTAGAGTTATGCGAAAAGCGGTTGGTATAAAAATAGAAAAAGGAAATCATAAGAAAGGATTGGGAATTGAAGAGGATGAAAGAGATAAAGGGAAGAGGAAGAAAAACATAAAGAGGGTGGAGAAGAGGAAATTAAAAGTGCGAAGGGGAAAGGAAGGGAAGGAGATAATGAATAGAGAGAGTTTAAAGAAAGAAATAGAGCGTAGAGTAGAGAAAAATGTAGAAAGTGTAGAAGAGGGGTTACGAAGGAAATACAATAATCAAACATGGAGAGTAGGAGGGAGAGGCAAGAAGATGCAAACATTTTTGTTTTTTTTTGCAAAAGCTACAATGTGTCAAAGGCCTCTTTTTACTGGTACAGCAGACACATAGCAGGGAGGCATATTATGGGGCACTAGAGCAACTTAAAGATCTTTCCATATCTTGCATACAACAAATTAGCGATTTTTTAAACTTGACATAAGTTAGTTTCGTACAGTTTCATAGTGGTATATGAAAACAAAGATATTGAAATTATTCGGTCAGGTAAAGCAGTTATTCCATATTTGGTATGAGATTCCATATATGATGAAGAAAAAGTAATGAGAAAGAAACAAACCAATTTTCGGGCAGGACCAAGTTTGCCGTCTACTCAAGTCTACTTGTTAATATAAAGTAAAGAAAAAAAGACGAGAAAATAACCTTATATAATAAAAACGAATTTTCTTTCCCTCATCATTTTATCGTCCATTGTATTTAAGTTCATAGATAGAAAATTGTTGTCCAAAATGATTTATATTGTACGTATATGTGAATAAATGTGTGGCTTAGCTAAATATAAACCAAGGAATAGACCATTAAACTACAAAAGTCCTCAGTTGAAAAAGCATAAAATTGCATTATAGTCCTTTGAGACTTAAGTAAGCTGTGAGTAAGTTAAGCCATTGGCTTCTTTTCTGTGCTGAAAACTGTTGGATACTCTGAGTTTTGGTTTGTTTAAACGTGTATGTGTGTGTGTTTGCAGTTTACTTAGGGTAACATAGAGCTTCCACTTGGGTTTGTGCTCATAAATGCAATTTTGTCACATTTAGCGCAGAAATGAATTATTTTCGAAAAAGGTTTTGGCAGAAAAAATATGATATTTGACCAAAGTACGCTTGAAAGTGTTTGGAAGTAAGTCAAGCATTAAAATTTTTGGTTTGACTAAAATATAAGAAAGTTAGTATAAAGATTATAAATGAAAGAGCTTTTAGTGAAAATTTGTTGAAGAATTTAATTAGCAATTATCAAATGAAACAGTAATGTACCAGTTGAAAAAAAAAAAATTAGAACTGAAAAATATTCATATGATCTGTGGTTGTTGTTGGTGTATATTCTTTGCATAGTGGCCAGTAAGTCGCAGCGGCAGCTTGGGAAAATCGCCATTCCTGAGTCAAAGCAATAATAAACCAGTGAGGGCGCGCTGAAATGGAGCTGGAGTACTGCATGGAACTGCAAGTCAAACAATATTGATGCATGCTGCTCTCTGCTTTCATTACGCTCACAACACTTGCAGTGTCAATGTGAATAGTATACGGAGTTTCCCTTTATAATTTCTTTAAGCTACTCTTAGAAGATCCTTAGCTATCTTTGGCGCTGTAAATTACTAAATGTAATCTCATACCTTACAGCGTACGTAGGCGGCCAGGTGGCCATTATCACTCCTATAGGAAACTACCCAATTTTGCAATCCCACCTCAACTGTCGAATTTTGTAATAGAACTTCTGGGCATTATGGTATTACCTGGCAACTGCAACTTCTTTGTTCTTGGTAGGCGTCGCTCATTTTTCTTTGCATCACGTGAACGCTCCTATGTACAACCCCAGGTACGCGGCGTGGCTCTATAGGCAACATCTTTCTTTTAAGCAACGCCAACTTCCAAACGATTGTAGCGCTCTTTGCAGCTCTATGATACTCGTAGCGGCGCTAAGTACTGAGTAAGAAATGTGCTCCCATTTCTCGGCTACATCGTCAGGCCGTATATTGCCGTCAATGAGTTTTCGTGAGTAGTAAATGTTCCTTGCGTAATTGTAATCCCTTTCTTTAATTCACAAATCTGTGTGCCTATCTTGGGTAATACAAGAAACTAATCTTACTCGATATCTGACCATCACACCACATCCACGGTGTGATCGATTTGGTAACGCGTTCTTCAATAATTAGACAGACAAAGAATTGGCGTATCTTTTCCTGATAGACCTTGGTACTGAGGATGACTCTGTTTCGACCCCCTGTACAGCTTGGTTGCGTAATCTCTTTCATGTAGCTCCAAGTTGCGCAATCCTTACCATAGCAACTGCTGTAAATGTCAATTCTGTCTTAACCCGTTCAAAGGCATGAACCAGCTAAGTAGGATGGGCTAGGTTAAGAGGGCGTGAATGAAAATTCCCCATACTTGCACTCGGAGTAATTTTTGTCCATTGGGAGTGAGCGCCACATTCGTTCAGTTATATGACGATCCTCAACCAACCACTCGTGTCCTCACTTGTTTCTTCAAAGCGAGTTTGTTGGTATGTGGTCACTGTCGAAATGCCCTTGAAGAGTTATTCAGCTTGAGAAGGAAGCTATTTTCTTTCGTATCCAAACATGACCCTAAGTACCTTGAGACCTCGCAATCATCCCAGTTGGTTCACACCAAGTTCATTATCCTAATCTCATAGTTCTCAATTTTTCTCAGGAGATAACCCAACAATGGTTCAACGGGATTTCCGTATATCCTGGCCATGTCAACTGCAAATTCATTCTTTTCGATATCGCTGTGCCCAGAAACCCAGCAAAGGGAGACATTGAGATGCCTTATGATTGCTAGTGATGCTCGACACTGAAATCAAGCAGGTTCTCTTAATATAATTACCTTTAAAACCTTCATGCTGAAATCTACTCCTCAAGTTTCTTTTTGAACTTTTCTTGATAATTTTCCACTAATCAAATTTCTTATTTACACTCCCTTTTTACGTTTTGAACTAATTAAAAAGCTTCCCTTCTTGCTCAGGTGTGGCTAAAAGTAAATATGTAATACTGCAACAAAAAGAAATACGGGAATCTTATCTGCATGAGTACTTACATGAGCACGCTCGTCACGACTTTTTCTCACTACCAAAGGTGGAAAGGTAAACAAGCGTTGCGGAAAATGACGAAAATGACGAAAATGACCTGCTTCCGTTTACAAGACTAAAAAAGCCCATTTTAATTACGACGCCACTGCGTCTGATCAAAAAAAAAAATAAATAACAAGTAAGGAAGGCTAAGTTTGGGTGAAACCGCACATTACATACTCAGTTGAGAGCTGTGGAGACAAAATAAGGGAAAATCACCATGTAGTAAAAAGAACCTAGGGTAACCCTGGAATGTGTTTGTATGACACGTGTATCAAATGGAAGGTATTAAAGAGTATTTTAAGAGGGAGTGGGCCATAGTTCTATAGATGGACGCCATTTAGGGATATCGCCATAAAGGTGGACCAGGGCTGACTCTAGAATATGCTTGTACGATATGGGTATCAAATGAAAGGTGTTAATGAGTATTTTAAAAGGGCGTGGACCTTAGTTCTATAGGTGGACGCCTTTTCGAGATATCGCCATAAAGGTGGGCCGGGGGTGACTCTAGACTTTGTTTGTACGATATAGGTATCAAATGAAAGGTGTTAATGAGTATTCTAAAAGTGAGTGGCCCTTAGTTTTATAAGTGAAGGCGTTTTCGAGATATCGAGCAAAATGTGGACCAGAGTGATCCAGAACATCATCTGTCGGGTACCGCTAATTTATTTATATATGTAATACCACGAACAGTATTCCTTCCAAGATTCCAAGGGCTTTTGATTCCGCCCTGCAAAACTTTTTCATATTCTTCTACTTAATATGGTAGGTGTCACACCCATTTAAACAATTTTTTTTTCTAAACGTATATTTTGCGTCAATAGACCAATACAATTACCATGTTTCATCTCTTTTTTCGTATTTGGTATATAATTATGGCATTTTTTTCATTTTTCGTATTTTTCGATATCGAAAAAGTGGGCGTGGTCATAGTCGGATTTCGGCCATTTTTTACACCAATACAAAGTGAGTTCAGATAAGTACGTGAACTGAGTTTAGTAAAGATATATCGATTTTTGCTCAAGTTACCATGTTAGCGGCCGAGCGGAAGGACAAACGGTCGACCGTGTATAAAAACTGGGCGCGGCTTCTACCGATTTCGCCCTTTTTCACAGAAAACAGTTACCGTCCTAGAATCTAGCCCCTACCAAATTTCACAAGGTTTGGTAAATTTTTGTTCGACTTATGGCATTAAAAGTATCCTAGAAAAATTAAATGAAAAAGGGCGGAGCCACGCCCATTTTGAAATTTTCTTTTATTTTTGTATTTTGTTGCACCATATCATTACTGGAGTTAAATGTTGACATAATTTACTTATATACTGTAAAGATAATAACTTTTCTTTTAAAATTTGACTTAAAAAATTTTTTTTTAAAAGTGGGCGTGGTCGTTCTCCGACTTTGCTAAGTTTTGTTAAGCATACATATAGTAATAAGGGTAACGTTCCTGCCAAATTTCAATATGATATCTTCAACGACTGCCAAATTACAGCTTGCAGAACTTCTAAATTACCTTCTTTTAAAAGTGGGCGGTGCCACGCCCATTGTCCAAAATTTTACTGGTTTTCTATTCTGCGTTATAAGTTCAACGCACCTACCAAGCTTCATCGCTTAATCCGTATTTGGTAATGAATTATCGCACTTTTTCGATTTTTCGAAATTTTCGATATCGAAAAAGTGGGCGTGGTTATAGTCCGATATCGTTCATTTTAAATAGCGATCTGAGATTTGTGCCCAGGAACCCACATACCAAATTTCATCAAGATACCTCAAAATTTACTCAAGTTATCGTGTTAACGGACAGACGGACGGACGGACGGGCGGGCGGACATGGCTCAATCGAACTTTTTTTCGATACTGATGATTTTGATATATGGAAGTCTATATCTATTTCGATTCCTTTATACCTGTACAACCAACCGTTATCCAATCAAAGTTAATATACTCTGTGAGCTCTGCTCAACTGAGTATAAAAAGGTTATACAAAAATTAAAAGAAAATATGCTGCAAAATCAGCTAAATTGAAAAACAGCAAAAATTGCAGAAAGGCATTTTAACGGTCTCACGCTTACACGCATACAAACGCAATTTACTTTGGCTTCCGCTAACAATGATTTTTTTTCACTTAGGTATTCAGCAAAGACAAAGATAACGACGACACAAAAAATGAGTATCTAAGCGCACTCAAGTAGCAAAAAGGTACTGAATGAAGTGCTAAGATGCGAAAAAAAAATTGCAAAAAAACTTATGAAAGAAAGTGTGGCCTTAAAGTTCAACGAGCAGTAGTGTTTTTGATGGCTGGGTGATTAAAAAATTTTACAAATTAGTTTAAAATATTTTTATTTCTAATATAAAATTAAATTCGTTGGTAGATTTGATGTCGGTAACTATGTAGCCTTGTAACCCCACTTGCTGTTGACACACCATTTCCACATGGATTTTAGAAAGAGTTAATTGGATTTAATAAACGTTGAAAATATCTAAATTTCCTTTTTTTTTTAAATCCAATCTCTGATTCCAAAATAAATTTGAAACAGCGAATAACTGGCAACTCGATTTTAGAAAATGTAAGTTGGATAGTTCCGAACTATCGGAAATCCAGGCACTATCTAACTATGTAGTTCTTATTTGGTACTTTAGGTCTATTTCTTAACCAGTGGCTTTAATCACTAATTACTGACATCTCAACAGGGTGGATGTTCGTTCGAAGTACGTTTGGTGCTCAACAGGTAAATACGCGCCTAAGTCAACACTGAAATCAAGACTTTTGGTACAATGTGTGACAGAATGTTCATTTTTGACACTTAGATGGTAGCGAAATCAACACAAGATTCGAGAAATGCTATGGACTTTCTCCAACTATTGCAGCTCATTGCTCCAATAGAATGAACCATCAGCCAGTGAGGAAGTCCTTCAAAGCCAGGAAACATGCCGAACAGCAAATCTTCTTAAAGATCTTCCGTCCATATATCTTTCCATTTAATGCCTGCTTTCCCTCTCGTGCCCAACGGTAGCGGCATTGCCCTTGCCTATTCAGATTATCCTGCATGTTATTTATTTATTTTTTTTTTTTCAAGAAAGAAAATTATATATGTCGTATATTTGATTGTAACATGATGTAGGCAGGGTGCATTTATTTTGATTTTTACCGATGACCAAAAAGGCAAAACGTTCTCCAGAAAAAAATTTCGATTATGCAACAGGTAACGAAGTCTAAGTTCGGGTGAATCCGAATATTGCATACCCAACTTTACATGAAATGCTGTTGTTGTTTGTTTTGTGTGCTTAATAGTGTTACAAGGCTGCGCAATAATACATATACATATTGTAACGAATTTACAGCAAATCCTCTTATTCGCAACCTTCTTTTAACGTTCGTATCGCTAAACTGTTGAATAAATAACTCAAATATTTAATAATGCAAAATGGCATTTATTAAAGTACGTCACAATAACACTGATAATTCACAACCAATATCTTGCTTAAATAATACTGCTATTGCTCGACAGATGGATTGCTTAAATCAAACTGATTGTCGCGCCTCTACTGTTGCTGCCTTTTATAGTGTTTGGTTTCCTCGTTGATATTTCTAGGCGGTTCTGTTCTAGAATCTACTAGTAGGTTATCTGCTATAAGTTTCTCAGCTATAACTACAGATGCACAAGTTTTATAGCTTCTATCACAGCTCATGCGCGTGTGTTTGTGCATTGCTTCTCCGCTGCGTGTACATACATATGTGTAGACATAATGATTGAATTATTGATGTGCATACACGTCACTGCTTAGCATCGGCTTAGAGATGACAGTACCCCTTAGTGTTTCTAATATTCGTAACACTGCCCTCCACCTAAGTCTGAAAATTCCCGATCAGACAAATCTCTCGATCTAACCGCTGCTAGGCTCTCCAAATGAACCACCCTTCCCGTGGGTTCCCAATTGTTTGTATGCGGTAGATGACATTACTGATCCTCTTCACAACTCTGTACGGGCCTTCCCAACTGCACCGATATTTGGATGGAACACCTTTCCGCCGGTGAAGGTTGCACTCCACTCCACGAAACCTTCCGAATTAAATTTCTTGTCGTGCCAATGTTTCATCTTACTATTCATTATCCTGGGCCGTTCCATCATACTCTGTTCTTTGGCCAATTAAGAACTATTTCGTAGAGCCTGCTCTTGGCGGATTGACATTGTATCATCAGTATCGTCTTAACGTTTGACAAGAGTAGTGCGCGCTGGCTTGAAACCACCCTTGCATTATTTCTGGAAAATTCTTTCAATCGTTTTACTGCGTCCATTAGGGTTTGTCAATGCCAGAATTTTCCTCGCAGGTACCTTTGGTTTTGATTTGTTTGACCCATTCGTTCCATCAACCCTTGCCCGATCTGCTGCCTTTGACTTTTGTGGTCTTTGTCGAATCTCTTTCACCAGCACTCGATTACTGCTGAACCCTTCTTCTAAACTGGAGTTAAGTGGCACATCCTGGTTCTCATAGCGCATAATCTTTCTCGGCGTATCGATCCTGATGTCATGGTCAACTAAGAAGTCCACTCCCAATATGACTTCATCAACGATCGCCGCCACAACGAATTTATGTAGAGCCATGACATTCCCAATTAAGACTTCACAGATCACTTCTCCGTGGACTTGGTTATACTCGCCAGTGACCGTACGCAACCTTGCTCCAGGTAACGGTTTTACTCTCCTGTTGACCAAGTCAGATCGGATTATGGAATGAGATGCGCCCGTATATACAGTCAGTACACACTCCTTGCCTTCCAGCTTTCCTTTCATGGCAAGACTGCTCGATTTTCTTCCAATTTGCGACACAGATATCACAGGACATTCAATGACTGGGTCAAGTTTTCGTTCTTTACATCTGACACGCTCTCGCTCATCTCCTCCAGCTTTGCGTTTACGGCCACCCACATTGTTGGAACTATTAGGACCAATATCGCAATGACGTGCAATGTGACCGGGCTTCCCGCATTTGAAGCATTTGATAACTCTTCCACTACGCTTTTGCGATCCTTTCAGCGCCTCCAATATTGCGTCTACCCACTCTGGCCTTTCTACTTCCACACGGCGTGCTTTGAAAACTGGCTTACACAGAAGCGACGCTGTTTCCTGAATCAGAGCTTGTGACACCGTTTCTACGAATGTTGGCTTCGGGTTTGCGTATGTAGCTCGCTTTGTTTCGACGTCCCGTATGCCATTCATAAAGCTCTGAATCTTTACCCTTTCAGTGTATTCCACGGGTGCGTCCGCATTTGCGAGATGAGCCAATCTTTCAACATCCGAGGCAAACTCATGCAAAGTCTCATTCGCTCTTTGGTAACAGTTTTGCAACTCAATTTGGTATACCTGTTTTCTATGCTCGCTTCCATAACGTCTCTCGACAGCGGCCATCAATGCTTCATAGTTGTTCCGCTCTCCTTCGGGAATCGTCTGTAGGATTTCGGCTGCTGGCCCTTTCAATGCCACGAACAGAGCTGCGACTTTATCTTCAGCATTCCAGTTGTTCACTGCTGCGGTCTTCTCAAACTGTAGCTTAAAGACCTGAAAAGGAACAGAACCGTCAAAGGATGGTGTCTTTACGTTTGGATTGCTTGCTGAAACAGCCGGGCGATGTAGTTGTAATTGCTCCATACGACCTTTTAAATCATCGAATTCTGCCAGAAATTGTGCGATTTTTGCATCCTGCGATTCAAGTTTTGATGATACCCTTGCTTCCTGTGCCTCCAGCTGCGAGGATATGCGGGTTTATTGTGCTTTCAAATGCTCTGCCATGTACGTCTTCTGTTCTTCTAACTGTGTTTCCATCTTGGTTGTTATCTGTGTCGACATTTCTGAAATTCGCGTTTCTTGTGCTTCAATCTTTGATGTTATGCGTGTCTCCTGCGATTCCAGTTGAGATGCCATATATGTCTTCTGTTCTTCCAATTGAGATGACATTTGCGACGACATTGATGTTACTGTCGATGTGTGTGCAGATATTGCAGCCAATATCATGTTCAAATCTGTGCTCGTAACTGTCTGCGATGTTTAATTTTTCTCTTCAATTTTTGTTGTCTCCTCGCCATCAATATGAAAGACATACTCTTCCACGTTAATTCCTTCTGCTTCCATTGCCTCTCGTAGTAGTGCCTGAAGTTCGAGTTTAATGCCGCTTGTATTCAATCCACGGGACTCCAACTCCTTCTTCAGTTGCTGGATCTTCAATTCACTGAACTTTGCCATGTCCAAGTTGTATTCAAAATCTTCGGAATATATTCAACGTTCGTATAGCTAAACTGTTGAAGAAATAACTCCAATATTTAATATGCAAAATGGCCTTTATTAAAGTACGTCACAATAACACTGATAATTCACAATCAATAGCTTGCTTAAATAATAATGCTATTGCTCGACAGATGGAATGCCTAAATCAAACTGATTTTCGCGCATCTACTGTTGCTGCCTTTTATAGTGTTTGGTTTCCTCGTTGACATTTCTAGGCGGTTATATTCTAGAATCTACTAGTTGGTTATCTGCTATAATTTTCTCAGCTATAACTACAGATGCACAATTTTTATAGCTCCTCTCACAGCTCATGCGCGTGTGTTTGTGCGTTGCTTCTCCGCTGCATGTACATATGTGTAGATATAATGATTGAATTATTGATGTGCATACACGTCACGGCTTAGCATCAGCTTAGATATGACAGTATCCCTTAGTGTTGGTAATATTCGTAACAATATGTTTCTTCGTCTTGATCGAAGGAACCTATAGCCAAAATTTGGTGATGATTGAAATGTGGGAAATACGTTTCCATAGGGAACACACACACAGAATTTGATTTTTATAGAAGATGTAGATAGACTGAAGCTAACAAATTTTTTTAACGGCGACAGATCACTACACGTCCAAATGGAATAACATCCAAACTCGACAATGCATTCAAAATTTAGGTGTTAAAATAATCTAAGTTTGTACGGCAGCCATAGTTCTGAAAAATCTCATTTGTAGGGAAGGTGCCCCCCTTTTTTCCCAATTCCACATTTTAGTGGAGGTGTTAGGTCGTAACGTCATATAGCTCCTTACCAATTTTCATCATCCTACCATTCCTACATCCAGAGATATTCTGTATGATATATATTCCATTTCTTGGTAGTGTTAGGTATTGACTTCATATAACTCCTTACTAAATTTAAATGTTCTGGCATGTATACCTTCAGAGTTATGCAATACCAAAGATTCCATTTGTTTGAGAGGGGCCACGCCCTTTTTATATATCGAAATTATATTTAGCCTAAAACCTTCGTGTTGATCGAAGGAACCTTCAGCTAAAATTTGGTGATGATTGAAGTGTGGGAAATACGTTTCCATAGCGAACACACACAGAATTTGAGTTTTATATATATAGATTGACTATAATAAGACTAGGATAGATTTGAGTCTGTCATCTTCCAAAAAAATCGGATAAACAAAAATGAATGTGTGTGTGTTTTAAAGGCGCGCAAACAACCCAAACGATCTTCACAAAATCTTCAGGGTAGGTTCACGTTGTTACCCTATATTTTTCTGGCCATATAAAATTTTGATAGGCTGAGCGAAGTCAGCCCCTATTGGCAAATATGAAAATTCGCTTTTCCAGTATTCGGTATAGAAATTATAAATATTAAAAATAAGTAGTATAGGTGAAGCGAGTATAAATGAAATTCAAAGTAGGAGCAAGAGTGAAAGTTGATGTAGGAATAAGTGGGATTGAATCAAAAATTTTATACTAACTAAATTTGCTGTCGTATATGTTGTAACGAATTTTGGGAAATTCCTCTTATTTGCAACCTGCTACTAACGTTCAAATCACTAAACTTTTGAATAAATAACTCCACTATTCAATAATGCAAAATGGCCTTTTTTAAAGTACTTCACAATAACACTTCTACTGCTCGACAGATAGCGTGCTTACATCAAACTGAATCCATGATTGCTAAGATTGCGCTCTTT
The DNA here is from genome assembly GCF_040869045.1 of Eurosta solidaginis. Lineage (NCBI taxonomy): Eukaryota > Metazoa > Arthropoda > Insecta > Diptera > Tephritidae > Eurosta > Eurosta solidaginis. The sequence continues at coordinate 377,874,667 of NC_090319.1, forward strand.
TATACTCTTCGATTTCCTCGTTCCATACTTCTAGGCATTTCAAGAATTTACTTAGTTACCAGCTATAAAATTATAACTACAGGTGCACGAAGTGTGCGTGTATATGTGAGTGATACTTGCACAAATAATGCCCACTTTTGGGAGTATCTCAGATATATGCATGTGTTTGTGCGTTGCTCTCCGCTGCTTGTATGGACATATGTGTAGACATAATGATTAATTTGGTTATGTGCATACAAGCCACTGGTCAGTATCGGCTTAGAGATGATGTTGTTGTTGTTGTTGTAGCGATAAGGTTGCTCCCCGAATACTTTGGGGAGTGTTATTGATGTGATGGTCCTTTGCCGGATACAGATCCGATACGCTCCGGTACCACAGCACCATTAAGCTGCTAGCCCGACCATCTCGGGAACGATTTATGTGGCCACATTAAACCTTCAGACCATCCCCTCCCTCCCCACCCCCAAGTTCCATGAGGAGCTTGGGGTCGCCAGAGCCTCGTCTGTTAATGAAACAGGATTCGCCGCGGATAGGTGAGGTTGACAATTGGGTTTGGAGAAGCTATATATTGCGCTGGCAACCTGAAGGGCTGCGCTACACACCCCTTGAATCTGGTACTTTAGTCGCCTCTTACGACAGGATACCTACCGCGGGTATATTCTGACCCTCTTACCCGCTGGGGTACTTAGAGATGATAGTATCCTTTAGTGTTGCTAATATTCGTGACAATATTTTCCGTATATGAGGTCATTAAAGTGGGAGAGGTAGAAGGAGTGAAACTGAGAGTGAGCGTGGATATACAAATGAGAATGAGAATCCGAGTAGAAGTGAAAAAAATTTAGATTCGCTATATCTATGTAATTATCTTAAGATATATACATTATTTGATATATATTAATTCTATGAATGAGGTTATTCAGATGAAAGACGTATTGGGCTTGGGAGTGGAAGCGCGAGTGGTAGTGAGAATGAGAGTGCGAGTGAAACAAATATTAAAATTTGCTAAATCTCCGTAAACATTTGAAGGAGATATGCAATATTTGGTATAAATGTAGATTCCATAAAAAAATTCTATTTATGGAATAACTTAGGTGGGGGAGGTAAAGGCCCTGGATGTGGCGGTATAAGTGAAAATGGAACAAAGGTAGAAATTTGCTATTTCTCCGTAATCATTTGAAGCAGATATGCAATATTAGATAGATTCCAAATATGAGGTAATTTGGTGAAAGAAAAAAATTATATTTCAATGCCCCTGTAATTTTTTCTAGGTGGTATCCAATATCTGGTAAACAGATTCAATATGTGAATCAATTTAGATGGTAGAGATATAGAGTGGAAGATGAAGTAAGATATTTTTACATAAAATTTCTTTAAATTTTATTTAATGCCACCAATCCACCAAAGCTTTATCAGCGAAAACTAACAAAAAAAAAAACAAGTAATAAACAGAAAATCAGCACAAAGCCAAAATTCAAAGAGAGGCATTAAAGACATAAAACTGAAAAGGAGCAATTGTCGAAATATAGCTTTAACTTTGTAGGTATGTACATATGTATACATACTGAACGCGCTCAAGTATGTGGCAAAGACAACTATGCAACTAGGAAGCAATGGCCAATATCTCACTGAAGATATTTGCAAAGCTATTTATTGTTGTGAGGATGCAACAGTAACAAAAACAACGACAGCGGGAAAAAACCAGAAAAGACTCATCAAAGTGCAAAAGGAAGTTAAATTTTGTTTTTGTAGTTACTTGTTTACTGGGTGCACTCAAGAGAAGTGTGTATAAGCAGCGTTTATATGTGTGCGTGGTTGTAGTTGCAGCTTGCTAGTATGCATATTAGAGTGGCCGGTATTTATCAATTCGGTTGTTTTCTGGCATTTCAGTTTAAGCAAGTGACAAGAACTTTAAATGCGTTAAATTGACAAAACTTGTAGATATCGTATTGTTTTCCACCAAAACCCCCTCGTTACTTAAATAGAGCGAAATCGAATCATCATAACTTTTTTTTTTATGGAACCAACCCAACCTAAAATGTGTCCAGTTTATACAAAGATTTCTGTTATCAATAACAGGGCAGAACGTGTCTTGGTGATCAACATTTCCTTTTTTTTCAACCTGTGATATTTTTGCTGAAGTTATTGTTTATGACTCTTGACTTTGTGGCACCATTGCGTATATCATTCATGGCATGCACAGCACAGTCGTTCGAGCGATACTAGCGTATATAGCTTTTGGCTGATGGGTGGCGCTAGACAAAAAGGTCAGTCAACATGGGATTGAATGGTGCAAAGGCTAGCATAATTGGATATGTCAGTCGCAGGGAGCAGTGCACCCCAGGAAGGTTTAAATATAATTTTTTACTTGAAGCCTCTTAATGTGTTCGCGCAGAGGTTGCCCGCGATAGAGGTTCTGGGACTAAGATATTCCAACATGTGGGGGAAGTGCACCTAATACGCGTACCCCCCGATATAACAGAGCATGATAAGGGGACGACTGAACGGAATGATAACTGATTTAACGTCCAACACCGACCATATCACGACGTTTTCTGATTTGCAGGCACAGAACATAAGATATTATTCAATGGTCAAATGGGAGGAAGGCCTAGACAGTGGTAGAAGAGTTAAAATATACACAGACGGCTCGAAAACGGAAAGAGGAACATACATGTATCGAACCGAATTCCTTACTCGTGCAGTGTCTTCCAGCCGGCGGTCTATACCATAGAAAGAGCAGTGAGACTATTCCATACTACGATCCCAGACATCAATGCTATGATCTTTGTTGACAGCCAAGCCGCCTTAAAGGCATTAGAATCCAACGTGGTAGAGCCGGATATTCCGCAGGGATATCGTGCCTCGCTGGCGTCTGTAAGGCACCTAAATGTCTCCCGTTGCTGGGTATCAAGGCACTGCGATATTAAAAGGAAATTTGCAGATGACATGGACGGGAAAGTTTCCGAATCGATTAGAAGCGAGGCGAACATCTCCGTTCGACCACTCCTTGGTTGTCTTCTGAGGAAAATTTAAGAATATGAGATTAGAGAAACGGACTTGCTGTGGAGCAACCGGGATAATTGCGCGTCCTCAAGGTCCTCACGGACATGTTTTGATAGAAAATGAATCAGCTTCCTTATCAAGCTAAACAAATCTGCAGTGAGAGAACTAGAGTCATCACAGGTTAATGCTCCGACGGTGGCGTATACCAACAAGTTTTCTCTGCAAAACTGTCAGGATAAAGTGCAAGAGAATTCGGTTCTTCATTTTCCCTGCCGATGGCCAGGACGCAGGGTTTTCGACAGTCTGGCAGAGGTTGGGAAGGTGGATCTTTCACTCCTTCTTAAGTTCATCAGGTAAAACAAGTGGTTCGTGGAGGACCATTAGGAAGAAATCTGGTTGGCAGAATGTGCCACCTGCCGGTACTCACTGAGTAAACTCAAAATGGATAAAATTGTCTCCGAGTTGAAGTATGAGAAATTTCCATGCACGCAAACTTAACCTAATCTACCATAACCTAGGACCTAACCTACTGTCTTAGAAATTTTCAAGTACTTGCAAAGTGTGAAAAACTGTTTATTACAAAAAATTATTGGTTCAAACATTTTTTCACTATGGACACTTTTAGTCTGCATGAAGTTACTTCGAATCGGTCAGTTTAATGTAACGTGACCCTGAAATGGTGCCTCGTACAATTTGTATGGATAATGCAAACATGTGGTTAATTTAAAAATTGTAGGAATGCTTTTGTGAATGTGCTATACTTAGGGTAAAAACCTTGAACTAAGTGGGTGGAAGTGAACTAAGTCCGACTTGTAAAACAACGGACAACCTGATGTATATATATAAACGCATTTATTGTATAAGTATTCGTGGTTGTATAAAAATATGTGCGGCCATCGTGGTGTGATGGTAGCGTGCGCCGCCTACCACACCGTATGCCCTGGGTTCACACCCCGTGCAAAGCAACATCAACATTTTAGAAATAGGGTTTTTAAATTAGAAGACAATTTTTCTAAGCGGGGTCGCCCCTCGGTAGTGTTTGGGAAGCGCTCTGGGTGTATTTCTGCCATGAAAAGCTCTCAGCGAAAACTCATCTGGCTTGCAGATGCCGTTCGGAGTCTACATAAAGCATGTAGGTCCCGTCCGACCAATTTGTAGGGAAAAGCAAGAGGAGCACGACGTAAATTGGAAGAGAAGTTCGGCCTTAGATCTGTTCGGAGGTTATCGCGCCTTACATTTACTTATTTTTATTCGTGGTTGTATAAAAATATTACATATACACATAATATTGCTTGTGAATTAAAGCGCTGGGAACTACGAAGCAGGAAGATGCTCACATAACAACAACGACAACAACAAAAACAGCAATCATAACACTAACAATACCAAGAATAACAAAACTCCAGCAATGTAACACTCGTAAAATCTGGCCCACAGCACATTCATTGCATTTGGCTTGAAAGCAGCGCTGTTGAAAGCGAAAGTATCGGCGAGAAGGAAAATGTGACAATAATGACTTTTAAAACAAACAAGTACATACATACATAGTTATAGCACCAAAATAGAAAAACAAAAAAGATTTATTAAAAACAAAAGCTTTGTCAATCGGTCAGCGAGTTTCGTACAAAAGCGAGGGTGGATCGCTGCTTGCAATAACGATTTTATGTAGCTTTGAACACATCAACTTGCGCTGAAGCTTTTATGGGGCTTTACGCCTCAATTAATAATCAAAATTGAGTAGTAGTGGTTGTATGAATTTCTTTGAAAAACAAATATACCCCTGACTAACTTCTGCTGTGATGGGGTCGTTATTATATTCATTAATATTGCAAGATATACTATGTTTGTCTGATTGATTGGAAAGTATTTAGGTAAGAAAAGGCAAATCTCAATATCATTTAATACTCAAAAGAAGGTAAATATCACATTTTTAGACAATCAGTAGTTTGATGATTTTTCCAATTTGTTGTAACATTCCCTATTGACAAAGACGTTATATCTCAAAAAACTGAGCGATATATGAACTGAATTTCTTTGTAGGCTAGTGGAAATGAAACACTAAGTAGACTAGCAAAATTCTTAGAAAGCAATAACACAAATAAGGCTTGTTGAGTTGGCTAAGCGGATTGAGATGAAATCGGTACAGCAACAGTTGACCAAAGGACAATAAAATTGCTTTGACCGTGAATTAATATGACCAACTATTATTGGTAAATGGGAAAATTTTACGTGAAATTATAACGACTTTTTAAAAGTAAATAGAAAGTTACAATTTCCCAAAGGAACACCCCCACTTCTTCGAAAAAATATAGCCAGTTGTATCCAGGAAAGATCTTACACACCACTTTGCGTCCAAAAATTCTTTTAAACTCCTTTGGCGGTTGTGACGGGATTGAGTCACAAAGAGAACATCGAAATACCGAAACTTTCACAGTTAAGCGCACGTCCCATTAAATCTTCAAAAAAATTTAAACTTGCACAGGTAGTACTTTTTTGGAACCAGTTACTTTTACTGATCTGGTTAATTTTCTGGAGCCAGTTACGTCTTCTAATCTGCTTTTTTCAAGTAGCTACTTTTTCGCAACGGATTTTTCAACCGGTAGCTTTTTTGATAAAATATTCTTTTAATCGGCTATTTTTTCAAGTTGCTCTTTTTTGTAACCGGTTACTTTTCAAATCCGTTTTTTTAGCCGGTTGTTTGAATAAATTTTTTCAAACGGTAACTTTTTTGAACCCGTTTTTAAGCTGCTTACTTTTTTTTACTATTTTCTTATTTTTTCGCAATCGGTCACTATTTTTAGAGCCAGTTACATATTAGTTACCGTTAACATTCTTGGAACCGGATTTGGTTTTTGAAACAGTTCCATCTATTAAAACAACCGCTTTTTGGAATTTGTCTTTTTCTTGCATCCGCTTACTTTATTGCCACTGGTTACTTGTTTTGAAGAGGTTAATTTGTTTTAACTGTTAAGTTATGGATAACTTCGGGTTTTTGGAACTCATCATATTTTAGGAACAGGTATCCTCGACTTTTCTCGAAGTTTTTTGAAGGCATTTACTTTTTTAAACATTAAAAATATTCCAGTAGCCATATATACTTAAGTACTTATATTGTGCTTTTCACGTCACGTGATCCCACATGAAAATCTTGACATCTCAAATATCCACGAGAGTTAATACAAATGTTTTTGCAGGGTATATTAACTGTGAAAAGAGAGGGGTCGAAATATGAAGGGATTATGGTGATACAGAATTTGAAATTTTGATCTATTATCAATAAATATTTAGCAGATAGGTGGGTATAACAATTTTTGTAACATACTAAGCGCTCTTCCTCAGAGTGTTGCTAGACCTCATCGTTCAAAGCTTATATACATACTTCAAGCGCATACCATATTTTTTTCCACATCGTCTTCGAAGATGTGCTCCGTAGTTGAAGTCTACTTAAGATCTTACTTATTCCATTGCAGCTTTCGTAGTTATTCCAAGTAGCTGTTACTGGGAAGTATAAGGTTAGAATACCATAATTATTTATGATTTTGCTTTGTGAAGTTTCTACAGCCCTTAACAACAATGGCGATTTATTTATCGATTCTGTTGGTGTGATTATAATCTCATTTGAACTTACTACATTGAAAAGGCTGATTGGCTAAAACACCGATGTATGCACTAAGTGCCGAAATTGGTATTGAAATTTTGAATATTCAGTCTTTTGGTCAATATTTTTGAACTATCAACTTTAATTAAGTCGGTAAAGTTCTTTCGATACCACTCTTCCGGCTCCAAATGACATTTTTAAAACAGCATAAATGGCAGAAATACACTCGGAGTATTTTCTTTACCACTGCTATAAGCGACCATGCTTAAAAAAACTTTTTTCAAAGTTGAAAAACGGACCTTCGGTTTGGGGAAATATACTTTTTAGAATATCCTCAAATCTTAAGACCTTAAATATCATATTACTGTTTTTGCAACTGCCAGTTGAAACAAACGTAGAAAAACTTTCGAAAGTCAAACATTAATTTTCACTAAGATATATTAACATTTTTAAGCCAACCAACCCTTCACGCAAAGTTTTTATGCACCACCATGATGTCTACTCTCCCCAACTTTAACGAAATCAACTTTAAGACAAGGCGAGTGCAAACGGTCAAGTGAACGAAAAAGTCGATGCAGCAAAGAAAAAAAACAAAGGTGGTCGCAAAAAGTTTCTCACAAAAAGCCCGGCAGAAAAATTATTCGGAACACTCGCTGCATTGTTAAGTGTTCGCATGAAAAGTGTGTGCCTGCACACACTTTATATTTTAACACCCACAAGTGCAAGGGAATACGTGCAGCGACGTACCTAAATGAAGTTACATACTTACAAAAATATTACGTACAAACACTACACAGAAATTTCACAGGTATTAATGAGTCAAAGTGTAGATGTAATAACGGTGTCGGCACAAATGCTATCATCCAACAGCATCAGAAGTGCCAATATCAGTGCACCTCACCTCATTCGTCACACGCTCCATAGCATTTATTACAATTTGCCACTGTCTTCGCCTTCACCTCCATCGATAAGACTCTGCTCTCGCGGTGTATCATTACGTGGTTGATTTCGTCTATTATCTGCGCCTTTTTCACAGATGCGTCATTACACAGCGGCCGCTTGTAGTACTTTTATCGCAATAAGTATTTATATTCAGTACCAAGTGATTGTCGCGTGTGCTTCGCCAATTTGCACTTTTTAGATGCGGAATGGTAAATATTATCTCGAATGTAATTATTAGAATCTTCTTTAAGTTAATTGTGTATTTACCTATTTCTTTAGTTAAAGTGCTATTAGCTTTTACCATATGAATGTATGGTCTGTGTGGCTATCTATTGATAGATGTTGCATTTTAGAGCTACCTTGGGGATGATTCAAACGCCCTCGCTCTGAGCTCACTACAACATCTAGCAGTAGATATTAGCCAAAATCGGTGGCTCCTCGATTCATATTGTCAAAGGCAAGCTGCGCGCGTTGACCTTAGAAATGCGTTTATATAACATCCAGTGTTGCTTAGTCGTATCAGAAATCATAGGCTCGTTGGTACATATCACAGCTAATTATTCGTTTGACTCTAGCTATTACTATTTCAGGGATTACGTTTATTAAATCGTGATTTTGTATAAGTCACAGGCGTAGTCAGAGTCAAACGGTATACTCGATGTTGTTGTTATTTACAGTGGCAAAGGGACAAGTTCGAAAATATTTAACCAATCTCTACTTCGCACTGCATCTGAGGATGTAGAAAAACTTCTGTTATAGGGTCGTCTGATATAGGCGGTCTCTTGGTGTGGTGGCAGCATCCTTCGCCCACCACAACGAAGGAGGTTCCGGTGTTATTGAGTTCCAGTAAGATCGAAACTGCTGTCCGGTTGCCAGAGAACGCCTGAATTTTGGAGTGAAGACTTCTCTGCGTCTCTAAACCTGAAATTATAAACAAAAGCCTTAACCTTAACTTTCGAAACTATAACCATATGCGAAATTTTTGAAACTTGGCCGTAAACATAACATAACCAATGGAACTGTGACCCGAACAGTGATTTTTCAAACCTTTGTCGCTATTTGTAAAGCAGGAATGGGTACTTCCGTTACTTTTGAAACATTAACAGTAACTTCCGTAGCCATAACCGTAACTTATGAAACCGTGGCTGTAGCACTTAGCTGTAACTTTTGAAACAGTGACCGCTACTTCCAAATATTTGTAGCCACAATCGGTACTTCCGAAACCATAACCGTAACCGTTACATCAAATCTGCAACTTTTGAAGCAGTAAATCTAACTTTTGAAAACATAACTTTAAATTTTTAAACTGTAATCATATTCAAAACTTTTAAAACCATAATCAGAACATCTTAATTATCACCGTAACCGGAACTTCCAAAACTATAACTGTAACTTTTGAAACCATAACCAATTTTAACCGGTAATCGAAACTCACCGTGAGCATAAACATCACCGTAACTTTTGAAACCAAGCGTAACTTCTGAAACCAGGCGTAACTTCTAAAACCGTAGCTGTAATTTTTCAAACCGTAACCTTTTATTTTTAACCTGTAAACTTTTGAAACCAAGGCTGTTGCCTTCAAACCCGTAATCGTAACTTTTGTAACCATACCCGTAACTTGTCAAACGATAGCAGTAACTTTCGAAACTGTAGCTGTAACTCTCGAAACTGTAACTGTGACTTTTGAAACCTTAACTGTAACTTTTGAAACTGTAACCATAACTTTTGAAACCGTAACAGTAGCCAAAACTTTTTCAATTGCTTACTTTCGCACTGACTTAAAATTTGTTGCTGAAAATTATGTCTTTCGACTTGCAATCTCGGGTTAAATCATCAAAGATATTTGTTTCTTGATAAATCTTAGATTATCGGTTAATCGCTTGGCTATAATAAGTACCTGGCCAATAAAATGTTTCTATTTTATTGCTTCATTAATGGCGCAACATTACAGTTACTCTTGGTCTGAACGCAACGTGAGTTGACGTCACACATAAATATAAATCAATACATTTAAGCCAAAAAGTAATACCTATTTTATGTAAGTTTCAAAATAATTTTTGCATAGTAATTGTGTTTTTTGTTTTTTATGGAATTTGCCAATAAAAACACCTAACTAAAAGCCATAAATAAAACTTTTGGTAAACCAAAAACTCATAAAACGCTGATGTCTGAATTAATCACTGCCACTCACAGCAAACTTACGTTTTCATTAGGAAAACATATGTACGTACATACGTACATAGGTAATGTATTCAGAAGCCAAGTATAAAATTGACTCATCAAGGAACTTATTATGTATGAAGGTCACCAAAAAGAAACATTTGTATTTTCTTTTCATATAAAAATGTTTTGTTTTGGTATGGACCCCCACATGTGTGTGCAAACTAGGTATCGTACCTGAATAAAGGCGGTGTGGAAATTATGTGATGGCCTATATAATATAATTTACTGTAAGGTTAGTGCTGCCTTTAAACAGGAGTTTTCAGTCGTTTAACTACAATTACGTACGTTTTTACATCAATTACAATGGAGGCGGATTATTCGGGTCTACCACCTTATCCCCAAAATCAAAATCCCCAAAACAAAATCCCCAAATCAAAATCCCCAAAATCAATATCCCCTAACTCATAACCCCCAACACAAAATCCCCATTTTATGTGTGAAATAAATTCAAAGTAGGTTTAAAATCTCCGCGACCAAAAAAGGCTAATAATCCATACCAATCTTCTGCATCTTCTTCATGTCCTTCTGCGGAGTACACGCTTCTATTAGCTTGTTCGAATTAGAGCGACTAGCAGTCCTATATATGGATAAGTAAAAATATGTATTGCCAAAACGTGAATATATAGTTATACATACATAAATATGAATGAAAGAGGAAAAAGATATTGCTATTTTTTACACGGTTATCATGTTTATCATAGCACTGGGATATTGTGTTTGGTTTTTTTTTTTTTTTTCTTTGGGGATTTTGTGTTTGGGTATTTTTTTTTTTTTGGGAATTTCGTGGCACTCCCTCATGTAACACCACCAACTCATTGTTACGCAGTGTCAAAAATTCGCTTGATAATTGAGTGCTAACTCACAGAGTTTACACCGGCCTTGGCATTGGTGTCATGGTGGCAATGAATGCCGCAATACCCAGGATCTTTCTGGCTCTATTTATTTTCTAAACGTATTTTGACTGTAGCCAGTTAATATAATGGAAAGTGAACAAAAATATATTGACTACTAAAAGATATAATTAATTTGGTGGTTAAAACAATCGAAGTGCAAAAACATTAAAGGAATTCTTAGTAATGAACTTCCAAGTATAAGTAATAGTTCATTTGCAATTTGAAAATAAGCAAGAGGTGATTCCGTGTATTTAACTAAATTGATAAGAGAACTTAAAGAATTCAATAAATCGCAAATACATTTTACTGTTTGTTTTTAATCCAAATTGTGTGGAATATTTTAAGGCTCGTTCAACGGAACTTGAAAGAAATAGCAAAACAAAGGCAATACTTAGGGTCAACTAAAAAGCGGGGAGTTCAAATGGCTGAGTGGATAGGAGCATCCGCCTTTACACCAGTATAAATGTTAGAGATTTCGAATTTAAAAGTCAGCTCCGTTAAAATAAGCTGATGAAGAAACGAAATTTAGAAATAGTAACAATAGTAACAATCGCCGTGCGTAATTTTGTAATTTTTCTCTAATAGGCAAAAAGGCATTAGCACTTAATTTGGAGGTCGTTCGGATAAAATATCTGTTTGAATTTCTCTTGCTTTTATAAAATTTATATTTTCGTGATTTTTTGTTTTAATGTCCAACGACTAAACGTACAATTTCCTATCAGGTGCCAAGACTTATGTTCTAGAATAATTTCGTCCTCTTTCCAAATACTGAAAGTTTTCTAAGACCTAGCTTAAATGCTGCCTCGATATCTGGCAACTCTGCCGCCACTTATAGCTGCAGCTTTGACATTGCGAGCGCAGAACACCAACACAGAATGTGCCAACCGTTTTGTCCTGCAGCTCACGCTTCCTATACCTGCTGTTACTGACGAGGCCTAACTTAGAAGTATGTGACGCCAGAAGGAATTGTCCAGTAAGTATGCCCATCGGGAGTCTTAAGTCTTCTCTCTCTTTCTCTCTGGGGTCACCAAAAATTCAGTACATTTTTTGCAAGAATTTGTTGTTTTGCATTCACGCAATGCCATTCTGTTTCTCTGCACATCAGAAATTTATATCTTCCCTCTCTATGTGATAATAAAGGTTGTTCTAATAAATTAGACAACCGCTTCAAAAATACCACTTAATCATCATGAATTTTGATCCCGGTTAGAAGGATGTCGCACAGGGCCTAAATCTTAATTTATTGAGCTATCGAGATTTCGTAGCCTAGAAAATATCCTTTGTTAGATATACAAGCGCCAGCCTAAAGTACCCACATATATAGCAGTGAACAGAAATATAGCAGTGGAAACTTTTATCAAATTTCGTCAATTTAATTTTTCTTATTTTCATTTTCGATATTTTAAGAAACAACCTTTACAAAATAAGATTTCGAACTCATTATTTGGAATTCTCAGAAATTTATTTTGCATTTAGCTTTGTAGCCCAATCAATTCAAGCCTTACAAAATAAAAGTTATTGGGTTCTTAAAATTCTCATGGAATTTGGACCATTTTATTCCGGATGGTATTTAAGACTTTCTTATCTATAACAAGTAAGGAAGGCTAAGTTCGGGTGTAACCGAACATTACATACCAAGTTGAGAGCTGTGGAGACAAAGTAAGGGAAAATCACCATATTGTAAAAAGAACCTAGGGTAACCCTGGTATGTGTTTGTATGACATGTTTATCAAATGGAAGGTATTAAAGAGTATTTTAAGAGGAAGTGGGCCATAGTTCTACAGATGGACGCCATTTAGGGATATCGCCATAAAGGTGGACCAGGGGTGACTCTAGAATGCGTTTGTACGATATGGGTATCAAATGAAAGGTGTTAATGAGTATTTTAAAAGGGCGTGGGCCTTAGTTCTATAGGTGGACGCCTTTTCGAGATATCGCCATAAAGGTGGACCAGGGGCGACTCTAGAATTTTTTTGTACGATATGGGTATCAAATGAAAGGTGTTAATGAGTATTTTAAAAAGGAGTGGGCCTTAGTTCTATAGATGGACGCCTTTTCGAGATATCGCCATAAAGGTGGACCAGGGATGACTCTAGAATTTGTTTGTAAGATATGGGTATCAAATGAAAAGTGTTAATGAGTATTTTAAAAGGGCGTGGGCCTTAGTTCTATAGGTGGACGCCTTTTCGAGATATCGCCATAATGGTGGACCAGGGGTGACTCTAGAATTTTTTTGTACGATATGGGTATCAAATGAAAGGTGTTAATGAGTATTTTAAAAAGGAGTGGGCCTTAGTTCTATATTTAGACGCCTTTTCGAGATATCGCCAGAAACGTGGACCAGGGGTGACTCTAGAATTTTTTTGTACGACATGGGTATCAAATTAAAGGCAATAATGAGGGTTTTAAAAGGGAGTGGCCCCTAGTTGTATATGTGAAGGCGTTTTCGAGATATCGACCAAAATGTGGACCAGGGTGATCCAGAACATCATCTGTCGGGTTCCGCTAATTTATTTATATATGTAATACCACGAACAATATTCCTGCCAAGATTACGAGGGCTTTTGATTTCGCCCTGCAAACCTTTTTCATTTTCTTCTACTTAATATGGTAGGTGTCACACCCAAGTTTTTTTCTAAAGTTATATTTTGCGTCAATAGACCAATACAATTACCATGTTTCATCCCTTTTTTCGTATTTGGTATATAATTATGGCATTTTTTTCATTTTTCGTAATTTTCGATATCGAAAAAGTGGGCGTAGTCATAATGGGATTTCGGCCATTTTTTACACCAATACAAAGTGAGTTTAGATAAGTACGTGAACTGAGTTTAGTAAAGATATATCGATTTTTGCTCAAGTTATCGTGTTAACGGGCGAGCGGAAGGACAGACGGTCGACTTTGTATAAAAACTGGACGTGGCTTCAACCGATTTCGCCCTTTCTCACAGAAAACAGTTACCGTCCTTGAGTCTAAGCCTCTACCAAATTTCACAAGGATTGGTAAATTTTTGTTCGACTTATGGCATTATCCTTGACAAATTAAATGAAAAAGGGCGGAGCCACACCCATTTTGAAATTTTCTTTTATTTTTGTATTTTGTTGCACCATATCATTAATGGAGTTGAATGTTGACATAATTTACTTATATACTGTAAAGATATTAACTTTTCTTTTAGAATTTGAATTAAAAAAAAAAAAAATGTATTTAAAAAGTGGACGTGGTCGTTCTCCCATTTTACTAATTTTTATTAAGCAGACATATAATAATAAGGGTGACGCTCCTGCGAAATTTCATCATGATATCTTGAACGACTGCCAAATTACAGCTTGCAAAACTTCTAAATTACCTTCTTTTAAAAGTGGGCGGTGCCACGCCCATTGTCCAAAATTTTACTAGTTTTCTATTCTGCGTCATAAGTTCAACTCACCTACCAAGTTTCATCGCTTAATCCGTATTTGGTAATGAATTATCGCCCCTTTTTTCCATTTTTCGAAATTTTCGATATCGAAAAAGTGGGCGTGGTTATTGTCCGATATCGTTCGTTTTAAACAGCGATCTGAGATGAGTGCCCAGGAACCTAGATACCAAATTTCATCAAGATACCCCAAAATTTACTCAAGTTATCGTGTTAACGGACAGACGGTCGGACGGACGGACGGACGGACGGACGGACGGACATGGCGCAATCGAATTTTTTTTCGATACTGATGATTTTGATATATGGAAGTCTATACCTATCTCGATTCCTTTATACCTGTACAACCAACCGTTATCCAATCAAAGTTAATATACTCTGGGAGCTCTGCTCAACTGAGTATAAAAATAAATGTAATACCTTGTATAGAGGAAACTCTTAAAACAAAATTATAAAAAATCTATGCAAGGGTTTTGAGACCTATAACTTTAACTTTTTCAGACCAAAATTGATTTTTATAAATTGCCACTTCTGTCTTTATGTTCGTTGTTGTAGCATCCTAAAGGTTTTCCCACTTTTTTCATTTTTCATGAAAACACTGTGATATTTTTTGATTTACCAAAAACTTGCCTGCCATAACTTTCCCTTAAGTTCGCACAACTACCACACTTATTTCCATCAAGTATAATTCATTGCTATTAAAATTTCGTTATGCGATCACGACTTTAGCCTGTATCCAACTAAAGTGTGATGTATCGTTTTACTATGAGCATATTATAAGCATTCAATGCAAAAGTAGAAGAAATAAAGCAGACTTGTGGAGTAAACCATCGTAATGATATATTGCTTTCATTTGTCTTAGTTAATGAGGTGTTATAGTCAAACAGTGTCTTACTAATATATGTATGTGCAAATTCACTAAGACACTGTGATGTTCAATTTCAACAAACTTCCATTATCATTAACAATATTTACGTTTGAGACCAGCAAATTGAAACACGTGCTTCAATTAAATTTTCGGGACGTGAGGCTTGACAGAAAGCTTATCTTCTCGGCGGTACATCGGAGAAGCCTACGAACGGGCTGCGCACATGGTAGCGAGTTTGAGTATATTAATGACAATTACAGGTGACCTAAGCCATGTACAATGAAGCTGCTTACATCAGTATCGGCTTCTATACTATTATACGCTGCAGAAATTTGTGCGGACGCAATTGAACGGAGTCGGCAGAAGCTGTTGTGCCCGTAGTACCGATACATCCCTATGCTGTGGAAAGAGTAGAAATATATTACAGTGCATTGGAGGCATGTAAAGTTACTGATGCCTCACGTATGGGAGAAGCATCGATCCAACGCCGTCTACAGTAGGGGAACAGTAACACCACAGCAAAGTGGACCAGTTAACTTATTCCTGATTTGATCGCATGGCGAGCACACGAGCACACAGAGAAATAGCGACAGCAGTGAAGAGCCCTTACTTCAATTCGGCTCTGCCAGCAGGTTAGAGGGCTGAGAATATGCCCGCAGAAAGTATGGCTGCCGTAAGAAGCGAATTAAATACCATATTGAAGGGGTTGTGTAGCGCAACCTTTCAAGGGTTTGCTAGCGCAATTTATAGCTTCTCCAAACCAATTGTCGACCTCACATACCCCCGCGACGAATACTGTTTCATACGTAGCCGATGCTCTGGCGACCCCAAGTTCCGCATGGATTTAGATAGTGGCTAGGACGGGATGGCCGAGAAGGTTTTATTTGTTCATACTAAATCGTTATCGAGATGGTCGATATAGTACCTTAATGGTACTTGTTACCGTAACGTACTGGAACTGCACCCGGGCACTCGGGGAGTATCCTTATCGCTACAACAACAACATCAAACGCTTCGGCTTACCGCACGATATCAGCAGAAGATGTTCTGATCGTTGCGGGTACCATACTGATACATATTCACGCAGAGGAAAGAAAATATATATATGACGGTTTGGAGGCGTGTATAGATACTATTGTCATATGCGTGAGAGGAGAATCCATACAGCGCAGGCAACAGCAGTTCAGCAGCAGCACCGCAGAAAGGTGGAACCGGGAACTAATCCCTGATTTCAATCCACGGTTGCAGCGAGGACAGGGAGTGGTTGACTTTTACTCGACCTAATTTCTTAATGGACACACAAATGTGGGAAAGGTCGAAACCTCGAAATACCTGTACCATGGACAATTATTGGACCCGTAAACTAATTTGAATCCATGGCTGAAGCGAGCACACGGAGAAGTCGAATTTTATTTGACACAATTTTTTAACGGACACGAAAATATAAGAAAGGCTGAAACCACGAATTGCCTGTACTGCGAAAAATTTGACAATGTAGGCCACACCGTCTTCAAATGCAAGCACTTCGCCCGACAGCAAAGGAGAGTGGAATAGCTAGTTGGATATCTATCAACGGGAGGTTTCAACAATAACATGACCTGCTGAAGCAACAGATGGAATGCTTCCAGGACATAAGTGATAACTACATATATATGAGAGTAACTATGGAGCTCACGTAGCATGAACAACTACTCGAAATAATACTGAATGCTATACCAGGAACGGGGAATGCGCTGAACGTGGGATTTTAGCGGGCAGCCCTTCAAGAAAGGAAGCGGAGAGCTTTGGACTGAGGCTAAACTATTGCCGTTGGGCATAAAGCAATTCCTACTTCCCATTTGAAGAAAAATAGAGAAAGACAACAATAGGACGGACAAGGCAACAGCTGCCAACAACAGCAACTCATAGCTTTCGTTCAAGCAAATATACAATATATGTTCTGTATGAAAAAATAAATAAATGCAGAAGAGGGCAATTGAGCAGAAGAGATGTGGTTTTGGTCGAGTCGGTTTTTTAAAAGATCAATCATCGCTGGAATGCGGGTTAAGATTCCACTCCCGGGAGAAAAGACGCAGAAAAGATTGACAAGGTCGAATCAGCTGTCGCCTTGTCCATCCAAATGTCGCATACTTCTATTTTTTCATTGAAATAAACAAATTTAAATAAAGCTGAAGCGAGTTATATAGGAAATTATCACTTAAAGAGGAAGATGCACTATTTTACGTCACGTCCAAACGACCAATTTAGCCCAAGCCATAACATCAAAACTGAAACAAATTATATCGCTGTTCCCAAATGAGCTGCAATTTGTCTAGATCAAGAATTTTGGAGCAAGAGCTAAATAGTTTTTGTTTGTCTTTAATAATTAGGAGCAGATTTATCATTTTATTTTGCTACGCAGGTATATATGTAAATATGTAAGCATAGGTACCATATATATATACCAGGTATATATATTTATACATTAGATTGGGTCGATTAATTAAACGATACCGATTTGGGCTCAGGAAAAAAAGTTCCTCTAGGCATACCACAAAAAATAATTGTCGAGCCTGCGAAAAAAAATGTCGAAAGGGTAAATTTTTTGACCAAAACTTCCCCCGAAAACCCCAAAAATATAGTTTATTTTTCAAAAAACTGTTGTAAAAACGTTGGTTATCCGTTGACAAATCCTATCGAAAAATAGATGGCGCGATATCGGTTAACTTTCGTCCATACAAATCGACCTAGGTTAATATACATATATAGACATTCATAAAATACATAGCAAACATTAGCTTTGCAGGTGAATTATCTTCATAACAATAACGGTTATTGTTGTCATTTCCGCACTGCTTCCGTTGGCATCATTACCTTCATTCGTTTGTTGACTGGCCATCATTTATAACTGTTAGGCCAAAAAGAAAACCAAATTAAACGTACAAACAAAAAAGTGTGACAAAAACGGTGCTAATTGTTACCGTCATGAAATATCCATATTATAACATCTCCACAATAGCAGTACTTAACATCCTCTTTAATATTGCCAGTATTGTTGCGTGTATAAGCTAAATTACAAATAAAAAATTTAAGTAAAATATGATGGAAAATCTCTTTAGAAAGATGAACAAGCACCTATAAAACGGATAATTACTTGAGCGTATGCGCAGATATTAGTGTTTGACCGAATATTCGGTCACCGAACAGGTCGGCCTCAGTTCGAACTCAGTTCTAAAAATATATTATCGTCAATCTTGTAAATTAAAATTTTCAAGTTTTTTTTTTATTTCTTATAATTGCCGAAGGATAATTAAAAAAAATAGAATTGTCCACTTTTTTGTTTTGATAATTCATTTCAAGTATAATAGCGAAATTTTGGAAATTCTTGATCACTCTGTAGCTTTTGTTATCGTTCGAATCGCTGAATTGGCAAAGAGATAACTCAAAAATTCAGTGTAGCAAAGTGTTCTTTATATACAACACTACTAGGGTAGCAGAGCTTCACAATTCAATTATTCGCATACTTCACTTCGTTCGCCTATTTCTCCTAGCGTCATTATATATTTTCCGTTTCTGCATCTCACAGTTGGTTATTTAGCTTTATACATGTATATGCGTCAGTAATACCACCTTCACTCTTAGCAGATTACATGTGTCTGCGATTGTTTCTCTTTCTTCTTGTTTCTTAGCTGCTGATTAAATATATGTGAAATATTTTCTTCGCTCTTAGAGCCTCCTGCGATTTACAACCAGATTAACTGAATTTTTGTATGTGTGCGTGTCGGGTATTTGACGCTTGCCCCTCGACTATCAAATAAAAAGCCATCAATCAACTTTTGCATTGAGAAACCGTAGCGTTCGGTCGTGAATATGTCGTCCTCGACTATCAAATAAGCTAGCGTCAAATGAAAAAATCAAAAATGTTTGATTTTCATCAACGTGTAGCCATGACGGAACGATACAAGGTGGCAGCATGGGACAGCCGATTATAAACTTTTTTTATTTGATTTGATACATCAACTTCCGGCGCGTACGATTTTGACATTTGTCCGTCGAATTTACAAAAACAAAGTACATGGAATTTTCATTTATGTTTGTAGGTATGCCACCATGCTGCCACCTTGTATCGTTCCGCCATGCGTGTAGCCGACAACAAATACGTGTGTCGCGAAGCTACCCGACTGCACTAACACACACAAAATTCAGTCAATCTGGTTGTAAATCGCAGGAGGCTTTTAGCTTTGCTGTTTACATGTATGTGTGGCTACTTGTTTCGCTGTTATTTCATAGTGACGTATCGAAACTGCTTATATTCGCCACAGTATTATGCTTGGTCAAAATGATACACATAAAATAATGCCCGAAGTTTAGCTGCTGGTCCGTTGGTGTCAAATAAGTTTTCATTATGACACATGACTGACTCCAAGTCAATAAAGCAGTGCATGCTCAAGACCCACGTTGCATTATTCACATCAGCATAATTTATTGATGGAGCGCCAATAGAAAACGACAACCATTTCCAAAATGTTAGCAAATAAAATTGTAAGGAGAAAATGCCATAATTTAAGGCAAACGTATTTGACATTATATGGCAAGCCATTTTTATTGATTTGGCCAAGTTTGTGTTTAAAATTGACCTAGTGAAAGCTAGGCAAAAGGCTTAACATTTTCGCGGCGTCAAGTAACAAAACACCACTTGGTAAATATCGTACACCCTAATGTGTATTACGGTAGTCAAAGTCAAACGAACGAGTTTTTTAGTTTTACCTCTTCGCACCGTTATACCACGGTTGAAACATGTAACAAATGCATTTAGGTCAAAATTGTCAACGCAAAGTTTAACATTTCAAGGGACGAGACTGAAAAAAAAAATCGTTAATTTGATCAATAAATTTTCGTTACGAAACCTGGGATTTAATCGCATTGCCACAAATAAAGTCAGAATATCCGACTCTGGTCAGATTTAGAAGAAAATTCGAGTTCAGCTGGCACTATTTTCCATACGACAGAGCTGAGTCGGATTCGGTCAAAAACTCTGCTTCGATTGGACGCTAATTAGTATAAGGCCTTCTGTATAGAACTATCGAAGAGCGAACTCGTAGCAAAAGTAATATTTAAGGTATTTTATAGTTATTTTTTTGCAATTAGTGATAGCAATCGTAGTAGTAGTCGTTTTTTAGCAGAAAGTAATTTTTTTTTTGTATATACTAACATTATTCGGTAAATTTAAGTTGGCACTATCGTGTGTACGTCGGAAGAATGGAAAAGCTCGAACGTGAGGAACAGATTTGGATTCGGTTCAAAATTCGAGTTTAGTAGGGCGCTAACATGGCTATGATACTGAAAACTACCGAAGAGCAAAATCGAAGCAAATTTACTAACTCCGAAAATACTTTGTAGTCTAAGTTTAGGTGTTGTGTGAATTTATACACCCAGACAAGAACTTCAAACGCAGAGTGTAGGCTTTCTGAAGTTAGAACCTTGAAATGTACTTTTTTCGTTTGAAAACTGTGTGCTTCGTTTGCACAAAAAGAGCCCAGGTAAGCGCACCCCTTTTTGTCGCTAGCCCACTCTTAGAAAAAGAAATATTTGTAAAAAATTTTTCAATTGGAATACCCACCAAAATCAATCAAATTAAATTGTTCGGTTTTACACTATGAGCTAGTTTATCGAAAATCAGTCCACCCCACAAAACCCCACAAACAAAAAAGTTTTAAGGCTTACTTGCAGAATGACGAGTTAACCGGTTAGTCGATTACTCGAATAATTTTCTGGCCCTAGTTCTGATAATTATGAAAAAAGTTGGCGGTTTTCTTGATTTCTCTATGGCATATTCTCTAAAGCACGTTTTTTCTGTGTACCAAATTTTTTTATGACAACTAGAACGATCTTTGAAATATGATTACAAATATTTGCCAACATTTTTACAAAGTTTTTTGATTTGATTTATTAGTGTCTTCGCGAATAATTTAATTAAGTGTTGCTTCTTATTTCCTTAACTTAGTGGATAGTGAGTAAAATATCGTGGATCATTTTTTACATTTCATAAAAGCTAAGTAGATCCATTCTCATGAAATTGTAACTCTAACGATTGGATATTGAACTGCATGCAGATGAACTATTTATGATGCAAACTTTCAATATGTACATTAACCTGGGTCGATTTGTATGGACGAAAGTTAACCGATATCGTGCCATCGATTTTTCGATAGGATTTGGGCTCAGGAAAAAAAGTTCCACTACGCACACCCAAAAAAATAATTTTCGAGCCTGCAAAAAACAAATGACGAAAGGGTAAATTTTTCGACCAAAACAATCCCCAAAATCTAAAAAATATTTTTTTTTTCTTCAATAAACTGTTGTAAAAATGTTGGCGATAACAGTTTTTTGAAAAAAATATTTTTTGGGTTTTGGGGAGTTCTTTGGTCGAAAAATTTACCCTTTCGTAATTTTTTTTGGAAGGCTCGAAAATTATTTTTTTGGGTATGATTAGTGGAACTTTTTTTGCTGAGCCCATATCCTATCGAAAAATCAATGGCGTGATATCGGTTAATAAATCGACCCAATCTAATGTACATACATCCAGTAAATTAGAAGCGTATACACATCGAAGAATTACTGTGATTTAGTTTTGGTTTGAATGTTTTAAAAATAAAATAAATGTAAAGCGCGATAGCCTCCGAAGAGATTTAAGGCCGAGCTTCTCTTCGAATTTGCGTCGTGCTCCTTTTAAATTTTCCTACAAATTGGCGGGACGGAACCTACTTGTTTTACGCCGACTCCGAACGGCATCTGAAAGGCAAATGAGTTTTCACTGAGAGCTTTTCATGGCAGAAATAATTTCTTCTAATTGAAAAATTTTCTTCTAATTGAGAAACCTGGTTTCTAAAATTTTGATGTTGCTTTGCCGGGGAACCCAGGATCTTCGGTGTGATAGGCAGAGCACGCTACCATCACACCACGGCGGCCGCTATGTTTTACTCACTCATTATTATCAGGCATGCATGTTGTTATGTTTGTAATACACTATTGCATCCCAATATCACAGTTTGCTAGGCTAAATTCCTTTAGATTCGACTTCTCGTATGAGAACTCCCCAAACATAATCTCACAACGGTGGAGCGTTTAAAAAATGTATATAAAAAGCTTATAAATGCAACGGCAACAACGCTTAAGGCCTAGTGGCAGCTTGAGTGCAGGCCCTATGGCCACAGCAGTATAGCGCCATCTAATACCGACAAACGGAATATATGGTCCCGTACCTGAGCTTCGAAACAGATATTGTGGCCACAATTGAGCCAGAGGCTTGGTTCCGTGATGCAGAAATTGAAGAGCCTGTATACAGATGGTTCCAAATTAATGGAAAAGGTTGGGTCTGCTGTTTACTGTGTCGACACAGAAATAAGCAGATCCTACAGGCTGACAGATTACTGCAGCCTTTTATAAGCGGATATTATAGCAGTGAAGAAAGCTGCGGAAATTCTGGAAGAAGCGTGCTTAAGCTGCAGTCGCGCAAATTTATATATTGATAGTCAGTCTGCGATTAAGGCAATAATCTCACACAGTAATTCAACAAGAAGTGTTCTGGAATGCAAAGAAGCATTGGAAAAACTGCGCTCAGGCCGGACCATACATCTTTACTGGGTTCCCGGGCATAAAGGGATAGAAGGTAACGAAAAGGCCGATGAGTTGGCAAAGGAGGGGGCAACACTCACTGAGTCGACGATAGACCTCCCAATCCGTTTGGGAGAAATCAAAATTTGCATATGATCCATCAAGCAGGAATGACGTGGAAAAAGGTGCGGGGCTGCAAAATTTCTAAGATCATGTGCAAAGCCTACGCATTAGTCTCATATCTCTGAAGAGAGAAGACTTAAGGCTCACAATGTGCATACTAACTGGGCACTGGCTTCTGGCGTCATATGTATATAAGTTAGGCCTCATCAATAACAGCAAGTGTAGGAAGTGTGAGCTGCAGGAAGAAACGGTTGAGCATGTTCCGTGTTCGTTGCCTGCACTCGCCAGGTCAAGGCTCCTGCTATTAGGGGCGGCAGAGTTGTCCGATCTCGAGGCAGCAATTAATCTGGGTCCTAAAAAACTGCTAGTATTTGCCAAGAGGACGGAGTTATTCTATAACAAATGTCCTGGCACCTGATTGGGGTTATTTCGGTTGGTCGTCAAACAAATTCTCTTAATACATTCAGTCTATATGAGGTCTTTATTGAGCGGCAAGTTCAACCTAACCTTACAAACGTTGATCAAGATCACAGTTAAAAAGTAACTTGAAATATTTTGCAAACCGATGCTACATTTGATATGAGGTGAAGAAACAAGGTTTCACGGGATACCACTTACGTCGCAATGACACGATTTGAAGAACATCCTTCTTTCGTGGGACATTTCGAAATATTTTGGCAAACTTCATAAATGTTTGTTCCAAACTTCATAAATGTTTGTTCGTTTGCAAAATTCAAATATTTATGGCTAAGTATAGGCATGTAAAATTGACCCTACGAAGCATATGGCATTCCGCATTAAAGATATACACGTCAGAAAATTATGAACCAATTATACGAAATATCGAAAATACGACGCTGGTGCCGTGCCGTTCAGCAGTTTTCTGAACAAATATGATAAAAAATTTGTGGTAAAAACAAGTAAATCTATTACTGCTTATGACACATAAAACAACCTCATGGCCGCGTTACAATGAAATTTTACGCATGTAAATATTAAGGAATTTCTTACTTAGCAATTTAAACTTATTTTTGCTTTCACATACGAATACGAAGCTTCACGAAGCACTGTTGCAAACATCCTCACTATACAAGAAAAATATTTGCTAACATATTTTGTCCCTTATTATTTTGTTAAAATACAGTTCTTAATTGTATAATATGTTGGAAAAGTACCAAAGAGTGGGAATGATAATTTCACTTGCAAAGTGTGAAAGCCCTCATAGCCAAAACAGGTGTAAAGTTCTTTTTCTTATGCTTCCCATTAAGAAAAAGTTGAAGATTGCCAACTTTTGCATGTCAGATGGCGCTACTGTCGCCCAATCTGCCGTTCTCCATAAAAATGCGTGCAAAGGTTGCGTTGAACGAATCTACATATATGAAAAAGTCACTAGAAGACCCGGCAAACGTTGTCCTGCATTAAATTTGGCCTATCTGCATACATTTTAATAAGCTTTTTCCGTCTGACTCTGCCCTCCTCCCTCTTCACTTTTTCCTAATCCTTTTATTCACTCCTCCCTCCGTCTTTTTCGCTTCATCTATCTCCATCTTCGTCTCATTCTATCTCTTTCTCAATCTCCTTCTCTCTTTTCTCTTCTCTCAATTCCTTCTCATTCTTGCCTGTCCCAGAGGGTGGTATGTATTTTATTCCAGTCCCAGTCCCAGTCCCACTCCGAGTCTCAGTCCCAGTCCTAGTCTTAATCCCAGTCACAGACCGTCTCTGGATAATATATTACTCTGTACCAAAGCACTCATCAACAGCTTTCATTTGATATCCATATTGTATAAACACTGTCTAGGCATTCACTGGCCCACGTTTTGGCCTATATCTCGAGACCCTGTACCTGTAGTAACCACCGCGTGAGGTTTACGCAACTTGTGTGAAAGTTTGAACAAAATTTACCGACGCATCTCTTCAAACACCGGCGACCATCTAACTCAAATTTTAGCCTTCCTTTTTATATATATAGATTTTTATTTTTCACACTTCACTATAATATTAAAACGAAATGCAGATTTTCGTTGCTTTTGAAATTTGGCTTAAAAATTGCACATGGAACAACTAAAGATTCTCCTG
Source organism: Eurosta solidaginis (assembly GCF_040869045.1). Classification (NCBI taxonomy): domain Eukaryota; kingdom Metazoa; phylum Arthropoda; class Insecta; order Diptera; family Tephritidae; genus Eurosta; species Eurosta solidaginis. The sequence goes on from NC_090319.1 coordinate 377,899,405, forward strand.
TATTAAAAAAAAATCATAGTACCTCTAAATCGCGGGCCCCCTCAGAAACCCCCTTTGGTAATAAACCAAATATTTTTTTTATTTTTAAAAATTTATTTTTATTTATTTTTGAATTTAAATATTTTAATACTAATAAGAATTTTCTTTTTTGAAGTATTCAAAAATTCTCATTTACCAAAAAGTAATTCGATAACCATATATTTAAAATTCAAAGTATAAAATACAAAGTTAATAATTTAACAACAAACATTAAACACTATACCCTCTCCCCCCTATCGACGGGCCTGATGATGTGCTGTACTTGATATCATTCGCTATAATATTTTTTATTGATAAGCAGGTTGTTTAATTAAACACCAAGCAATTACACGGAAGTATATCCGCACCAGCTGAAAATATGAGTGCCACTGCGTATACGTAACATTTTAATATTACGTATAAACAAATAAAAAAAATTGCAATAAAATAATATTGCGACTATAAACTGAGATATAGCCTATCCTATATTTCAACTTAGATAAAACTACACGCGGGGTGCAAAACAAATTCAAAATCGGTTCAGTAGTTTAGGAGTCCATTGGCCTCAAACTTGTGACACGTGTTTTTTATATATTAATATTTACAACACTGATATGCTTATGATATCTAGTTAACCACATATAAAGTTTTCGCCGAGAGAAAACATTTCAGCAAACCTATTTAAATAAAGTCCACGTTTTTTGGTGGGTAGTAGCAATATACAATAAATAAATTTAATATGTATAAGTGTTCAGCTCTTAAGTCCAAATGTAATACCGGTAGTCGACACACGTTCATTTTAATGGTCAGTTGTTTAAAGGGACTTTGCTTTCTCATAAAAAAAAAATTATTTGTTTTTTTTTTTTTAATAGCTCAGGGCGCTGGCATAAGTCTTATTTACCATTTTTACATTAAAGGTGTTTACAACAGCTAATAAAAATATTTATTATTACCACATGAAACATATGCATACAAAATTCAAATATTAGGCCCTTTGGCCAGCAAAACACAAAACAAAAATTTTTTTTTATTCGGATGCCATAAATAGACATCATAAAATTTAACAAATGGCAAAAAAAATATTTATTAATGATGAAATAAAAATGCTTGAGAATTTGCGATATCATCTACATGTTTGATGACCACCTGGAAAATTTGTACGTCATATCGTTTATCTTCTTTTTCCTCTTCTTGTAGCAATTATAAGACTCCTTTTCAAGATATTGATCGGAATTAATGTCCTAGCCCGAGCATAGCGGGACTGATTTGATATGACCACGTTGAATCTTCTGGTTCATACATCCCCTCCTTCCATGAAGCAAAACCTCGCCTGCTAAATAAATAGGATTCTTTATAAGTAGGTGAGTTTGAAAATTGGGTTGAAGGAGCTCTAAGTTGCGCTGGCAACCAATTAAAAGGGATAGCACCACACAACCCCTTAATCCCGCACTCTGTTGGTCCTAACGAATTTTAGAACGTCTGACTGTTTTCTACGAAAACTAGCACTCTTAGGTATTCAAAACTTATCGATGAAGTTAAGATGTTCGCAGTGAGGAATAAAATAGTAAAAGTTTTCAAAACAAGTTACTAGCTCTAAAGAGGTTGCAGCTACTGGCTCTGAAAAAGTAACCAGCTCCAAAAAAAACTGCTTGTTTTAAAGACGAACCGATCAAGAAAGGAGTAAAACATGCCGCGGTATTGCAGAGGCACCGGTTAGCTTAGTGGAAAAAGTTCCTTTTTTGAGCCAATTTTTTATTTTGAACCGGTTGCTTTCTTGTAGCCGGTTTTTTTTTTTTGAATTTGTCATGGTTATCTTCCAAAACGGGTTGCGGTACATGACGAGCAGATCACCTAGTTTGCTGAGCAACTTGTCAGCTTTCACGAATACTTTTTATATCGATTATGATTGAACTAATTTGCAAAAGCTGCCGCTTAAAATCAATTTCCAGTTGCTTTAGGGAATAACTGTACATTAAAAAAATCAATGGAGCTTTAAGCGAAACATAATCGTTTATAAGTGGAAGCTCACAAATGCCAAAATAGAGCTGCAATTTTAGTTTTTCAATTTCAACTTAACAACTCAGCGCTAATCAAGTGATGCGGTAACATTTTACATAGCATTGCATATTAACTTGTCTGTTGTTGTTGTTTGTTTGTTACAGCTACTCAGTTGGTTGATGGGCTATGTGGCTTGACAAACGGCAAATAACTACAAATCTAAGCTGGCTAAATTAACAATTACACTATGGATTTTACAGTAATTTACGGATATTTAGTTTTTTGTTTAGTGCCGCCAATCATCAAACAATTGTCGATAGAGCTCTGTGTGTGTGTGTGTGTGTGTGTGTGTGTGCGAGAGAGTATACGGATTTGTATGGATGCCAAGACAGTGCACCTGGCTTTTTATCTTCCTGCATTCAAGTTCCACCAATTTAGCTGAATTGCTTAGCAATATTTTCAGATTTTACTTATGTATACTCCATCGTCCGAAAATATTTTATTATAATTTTGATGATTTTTAAAAGAGTCGAGATATATAGCTAAAATTATAATTGAGGACAAGATTTTTATGAACGAACACTTTAGCATGTGGAACAGCACTTCCTCAAAAATTCGATTCAGCTAAAAAGGTGCCAATAAAGATCGCACTATGCCACCATCGGCTTAAAAATTTCCAATTTTGAAAATGTTTCTTGGGCAGATTTCCTAGCAAAGTAAAAAAATAAATTGGCAATAAACTGAGTAGAAATAAAAATTATGAAGGCAAACGAATCACCGCTATGACAGCTTTATAGTTAGAAGAGTGGGGCCCAAGCGATGTCGAAGATGGAATTCGGCAGCTCCCAAAATTTATCTATACAACGAACTGTGGTAGTTGTTTTAAAAACATATTTTCTTCTGTTTTAATTTAAAAATTCTTCCAATTATGAAAGATGAATCATAACAATAATAAAAGCCAAAAAATTATTGTCTAGGCCATGACAGAATAAAACCAGACAGGTGAAGTTATTATTACAAAATGGAGTCGCATTTGACAATACTCGCCCTCATTATTCTAAGTGTTGCTTCTTGACTTATCTGCAGCATTGATTCATTCAGTATCATAAAATATACTACATTAATGCCTTTCTGAGGTATGGTGCAGTAAAACAACTCCTGCGGTCTGTATATCTTTTGTGGGAAGGTTTATTCTCTTTTCCTGAGTAGAAATGGAAAAGTTTTAGTCAACGCAGCTGAATAACTGGATCTTCAGAGTATCCCATTTCCACAACTAAGGAATACGGAACAGCGATTTGGGGGCTTAGAAATATCCGCGGCAGTTATGCCTGTGGTAAAAGAAGACTAAAATACCAAACTGATTCAAGGGGTTGTATAGCGCAACACTTTCAAATGGTTGCCAACGTTATTTATAGCTTCTCCAACATAATTGTCAACCTCACCTACCCGTGGCGAATCCCGTTTACTCATTGGCAGCGGCTCTTTGAAGTTGTTGAAAAAGAAGTAAATTCCTATTCAGGCATCACCTGCTGAAGTTTGAAGCTTCAATCTGATAAAAGTAAAGAAAAGGAAAGAAAAGAAAAGAAAAGAAAAGAAAAGAAAAGAAAAGAAAAGAAAAGAAAAGAAAAGAAAATAAAAGAAAAGAAAAGAAGAGAAAAGAAAAGAAAATAAAAGAAAAGAAAAGAAAAGGAAAGAAAAGAAAAGGAAAGAAAAGAAAAGATAATAAAAGAAAACGGATGATTAAAAAGGAAGGAAAAGAAAGCTGAATTTCGCCCACTGCGTCAACTCTGGAATTAAGAAAAAGATAAGCGGTTTAAAAAAAAAACATTTTTTAAATGTTTTTACGGATTAGCTGTTTTAAGGATGTATTTAAATACGACATACAATTCAATGTAGCGTTCATTAGAGTTGCCTTTTCTGGTCGACAGATCATGAAAAAAATGTTAAACTAACACCTTGCATATGCATGACGTAGAATTAGCATTTATGCTCATTTTTGTTGTTGTAGCTATTTGTTTTTATATTTTGCTTATTTATGTATGAAATACCTCATGCATATTGTTTGTCACTTCCTCATGAATTTCAATTGCAAAAACGAAAAAACCTTTCTGACAAACAAAAAACAAACAAAACGTAATAATAAAGGCCAAACCCATAATAAAAGTAGCCAAAGTTGAAAAGGTGAATCGCGCATTTGTAACAACAATCCTGCAGCACATTTGCACAAAAAAAGAAGAACATAAAAAAATTGCAACAACATTAGCTACAGGCACATCTATCTGTCCAGCCCACTTTGCTGGCGCATAACAAAGGCGCACACATTCCCGCCGGTTAAATTGCCTTATTGCAAGATTTCCTTCCTACTGATGATGATGACCTCACGTTTAGCCTCACTTGACTGGAGACACATGCCTATGGTCATGTTGTACTGATGGTGTGATCCCACAAGTGTTTAGCCACGTACATATTTATTTAAGACATCAATATTGGTATTAGGTTGCTATAGGCAATGTCGATGCCACCCGCATAAAAATGCTGATTTCAACCCACTTGCTTTGAGCCAAAGGTGCTCGTTTCTACTACTGCGCGTTGTTCGTGTAGATATGAAGAGGCTTCTTTGTATGTGCCTTTTCCCTTTTTATATAAATGTTCATAAATTCACGCGATGTTGCTCTTCGTTACCGCACGAATCAACAGTCAACTGCGCAGTCAGTCATATTATCGAATAAAGTAGTCAAATTTAGTCGATTATCAAGCAATAATTGGTAAATAAGTAGTTAATGCTTTGGTAAGAAATGGCTTTTTTACTCAACGTCGAATGCATGTATGTTTATGCATTTCAGATCTCAGATGATTCAACTCAAAAATCACGATTTCTGAAGCTATGTCTACTGCCGGGTATATTCATTCATTAAACACATTTCTTAATAGGGTATTCAATAATAGGTAAACCAATTACAGAAAAGAGGGTTAGAGGTTAGGCTGAATTTGGGGGCCCGTGAGTGTCCTCACATAGACTGAATGAGTCCACAGTGTTATCAAAAGTTTGCTTAACGAACAAGTTGAGAAACCATGATCTATGAAATAAGATGTCTCCGTTCTCTTGACAAATACTAGGACCCTTGCTGCATCTAGGTCTGATAGCTGTTCCACTCCTTAGCGAGCGCAGGGCACCTGCATACTCGAGGATTAGAAAAAGCCAAACGCTTTTTTATACAAGAAGGAATAATAGGTAAATTATTTGCATTTCATAATAAATATGACTTTTTTTGTGTATTGCTTTTCCAAAGTAGTCGGCAGAAATCAATAAAAAAATGAAGTAAATGAAGGAAGCGATATATTTTTCTTGCGTCGTGCTCCTTTTAGAGTTTTCCTATAAATTTTCGGGTAGGTCTCAAATGTTTAATGCCCACTACAAATGGAATGGTTTGCAGATGAAGCTTCACTGAGAAGCTTTTCATGGAAGAAATATACTCTGAGTGTTTGCCAAACCACTGCCGAGGGGCGATCCCGCTAAGAAAATTTATTGACCCTTTTGATATCCCGGGAATGTCTTGGGATAATTTCGGTATTGTTTTGGGGCTTCTGTGCAAAAATCACTTCATTATTTTGCTACTATATTAGAATCATTTCGAGACTATTTGCAGGAATGTCCCGATCCTTTCAAAACCACTTCAAAATTGTGCTTGAAGGCTCGAAAAAATTTCATAGTTTTTTCAGGATTTTCGTGAATGTTTTCCGGATCTTCATAGGGCACTATAGGATTCGGTTCAGGATTTCAAAACAATTTCGGATCAGTTCTCGAATTATTGCGGGAATATTTCACCATTATTTCGGTACAGGTTCAGGATTGCTTTCGCGATCATCTTGGGTCCATGTCGGAAAAACATCAGGACTATTTTAGAACTTTTAGGATAATTTGACATAATTAATTTAGAAATCGACGAGATGTTATTTAGCAGGCATGCTTAACGAACGAAACGATATCATTTCGTTACGATAATCAACGTTAATAAACGAAGTCACTTCGTTTCGTTTATTAACGTTAAGATCGTCAAATTAACGTTAATTTGGCGTTCTTAACGTTAATAAACGAAACGAAATGACTTCACGATATCATTTCGTTACGATAATCAACGTTAATAAACGAAGTCACTTCGTTTCGTTTATTAACGTTAAGATCGTCAAATTAACGTTAATTTGGCGTTCTTAACGTTAATAAACGAAACGAAATGACTTCGTTTCGTTTATTAACGTTGATTATCGTAACGAAATGATATCGTTTCGTTCGTTAAGCATGCCTGTTATTTAGTCTTTGCTCTGAAGATAATTTTGAAATAAATGTTGAGATCAATTGTGGAGCATTTGACTAGTAAGCGAATAATAATGTCCATCATTGCAGCATTGTTTTTAAAATATCTTAGAATTGTTTCCCGATCATCATTGCGGTATTTTTTCAAGCTTGTTTTTGGACCATTTCGAGTTTGTTTTGTGGATCTTGAACTATTTCGGGTTTAAGCATTCTGTGGTTGATTTGAATCTGAGTTTGGGATACTTCAATGATTAAGGTGAGAATATTTTGTGTTTAATTCAAATTGCCGCCTTGTAAAAATTTTGTTTAATCTTTATAAATCTTAGGGGTGGTATCACCATTTCCAAATAACGCTAACTAGTGCCTTATTTGGAAGTTTATCAAAAAATTTCCTTGAAATAAGAATCCAGTTAATGTTAACCAATGATGTTAGAAAGGCCGTTGAGAGCCTAGCTTCACTGCTACAACAACAACAACAACAACAAGAGCCTAGCTTGATGGCAAACAGACAAATACTCTGAATAAACTAAACAAATCAACCTGAACATCGCGGTATATACATCATTGGATCCATCTCTTTCTCTTCTCATACTCACAAATATCTAACCAATGATAATAAATCATTTCATGTTAGTAAAATGTATAAAAAGGCAAGGCCGAAGGCCCCATAGGTTAAAAAATATGTGCAGATTGTTCTGACATAAAGAATTTCATAAAAACAAAAATAAACAAGTAAGGAAGGTTAAGTTCGGGTGTAACCGAACATTACATACTCAGTTGAAAGCTATGGTGACAACATAAGGGAAAATAACCATGTAGGAAAATGAACCGAGGGAAACCCTGGAATGTGTTTCTATGACATGTGTATCAAATGAAAGGCATTAAAAAGTATTTTATGAGGGAGTGGGCCATAGTTCTATAGGTGGACGTCATTTAGGGATATAGCCATAAAGGTGGATCAGGGTTGACTCTAGAATGCGTTTGTACGATATGGGTATCAAATGAAAGGTATTAATGAGTATTTTAAAAGGGCGTGGACCTAACTTCTATAGATGGACGCCTTTTCGAGATATCGCCGTAAAGATGGACCAGGGGTGACTGTAGAATGCGTTTTACGATATGGGTATCAAATGAAAGGTGTTAATGAGCATTTTAAAAGGGAGTAATCCTTAGTTCCATAGGTCGACGCCGTTTCGAGATATCGCCATAAAGGTGGACCAGGGGTGACCCTAGAATTTGTTTGCACAATATGGGCATCAAACGAAAGGTGTTAATGAGTAGTTTAAAAGGGAGTAATCCTTAGTTCCATAGGTGGACGCCGTTTCGAGATATCGCCATAAAGGTGGGCCAGGGGTGACTCTAGAATTCATTTGTGCAATATGGGTATCAAACGAAAGGAGTTAATGAGTATTTTAAGAGGGAGTGGGCCTTTCTGGACCAGGGGTGACTCTAGACTTTGTTTGTACGATATGGGTATCAAATGAAAGGTGTTAATGAGTATTTTTAAAAGGGAGTGGGCCTTCGTTCTATAGGTGTTCGCCTTTTCGAAATATCGCCATAAAGGTGGACCAGGGCTGACTCTAGAATGAGTTTGTAAGATATGGGTATCAAATTAAAGGTATTAATGAGAGTTTTAAAAGGGAGTGGTGGTAGTTGTATATGTGAAGGAGTTTTCCATATATCGACGAAAATGTGGACCAGGGTGACCCAGAACATCATCTGTTGGATACCGCTAATTTATTTATATATGTAATACCTGCCAAGATTTTAAGGGTTTTTTATTTCGCCCTGCAGAACTTTTTCATTTTCTTCTACTTAATATGGTAGGTGTCACAACCATTTTATAAAGTTTTTTCTAAAGTTATATTTCGCGTCAATAAAATAATCCAATTACCTTACCATATTTCATCCCTTTTTTCGTATTTGGTATAGAATTATGGCATTTTTTTCATTTTTCGTAATATTCGATATCGAAAAAGTGGGCGTGGTCATAGTCGGATTTCGTTCATTTTTCATAGCAAGATAAAGTGAGTTCAGATAAGTACGTGAACTGAGTTTAGTAAAGATATATCGATTTTTGCTCAAGTTCTCGTGTTAACGGCCATGCGGAAGGACAGACGGTCGACTGTGTATAAAAACTGGGCGTGACATCCACCGATTTCGCCCATTTTCACAGAAAACAGTTAACGCCATAAAATCTATGCCCCTACCAAATTTCAAAAGGATTGGTTAATTTTTGTTCGACTTATGGCGTTAAAAGTATCCTAGACAAATTAAATGAAAAAGGGCGGAGCCACGCCCATTTTTAAATTTTCTTTTATTTTTTTTTATTTATCATTACTGGAGTTGAATCTTGACATAATTTACTTATATACTGTAAAGATATTAAATTTTTTGTTAAAATTTTACTTTAAAAAAAATTTTTTTTTAAAAGTGGGCGTGGTCCTTCTCCGATTTTGCTAATTTTTATTTAGCGTACATATAGTAATAAGAGTAACGCTCCTGCCAAATTTCATCATGATATCTTCAACGACTGCCAAATTACAGCTTGCAAAAATTTTAAATTACCTTCTTTTAAAAGTGGGCGGTGCCACGCCCATTGTCGAAAATTTTACTAATTTGCTATTTTGCGTCATAAGTTCAACTCATCTACCAAGCTTCGTCGCTTTATCGGTCTTTTGTAATGAATTATCGCACTTTTTCGGTTTTTCGAAATTTTCGATATCGAAAAAGTGGGCGTGGTTATAGTCCGATATCGTTCATTTTAAATAGCGATTTGAGATGAGTTCTCAGGAACCTACATACCAAATTTCATCAAGATACCTCAAAATTTACTCAAGTTATCGTGTTAACGGTCGGACGGACGGACGGACGGACATGGCTCAATCACATTTTTTTTCGATCCTGATTATTTTGATATATGGAAGTCTATATCTATCTCGATTCCTTTATATATGTACAACCAACCGTTATCCAATCAAACTTAATATACTCTGTGAGCTCTGCTCAACTGAGTATAAAAATAAATATTATTTCCCATATCTTTCTCCCGTAATGAATGAAATATTTGCATAATAAATGACGTGGATAAGTATAAACTTGACTAAATTTTATGTCACATTTATGCACAGCTGTCAGTGTCATTCAAAATACAATTTCAAAGCGTTTATCGTGATTTCGACGCATAAATCAAAAGGCAAAAGCGCAGTAGCTACACACAAATAACAATGGATAAGAAATCAGGAGTAAAACGGTCATTAAAGAATAACAAAACAAAAAAATGCTTTGCGAATCCATGTTACATATTAAAAATTTGTGTTAGAAAATTTATACACACATACATTAGACTGCACTGATCTAAATACCACAAAAACTGCCACTAAATTTTAAGAACGTGAAAAGTGTTTCGAAACAATCGTTCCTCGTTTTCTAATAAAAATTATTCGGAGATGTGGAAAGCCCTTCGGAAGTTTCTCGTAGAACGACGAAATCTGTTGTCATAAGCAAATTTTGTACAACACAACGAGTGACAGTAAATTTTAGTGCCTCTGTGACGGAGTAATAATCGCAATGAATGGGAACCAATGAGCCCGGATTTGTGCCGCAGTGAACGAGGTCATTTGCCTGACAAGGGTAAATGGACTTCGCTTAACGATCTGCTCATTGATGGGTGTCTTTATTTTGTCAGTATTGACAAGTTTCTTGCAGCAACCCAATGAAATTTTGGAATGGTGACGTGACATAAACTTCACTTTAAACAGCATTAAAGTCAATTGAAAATATGGCCATATGAAATGGTCACAACGTCCAGTTTTAAATTTTTACTATGTTAACATATTGACCTTATGACCATTATGCTTTTGCGAATCGGTCATAAAGTCAACCTTTTTTTTTACAAGTGATCATAAAGTCAATTATTTTGTTTTGCACGTTTAACCTTTGAGTCACAGTTACGTTTTATTTTTTGCGCTATATTTCTGTCCATTGGAATGAAAAGAGAATTTGTTTTTCAATGCAATTTCCAGATAAGGAACTTTTTTATATATTGGTTCCATTCATGGGAAAATCCGAAAAATCTTGTCCAGTGAGGTCTGACATAGGAAGAACCTTGGAAAGAGGAACTTTGAAGAAAATTTGGAATAAAAGGTCGCATAATTCTTCATTTCAAATTTTTGCTTGCGGTGCCTTTTTTCTTTAATCCAATATTATTTTATCCGAAAATTGGACTTAATATTGGTCCAGCGTGGATTCTTTTAGACCAAGAATAATTTATTCAAATGAAAGTTAGTGAAACCTTTCGACTGCGGTGCCTATTTTCCTAATTCTGGTTTAATTAGACTGCAAAATCGGATTAAAAACGTCTTACCAATCCTGCGAAAGAATTTTTTTGTGCCGATCGAAATAGTCAACCATCTGACTTTTTGTATTCCTCCTCCCGTTCTTCTTTTTTGGTTTTATTGTAAAAGAAATAACATTTAAATTACTGAGAAAAAGTGTTCCAATTATAAAGAAAATTGCAGCATGCATGATATTTTTTCGATAGGTCCGCCGGAAGGAAAAACACCCCCAACATAAACCTATTCTCTGCTAAAATAATAACGTTGCCTACATAATAAACTAAACAAATTAAATTAAACAGATTTATGACAACGAGCCTGACCCGTGCGCATCTTGTGCAACCAATATAAAAGTCTCTTATCAAATATCAACAGAACTCAGCTGTTCTATTAATTTACAGTTTTCTCTACCATATAGCATATAATAGCAACTGCCGTCAATCAGTTAAAACTTACAGCTTGCGCTGTCATTTAGCGTACAATAACAACTGCCGGTAATGCAGTGCAAATATTCACAATAGTGCCATAGTACAAATAGATTTCTTTGACAGCTCAAATTCGTTTATTTTTGACAAATTATTTTAATAAAGTGTAGCTAAACAAAAACACTACGACAAAAATTGCCAAAGCTCGCTAATAGGCCGAATGTCCGTCTTTACAACCAAAATTTTATTTATAGATTTGGATTCCATATAAGAGCGAAAAAGGGACCCGTACATAAAAACAGCAATCAGATATAATATATATGATAGGTGGGACCCTGGTCGACTTCCCGAAATAAAGAGTTCCTCAAATATTAACTCGATCAAAAATAGTTACCCCTGTACCATATTTCAAGCTAATCGGAACACTAGTTACTTTTTTATTTGAACAGGTCTGTCGCAGGTCCACTTCCAGTAAGAAAAGTTACCATCAAATCGCACAAAAGAAAAACATTGTTATAATATGTCGACCCGTGTTCCACTTAAGAATAATGCGCTTCCTGCTCCACACTCTGGAAAAAAAGTATCCCTAATATCACCCTAGCCGTAGAGCTAACTTTGCAGCAAATTTCACGAAAATTGCATCATATTCATATGGGATAGTTTGGTTTCTAGTCAATTTTTCGATCCACTAGGAGACCAAATTTTAAGCAAATCACAGAAAACTTATTTGGAATAGTCGGCTCCTGGTCCTCATTCACTAGTTTTACCGCAGTCAGAAGAAAAGTTTGTGTACACGCACCCGCACACATCCATTTTTATATTCAGCGTGCTTTGTACACAGAGCATATTAACTTTGATTGGATATCGGTTGGTTGTACAGGTATAAAGGTATCCAGATAGATATAGACTTCCATATATCAAAATCATCAGTGTCGAAAAAAAATTAATTGAGCCATGTCCGCCCGTCCGTTAACACGATAACTTGAGTAAATATTGAGATATCCAAAATTTGGTACACGAGCTTACCGGGACCCAGAATAGATTGGTATTGAAAATGAACGAAATCGGATGATAACCACGCCCACTTTTCATATATATAACATTTTAGAAAACACAAAAAACCTGATTATTTAGTAAATAATACACATAGAATGTTGAAATTTGACGTGTGGACTGATATTGAGACTCTTGATAAAAATTTGAAAAAGATTTTGAAACGGGTGTGGCACCGCCCACTTGTGATAAAATCAATTTTACAAATACACCTATCCCCCGATTTACACGATACTTGTTTTACACGATTTCGCTTTTACACGGTTCATAAATCAGCAAAATTTGAAAAACTCCGAAGATGTAGAAATCATTAAGAAGCTCTTTGAGTCCCCTTGGCAACACTGATTGCAATATAGAGGGATTCCCCTTATTGTAAATATGTATGTATGTACATAACCAAGCGCAGGGTATGTAGTTCATGTGGAAGGAAAATCGTTTGATGAAAATTTGAACAAAAAGCCATAAATTTTACTATTATTGCGAGTTTTATTGTTTGAACTGGTAAGTTATCGATTGAATTATCTGGTCGTGAACCTCCATGAGTACATATGTGATTTGTGTTAATTTTTCAAGTTTCTAAATACTTAGTTTTAAGTTTTTTAAGATGTTTTAGTTTTGTTTTATTTAAATAAATGACTAAATTGGGTAGTTTTTTCGCTTTACACGGTTTTTGTATAGGAAAACGAAGATTTCACTTTACACGGTTTTGTCTGTAACCGATCTTCCATGTAAATCGGGGGATAGGTGTATTATTAATCATAACTCAAAAATCGATAAACCTATCGTAACAAAATTTGGCAGAGAGGTTGCCTTTACTATAAGGAAAGATCGGTTAAGGACCACGCCCACTTTTATATAAGAGATTTTTAAAAGGGTCGTGAACGAATAAAATAAGCTATATCTTTGCAAAAAAGGTTTATATCAATGGTATTTCATTTCCCAAGTGAATTTATAATAGTAAATGGGAAAAACTTCAAATTTAAAAAAATGGGCATGGCACTAATTAAATAAGTACTAGTTCGCTTGTAGTTGGCTTTTCGCCAGTTATAACATCGACAGTTTGGATTTTGATATTTCATATTTGACAAAAAGGCGACCAACAAAAAACTTCTACCAGCTTTAGGGAACTCCGTTTATGAGTATGCTTTTTTTAACTACACAGCAGCCCGGAACTTTCTAAAAAGGTAATAATATCGTGCTGGAAGCATCATGTAGAATTTCGGTTCGGTTCGCAGCTAACGAAATAGTTCCAAGAAAATCACTTGATCTTAGATGTAGAGCTCGGAACTATCGAAAAAGTGCCAATAAATAACAAGTTTTAAAGAGGAAATTTTTATCTATTTCGGGACTAGTTAAGAGGTATAGCAGCGGGGATAATTTCCACCGCCTACGACATCACCATGCTAAATCCGCCATTTGAAAGCATGTAAAAAAGATAGATGGCGAACTAGTAGTGGTTCGAAATACACTAGAAGCCCACCAGATATTTTCCCTACAGGGTATCAATGTATAAATGTTCATACAGTCTGTTTTAAACTTGGTTTTATTTCCAATTTCTCTTCGACTAAAATAGTTCACTTTTGCATTTCATCAGCCATGAAATTTGTAACAAGTGTGACTTTATTATAAACCAGTGGTGCACAACGCCGGCAAAGCTTCGAATACAAATAATACTTTTTTTGTAGTAGTATGTGTTTACAAATAGAATTCCTGAAAAAAATAGTGCGACTTATTGCTAAAGAGAACTGCATCCAATTGATATCTTTTGTCTAAATTGGCGCATAATTGATCCCCTCTAGTCCCTTTTAGGCACAGTGGGGATTAGTCAGGTTAAAATATATGTAGCCCATTTTGAGAAACAAAAAAATAAAATTATTGATTCGAGTTATTTAAGAAAACTGCTGAGCCCAAACCGACCATAAAATGTCTTGGACCATTTTCGTCAACCCATATATCTTGGAATGAGTTGGCAAGTTCCTCGCAGCATACAAAAACTAAAACTTTTAGCTGAGAAAAGAGATTAGTCTTCATTCGTTCCCATATGCGTACAAAGGGGATTGGATCTATTGTTCCCGTTCGGGGATTGGTTTCTTCATAGGACATGCTTAAACAAAAGGGCACAGTTCTACACATAAAAAGAGATCAAACCTGGCATTAGTCGCATTCTCCTTTTGCCACACATAATGGACTCATCGTAGACTAATCGCATTTTTTGCAGGGATGTTTGAGCATAGAATTCACTCATGAGATGTGAAATACAAGCTACAACTGATTGACTGCTTGTTTAACTGAATCTCTGTCGCTGCGCTCACACGACATGCAGGTGTATACCGATTAGGCTTCAGAAGCACTTCAAAGGTCTCGAGTGCAGCACTGCTATAAGAGGACATCTATGCCGCACATATGTAGATGTGTAATAATCAAGCTGTAGGGCAATGTCAATGCCCAATGGATTAAGTACGTATATACATAGTGCTCTAAATTCGGCATAAGTATAAACAATTTTATGTGCTTTATACTGTCAAATCAGCGCACTTGTTTACATATTTTCATTGATTTCCTTTGACTGCTAGAGGCTATTGTTGTTCGACTATTTTCTTATTTAAAAGTTTTCCCCACATTTTGACGCTGAGTCACATACAAACAAACATAACCTATAATTTTGACTAACGATTGAACTCACATCAATTCACTTAAATGCCCAAAATATGTTTATACTGTAACGAATTTAGTAAAACCCCGCTTATTTTACACTTTCTACTAACGTTCGTATCGCTAAATTGTTGAATAAATAACACCAATATTCAATAGTGCAAAATGATCTTTATTATATTACTTTGAAAATACTTCACAATAACACTTATACTTCGCAACCAATAGCTTGCTTAAATCAAACTGATTGCTCATGCCTCAGCTTGTGGTGCTTTTGTTACTCTTCGTTTTCCTCGTTCGCATATTTCTAGGCGTTTCTCCTTCTAGAATTTACTATTTCGTTGAAGATTGCACACTTTTGTGAGTATCTCAAATACATGCATGTGAATTTGTAGTTTATAGTCTCTCGCATGGCCATATGCGTGTGTATATGTGAGTATTACTCTGCTGATGATTGCATACTTTTGTGAGTATCTCTCCGCTGCTTGTATGCACATATGTGTAGACATAATTATTGATTTATTTATGTACATACACGTGACTGCTTAGTATCGGCTTAGATATGAGAGTATCCCTTAGTATTGCTAATATTCGTCCCAATACAAATTGTAGTGCTGGGAATTGTCGTAAGCGTTTTTGAGTAACGACTTTATAGCTCAAAATACGCCTATACAATCGAATAAATATATTTTTGTATGGATGTATGTACAAACGAATTGTCGTTAATAAAAAAATACAATTTTTTTTGTGTTTTTGTTTGTTTGTGTTTTAAATAAAATGTTTGCATTATTGCATCCTCGCAGTTTGTGTTTGTATACTGCACGAGGTATGCGCTTTTGTTTTAAATCACGTTCGATTCTGAACAGTTTTTCACTTATTGACTTAAAGAAGGTTACAAAACACGTTATTCGAAAAAAAAAAAACAAGTTTGACCAAACTTATTTGCCAGCATTTTGTGGAATTTCGAAAATTTAGCTTTGAAATATAAAAGAAATATGTAAAAAGAGTTTTTGGCACTTTGTAATGTAATTCAAGTATATACCTTATTATTTTTTTCAGCTATTGCCTCCTTCAATATAAACTCTGTAAAACTGAACGAAAGAAAATTTCTTAAGAAATGACCTGACCTATCGTTGGATTTTAGCAAGAAAATCAATTTAAAGAACACTTAATCAAAGCAATAACAGTAATCATAACGTATAAGTCCCCCAGCGGGTTAGGGGGTTAGAATTTACCCGCGGTAGGTATGTCTTTCGTAAGATGTGACTAAAATACTAAATATATTCAAGAGGTTGTGCAGCGCAACCCTTTCAATATAAAGCTTCTCCAACTCAATTGTCCACCTCACCTATCCTTGGTGAATCCTGTATAACAATGACAACATAATGTATAAGTTGGCTGTGCTAGTCAAGTCTTGAATCGCTTGCCACTCACTCTCATATGGCTCTAGACATGCTCTCCGACGTCATCGTTATATCCGGTACTGTTTCTTCGCTGTCTAGTCTTTTGCAGTTTGTTGATGAGCCAGGGTTTATGACTGTTAGTCCTAGCCTAGCCGCCATATCTAGTACCCGTCTTCCTCTTGTTTAAATACCTCAAAGTGACTAAAATTACAATGCGCTTCGTTTTATACGATACTGCTCACAATTACGTAAAAATATAGCATCCTCGAGTCTACTTACCCATTTGATTACCATTCAGTATGAGTTCTTATTAAAAATATTTACAGAGGAACTGGAACATATAAAACTAATACAAACAATACGTGCTTCATTAAATTTTAGTGTTTTGCTTAAATTCATGCATGTCGATGTACTTATTTATAAAAAAACGCTCTCAACGTTATTGCTATCATTTCATGATAAAGCTATAAAAGATATATGCTACGCATTTAGAGGCCCGTAATTTCAGTGCACTATAACTACGTACAGTAAAGAATATTGTTTTTAAGTTAAACTCAAACTCAACGCTTCCAATGACCTGGCCAGTAATGGCCTTCATAACCACATGTTTGAATAGTGTGCTCAAGTTTCATGGCGATAGACCGATATATTTTGGCCATTTCAAACAGCAAATGGAGGTCATAATCAAAATATTATTTTTGCACACAATGTTTTAATTTCGGTATAGAGATCTTGGCTGCTACGAACATACTTTAATGCAGTTGTAAAATTGTGAAAGAAGTTATGGTAGCAAAATTTGTGTGCATAACGTTTTATGTATGTAGTTTCTATATTTGCGGCATGAAAATTTTATTTAAATATTTGTTTTTTGACTTTAGACGCAAATTCGTGGAAGTTGCAAAAAAAATATTTATGAAAACATAGTCATGAGTAACCCCATAAGCAATTTGGAAACATGATTTGGTATAGTGAGGCAGTTATGAATATTGCAGTCTGCTTTAATTTTGGTTTTAAAACGAAAAGCTTTCTCGAAATCATTAATGTCATCCGAATGTAAACCTAGATATTACCACCATATGTGATCTTGGATATAATATAGGATGAATAGTTTTCACCTCTAAAATTTGTTTATAAAGTCTTGTTTTTTATACCAGTACTAAGCTTTACCCCCGACCGAGTCCGTATGAAGAAAATACAACATTAAATTATTGCAATATAGGCACGATATGATTTTAAAAAAATTTTGAAATATTTCGGCGATAAACCCGATAAGAAAACAATCCCTAAATGAACCACCCAACCGGTGATATTTCGGAAATCATCTTGAAACAATGCCAAAACTACCCCATAAATAATGGCGAAATGAAACCAAATTTTTAAAAATAGTCTCAAATAATCTTCCAAATAACATAAAATAAAGCTATCTTGTTAGTTATCCCAAATCCGCATTGTTGGATTTCGTGACTCAATTAAAATTTTGCATATATCTGCTTATAATCTGGAAAGGTGTGTATTCGATTCTGTTTTTTTTTTTTTAAGGTTAGGCCCAATTGCTTCGTGGGAACACCTGCTGACGAGATTGGCCCAAAATGGTTTAAAAATAGTTCTAAAAATAATCTAAAAATTATGCGGCGATACTTCCAAAATATACCCAAACAATCCTTTCGATATGATTCTTAATAAGAAATGGTCATAATTTAGAAAACACTGCCTAAATTATACTACAAGAATCCTGGATACCAAATAGCCACTGCGATGTTGTGATGCAAACAACCAAGAAACTGACCCAAGCAGTCCCGAAAACCATCCATAAACTCTCCTGAAATAATCTTTAAAAAAATCTTGAAAAAGTTCTCAAAATGTTCCTAAAACAATCGCGTAACCGTCCCTTAATATCACGAAATAATCTTCAAATAGCCGCGAAACAATTCCGAGCACAAGCGCGCATTAATTTAAAAATTAATAGTTCCTAATTCATCCCGAAAATCATTCTGTCAAATTTCCCATTCGTTTCAAAAACGTATCAGAAAATTCTTCGGAAATGGTACAAAAATTATCCGTGAAGATTCAAAAGCAGCTCCAAGATGACTCCATAGCACCTCGGAAAAAGTCATGAAATAATCCGCAGACAGTCTCGAAATAATCGTAAATCGGTACTGGAATGTTAGGAAGTGATTCCGAAATTATTATGTATGCACGAACCATTGTAAATCTGAAATTTGGGGAGTTTGGATATCTGCATGCTTCGAGATCGGGATGGCCAGATGTTGCTTTTGTGAGTCAATCTTGCGCCTGAACTAATTTACTTAAATTTAGCTCACTTATAGCTAACAATCAAGAAAGTTCTAGGGTGAAAATTGTTTAAAGTTGGTAATGTCGTGAAATTATACCGAAAAAAATCTCGCAATGAAACGCACTTAGTCCCGAAATGATAAAAATTATCTAATTCTCTAAGCTATCCTGATCTATTACGTTACATTGCGAATAAAAGCAATGTTTATTCCACCTTACTGCCGAACGTTTCGCCGAATTTCCTTGGCATCATCAAGGGCGCAATATTTTTAGATACGGCGGTAGACAAAATTACGGATGAAAATTAATAAAAGTTAAAAAATTACATATATTACACAAAAGACCGGGACCATTATGTTTATAGTGTTTAGTGTGACAAGGTGTACCACAGATCGATTGTACTGATTTTTTATGTAATAATAGTGTAATTTTTTGTAACTTTTATTTATTTTCATCCGTAATTTTGTTTACCGCCATTTCATAATTTATTTAATAATTTTTTACAACAACTAAGGCATGACGTGGCTGAATGCGTTTATAACACTTCAACCATCGTAGGAGTGCAGGTTCGAATCCCACTCCCGGGAGAAAAGGTGTTGAAGAGATTTAAAAAAATGTATAGTCGAAACATCTGTCGCCTTGTCCGTTTTGATGTCACGTTGTTTAAATTTTTCCCAAATTATTAAATAAATTATAAATTAAAAATAGCTTCAAATAAATGTTTTCACACATTTAAAGCAATAAGGGTAATCCTCGTTTAAAAACTCATACAAATAGACAACATTGGTGTTAATTCGTTGTAGTTCTATAAATAGAACAAAGGAACAACACCAAGTTTCTCTGAAACCGCCTTATCAACGCATAACTTTACCATATGATGCCATACGAAGTATGAACTATGAATAAGGAAAATATGCAAAGAAGGCAATTGGGTTAAGGTTTACAACAACTAAGGCATGACGAGGCTGAATGCGTTTATAACACTTCAACCATCGTAAGAGTGCGGGTTCGAATCCCACTCCCGGGAGAAAAGGCTTTGAAGAGATTTACAAAAGGTATAAATCGAAACAGCTGTGGCCTTGTCCTGATGTCACGTTGTTTAAATTTTTCCCAAATTATTAAATAAATTATAAATTAAAAATTGCTTCAATTAAATGTTTTCACACATTTAAAGCAACAAGGGTAATCCCCGCTTAAAAACTCATATATCTTTAAAAAAAGTTTTGAACCGATTCGGAAAACAGTCATGGGAAAAACAATCCCGAACTGAACCCGAAAGAAATCCCGGAAAGACCCCAATAAATCTCTGAAATTATCATGAAAAAAATATCTAAACTCGTTTGATTCTAAACTCATGGGCTCAACTCCAGCTCACTCAGCCAAGCATTTTATTTGTATGATTATGAGCCCAACCGGACCATAAAATTAGTGTCAAGTTTTATTGTCTCTGCAACAAGGTTTGGCGGAGACTTCTCGAAAACTTTGAAAAAACCGTGACCGTGAGGTCAGTTGTGATGGCTAACGCCTCGAAAGCTCCTCTGTAACGAAATATCTGATATTTTCCAGTAACTCATTTAAAGACGTCTGCCTGTATAAAATTTCAAACTAGCACAACAACGCAAATTGGTTAATTGGGAACATTTTGAGCTGAGATAAATTTATATGTAGCAACATATACCATAATGCTGTTTATTACTGCTCATACTAATCAACAAAACTTGGTTATTTGCTATTCGCATTCTGACTTTAATGAGATTTCGAGCATTAGCGTAGCAATAAAATTTATAGACTTATTTCGTAATATTTTTTATGTTGCAACCTTTGGACAAGTGAGCAAAAACGAACAAAATCAATTCCGATGATGCACATGGCAACAAAGTTTTGGTAACAATAATAATAATAATTGCAAAAAAAAAAAATGCTAACACAAGCACCTCAGGCAACAATGAAAATTTTTCTTTGTCTTAACGACGCGACAATGGCAAATGATTTCTGTGAAGATTACAATGGTGTAATGGCGAACTCGAAATATTGCATTTGGCATTTTTATACTCAGTTGAGCAGAGCTCACAGAGTATATTAAGTTTGATTGGATAACGGTTGGTTGTACATATATAAAGGAATCGAGATAGATATAGACTTCCATATATCAAAATAATCAGGATCGAAAAAAAATTTGATTGAGCCATGTCCGTCCGTCCGTCCGCCCGTTAACACGATAACTTGAGTAAATTTTGAGGTATCTTGATGAAATTTGGTATGTAGGTTCCTGAGCACTCATCTCAGATCGCTATTTAAAATGAACGATATCGGACTATAACCACGCCCACTTTTTCTATATCGAAAATTTCGAAAAAACGAAAAAGTGCGATAATCCATTACGAAAGACAGATAAAGCGACGGAACTTGGTAGATGAGTTGAGCTTATGACGCAGAATAGAAAACTAGTAAAATTTTGGACAATGGGCGTGGCACCGCCCACTTTTAAAAGAAGGTAATTTAAAACTTTTGCAAGCTGTAATTTGGCAGTCGTTGAAGATATCATGATGAAATTTGGCAGGAACGTTACTCCTATTACTATATGTACGCTTAATAAAAATTAGCAAAATCGGAGAAGGACTACGCCAACTTTAAAAAAAATTTTTTTTAAGTAAAATTTTAACAAAAAATTTAATATCTTTACAGTATATAAGTAATTTATGTCAACATTCAACTCCAGTAATGATGTGGTGCAACCAATTACAAAAATAAAAGAAAATTTCAAAATGGGCGTGGCTCCGCCCTTTTTCATTTAATTTGTCTAGGATACTTTTAACGCCATAAGTCGAACAAAAATTAACCAATCCTTTTGAAATTTGGTATGGGCATAGATTTTATAACGCTAACTGATTTCTGTGAAAATGGGCGGAATCGGTTGATGCCACGCCCAGTTTTTATACACAGTCGTCCGTCTGTCCTTCCGCATGGCCGTTAACACGATAACTTGAGCAAAAATCGACATATCTTTAATGAACTTAGTTCACGTGCTTACTTGAACTCACTTTATATTGGTACGAAAAATGAACGAAATCCGACTATGACCACGCCCACTTTTTCGATTTCGAAAATTACGAAAAATGAAAAAAATGCCATAATTCTATACCAAATACGAAAAAAGGGATGAAACATGGTAAGGTAATTGGATTGTTTTATTGACGCGAAATATAACTTTAGAAAAAACTTTATAAAATGGTTGTGACACCTACCATATTATGTAGAAGAAAATGAAAAATTTCTGCAGGGCGAAATAAAAAACCCTTAAAATCTTGGCAGGTATTACATATATAAATAAATTAGCGGTATCCAACAAATAATATTCTGGGTCGCCCTGGTTCACATTTTGGTCGATATCTGGAAAACGCCTTCACATACACAACTACCACCACTCCCTTTTAAAACTCTCATTAATGCCTTTAAGTTGATACCCATATCGCACAAACGCATTCTAGAGCCAACCCTGATCCACCTTTATGGCTATATCCCTAAATGGCGTCCACCTATAGAACTATGGCCCACTCCCTCATAAAATACTCTTTAATGCCTTTCATTTGATACGCATGTCATACAAACACATTCCAGGGTTTCCCTCGGTTCATTTTCCTACATGGTTTTTTTCCCTTATGTTGTCAGCATAGCTCTCAACTGAGTATGTAATGTTCGGTTACACCCGAACTTAACCTTCCTTACTTGTTATTAATAAAATATTAAAAATATTTCGCCTATGTCGTATCTTAATACTTTTGTTTTTATTGATTGCAGAAAGAAGTTGAATGTATGCTCGTGGCACATAATTGAACTTGGTTAATGATTTACTTCATAACATTCGTTGTGTTTTTACTTATATTTAAGAATTCATGAGCTTAAGACAGGCTTATAATAATTGAATTTCAATTATTATGTTTTCTAAGAGAAACTGAAAAGGAAGAAACATTTACTGGCATATTGCGATGGACCATTTCGAAAACCGCCAACGTAATCATCATCAGGCAATTTTGTAATGTTATCAAAGGTTTCACCGGGACTCAAACCGTGAATCACATGGTGAAACTGCAGTAGCCTTTAACCACTTGTGTTTGTTTTCATTCTTCCACCTATACCATAGAAAATCGTGACTAGCTAAATTTCATGCATACGCTTATCTTTAAAAAATATTACCCTATTTTTTGCGATTTTGTCCTCCTCAGAAAAATTAAGTTGCTAAGGGCCATTTCCTTATCATGACTTTAATTTTAGCGCTCACTTTATTCTGCCTTTAAGTGCATTTTCGTTTACTCAAGTTCTTTTTAAATTACCGGGCGGAAAAATTTACCGGCAGCTCATCTGCCCTCATCTCATCTCAATAATAATGCATAATTCACCTAAATCTAAATTAGAGCTTAAGATTTCCCGAATTTGTTCTAGTCACGGCTTTGTAGCTAGTCACGGCTTTTAGAAAGCTTCTCCAAACTTAAAATACTCGTAAGGCTCGCGAGCTTATCGAAAATCTATTTACTCCCTCCAATGCAAAAAGTATATAGATCTTGTTCTGGAACACAAGCGACAGTTTTAACCAAACCACAAATGCAAAACAACGGAGTGCATATAATACTGGAAATGCAGCGAGTAAATTGAGTGTCACGAAGTTCGTGAGATTTACGAGCATACCAAGATTCGAGAATCTCGCGAGAAACTGATTTGTCGGTTATTTCTCACATGTTAAAATAAATCGTTATCCCTAGTTTAAAGAAACGCTGTCATACATGTGGGATGAAAATTTGTATACTCAGCGTGCTTTGCACACAGAGTATATTAACTTTAATTGGATAACGGTTAGTTGTACAGGTATAAAGGAATCGAGATATATATAGACTTCCATATATCAAAATCATCGGTACCGACAAAAAATGTGATTGAGCCATGTGCGTCCGTCCGTCCGTCCGTTATCACGATAACTTGAGTAAATATTGAGATATCTTCACCAAATTGGTATATCCAGAATAGATATTGAAAATGAGCGAAATCGGATGATAACCACGCCCACTTTTTATATATATAAAATTTTGGAAAACACAAAAAACCTGATAATTTAGCAAATAATACACTTAGGATGTTGAAATTTGACATGTGGACTGATATTGAGACTCTTGATAAAAAGTTGGAAAAATTACTTAAAATGAGCATGGCACCGCCCACTTGTGATAAAATCAATTTTACAAATATTATTAATCATAAATCAAAAACCGTTAAACCTATCGTAACAAAATTGGGCAGAGAGGTTGCCTTTACCATAAGGAATGTCTTGAAGAAAACTTATCGGAATCGGTTTACATAAAAGATTTTTAAAAGGGTCGTGGACGAATAAAATAAGCTATATCTTTGCAAAAAAGAGCTCTATATCAATGGTATTTCATTTTCGAAGTGGATTTATAACAATAAATAGGAAAAAATTCAAATTTAAAAAATGGGCGTGGCACCGCCCCTTTTACGACTAAGCAATTTTCTGTGTTTCGGGAGCCATAACTCGAAGAAAAATTAACATATCGTAATGAAATTGTGTACACATATTTTCCTTATAGCAGAAAATATGTCTAGTAAAAATGGAAGGGATCGGTTAAAGACCACTGCAACTTAGATATAAAACAAGTTTAAGAGGGTCGTAGGCTAGAATAATAAGCTATAACTTAGCAAAAAATAGTTTTGAATCAATGATATTTCACTTATCAAGTTTTATTGTACGAGGAAATGTGGAGACATTTTTTTTTTTTAAACGGGCGGTGCCACACTTTATGTAGAAAAGTAATTTATATGAAATGAAATTTACAATTGAAAATCACGCTGAGTATATAATGTTCGGTTACACCCGAACTTAGACACCTTTATTTGTCAATATTGTAACGAATTTGCTGCAATTCCCCTTATTTGCAATTTTCTGCTAACGTTCGAATCACTGAACTGTTGAATAAATAACTCCACTACTCAATAATGCAAAATGGCCTTTATTAAAGTACTTCACAACACTACTATTGCTCGCCAGATAGCGTGCTTAATCAAAACTTATCTCGCGCCTCTACTGTTGGTGCTTTTAAATTCTGTGATTTCCTCGTTGCATTTTCAAGGCGCTTCCAGAATTTACTTAGTTACTGCCATATAGTTATAACTACAGATGTATAGCTTCTCATATGCGCATGTATTTGTGAGCGACACTTCCACAATTACAATTGCATACTTTTGGGAGCATCTCAGATAAGATTTCTGCATGTGTTTGTGCGTTGCTCCTCCGCTGCGTGTACGTACATATGTGTAGACATAATGATTGATTCGTTTATGTAGATACATAATGATTGATTTATGGATGTGCATACAAGTCGCTTTTAGCATCGGCTTAGAGATGACAGTACCCCTTATTGTTGCTAATATTCGTAACAATATTATGAACAAAATCAACCCCTATACACTTATAGCACTTTTGTGTTTGTTTTGCCCTGAATAATAGGCACAGATACAAATTCACACTCTGAATATAAAAAAAATTTAATATCACTCCCATATGTCTTCACATATAAATTGAATTCATATGAAAGTACTGAATTTCATATGAAAGTGCAAAGAAAAAGCACCTCCATGTGAAACCAAGGCACCTCGGTATGGTATTCAAATTTACACTAACAAATTGACAACAAATAATTTAAAAAAAAATTATGTAGCGTTGGGAAAAATTTTAATTCAAAACTTATTCATAAGGGGACCATTAAAATTCTTTGAATATTTAAAATACATTTTTCTTTTTTTTCAATTTAGAAAAGTTTCAGTGTACATATAAAATTGCACTTCAATATATAAAAATTTCGAACAGCCCTGAAAAAAATTTTTCAAACTTGATGTAGTGAAGAAAAGACAATATTTCTAGCAAAAACGAATAAGTAGAAAACAAAATTGTGTACATAAATACTGCTTATATAGCAACTTAATTGAATGTGAAGAAGCTCGCGACATTTAGTTCCACGTATTTCGAGATACTTCTTGAGAGGCTGAGAGAATTCTCGGGTTTCGAAATTTTCGCTTGTGATCGAGAAGAAATCGTTAGCTCTTATCTAATTACTAAGGTAGTGACGGCCGCCGAAATTGACATTTGACATTTAGAAAGTTTTATGTAAAAATAACAAAATCGGATAGAAATCACGCCAACCTTTTGTACCCACCTTCAGTCTGTCCGTTTACAAAATAACTTAAGTGAAAATTGGCCGAAATATAATCCTTTGTACTATAGGTAAATCTGAGGAAAGTTGGTTAACGACGACGCCCACTTTATTTAAGGATTCAAGGGGTTGGTAGCGAAATTTATAGCTTCTCCAACCCGATTGTAAACCTCACCTAGAATCCTGTTTATTAAGAAATCCAGGCTCTGGTGGCTCATAGAAAAAGGAGTGGATCGGGCTGACCTAAAAGGTTCCATGTGGTTTCGAGATGGTCGGGCTTGTACTTGATGGTGCTTTTTACCGGAGCGTACTGAATCTATTTCGTCGAAGGATCGTCAACATTGATAACACTTCCCAAAACCTTCGCGGAGTTTCCTAATCACTACACCAACAACAAAACCCCACTTTATTAAAAAAATTTGCTTTTATGTCTTGACCCTTATAAAATGTTAAATTTGTTTATGACATATTACTACATTTCAATTATGGATATGCAAAATACGCGCAAACAAAAAAAAATTGCTTTTTGTAATTGATATTAGAGAAAAATTGTAAGTCTACAAACGGCGATGGTTACTAGGTCATATTTCTGAATTTCACTTCTTCATCAGCTAGCTTTTCGGGAGCTAAGCGTTGAACTCGAATCTCCAACATTCACATCAGTGCAAGCCTTTAGCTGCTAAGCCATGTGAATGTCCCGTTGTTCGCTGTACAATTGGTCTCTAAGACCACGGAATGATATTGTTGTTGTTGTAGTAGCGAAAAGGACACTCCCCTAAGGCCTTGGGGAGTGTTATCGATCCTGATATTCCTTTGCCGGATGCAGATCCGGTACGTTCCGGAAACAAGCACCATTAAGGTACTAGCCCGACCATCTCGGGAACGATTTGGTATGACCACATGAAACCTTCTAGGCCATACCGCCCTCTCACCCCCTAGATCCATACTAAACTTGGGGTCGCCAGAGCCTCGGCTGTCAAAGGAATAGGATTCGCCGCGGGTAGGTGAGGTTGATAATTTGGTTGGAGAAGCCATATATTGCGCTACACAACCACTTGAATCAATTTGATATTTATTTTTTTTATAATAGCTAGTACCGTTCCTGAATGAGCTAGTACGAAACTATTGCGATTGGCTGAAGGGTAGGTGTTAGCACAATCAGCAACTGTAACCAGCAAGGAAAATTTTCCAATCCATTGAGTCGTTTTGAGGGCTTCGTATAATCCCTAACCACGCTGTATGCCTAGAAGGCGTCAAAGTAAATAACAAAATCTAATCATGCAACTAATGCTAACATCAATTTATCATTACTCTATAATTGGATTTTTTTGTGATATTGAGAAATTGTGAGGATATCTGCAGCATTAAACTTTGTTATATCACTCCAACGACAGTGTTTTTTTCCCATTTGACAATTGATTAATTATGGTTAAACTGTTTTGTTTTTTCATATTAATTAACCTCTGTTGTCAACAAATGCATATACAAAGTTTGCTCGGTATATATTAAACTTTTCTTCTTTTATTATATTTACAGATGATTAAGATGATGGTAACGGTTGTTATCGTATTCATTATCTGTTGGTTGCCTTTCAATGTTCTTGTGGTGAGTACCAAAAAATTTTGTTTATATGTTAACCAATTGAAGCAATATCGCATAGGTTTATACTTAAGTATTTTCTTTGCCTTCCTTCATCCTCTTTACAGCTTTTACTCAACGATGATGATTTCAAAATGTGGGAGCCTTTACCATATTTCTGGTTTGCATTCCATTGGCTTGCGATGTCACATAGCTGCTATAATCCCATCATCTATTGTTACATGAATGCTCGGTTTCGTGGTGGTTTCCTGCAGATAATATATCGTGTTCCAGGTTTGCGTCGTTGCTGTTGTGTGCGTCGCTATTTACGCAATCGAGGCGAACGAAATTATGATGCTACTGGTGAGATGATCTTCAAATTCAATGCTGATAATGGTGGAAGTCTGTTGAGGAAACCTAAAATACGAATTAGGTGCTAACCTATTCAGGATTTTTTCCCTTTGTCTGTTAAGTTTCTTTTGTTACTATTTAAAGGATTTCCATCTCTTTTGGTTGTTACTATAAGTAGAGTAAAATTAGAATTCTTTAGCATGTTTTAATATCTTATTTATTTCCATTTTTTGATTTTGCATGTAATTTGTACAATAAGACTTCTAAACCTGAAACATTTTCTAATATTTCGTTCGAAAATTTAATTATTTAAAAAAACTTTGACTAGTAGAAAAGGTTCTGTTGTTTAGTAACTATGCTGCCCGAATACAAGAGACCCATCAGAAGTAGTGCATAGCTCGCCATTCTGATGTAATACTTTTCCACATTAACCAACTCTTACTGAATTTTGTCGGGAAATTCGGTGTCCAACTCGAACTTTTTGGTTAGGACATTGAACCTGCTGGTGTCTTTTACAGAACATTTAGCGTCTTCCTGATGTTTGGTCAGTATGTAACAGCCCACAGTTTGAAACCTACTTAAGATGCCACGCCATTGCTCCTCCTCCCCGAAAGCCCTGGGGGTGTTATGGATGTCTTTTGCCGGATGCAGATCCGATACGTTCCGGTCACAAGTACCATTAAGGTATTAACCCGACCATCTCAGGAGCGATTTCCACACGAAACCTTCTAGACCATAGCGCACTCCCACCCCCTAGATCCACGAGGAACTTGGGGTCACCAGAGCCTTGGCTGTTAAAGACACAGGATTCGCCAAGTATATATTGCGCTGGCAATCTCTTGAAAGGGTTGCGCTACACAGCCCCTTGCATCAATTTGGCATATTACTCGCCCCTTACGACATTTAACCTGCCTCGGAAATATTCTAAGCCCTCTAACACGCTGGGTTTAAACTTAGCCATGAGCGCTGTTAAGATATTTGAGTGAATGCATACCTCACATCCTCTAACTTAGTCCTCCATAAGAGCTTACAGGCATTCTTTATAATCTTCCACTTGGAAGATAATATAAAAGATGGAAAAACGAAATGTCAGCGACACGTTAAGTTGCTCACATAAGACCCCAGCGCACACACCGCTGTGCATTTAAGACGCGTCGGTGTAAAGTGAAACTACGTCCTCCCTATGTACCAGGTCACCCCTCCACTCTTGAGGAAAACTTAACCTTATAATACCTGTAAAAACTAAGTGATTACGTGTAACAATCTGATGACGGAGCCACACCGGCAAGCATTCCAAAAATACAACTGTGGACATATGCATCGAGTTCCAACAGTCAGACTTTTAATGCCGAACAAGCTGCAGTTGCAAGTATCTGAAATTGCACAGCTATTAGGTTAAGGAGTTAAATTTGTGCGTCAGCTGGTTATGACCCTAGTGCACCTGTTACCCTTCCGAAGGCTGTTCATCTTTTTAATAGTGTACTGTTTGTCCATGTACGGTACTACAGCTCCCACTGCAATATGGGCCTGACGACAGCCGTGTATAGTTACATCCTGATTTTGGGTTTTAAACACAGTTTATGCTTTCGATTAATTTTCATCAATGCATAATAAGCGCAAGATTTCAGGGCTAGATACATACAGAAGAGAACAAGTAGCAGTCCAATTTTATCAATAAGTGTTGTCTTAAATTCGTAACTAAAACTACACAAACCTACCTCAAAAACGTTGCGAATAGTGGAGCGTGTTTTAAATTAAATTGCACAATTTCAGTTACAAAATTCATGGCAATTTTTTGTTAAATTATCGAAAAAAAAAATTATTAAATTGACAAAAGTTCAAAAATATTACCACTGCAATTTTCATGTTCGCTGCTGTAGATATTCTGCACACGATATTTTAATGTAATTTCCAAACAAATATTATTTATGAGACGTGCTGGCAAGTTAAGTTAAAGCGAATGTTATTTTAGGCAAAAGCACCACATTATTATAGACGTTTTTTCTCAAATTTTGTTTGCAGACATTATTTTTGTTTGTTATTGGTTTATTAAAAGTTAGATCAAATATATTAAAATGAATATGACAGAAATTAAAATTGGCATACGCATCTGTCTGTGATGAATTTAAATGTAAGAAAGTAATCTGTGGAATAAATAAAACCAATTATGCAAATCGACAGCTAAAACCGCAAACTTATTTTAAGTTACAGCCATAAATTTGAAATAATTTTGTTTTTATCGGAATTTCCAGCAAACAAATTATTTATCAAAAGAAGAAGACAATTTTTAAATATCTGTTTTATACTTCGTGAATCTTTCCTACCTGTGTACGTGTTGACTTTGCGTCAACATCAAACACCTTTTTACTTTAACGAGTCATTCGACAGTCATTTCGGTGTACTAAATTATCTTTACTTACTCATTGGAACTGACTCGTGGCTCAGATGCATTGTGTGTAGATCGTATTGAGTGTTCTTTAATTTTGTTTTCATGTATACCTCCATTTATTGAGTTTATATGGGCGAGTGTGTATATGTGGTAGTTGTATGATGGTGGTCCTCAAATCGAATAAATGTTTATTTCCTGTCTCACTTCTGCAGACTGTAACGCGTGGGTCAAAAATTTCATATTTAAATTTGGGTAACAGAATGAGACGGTTGAAGGGTAACTTGTGTCAAAGTTGAGATTTTTCAATGGAGATTCAAAAACTTAAATTGAGTTTCAAAACCCAAAATCGATGGCAGTATAGTTGGTGATATCACATATAAATTTAATCTCAGTTGGAAAGGGTAAGCGAATACAAGCTTTAGATTATCACTTTAAGAATTAATTTTTTAAAATTCTTATGAACGTTAATCACTGTGCGTTACTACTTGAAAGTTTTCTATAGAAACAAAAATTAATAAGAGTTATCATAACATACTTAAATGCGTACTGTCGACTATGGGTATATGAAATCTATAAAGTAAATTTCTATTTTATTTTGTAAGTCTCCGGGGAGATGTCTAAGCTTTGACCACTGTGTGCTACCGTTTAACCGTCTCAAATCGGAACCAAATTTTGTATGTGATATTTTTAATATATATACTACCATCTGAAGGACTGACACTGTGAAATCATTTATTTGGTCTATAAGGACAACCCCAATGTGTATATCCATTACTGAGTTAAATTTACCATTTACCTATTTATGCGTATCATTTACATGAATATAGCTCTTTAAGAGTTACTAGTTTTATTTACTAATCAAATCTTAACTGTTTTATTGCATCTAACAAAGGCACGGAAGACACATTCCACTTGCAACGAGTCAACACCTCAACCACATACATCAGCACGCGAAGAAAACTTCGGGGGAATTCTATGCAAATGGTAAAAGTAAATATTTCACCTCTATAATATATGTTATTTTTTCGAATTATTAGCTTTTTCGCGCTATTCCGGCATTGTATTATTAACATTCTAATTAAATCTTTTAGTTTAAGAGATATATTGTTAAAACGGTTTTTGGTTCTGCCTGCGTCTATATTCAGCATCTCTCAGCCCTTTTTGAAAATCATTAGACTAGCCTTACTACCTTGTTTAAGAACAGCGTTCCTTTAAAATTCGTACACAGCTTTTTTCACCAACTTGGTATTACAGTTAGTCCACATCTCTCTATTCGTCCGGAAAATTCAGTACAAAGATGTCTACGAATTTTGGGAATGACACAAGTTTTCTATATTTATAGGCCTTTTTCGGGAATCATTTTGGATCTTTTGGAAATATTGGCTGGACTCTTAAGAGATCAGTTGGCGCTATTTACGAAATGATTTCGAACTGTTTAGAGATTTTGATGAGCAATCGAGAAAGTTTTTATCGAAGACCAGCCGATGTCACTTCTATAAAAAATAAATAATTTGACGATAACAAAAACATAACACCGCTATTAAAAAATCGGTAACACATCGCACATAGATAGATTTTCAAGTTTTAGGCGGCCAAATTATTTTATTGCTATTATATCTTCTTAAAACTGTTTATTAAATGAAAAATTATAATAATTTGTATAATTCATCGGTCGTATTAAAAAAAAAAAAATAGATATTACATTGTGTAACACTAAAAAAAAAACCTGGGAAGTGAGGCTGTTTTTCTTGTTGTACAGCAAGAAGTGTAATAACTTAGTTCTGTCTTTATCTAGGGTAAATTTTTAATTGGTTTTATGAAAAATGATAATAATTTGTGTAACTAGTCAGTTATATTAGAATAGATATTACACTGTGTAACACTAAAAAATACCTGCGCAGTGAGGCTATTTTTTATGCTGTACAGCAACAAGGGTGTATCAAACCCTCTATCGAACCCCCTATCTGCAAGTACATATCTGCAGCTAAATTCAATGCAGTTGGCAAGCTAATTATTCCAAGTACCATGTTCGAAACTAACTTTCACTTGGACGGACTTGGAAACATACCAAAACTGGTTTTGAGCACAAAAAAAAACTAAAAACATTTTTTAACATCTTAAATAAAATAGGTTCTTTATCAATTTATAACTTTTAAAAATCATCAAAAATCAAAAATTGTGGTTTTCGAAATATCTGAACCTTACATATTTACTTCCTCACCTTACAGAACACGACACGTCATTTAAACGTGTCAATATTTCCTTTGAAAAAGTATTCAACTTTTTGGCTGAGCTCATTTAGGACTTAAGATTATCCTAAGGTCGTCATATGGGTGTAGTATAAGCTTATCTATGTTGTGCTCCATATACGCACCCTTCAATAGATCGCCATATCAATTTAAAAAACCAATTGAAAAAACCGGTGTTTTAGGTTTTTTTGATCCAAAACTCATATTTTCAGCCATATATCCGATATTCGTTATATATCCCAAGCGTAAGGTTTGTATGATACCCACATTGCGAAAACAAATTTTTCATCTATCTGGGTCTCATTTCGAAAACTATATCGGAAACTGGTTGATATATCCAAATGGGTTCATCACAACAGCACTAATTAACGCTTTTGGTGTGGTACTCATACTGTAGTATCAGATTTGGGTCATTTCTGGGTCCATATTTTGGTCGATATCTCAGAAACCGGCAGAAATATTCAAACGTAAGACATCGCCTAATGTATAAGTTAGCAGATTTTGGCCTCTCTGTATGTATAATTCAGACGATTTTCCCGAAATCCGTTAGGATTTCACAGCGAAAATACAGCTTTTGATATTCATATTATACAAACAAACAGATTTTAACAATGTCAGTGTCACAATTATGTTCCACATCTATAGTATATGTTGAGATATCGGAATGTGGCGAAAATTGTATGCCTTCTACTTGATTCTGCACTAATAATAATATTATTTTTTTTTTTTTTTTGATGTAAGAAAGAAATCAAAATACGCCTCAGAAAAGAAATTTTCAAAAATTTACACCATTCTGAAACATCTCTAACTTTGCGATACAAAACAAATGCGTATCATATTCTCGAGTTTCTGATTTTTTCTTGTGAATGTTTCTGAGATTGGTTTGCATAGTTTCAGTATCAAAATTTATAGAAAGTTGTTCTTAATTCATTGAAATTTGATAAAAAATGCCACTTCAATTTAAGTAATCGCTGCCGTATGTAAAATATACCAAAACCCAAAACTATAGCTAGATCCATTAGAAATTTCCAACATGGCATTATTGCGCACTTCTACGAACTGCAGAGCCTAAAAGTATGCAACTGATTCATTGACAATTCTTTAAATAAAGCCAAGTCATAAAGCAATAACTAAGTCTTACAGAAGCTCTACCACAGTAATAAAGCTATTTTCAAAGGCAATCAAATAAAAATCCATATCAATTCATTCATAGCCGAATAAATACATGCACACTTAAGCCACGCAGTCGAATAAACGTTATTTAAATCGATATTGTGTACGCATTCAGGCATAGTTATTTATAGACTTTAAACATTTATGACTATACTTATTTAAACTTTCAATAAACATATGCATATAAGTATTTACATATGTACGTTTGAACTTGCACTTAAGTACTTATTTCCTATTTTCTTTTCTTCTTCATTTCAGAGTCAATTTTCATGTGCGGAGGGCACAGTGTTGCGGTAGTGCCAGCACCATAAACACATTCACTCACACAATAAAACACCGCCCACAAATATCAACAAAAATACAAATATTCAGCGAGCAGAATCCACAGAATATGAAGAATGATGGATTAATTTTTAGTAGTAAGCAAGCAAACGAATAACCACGTAGTACTTTAAAACTTTAATGTAACTCACATAAATATATAAAGGTGTGAAACAGCAAAATTTGTTAGAAAACTTGTAAAGCATACAAGCATGTACATTAAGCTCGGTTGATTTGCATGGACGAAAGTTAACCCATATCGCATCCACTAAGCATACCCAAAAAAATAATTTTCGAGTCTGCAAAAAAAAATGACGAAAGGGTCAATTTTTCGACCAAAACACTCCCCAAAACCCAAAAAATATTTTATTTTTTCTTCAAAAAACTGTTGTAAAAACATTGGCGATAGCAGTTTGAAAAAAAAATTTTTTGGGTTTTGGGGTGTTTTGGTCGAAAAATTTACCCTCTCGTCATTTTTTTTGCAGGCTCGAAAATTATTTTTTTGGGTATGCGTAATGGAACTTTTTTTGCTGAGCCCAAATCCTATCGAAAAATCAATGGCGCGATATCGGTTAATAATAAAGAGTAGGTGCCAGGGCGTATGAGCGATTCATACTTCACAATGCATATACAAATACAAACAGTCCGTTACCAAAGTTAGTAAGCATATACATATATGTCTTTGCATTACATAATCAAGGCAATGTAAGTTGTGGTTTGAAATTTTATACGAAATTCCGGAAAATTAGACCAAGTTTAAAATTTTTTTTGAGTTAGCATTTTTTTAGCGGATCTTCCCAATTTTTGCCTTACAAATTGCTAAATGCCATTCCGTTCTTTACTTTTCGTCTGAGTGAGCGTGCAGTGTCACCCTCGGCTCAGCAACAATATATTCGGGCTTATTTGGTTGAGCTGGAAATATATAAATAGTCCTCAATGTTGGCTCCTGGCTACTATCTAGCGGTTTGGTGGAGTTGGGGGAGGCATTGATTCCATAATCTGGAATAAGGGAAAGTTTTTGCATTACCAGCAGGAATCAATGTGTATTAAATCTAAAAATTATTTTGTACCTGGCGTGTTGCATTAAAAACCCAAGAAAAATATAACGAAAAATTATAAACTAACGGATTTTGAAAAAGACTATAAAATAACGGAAGAAATGTAATGGCATGGCAACACGCCACAGTGCAATAGAAACATAGAAATAAAAGAGGATAACCTGGCGTACGCGAACAAAGCTTCTTCGAAAAATATGCTCTGCTTCTGCTCCGGCTATGAATATGAATACAGTATAGAGTAGAACAATTGCATAAGAATTGATGGTAACGCTTTGGCGCTGCTATGCGCTACGTCGTATATTAGAGCGCAGTAAATAGGAGAATAAAAACTACGAACGGTATGCTATTTGTAGCGGAGCGGTAAGGGTGGTCGCGCCCTGCCTTCCGTGCTGGTTTCACAGTTATGATAGTCGTCGTTTCATCCTCTAGCTCAAACAAAAATGATAGATTTGTGTAACGGATATATTTAACTTATTTGTGTGATAGAGTAGACCAATGTGTACCGCATTGTAACCAATGAGAGCTCGTAGGCCTCCTCTGCTTATTTTTATTGAATTTGACTAATACTCTTGTTGCTGGAAGTATACCATTATTTGTCTGCTTTGTTGCGGGCATTGTATCCAATGCTGGTGGAACTGCTTCATTTCCCAACAACTTATGGTTTCCTTGGTATGTGTCTTTGTGAGCCCACAAAGGGTCTCTGCTCTGCACAATGCTGCTAAAGAACCCTTCTTAGCTAGGTAGTCTGTCAGTTCATCATCTTCATGTACCTGATGCCCGAAAAGCCATCCTAACAAAAACTTTTTTTTTAACTGCTAGATCATTTAGTACTTCAATACATTTATCCACTAACTCAGAAGTATTTGTGTAAGAATTTCATTATGCATATTTATGCGATAGCACCATTTCACAATTTGTTATTAAGCTCGTACTACTAACTTTGATACGTGAAAGGCCCTAAATATATAGTGATATCATTTCGATGTTTACAAAAAATAGAACAAACTCATTCGATATCCAAACAAATGAAGGTCAGTTGAATGGATTAAATTATTTTTATTTTAGGAAACTCTTCTTCATACTATTCCATTCAGTAGTTTCGTGCGGTAGTTTCTGAGATTACCTATTTCGTAAATTTAAGACTAAGTTTTATGTACATACATATGTAAGGGTAAAGGAATCTGAAAAGACATGCTTCAGATGTTTATATAATTTCTAGTAATTATTTTGATTCAATTTCTTGCTTTAAAGGCGAAAACATCGTGCGTGGAATAATGAAATTCGGTTTCTTATTTCAAATCAAATATATTCTTACGCCTCGATTCTGAGCGTTACCGGTAAAGTAGTTCCCAGAACATTATGTAACCGAATATCGCTACCAGTTCTTATATCCGCGATTCTGGCCCAAGTGGTAACGCTGTCATTACCGAAAAACTCACCAGTGTCTGTGGAGAAATTTGAAAGGTAGTTCTCTTCGCTTTCACTGTTGCCACTTTGGTAATTTCGGCCAAAAATGGTCCCTTCCATTCCGATTTGGTCCGCTGGTCCCTTTTCTTCAATTCTTTATCCTTTTTAG
Organism: Eurosta solidaginis; assembly: GCF_040869045.1. Lineage (NCBI taxonomy): Eukaryota > Metazoa > Arthropoda > Insecta > Diptera > Tephritidae > Eurosta > Eurosta solidaginis. Next base: position 377,935,804 of record NC_090319.1, read on the forward strand.
GCAGTAGCCACGATTGGTACTTTTCTTTCTTTTTCACTCAGGTAAAAATTCACAATATTGCCCAAAAATTCGCCACACTTTCGTTAGCTCCCATATAATTTTGAATTTACCTCAATGGAACTCTCACCATAAAAAATTGCTCAGTCAATAAAATGTACCAGAACAATAACATTTCACCTAGGATATAATTTATGCCAGGCATTAAAAAGAAAAGTGTTGGCAAACACATTGCCGTTAATTGTTGATAATATAACCGAATAATCAAAAAAACTCTTGTTTCATAATAATATTAATAACGGCTAGATATTTCGATCCGTTATCCAGCACTATGTAAATATATGAAAATAAAAATTGCTTCTCTCCTAGCATAGCTTATAGCGAGCACTCTGCCGTGAGCCTAACACTTTCAATACTTCAACAAGGAAATTCTATGCATTACTTCTGGTTTGGCACGTTGATATTTAAATCTTTCTCACACAGCTCAATGAGGTTAAGGAATTCCAGGACTATTGTGGTGTTAAGCCACGCAAGGTAATTGAAAACTAAGTATCTTGGCACAAGAAATATTTTAACTCGAAGACAGAAGGAAGCAAATGCAAAGGAGATTTGATTTCGGAAGAAATGTTTTGTATAAAATTATTCCCGTAAGTGCTAGCAGAACCCCTGAGACCTGGGATCAAAACTCACACTTACTGAATATAGGCTCTGATATGAAGTTTAAACGTTAAGGGAACAAGAAAGCATCTATAAAAATAGCACTAACAAAATTGCCTAGTTTCATTTATGATTTACTGAGTTTTCCACATACATAGTTCGGCAACACCAGAACGCAAATGTTGAACCATTTCTTACTAAAACCTAACTGCACTATACATTTTATTGCATTGCAATCAAACATAATGCTAGAACCAAAAGCTTTGTGACCAAAACTTGGTTCACAACGTTTGGTTTGTAGACTTATCCTATGTCAAAATATAGTACCATTTTTGGTTGCATCCACATATATTCGTTTGTTCAGCTTGAGTTAAAGGAAAATCTACACTATGTTCAGTAAAATTTTATATGGAAACATCCTAATAAAATAAAACAAAAATTTGTTTTTTTTTCGATTAATTTTGGTCCCAAATGAAAACATGGTGTGGCAACCGTATTCGCTTTACCGAAAATGTCTCACTTGTAGAAACGAGGTTAACGAATAAACGGGACGATGTATATATGCATATTATGAAAGTTAGGTTTCTACATAGGTATATTGTAATTTATTCTGTGAAAGTAAATAATGTAAACAAATATTTATAGCAAGAGGCAACACTTTTTTACTATTATCTTTACTTATTTGCGCTTACAATTCTTTATTTTTCAGTTCTGCCTTTTTCTAAACAACAGATGTTGTGTGGTTATTTCAATGTAATTACCTGCTTTTGTAGGTAAAAAATTATCCGGCTACTTTAGCGGGTAGAATACCAAAAGGGTGTAAAAGTTGCTACATGATTTCGTTACCGTAGTGAAGAATGTTGTTACCACACTAGAATCGGGGCGTTAAGTAAAAGTTGTCTCGAATTCAAACCTGGTACTTTCAAAATTTTAAGAAAACATCGCATTTTCATTAATTTCACACTCATTGCTCGCAATCCCACGATTGAATTAATACATTCATTTCAAAAGCTCTTTCTACCTAACCACCCCACCACCACTCTATTTATCTGAATATTTTCGTTCAATTCATAGGGTTTAAAATCGTTTATTGTTAAATGATGTCAGCAGGCTCTTAGCGACTCTGCAGTTCTGCAATCACTTCCATCTACTGTTTTTCTGCTAATATACACACTCCTTGATATGTAACTGTGGTGCAAAAACCTCGTTCGCACCGACGCCATAAATCACTCGTATTTCGGTCCATGTGACTTGTCACGTAACAGCTCCAATCATATAGGCAGGTAACTTATGAGGATGTTAAGCCTATTTATGAGGATGTTAAGGCCGTTTGACAAGACCGTTTGGATGGTATTAGCTTCCACTTCATACTCGGTGACGCCAGCATTTCTGATTATTTCAAACTAACAGACCATTATTAAAAACTCGTGCTTTTGGTAATAGTGGTAAAGAGCGCTATTAACGCTTATCATTCAGCTATTCTTCTCTGTAGAATTCCACTGATCACTTCGAGGCATAGTCTCGATACCAGCATTACAACTTTATATAACTATAATTCTTAATGAAAATTGCAGGGTCCATGATAACACTCTCTTAAAAAAAAAAAAAATTCAGGCCCATTATTGCCAGGGCAAGACTGGAAATATAAGAAGTGATATAGCTGTCAGATCTAGTAGCAGGAAGTGGCATAGGTCCTAGAAAGATTCTAGCATTTTTCAAGAGGACGGAGCTATTTTATAACATAAGTCCGGGCATTGATATGGTTTTGTCCTCATGGACCTCACAGCTCAGCCTAACCTAACCGAAATTAACCTAACCTAGTCCCATTAACAAATGATGTCACTGTACAAATATTCCTATGACCATTCACATGTATTAGTAACACTTGAATGCTCACATCGTTCCACCACAAATAAAATATAAGCTTTTCAATAACATGAAATGGATGAAAACTAATGTTGCTCGTTAAAAAATATCTGAAGGTAAAACCGATGACGTTAAATTTAAGTTAAGAATATGTAAAACTAAATGAAGTAATTAAGACTTGCGTTTTTCCCAGAGCACATGAATATATCTGCGTATACAAATGGGACATTCCATGCCTACTCATACTGACGATAGATTTAGCATCACTGATTTAACTGAAATTTGGACATACTTATTTGAGTACCCTTCAAAAAGAAACCTGTTTCGAAGGAGAAAAGAAGTTTGCAACATTTTTTTTTTTTTAATTTATATGCAGAAAAAATGCATCGATGTAATGAGTTGGCATGGACTGCCCCTTGTTCATCTATATACTAGTACTTATTTATATGAGTAATCTGATATTTAAACTATGTAAATATTTGAAAAGTATACATAATAACGGAGTTGAGGATTTTATGCAAATGGTCTGGCAATATTGCATTGTATACTTGCATAGCATATTTTTACAATAAACAAACAAAATATGGGCAAATCCCAAAAACTTTTACTTTTTTGGATACTCAGGTTTTACACACGTGCAAAAAACTTAAGGCCAGAGAAAAGTACAAGGACATTAAACTTGACCTTTTGACTATCCGATCTGATGATTTTAAATATCAAGAAAGTTGACAGTAAGTTTTTGCAGAACTTCGAAACGTAAAAAACTTCGATTTTTACACTTTTTCAAGCGATACCCTTGATTTTTTTTTTGAATTTTTTCGATAAAATTTTGAGGCATCGCTGAAACGCTATGGAATTTAAACTGAATGTTGTTTTTGAGACGGATACTCTAACAGTATGAGCAAAATTAATGTGCCCCGCCAATACTCAAAACTATCATCAATGAAAATAGCGATACTTTTTTTTTGTCATTTTCAATATTGACAGTTTTTTGCTTATAGCTTTTTGAGGCAATTGAGCGCCTTGTTGGACGGCCATAACCGTTTAGACGGTTAAGCACCAATTAAGTAAGTAAGTAAGAGTATTGAAAGTTGGATTATGCACGATAATAGCCCATCAGAGACTAAAAATACCTGGGGCTTCAAATTCGATGTGCCCCTTTCAGTTTTGAAGGTAGAGACAGAAAAGTGAAAGCACTTGGTTGCGTAAATTTCTTTCAGAAGCATGTTTTTTTGTGGGCACAGCTACAATTTTACTTTTATCACTTCATACCCGTTTGTTACTTTTTTCTCTACACCAATGTAGTATACCATCAATTGCCTCATCTTGGAATATTCACGCAAGGAAAGTTATTGATGTTTGTACATGGGGCAAATATACGAAATTTCCGACAAAAAGTGTAGAAAAAAGTTTTTTTTTTTTTAAACAGGTTTTATTTAAAATTAGATGAAAAGAAACAGAAATTTGGTACAAAACTTAAAAAAAAAAAAAAAAAATTTGGTACACGTTTTGACGATGGCTGGTTTTTGGCGAAAATTTGGTATATTTGCCCCATATACAAACATCAATGACTTTTCTTACGTGAATATTCCAAGATGAGGCAATTGATGGTATACTACATTGGTGTAGAGAAAAAATTAGCAAACGGGTATGAAATATTTGACGGTTACCCGGTTTCATATTTTTGCCGATATCTCTAAAACCGCGTTTCTGGTATCAACAAAATTTTCTCTACATATACGCCACATAGATATGCACATCCTGATAGAATTTCAACCCAATCGGTTAAGAAGTGTTTAAATAAGGAAAGAAATTTAAGGTTTTCCGGGTTTATATTTTTATCAATATCTCAAAAACCGGATCTCGGGTATTAAAAATTTTTTACTTAAACATACTTCGTTCACATATCTATATGTTTTTAAAGTTTTAAAAGAATCGGTAGAAAGGTGTTAAAATAAATGTGTTGCAAACTTTGCGGTAAAAAATATTTGGCGGTTATTCGGTTTTATATTTTTACCGATATCTCGTGTATCAAAAAAATTTTACGTAGCTAATAGCTGCATATATCTCCATAGTTTGTTAAAATTTCGATATAATCGGTACAGAAGTGTTGAAATAACTGTATATTTAACATTGCGACCTCAATTTATATATATTTTGCTCGATCTTTTGACTATATCTTTTTGAGGCATTATGTAAGACGAGTAACGACGATGCACTATAGCTCCAATTTACCCGTCAATGTTCCTAACAAAAAGATATTTGCGTGATACCATGTTTCAAAAAAAAAATTGTTTCTCTAAAAAACCAAAGTTTGGCGGATTTCCGCATATACGTGTTTGCATTTGTTACGTCATTGCAAATACCCCCCTATATGCCTCGTAGTTTATATTTTCAATATTGAATAGCAAAATGTGGAAGAAAAAATTGTAAGCTAAAAAGGTTACTCACGTTCCGTAGCTTTTAACTGCTATACCAACGTTTCCAACGTCAAACACACAAAATTCTGAACTCCCTTAATAGCTTTTTCTTTTCTGGTATAAGTGATACGCTTTTTTTACGCTGCGCAAGGGTTGTAAATATATTTTGTTCAATTCTAAAAAACAGGCAACGCTTTTACGTGGTGTTTCATTCTTCTGTGAAAATTGTTACCTGCTCACACCCAAAAGCGTTACATTTTTACCCAGCATAAAATAACGGTGTTACCCTGCTAGACCAGCTGATCGCGACAATTCATTTTCGTAACTTCACAGTTTTTTAGTGAAAGAATTGAAATGGAGGCAACAATCGCTAAAGATTTTCATTATTATTGACATCGCGATTGTCAGAATGAGCTGATACAAAAGAAAACACTACAAGTTTAAAAAAATTTAAACTCGAATAAAAGTCGTTTGCAACTTCTTTTGTATACAGGATATGACTGTGTACTTAATTTTAGTACTTATTTGGTAATTTTAGTAATATGCTACATATTATTTTAAAAACAAAAAAAATATATATATATACATATTTGTCTAAGCACTCACATATGTAAATATATTCATAGATATAACTAAATGTAGAAATTTGATATAATCTAAAAAATTTGAAGCTCAAATTCAGCTGGACTCATATTGATTTTAGTGAAAGCAAAACACCAAAGGATTTGATTTCAATAAACAACGAATGCTTTATGACTTTTATCATTTTGAAAATACTTAAATGATTATAAATAGCCAGCTGATCCTGCGGTACTGGTAAATATTATAAGTAGGCAAAATAATTATTAACTAGCTTCAATCTTTCCAGAAAACAACCATATTTTGATAACCGGACAAATGGTCTGTGAGATTTCGTAACCTTCAAAACTATTTGATAACTGTATATAGGTTCAGAATTTATGCTTCAAAGCATATACTTTTGAATCTAATCCAAATAGAGCCGTAAAATGTATGCCCAAGTTGTAAAACTACATATGTTCTGGGTAATTTCCTGTGCAATGCATTAATACATATGTATAAGGAAATAAAAACTGTTAAGTTATCAAAGTTATTATTTAATTAATATTTAATAAATGTGCAAACAAATTAGGCAGGTTTTTTTAATATTCTTAACTGGTTAGCTACCATTGTGATTTGAAATCATTTCCGTAATGCAAAAATATTATCGAAATGTCAACAATATGTTGTGCTCTGTCAGCGCTCATTTTCGCTAGCCTAAGTAGTCTGCAGACAAAAGAACTGGTATGTGATGTCTTTTATCTATAGTGGAGAGGTAAAAAGTCGTAACCAAATGGCCCAAATGGAGCTAATATCATTTTAAAACTTTACCCCGTCTTCTCAACCTTCTGGCAAAGTATCGTAACTCAAATATTATTAGTTGCCAACACTTTTAAATTTGAAAATGTTCTATATTCAAATATCATTCAGGCAAAAATTTTATATCGCAGAGGTGGTTTATTGTTCTACCACAATAGAGTCAAGGGGCAGACAAGTGGCATGTTGAAAAATTGACCCTTCACCAAAACTATGATGACATACCAGAAATTGATTACGGTTGGCGGAACTCAGACATTCAATGTAAACTTTATACATGATAATTTCATGATCGTTGAAGTGCAAAAATCTTTTCTGTCTATATAGAGCTGGATTCCCCGATAAGTATAAATTAACTGCAGGCATTGGGTAAGTGTAGGGTTAGGTAGTCGTATGGTATATGGGGAATATAGAATGTAAGTGCAAGCGTAGTGTGAGGTATTGCTACGCTGTTTAGGAAGAGAACGTAAGCGTAGAACAAATGTGGGCGTTGTATATGGTATTGCTTCACTGTATGGGGAACACAGAGTGTAAGCGTTAGTGTAATCACTACGCTAAGGTATAAAGTGGGTACAATGAACATTCATAGTGAACGAAATCAGACAGCAAATAAGGGAAAAGCAAAGCAACGCGTGTTTTCAATTCGCTATTAAAGTGTTAACGGTAATTTAACAACTACATATATCAGTTTGTTAACGTCGAGGCTTATCACTTTCTAATCGACGAGTTATCGAAACGATTTAGGTGTGTTATCGACGAGGTATATACGATTTATCTATTTGTAATCGTAGTGTTAAAAATTTGCTATTGATAAGAAAGGTAATCAAAGAACTACCGATTTTTTATCGACGAGTTATCGGTTTAATGTTAGAAAGTAATCGATTTTTTATCGGATTTTTTCAAAACGTTATCGATTTTTTATCGGAAAAATACCGTAAATATATAGATTTGGTATCAAAAAGTCATAGGTTTATTACCAAAAAGTTATAGATATTTTATCGATAAAATACCGATTATTTATAAAATTTGTATCGATATATTACCACAAAAATATAAAGCTCACGACCTGTTATCGAAAAGCTAAATTTGACTAGAGTTTAACCTTGCCAGTTTGTTCGATAACATCAAATTTTGCTGCTCATATCAGCTTGAGCGGCCGAAGTGGCTGGGTTAAACTCTAGTCAAATTTGCAAATTATCACACTAAAACTAAACTCAAAGGCACTTAAATTCAAAGTCAACAAATTCCATTTGAATAAGCAAGTTATTGTGATAAGAGAAGCTTGCTTAAATCCAAATAAAATAAATTACGCTTGTGAACAAAGATACCCTGCAGGAAATATGAGATAGAGGTAGTTTGTTGGCTTGACTCACCATAGGTACCCGACTCAAAAGATGGGACAAGTCAAATTAAAATATTTTTTTAAGATACCAGTCTCAACCCATTAGTATGTAGATATCATGTATTTTGTATTGTAAGTGAAGTTCTATGAACCAAATTGTATAGGAAAACAAACAAAACTTAATCTCAAATTAAACTCTTTATCCGTTATTCCTTACACTGAATGGGTTAAACAAAGACAGGGGTCACCACTTGCTTTAAATTCAATCAACTGTGCCAGAAATATGAGTGCAGATGTGACTCAGGAAGCTCGAAATGTGTTTTTTACAATAATTGCATCAAATTAAATACTACAAGTTACCACATCGTTTTATACAATCAGGGCATGTAAGCTACCAAATTCTGATTTTCTCCATGCCAGCTGAAGCATCGACTGTCAGTTTAAAGCAAGGAAAAAGTATAAACCAAAGTAAGCTGTTGATTTTCGTGTATTCACAATATATCGTGGCGATTTTTTCTACAAAATATTCACCTTCATTGGTTAAGCTGGGAGCTGGCCACCCTGTGCAGGTAAAAACGAAAATGTAAAATGAAGCAATTTTAGGGATTGCTGTGCTCCAGAAAAATTGTATTTTTACTGTTTTGTTGGTTTCCGTATATTCACAATAGATTTTTGGAATTTCTTATACAAAATATTTATATTTTTATTTCTCATAAACATTTTTTGCAATTTCTATGTCAAGATTTAAAAATCAAAGTTTAGCAGGAGACATTTTTCTCTGATTTTTCTCCATTTATATAAAGGAAGTGCTTAAAATTTTTTTATTTTATTTTTATTTTCTCCATTTCATACATTTTCTCGGCGTCCTATACTATCTGTGAAGTTTTACAGTTGTAGTTCAATGATAACTTACATAAAAATCAATTCCAAAACTGAATTAAGTTTGAAATTTCAAGTCTGTTGAAAATTTTCAAATTCTTATCTAACTATTTCGATCCGTGTGCCACCTAACGGTTTTTTTTCCTTCTGTTGTATTGTCACGGTGTTCCAACCTATTTGTAAAGTTTCACGTTTGTAACTCAATGAGAAGATACTTAAAAATCGATTGCAAGGTTTGTATGAAAAGCGGACAAACATTCAACCGACCTAATATAAAGGAAGTAAAAAGAGGATATATTTTTGGGCATTTAGTTTTAAGTCAATTCAGTATTCTTCCATGGCATAGGTAATTTCTTAACGGTATCTACAATAATATCCCACACAATCATCAATAACAAAAAGAGCATCAAAATCATCAAACAAAAGTGGTAACAGCCACAATGTAATGTTATAACTTCAAAGTGACATGATGAAACAAATGTCAGTGCGGTGTTTTGAAATGAGAGGAGTGCAGCTCATATTGTCATTCAGAATCTAAAAACAGATATGTAGTTTAGAGCAAAAAGTTAAATTTGCATAAACAAGAGCAGAATGTAGTATACACAACCGCACAGTGAAATTAAACCACAACAGAAAAACTTGATACAATGTTTTTTTTTTTTTTTGTTTTGTTGACGCAAATACTTAGTGCACGACAGCGTAAAACACCTAAAACTTCTTGTCACAACTGTTATTGTATTTTCAAAGGGAATAGTTACTCAAACTTGCAGCGCACATCCAATTCGTATGAAAGATGTTTCGCAATGGGTTTTATGGTAATGACCTTTTTTTTGGCAGAAACTGATTATGCAAAAACTTTGCACAAAACCAGCTGATCTTACATCTGCTTTACATCACTTTCATAGAACTAAAAATAATAAAAAATAGCCTAAATCCTTTCCATTTATGGGTTTAATCAGTTTGTTTTGACGTACTAAAGATTTGTAAAATACAAAAACAAACACGATACTAAAGGAAACAAGTAAGGAAGGCTAATTTCGGGTGTAAAAGAACATTATATACTCAGCTGAGAGTTTTGGAGACAAAATAAGGGATAATCACCATTTAGGAAAATGAACCTAGGGTAACCCTGGAATGTGTTTGTATGACATTCGTTTCAAATTGAAGGTATTAAAGAGCATTTTAAAAGGGAGTTGGCCATAGTTCTATAAGTCGACGCCATTTTCGGATATCGCCATAAAGGTGGACCAGGGGTGACTCTAAAATGTGTTTGTACGATATGGGTATCAAATGAAAGGTATTAATGAGGGTTCTAAAAGGGAGTGGCCCTTAGTTTTATATGTGAAGGCGTTTTCGAGATATCGACCAAAATGTGGACCAGGGTGACCCAGAACATCATCTGTTGGGTACCACTAATTTATTTATATATGTAATACCACGAACAGTATTCCTGCCAAGATTCCGAGGGCTTTTAATTTCGCCCTGCATAACTTTTTCATTATCTTCTACTTAACAAGGTAGGCGTCATACCCATTTTACAATGTTTTTTCTAAAGTTATATTCTGCGTCAATAAACCAATCCAATTACCATGTTTCATCCCTTTTTTCATATTTGATATAGAATTATGACATTTATTTTTTCATTTTTCGTAATTTTCGATATCAAAAAAGTAGGCGTGGTTATAGTCCGATTTCGGCCATTTTTTATACCATGATAAAGTGAGTTCAGATAAGTACGTGAACTAATTTTAGTAAAGATTTTTTCTCAAGTTATCATGTTAACGGCCGAGCGGAAAGACAGATGGCCGACTGTGTATAAAAACTGGTCGTGGCTTCAACCGATTTCGCCTATTTTCACAGAAAACAGTTATCGTCCCAGAATCTAAGCCCCTACCAAATTTCACAAGGATTGGTAAATTTTTGTTCGACTTATGGCATTAAAAGTATTCTAGACGAATTAAATGAAAAAGGGCGGAGTTACGCCCATTTTGAGATTTTCTTTTATTTTTGTATTTTGTTGCACTATATCATTACTGGAGTCGAATGTTGACATAATTTACTTTTATACTGTAAAGATATTAAATTTTTTGTTAACATTTGACGTTAAAAAAAAATGGTTTTAAAAGTGGGCGTGTTCGTCATCCGATTTCGCTAATGTTTATTTAGCACTCATATAGGAATAGGAGTAACGCTCTTGCCAAATTTCATCAAGATATCTTCAACGACTGCCAAATTACGGCTTGCAAAATTTTTAAATTACCCTCTTTCAAAAGTGGGCGGTGCCACGCCCATTGTCCAAAATTTTTCTAATTTTCTATTTCGTGTCATAAGGTCAACGCACATACCAAGTTTCATCGCTTTATCCGTCTTTGGTAATGAATTATCGCACTTTTTCGGTTTTTCGAAATTTTCGATATCGAAAAGTGGGCGTGCTTGTAGTCCGATTTCGCTCATTTTAAATAGCGATCTGAGATGTGCGCCCAGGAACCTACGTACCAAATTCCATGAAGATACCTCAAAATTTACTCAATTTATCCTGTTTACAGACGGAAGGACAGACGGACGGACATGGCTAAATGAATTTCTTTTTTCACCCAGATCATTTTGATCTCGCCGTTACGGATTACCGTTATGCGAATAGAGTTAATATAATCTGTGAGCTCTGCTCAGCTGAGTATAAAAAGCAACTCGGCGCACAGATGCCTATAGATATTCGTGTCAGTATATACGTGCATATCAATGTATTTTTCACAATGTCACTAATTTCCGAGAACATTGAAAAGGGCTAAGATATACTAAGTGCAAAAGAAAAGAAAATTTAGGTCGTGTAATTGAAATTTTGTATTTATGAAATCCTTATTTTAATATCTTCGGCTTACTTTGTTTTAAATCAGGGTCCTCCAAAACTGAAAGTGGGAAAGTGTTAGTAAGATTGTTATTATTGAGGTGATAACGGCTTAAGCTGGAGACATTGGTGCTTTATCGGTAACCGTATCGGTAACCTTATAAAAGCTGATTCGACCAATCTTACGAGAATCAATGCAATCGATTATTGGTGCCGCTAAAGTCGTAACCGTATCGTAGCCAACCAATTGGGTTTTGGTTTACCGTCGTAACGATAAACAGCTGATTACGTTAGGGATACGGATACATCGATACGACATACGGCACCAATGACTCCAGCTTTAGTCGTTGACTGGCGAGCAATGAAGCAAGACGAATATACGCATTGTTTGCTACCATTCAAAATATAATTCGTACATATATATTCTATATAAATATTATTCTATTGCAAGAGTACTAACGAATTTAAACAAAATATAATTCCAACATTAAATAGTTTAAAATTCCGCACTTGAACTCTTGTTTGTAAAATGTGCTACTTTGAGATGCGTTAATAAACGATAGTTTCGTCCGATGTTGCTTCTTTGTTCGTTCAGCGGCGACTTATACATTCAGTAATCGGAAAACCGAGGCAATCGGTGTGCACAAAATCTGAAAAATTGTAATATGAAGTAAGGACCCCTTCTATAATAATCCTTTTTAGAGTCGCATTTACCTAGAGCCTTTTTTACCATCTTCAGACACTTATCTATGATTTATCGAAATTATCGTTAACTAACTGAAGCATTATGCCACATTTTTGGGTGCTTTGGAGTTAGGCTAATCATTCATACCATCGACAAGATGCACTCAACCAACGTACTCTTTAAAGCTGATCTAAACTTTTAATTTGCCTTCAATGCGGTACATATAGCTAGGGAAACGAGTGAACGATACCGAATACAAAGTAACCGCACGGTACTCACTTTAACTGTTCTTAACATATACAGAGTTCCCGAAATTGCCGAAGAAAAAATACTCTGATTCACAAAATATCTATGCCCATATCACAAGATTCAAATTTTCTGCTAAAAGCAGCCCCTTTTTGAAATTCCAACTTCGGTGCAGTTGGAGGCATAAAAAAAATGTGTTCATTGGAGATGGGGGTTTTTGTTAGACGCCATAATGAAAAGGGTTTAGCAATTTTCCATCTATGACCGATCATATCTCGCAACTCTTTGCGATACCAAAATTGGACAATTGGTACCAAAAACATCATTTTAGATAAAATGTATTTATGTAGTATTACATAAAAACCAACAGCATCGAGCGATAAAAGTATCGATATGTTATGATATCGTTTCGAAATTCTTGCCCTTTAATTAAGCTTAAAAAGTACAGACTTCTAGAGATTGAAAAATGTTTATAGTTTTATTTACATAAGCCCTTAAAAAATTTTTAAATTTTAAGGTTATTGAGCAAATAAAAAGTATGACTAGAATAGTTTACAATTAATTTCATATTTCCTAAATTTAATAGTTCAGTAAGAGTTTATTGGTTCATTGTTTTGAGAAATTGAAAGATTAAGAAAACGTCAAACTTTCATGAATTTTGATTAAGTTTAATTTAAAACAAGCTTTAGTCTAAAAGGTTAGTATAAAACGCATTTGTTTGTGTTTTTTCAATATTTTCTAAAAATCACGTTCGAAATCACCAAAAAGTTCTTCACTAATTAAATCACTTATTTTGTTCTGTAGATTTTCCGACAGGGTGGATAATTGATGTTTCGATTGATGTACCGATTTTCCGTCCTCATTTGTCAAACTTAATTTGAAGACAAACCAATTTCAGAGTTTTGCCATCTTCAGTGCAATTTCTCGTTCGTAAAATTGACATACTACTCTTTGCTTCTTCGGCACTCACCAAATACGACACTTTTTCTGATCCGGATTCATGGCTGTACCACGTTTACATTGAAACGTTTTTGCAAACTCTTCCGAATTAGCGAGTACCCCCCGTAAACGTATTTTACCAGGACAATGTGAGTCCTCGAGCGCGTAACGTGATGCCGCCGGTGTATAAGTTTCGCACCATAAATTACCAAAGGATATAAAAAATAGCTGCTCACTAGTGTATTTCTCCAGCCCTGGTAGTTTGAGACGTTCAGCACCCATTTCCTTAACATACCTTCCATAAGCGTAAAATGCTTCGCGCATTCCACCATTATCGGCTATATTCTCACCCAACGTTAACTCTCCATCGATCTGTGAAATATAATTTTAGTTTTGGATTTAAAAATTTTTCAACTCATTTAACTTACATATTCATCAATGTCATCTAAATAATATCGACTATATTGTTCCACAAAACATTCAGTACGATTTATATATTCCTTGATTGTCTCATTCGACCACCATTGCAACATATTGCCGTTCTTGTCGAACATTCGTCCACTATCATCGAATCCATGCGTAAGTTCATGGCCCAATATTGTGCCAACGGAGCCATAATTAAGTGCTCTAGTTTTATTAAAATAAAATGAGTTTCGAAAAAGATGTTTTTGGAGAACTTTGCTTACATTGTTGTGCCTCGAAATGGTGCTTGAAATAGTAGTTGCGTGAAATGTGTGAGTAATCAAATTAGGTGAAACTACAAAAAGTGTAAATAAATGTGAAGTTACTATAAATATATTGATCCCATTTGAAGAAGGGGTAGGGCTGCACTCCTTTCTGCAAAAAAATTGAAATTCCCCATATTTTCACAATGTATTGAAATTAAGGGAATGGGAGAAGATAATGGAAATTGGTGAAAGAGAAAAGAAGAGTTCAAAGGATGGTAAAGAGCAAGGAAAAATAAGGTGTGAGAGAAAAGGAAAATATTAGGAAATTGTAGGAAGAGAAGAAAAAATAGGAAAACAGAACGAGATTGCGTGATGAGTGAAAGACAGAGAAGAAAGCACGGAGGCCAAGAAATACTAATGTTAAAAGAAAGGAGGTGAGAGAGCATTGGGAAGAAAAAGAAAGGGAAAATGAGGGGGACAGTAATGGGACAATAAAAATGGGGAGCGAGTAAGGTGAAAAGTGATAGAGAGGTAGAGGGAGAAATAAAAAGGCGGGTGGGAAGATGGAAAGTAAGTCGATAGAAAAGAACGAAGTAATGAATATCGAAATATTGAAGAAGTGTTGGATGAAGCCGAAAGAATTAGGACGAGTGGTATTTAAAAGCAGACACTAAACAAAGTAAAAGTTTACCCTAAACAGTTTCAAACTTAGTTCAGGTATGGAATCGTAAGATACGATTACAGATCGAAAACTATATTCACTCAAACGGTACAAATTAGGCTCACCAACTATTTAAAAAAAAAAAATAATACAATTTTTTGGATCTTGTGAGGTCGCGTTGCCCTAGTTCACATATTTCATTAAGCCGATACACCATTTCGGAGCTATTTTCAATCAAAAACCGGAAACCGATCACGGATTGTATGTTACGATTTGGCCCCAGGTTCTGTGAACCAACCGCTAAATTTACTTTAATTTTGGATCTGATTGTTTTCTACAAAAATATGTTCCCTTGGGGCGTTTTCAGAACTTTTTTTAATAACTTAGAACAATGTCTTGCCAGCGTTAAGTTTTGGGATTCGAATCAACTTTAGTCAGATACCAGACTGGCGAACTACAAAACGGTGGAGAAAAGAGAGTCAGAGGCTCAAAGAAAGGTGAGAAGATGTAACCTGCAAGTAGAAATAGTTTCAACCCCTTCTCTGGACACTTTTGATGAACGACGTGCTCTAAGACCCAGCGGGTAGGGGCCGTAGAGTAAAGCGAGGATATACTGACAACCTAAAATTAATTGTTCTTGGCCTAGTCATCTGCATCCTGTGAACAATTGGCTGCCCGAATAAAACCGAGCTAGTTCTGTAGACGCTTAGTTATAAAGTCAATAAGTTTAGATGTCTCTCCTCTGGGGGATATACTGTTCCCCAACATATTACAGAATATGGGATAATAGTCGACAGCAATGTGGCAGGTATGCGTAATGTATATAACAGAGCTAAGGGAACTCCGTTTGCTTTGCACTGGTATCGGGAAACATTCGAAAATGCTGCTGGCTTTCTCTAAGAATATTTCGTTGGAATTTTCAGTTTAGTTCTCTTCTATTAACACCTGATCTGCTGGAGATGACTGGACATTATTTCTACAATTTCTATTGCATCGCTCAACATCTTTATAGGCTGTTTTGAAAAAAAGCAAAATGTTCACAGTCCGGGCCGCAATCACGCTTCAGCACTCAGACCAGCTCCGACTTAGTTAGTCTTTAGCAAGACCATTAAATTTGTTTGTAAAAGTAAAATGGGTGGGGAATTAATCTAGGACGGGAGTATATTGAAGTTGGCGAATATATCCAAACTAAACAGGAAGGTTGGGGGAAAGATATTCAGTCTGGTAGATTTCTGCAACGTCTTTTGTATGGAGTTCGATATCACCCCTATTGAGTTTAGGAAGATATCTAGAGCTATAAGTATTAGAGATAACTCCTTTTTAATGCTACTAACACCAATTAAAGGGGTAACATGAAGTTGAGGGCTGTCACAAACTGTCGAACTCACTGGTGACTGCATAGAACAATTTTTGATAAAAATTCAAACATTCCAGGAATTGAATGTTATGCTGATTTCCTGGTCACGACGGAATTTTGCGATCTAGTCCTCTTTACCAGTAGAGACTTGAAAAATTATTGGCCTTAACTAAGCTAATCAAGTGCTGAAATAACTATATTTCTTGTTAGGCACCTAAGTTCTGCTGTACAGTTGTTGACGCCAAACACTGGGTGAACTATTAAGGAATGTAGGTGTATGAATAGGGCTCAGTCAGGAACCAGTCTTGAAATTTTTTTTCGAATATTTACGGGAAATGCTTTGTCAATTAAGTGGAAGACATAGCTAGACTATTCTTAATATCTCCCAAATCGCAAGTTATATATTTTAAATCTTTTTCAGATTTTACTATAGATTGCTTGATGAAAATTTGAGATGCATGCATAAAAAAATCTGACCAATCGTCGAAAGGCGCCTTTGCAATTTTTCTGCAATACAGGCCGGGTAAAAAGTTTGTTGAGGGCACTATATGGAACCTTTAGCTGATTTATAGAAAACTGGTATACGGCTAGTCTATAACTTACTTACATTGTGCCCCCTGGTAGCCTAATATAAGTAGTGTAATTTAAACATCAGTATAGTTAGTATAGTAAGGGTTTATCTTCCTTGAAAGGCATGCCCTTGACAAAAACCAGCTGTGTTTGCTGGCGGGTCCATTCATGTTAAGCTAAATGTCCCAGAACAATTTCCAACTTAGTTTAACAATGTCCCTTTTGTGCCCAGATTAACTAATTTTTGGATGCCAGTAACATCATTAGATGTTTTGTTGTAACAAAAGACCGTAAAAGTGTTGACTTTAAAAATCTGAAATCAAATTTACTTTTTGTATTTAATGGCCATATTTTTTTTCTCTCGGACGTTGTGGCAGCGCACTGCCCTCAAGTGGCCCGATGAAACCAGGCTAATCCTGTATTGTTTTTTATTTTTTGTTTTTGTTTTTTTAATTCATACATAGTTTTTTTATTTGTATCCTAAATTCATTATTATTATTATATTTTTTATAATTTATAATTTTTATTGTTACCAAGTCTGAGAGGCAGTGGCTTCTTAAGCGCCGAGATCTAAAACCGCTCAGCTACAGAGAAACTCATCAGCTGAGAAATATAGGTTCACAAAATACAATAGACTAAAAGTATAAATATGATTTTTTAATTATAAAGAGAACATAGAACCGTCTTTTTTATGGCAAAGAGCGAGTCCGAAACATTAATTATTCTCGAGTGAGAGTTATAATCTTCACACAAATATAAAAAAGGTTCGTGTAGTTGGAAATTGCTTCTGCATTGTTTAAGAATTATAGGTTTATAATGCCTTGAAATTCGGCGTGGAACATTCAACTTTACTTCGTTCAAAAGAAATGGGCTTAAAATCGATCAATTTAAAAGTATAGCCATAAATGTACACCTAGCATTTCTCTACGACTTGCAAGGGTAGGAAGATTTATTAGTTTTAACCGATTAGTGTAAGGAGGAAGATTATACGGAGAGTCTAATGGAAGATTTCTCAAGGCGAAAAGTAAAAAACGTTTTTGAATTGATTCTAGTCTATCCACATGAACTTCATAACGTGGATTCCAAAATATCGATCCATATTCTAATATCGGCCTCACCAATGATGTAAAAAGGGTTTTTGTAACGTAAGGATCACTAAACTCTTTTGCCCATCTTTTCACAAATGCTAAAACTCCTCTCGCTTTATTGACTGTGGCATTAATATGAGGGTTGAAACTAAGTTTGCAATTCATTGTAACTCCCAAGTCGACAAAAACATCAACGCTTTCTAGAGTTTGGACATTAATTGTGTAGGAAGCTGGCTGTATATTCCCACGTGAAAAACACATGGATTTACATTTTTCTATGTTGAGCGGCATAAAATTCGCATTACACCAAGTAACTAAACAATTTAAATCCGCTTAGGAGTACAGAACTTTCTTCAACTGACGCGTATGACTTAAAAAGTTTTACGTCGTCGACACACATTAAAATTTTAGAATATTTTATAGTTGTGGAAACATCGTTTATAAAGAGCAAAAACAGAATAGGACCGAGATGGCTGCCCTGAGGCACACCGGAGGGAACATGACTCTTTCAGTTCTACCGTAAAAATAGGAGGAGATCCAGCGAGTTAGGCCAGGTTGAAAACCAAGCAATTCGAGTTTATAAACAAGTAATGAGTGGCGTACTTTGTCGAATGCTTTGCTGAAATCAGTGTATATAACGTCGGTATGATGATTGTCTCTAAACCCATTAAAGACGTGAGTTGTAAATTCAAGCAAATTGGTTGTGGTTGACTTGGCTCTACAAAAGCCATGCTGAGAACTATCTATCAATTTAGAAATCAAAAATGTAATATAATTAGTAACGATTGCTTCAAAAAGCTTAGGGATAGTGGAGAGCTTCGCTATTCCACGATAGTTTTCAATAGACGACTTGCTTCCTTTTTTATGGAGTGGGATAAGAAAAGATTCCTTCCAAGCCGTCGGGAAAATGCCATTTTTTAAAGAGAGGTTAAACAGATCAGTTAGGGGCTCGTAAATGTATTCCGCACATTTTTTAAGAAAACATGTTGGGTTCAAATCGGGACCGTATTTGAAGGATTCTCTTAGGGTCTTTAGATGTAGTAGAACATCTTCAGGCAGCAAATGTGGGGCATATATTGAGTTACTAGAATGGAGCTCATACGGATAATTTGTAGGTGATGAATCAACCACAGCAGAGTAATTAGAATGAAAGAATTGAGCGAAGAAGTTTGCAATCTCTTGATTGTCGCTGGAAATGCTATTTTTAAATTTCATGGCAGAAGAAAACCCGATAGTTCTGCGTTTAGAATTTACGAAATTATAAAAAGATTTCGGGTTTCTTTTAATTTTACATATGTAAGCTTTATAACACATTTTATTAAGTTCAAAATACTTATGATGGAAAATAGCGTACTGTGCATAATCAGAATGTAAACCGGTTCTCTTATATAATTTGAATAAACGTGATTTCTTATTTTTTAAAGCTTTTAGCTCTTTAGTAAACCAGGCTTGCACTGGCTCAATGTACGAGCATCTGCGTTTGGGCACATGTTTTTCAAATATAGTATACATGGTTTTATTAAAATGTAAAACGTTTTGCTCTATATCCTCTTTATATCGAGGCCACGTTATCTCAGAAAGCTCTTTATTTAAATTGTTAAAATTAGTTTTGGAAAAATCAAAGCACCTGGTAGAGACACGTGTTTTGTTAGTGCAGCCGACTTGGTTGCTTATGATTTCCTAAGTAAACTATGTATAACAGATTATAAAACTACAAACCAAATTATGAGCAAAGATTTTTTTGTATTTCATATCGAAACTCATATTTCAAGAGTGACAAAGTGACAAGTTATAGTACTTATATTTTTACACTAGCAAAACCGGCAGACTTTGCTCTCCCCAACTTTGGTCTATCTGCACAAGTTTTAAGAACCCTCCCTCCTCCCTTTGTCTTTCTCTTTCTATGCATCTCTTCATCCCTCTCCTTTTTTCCCTCACCTCCTCCTCTCCATCTATCCCTTTATCTTTATCGTTATCTTTTTCTAACTTCTTCTCTCTCCCAGTATCTTTCTCCTTTCCTCTTTTTTCTTCTAATTCGTTCTTTTTATTCTTTTTCATCCCTTATTCCTAGTCCAGTTACAGTCCATACCCAGTCCAAATCCCATCCTCAGTCCCAGTTTATAACATTAATATAGATACATGTAGCATATTTTTCCTCCATTTGATACAATAAAACTGTGCTGAGTATAGCTGTCAATAATTTGCAGTGTTCAAAAAGAAGCACAACTGTGCAGTGCAGTTAAGCAAAAAACAACATGAAAATAGTGAAAAACACATGAAATGCCAAATTAAATGCGCAGGACTCTCATCAACTCACTCCATCCCCAGATCATAGAAAGGATACTGCAATATAGCAATGGGTATAGCTGCAAAAGAATGAAAAACATGAAAAATAATTTAATTTGAATAACTTTCAGCTATTCCAGCACTTGCACTGCATTTTGCACTTACTTATCGTATTCGATTGGAATGTGTGAAATGCATTCACATGGGATGGTGATGTCGCCCAACCGAATGGTTCGGTTTCATAGAAATTATCCAATTTTTCTTGCAACTCCCAACGCAAAACATCAATCATATTCTCCAAGTGCGTACTCTCGTTAACTCGCACGCCAGCATAATGTGCATTTAGTGCAGTTGCATTACGCAACCATTCCGGATAGCCGATAAAACTCTTCATGGATGCTGATTTCTGTAGCGTTTCATGCTTCGTCGCCTTATCCATCCAAGCAGTACTGTGCACTAAATTATCGAATGAATGTCGTATATCGCTTAACATTCGCTCTACCTTAGGCAATTTTTTGAGCGTGAAATCATCATCGGCCAACACATAGCTCACAGCCATACCCATCAAGGTGTTAATGCCATGTGCACAATAAAGTGAACGCGGTGAGCTGCCTTCAGTGCCAACTATTTGACGCAAATACTCGGTGTGTAGTAGACGCATCTCGCTGGTGGTATGTAATATTAATTCCTCTACCACACTTAACCAAATATAGAACTCGATGTTTGCAGGCGATGTGTTTTGCAGAAATTCGGACAACTCTTGTAGATAGAGTATGTCTGCATGACTTGTGATGATTGTCATTTCGCTAATGCTGAAGTGTTGCGTGTGATTTGCTTCTCTCATCATTTGTTGTAAAAATTGTTCCCAGTTGAGTATGGTTTTTGGTGCGATTAATTTATCTGTTTGATTTTGAAAATCAGCAACGCTTGTATAGACAATGTCTTCTAGTGGGTTTGGTAAGGTTTTAGTGAGGTTTTCGGCATCATCCTTTAACTAAAAAGATACGAGAACCACAAAAAGTTTAACCACAGATATTTGGAAAATAAGGCATATACTATTAAGGAACATTTCGATATGACTTCTCATTATTTAAACGATCATATTAGATCTAATTGTTCTTCCTATCTATTCCAGGACAATATCAAGACTGGCTATGAATAATTTCGGAATTGTTTTATAGGTGGGTTTAGGACTATTTGGGGATGATTTCGAGACTATCTTGTCAAAATTTTCAGACCTTTAAGGTATGATTTCGGGATTTATTCATAGCAGAATATTTTCTAAATTGTTTACGGAATCATTGGATTGTTTCGTGACCACATTGAAGCTATTTCCGAATTGTTTTCAGCATTTTGTAATATTTTTATAACCCATCATTTCGGGACTGATTTCGGATTACTTTTCAAACCGACTTCTGGTTATGTCGATATAATTTTAGGATAATTTTGGGCTTGTCCCTGAATAGGTTCGAATTTGTCTATTGAATTGATTTGAGTCACTTCGGGATGATTTTAGAAAGTTTTTTAAATAGTTTGGGATTTCTGCACTTAATCCGGTTCACCTTGAAATTGTTTTCGGGATCGCTTTGGTTTTTTTTTTTTGAAGAACAATCAACTATTTTGTGAAAGTTTCCGAACGGTTTTCGGGTAAATTTGGACTAGTGCCCAAACATCACTCCGTGCCATTTCGCGATCATTTCAAGATTATCTCCAGAGAACTCTTCGGAATCAATTCCTAGTTGTTTCGTTATGATAACGGGAGGGTTTCTAAGCTGTGCTGGACCATCTCCAAAAAAAATTCTGGATAGTTTGTCTGGATAGTTTTCGAGCTACTTTGAAACCATTTTAAGATCAATTCGGGAATATTTAAGAATGGTTTAGCAATCATTTGGGAACAACTTCAGGACAAAGTCGATAGTCGGGGTCCTTTCGGGACTTTCTCCGAATCATTTCGTCATTCGAGAATGCTCCGGAACTATTTTGGGATCAATTTGAGATGACTTGGAGTATCGAGGTATTTCGAAGATTGGTTATGTGTTTTTCGGGACTACTTAGATATTATTTTCGGGATTAATTCAGCATCGTTTGAGGACTAAAATTTATGAATTGTTTTCGGGATCACTGCGGGACTTAGTTCTGATTGTTTTCGGAATCGATATAGTTCTTGGAATGATTTTAGGTTTATTTTCAGTACAATTTTAGTACTATTTCAGGAGCATTTAACGGATGATTTTAAAAATCGCATGGTGTTAATAATCGGCATTATTCCTATCTCTCAATCAGTATGATATTGCTTTTGGATCAGTTTTGGATGGTTTCATATCGTTTCTGATGTAGCTCCAAGTCGTCCGGTATGCGCCTCGAAATAGTTTTTGGATTCTATACGCATCAGTTTTGTATGATTATGGCGTCATATCGGAACTAGTTCGGAATTTTTCAGATTGTCTACAGGATATTTCGGGATTGTTTTTGGATTATTTCAACAATACTATTGGATAAATTCGTTACTATTTCGGAGTAAAATTGGGATTCCGAACTATTTACAATCTGTCAACAAATCTTAAACTAAGATGAACAATGCATTTTTGAACTGAACTTTCCTAACTTTTTCTGGAAAAGCAAGATTGTTTGGTTTATTATTTTGTATTGTTCTAAAAAACCTAGAAGCATTGAACAAAAATTTAAGCTCATATGATTCAAAGAAATGTTGTAGTTACTTTGTACAAACTCACCCTGTATAGCTTTTTTGCGAATTTCACAGCCTGTACACTCATTTCAGTAATAGCGTCGTCAGCCATTTCAACATCCGCATCTGGATTCAAATATAAAATATATGCTTCTATCATTTTCTTAATATAAGTGAGATAAGTGATCAATCCAGATGATGTTTGCCTCTCTGCCTCCTCTATATCATCCTCAATTTCCACGCTGTCTTCCTCTTCCTCCTCGTGACCCGCAATCGCTTTACGTTTGATTTTATTTAGCAATTTGTACATGTCGTCTTTGTTGCTGTAAAAGCATTCACAAATTATCACTTCATATAATTAATATACTAAAACACTTACAATGGCAATGATGAGTCCGTTTCGGGCGTACCCAAAGCTATACGATTAATCGTACGATTCAACGGATCAGGAAATATATCAAATCCCACCATTAAATCCATGCCCAAATTCTTTTTGATCAACACCAGAGTGTGCAACCAATTAAACGTTACATCGTCACCATATTTACGTATTACCTCCGCCGGCAGTGACATATTGAAACCGGTCGGCAATATCGGCAGCTCAAATTTGTGTAGCAATTTTATAACTGGATCTAATGCTAACTTATCAAGCAGTTCAGTATTCATGCAAGCGCGATACATAATTTTTGCTTTCCCCACCGCTTCTGGTTCCGCTTCGCTTATGTTCGCTTTTAAAAAAGAGCGTACAGTGCGCATAATTTTTGATTGCCTTTCACGAAACCAGTCATTTGATGTAGCCGAATCGGGTTTGGGATGATCGTCCGCCCAATGGCCACATGTAAACTTATAAAAGTCTTCACAAGGATCAGTCTCTTCGTCCATTGAATATAAAAGGCCAACCGCTGTACGAAGGCACTCTTTGCTGGCACACACCTCGATGGGCATGCGTCCTATTTTACGATTTGTTACGAATGGCATGAAAAAAAATTTATATTTGTTGGAAATATTGCGAAAGTGTTAAGTATGTGTGTGTGTGTGTGTTTAGGAGTACTTACGCGTCAAACATATAACTATTACAGCTATGACTAAAAGTATTATAAATAATATGAGCAGCCCAACCAATACCTTATGGTAATATTTCCGTCGAAACCTGGAAGCAATAAAGTATTAGTGTGGAATTGTTGAGTATAATTATAAAACTCTCTATAAAACTTGGTCGCAATAAAAGCACTGTGAGTCAATAAATGCAATTTAAATTCCTATTTTTCGTTTAAAATGCCTCGATGTCTTAACTAAACTTAACTGATTTAAAATGTCATATAACTTACTTCGATTGTACGCCGACGAATGTGGAATTATGTGGTGGCCGTTTTCCATTACCATTGCTAGAACCATTCACACCTGGAAAATAGGGCGGCTGATCCGCAACTGAGCTCGTACTGTGTATACTGAGATTGCCTTTAATTGAAACATTTTAACTTTTTAAACTTTTCGTTTTGACAAATGCAGAACAACTAAAAAAAAACACCGTACTCTTATTTAAAACAAATAAGGACGGGACTGTCTCCAGCTGTTGTGAAGACCTCATACCTTTCATGAACGAAGCTGAACAATAATGTGTTAAAATTTCAAAAATTCATAAAATCTGAACAATCCGTTTATGCGATATATATTATATGAATAAACGATCTTGATGGTTTTTTCATCCAATAATTTATGACATTTATATAAGCGATATTACTTACATAAATGTCATAATACATTATTGCCTGAATGTATTAAATTGAAAAACGCTTCCCAAGGCAGCCGATTCTATGTACCGGAATGACTTGGGATTTTTCCCGACCAAGGGCGTTCATTTCAGTTTAACCCCATTTAATTTGCTTAATCCCACGTTTATGTAAGCATCTTGTAAAATTTCTAGTTTCTGGCTGTTAAAATGAGAAAGAAATTGAGAAAAGCCTCTCATTTGAACAATTGGCCGTATATTATACATAATATATATACAATAATATATATATGGCTGTTAAATGAGGTATAAATGATAAAAACTATGTTCTAGTGGTCCGATCCGTTCGGTTTCGACAGATTATTAATCGGAAAGCCAAATATACCCACTCACCACATTTCATTTAGATTTTTAAAGACTTGAGGGGCTGTCAAACAGATAGAAATATACGGCTCAATCAAATCAGATCATCACTCTGATCATTTCGGTATACATATTTGTTGGTCTATATCGTCTCTTTTAACTACTTACATCTTTGAGATTCGTGCCAAAATTAATATACCATTTAACTTTCATGAAAAGTATAAAAATTTAGTACAATAAAGGCCAAAAAATCAGTAAGAAGACGTAAACTTAATTAAATACTACCTACTATTCCACTATATTCCAAAAAGGCTTCATTCCAAAAACCGAACCACATTTAAAAATTTTTTTTTTCTGACTCACACCGTACACTCGCCACGTCGGTCACTTAATCTACTTAATTCGAAACCTTAAATAATATATAATATTATTATCTGTCTCTACACTAAATAAATATCTAACAGAAATCATTCTCCAACAAATTTCGGAAAGCCCTTAAAAGTCTGTTATAAAGAACACTAGTGTTGGTAGTACCGTAAACATAAATTATAGCACCCGGAAATTGTATGGAAAATTTGGTTGTTACAGAAATAAACGAAGAGTTGTCGCTTTGTTATAATGAAAATGATAGCAATTTTATTGACAGCGTACTATTAATTTGTTATAGATAAATTATCGATGTGCAAACAAAAAGCTATCTATATGTTATCAAAAAGTGATCGGATTGGTTGTCAAATAGTGATCGATTTAATATCATGAAATGATCTGCTTCTAATCGATAGTTATCGATTTGTTGTTGAAATTTTATTCTTTATTTATCGAAAATCTATCGATTTGTTATCAAAAATCTATCGAATTTTCATCGAAAATTTTTCGATTTTTTAAGGAAATTATATTAATTTGCTATCGGTATATTATCGATTAGATAACGATAATACATTGGTTTATTTAGCAACAGATGCATACAAAACTTTATTAAAAAAGTATGACAATTCCTTTATATAAATGGACCAAAAGAAACGAAAAATTTCTCTTTAAATAAACACAAAACCTTTTGGAACTTTTATATTCAAACTTTAACATAACCACTGTTTTAAATTTTTATGAGAAACAAAAACATAAAGGTGATCCGGACTTAGGTAAAGATTTTATAAATTATTTCTAATAGCTGTTTTTATGTACGGGTCCATTTTTGGCTCTTATTTGGAATCCAAATCTATAAATAAAGTTTTCGTTGTAAATATGGGGATTCGTGCTATTAGCGAGCTTTGGGCTTTATTAGTCGCAGTACTTTTGTTTAGCTATAGTTATTTTATTAAAATAATTTGTTAAATTTGTTACTACTATTAATTTGTTTGTACTATGGCACTCTTGTGAATATTTGATTAGAACTAGCACTGCATTACCGGCAGTTGCTAACATTCGCCAGATGGCAGCGCAAGCGCATGTAAGTTTATAGATGTTTGGATGGAAGTATGTACATACATGATAGAACAGCTGATTTCTGTTGACACTTCAAATGAGACTTTTATATTTGTTGCACCAGATGCCCATGGATCCGGCTTGTTATATCAAAAAACTATTTATTGCATTCCACCTTTATATTTTTGTTTCTCATAAAAACGTTTACAGTGGTATTGTCAAATCTTGAATATCAAAGCTCAAAAAATTACGTTTTTGTTTAAAAAACATTTTTCGTTTCTTTTTTTATCCATTTATATAAAGGAAGTATGCACATATAAATTTTTTTTCTTCATTTAACTTCTTCCGTTTGTTGTATTGTCTAGGTGACCTGAGCCATATGTAAGGTTTCGTGTTTGTAGTTCAGTTAGTAGTTACCTAAAAATCGATCGCAAGATTCCTGAATTCTAAACGAACTGATCAGTACTTCTAAATATATCGATTCTTGTTCCGTCTATAAAACTCTTTTATCCCTAATCTTACAACCTTATAAAGTCCAAAGTTACGTTCAAAGTATCAGGTCTCTGGGTTATCGCAAAGCACCTTAAAACACTAAAGCAAAATTTCCATGTTCGGACGATTTTTTGAATTTTCACGATCCCTAAACCACCTAGAAAAATCTTGTTCGCTTTTGTTCAGTATCGTGGAGTTCTATTCTATCCTTGTTCCGGCTATAAAACTCTTTTATCATTAATCTTACAACCTTATAAAGTCCAAAGTTACGTTCAAAGTATCAGGTCTCTGGGTTATCGCAAAGCACCTTAAAACACTAAAGCAAAATGTCCATGTTCGGACGATTTTTTGAATTTTCACGATCCCTAAACCACCTAGAAAAAATCTTGTTCGCTTTTGTTCAGTATCGTGGAGTTCTATTCTATCCTTGTTCCGTCTATAAAACACTTTTATCCCTAATCTTACAACCTTATAAAGTCCAAAGTTACGTTCAAAGTATCAGGTCTCTGGGTTATCGCAAAGCACCTTAAAACACTAAAGCAAAATGTCCATGTTCGGACGATTTATTGAATTTTCACGTTCCCTAAACCACCTAGAAAAAATCTTGTTCGCTTTTGTTCAGTATCGTGGAGTTCTATACTATCCTTGTTCCGGCTATAAAACTCTTTTATCATTAATCTTACAACCTTATAAAGTCCAAAGTTACGTTCAAAGTATCAGGTCTCTGGGTTATCGCAAAGCACCTTAAAACACTAAAGCAAAATGTCCATGTTCGGACGATTTTTTGAATTTTCACGATCCCTAAACCACCTAGAAAAAATCTTGTTCGCTTTTGTTCAGTATCGTGGAGTTCTATTCTATTCTTGTTCCGTCTATAAAACTCTTTTATCCCTAATCTTACAACCTTATAAAGTCCAAAGTTACGTTCAAAGTATCAGATCTCTGGGTTATCGCAAAGCACCTTAAAACACTAAAGCAAAATGTCCATGTTCGGACGATTTTTTGAATTTTCACGATCCCTAAACCACCTAGAAAAAATCTTGTTCGCTTTTGTTCAGTATCGTGGGGTTCTGAATTATGTTCTTAGTTTCAAGAATTTAGCTGTACGGGAAGTTATCAAATTGCGATCGCTAGATTCCACATGTTCAAGATTTGATTCGAACTCAAGGCCAGAACAATAATTTTTATGATAAGTATTGTCTTTTTTTTTAATTTTTTAAATTTGAAAAATTTTTTTTGTTTTTTTTTTTTTGTTTTGGAATAGTAGGTAGAAAATTTTTCAGACAACCTGCCATAGCCATTGTGGATAAATCAAGTGTCATAACTACTGCATAGACGTCAAAATTACAAACAAAACCGATCACCTGATTTTAAATTGACTATCGTGGTTTCATTCTATGCCTCTTTTTATCACCCGCTGAAAATAATCGTCCCTATGCGCCTCCATATTGAACATCCTGTAAGACAGATGATCGATAATATATCAAACTTGTTTTATCCACAAGTGCTATAGCTGAGCAGATAGATTTATTTCGAAGGTTGCCAAGCCTTCATTATCAGTACGCATAAAAAAAAAAAAAAAAAAACATTTTTTCATGTATAGAAAAATTAAAAAATGCAATAATTATCATAAAAATTATTGTTCTCGCCTTGAGCTCGAATCGAAGCTTGAATACTGCATCAATAGACCGATAAAAACAAAAACGATTCCACATGTTGTAAATGGACTTTCTAATTATCTCAATCTTTATCCAATATAGACAACTCGTTTATCCTAATTATTATAACATAATAGAGCCAAAATTTTGTTTCAAAGTTTCAAGTCTCTTAAATTAAATTGCCATAATTAATTGTCTTAAATTGTCACCGGGTACCGACAAGTTTCTAGACCTAACATCCGGGAAGTTACTCAAAAATTTATTGCAAGAGTTTCCAATTTGGTATGGAAATTGGCGGAAAAACATCAAACGAAACTAGAATAAAGGAAGTAAATAATAATTTTTTTGATACAGAAATCCTTAAATATTGGAAGGAATATTCAATCAGGTATTCAAGATTGAAAAGATTGAAGAAAAATTTTCCCTCAAATTAATTAAAGTTTTTGTAAATTTATGAATTTATGCAACAATTTTAAATTCTTACTCGTTAAACTGAGACTGTAAAAATTTTTAAATATTTTTATTTTTTAATAATTCTTTTTTACTATTCTAAAAAAATCAATAATGATATGTCCTGCGAAATCACTCTTCTACCGTTTTTCAATATCCACAGGTCAAAGGCAACGGCAACGCGGTTCGGAAAGCCACGAGTAGTTTCTGGAATATAGTTCAGTTATAGATTTTTATCAGTTGTCAAACATATACATATATAGTTTCATAATAAAATGTCGTGGCTTGCTCTTTCAATTGTTCATATAAATTTATCACCCGTGTTGCTTGATCCTCTGTAAATGCAAAAATTATATTCTGACATACTTTTCCATATCTAAGTATATACACAATAACGTCAGAAATTCCTGCAATATACTTTTGTATAAAAAAAAGGTTGCTAAAAATATGCAAGCCGGCATGTTACAGTCATGTCAATTTTAATTTAAAGGCAGTGTGTCTACCGTCCATACAAATAAACGCAATATCCTCATTTGCTTACATATATAAAAATATTTATTCAACAACATGTACTTTTACCAATACAAGCCACATATATCTGTACATGTGTGTGTAGCTGGGTAAATGATTATTCTCATTTTGATAAAAATCGAAGCACTACATTTTCCATCCTTACAATGTTGCACTGTTTACACGATCCGCACGATTTGTCACAATGGCGACACATAAATACCACCACGCTTTACATGCACACATATTTACGTGCTTACCTGTTTGTGTGAATATGAAACATTGAAAAAATTTCAGGATATGGGTTATTGTCCATTATTACATTGACAAGGGTTTGTGGGGTTGGAACAAAATGTTCACATTTTCGCTTAGGCTTTGGGACAATTGTCAAGCTCCATCACATTAGAAGCTTTTAACTAAAGCGCGTTACATCAAATATGCACGAACATGTGTGCGTGAAAAGAACGTGATATGCATACACCTACGTATATGTATTTATAATTAAACTAAAATGTCCACTCGCCATTCTACATACAGTGGCAAGTAGCAAAAATGCAACGGGCATGATACAATTTGCGAAAGAATGTATTATTTTTATTACTTTTGAAAATACAATAACAATTTTCCAAAAACCTCCAATGTTCCAATTTTTTTTTGAAGCTCGACCTATATCAGCGCTGCCACCAGGCAAAGTAAACATTATTATTACTAGACCTCAATGCATTGCAACCTTTATTTAGATCTATTGTTCTTAACTTTTCAGCCTATTACTGTATGTGGAGGCTTTAAATATAATTGAGCACCTCTTCAGGATTTTTAATCCATATTACGCAGGGTTTAAAAGTCACACCACTTAGATGTGAGAATGTCTTGCCAGAGCAACACATTGTGAGAATGTGATCCGGCATTTCATTGTCCAGCTCACAAAAGCGACAGAAGATAGATTTAATTTATTAAGATGATAACGTAGACTACAGTGTTTTGTATAGCACCCGCTGAGAGTTCGTAGGTACCCTCTGCTTATATTAGCTTTACATCTACATATATACGTTTACGCTTAAACTATATATGGACTGCTAAGCGTTAAACTTTATCTACTCTTCTGAAATAGCTGCGCAGAAAATTATTACTCCTAAATTTCAAGACGCATTATACTCAGATACCCCTGAAATATGTGTCTATGTTTTTCACCTCTATGTATTACCTCAACAAATGGTGTGTGCCCACTATTCATCGCATCCGATTCAGCTATAGGTTATACAGTATGAACAACGTAGGCTTGTATCTCCGCTTTTCGGTACAACATGTTCTGTAGCTAGTTGCCGCTAGATGGGTCTCCTAAGCATTATCTAAGTGAGGTTAAGCGATTTGTTTACGCGCAAACGTAGACGTATGTACGTGTAAAAAAAAAAACACTGCTATTATTAAGTTTAGTTGATATTCCCTTTGCCGGTAGCATAACAATATTTTCCTGTTTTTTTCCTGGGCATTGAAATCAGTGTTGTGTGAACTGCTTTGTTTCCCAGTTTCTTAATGTTTTCCTTGTTTGCGTCTTCGTGAGTCTACAGAAGGGCTCTGGACCATAGAATGCAACTCTAGCACCCTTCTTGACTAGGTGGTCTACCCAAAGCAAACATACTGGTTATGCATTTTTTTTTAACACCATTGTACACTTTTGTTTCACTAAGTTCAATGATCCACGCTAATGCCTAGCATGTTGAGCATTCATTTTTGTTTTATAATAAAAATTTGTAATCTTACCGTACATGAAAATATTAGATACCACATACACTGCAGTTTATATTTTAATCCAAGGATATAATAATTGCAAATACCATGTCATTGACGTCAAAGGCAGCTAGCAAACAACTTACGTAATTTTTATACTCAGCGTGCTTTGCACACAGAGTATATTAACTTTGATTGGATAACGGTTGGTTGTACAGGTATAAAGGAATCGAGATAGATATAGACATCCATACATCAAAATCATCAGTATCGAAGAAAAATTTGTTTGAGCCATGTCCGTCCGTCCGCCCGTTAGCACGATAACTTCACCAAATTTGGTACACTAGCTTATCTGGACCCAGAATAGATTCGTATTGAAAATGAGCGAAATCGGATGATAGCCACGCCCACTTTTTATATATATAAAATTTTGGAAAACACCAAAAACCGGATAATTTAGTAAATAATACACCTAGAATGTTCAAATTTGACATGTGTACTGATATTGAGACCCTTGATAAAGATTTGAAAATTTTTTTTAAATGGGCGTGGCACCGCCCACTTGTGATAAATTAAATTTTTCAAATATTATTAATCATAAATCAAAAATCGTTAAAACTGCCGTAACAATATTCGGCAGAGAGGTTGCCTTCACTATAAGGAATGATTTGAAGAAAAATTAACGAAACCGGTTAAGGACAACGCCCACTTTTATATAAAAGATTTTTAAAAGGGTCGCGGACGAATAAAATAAGCTATATCTTTGTAAAAAAGAGGTTTATATCAATGGTATTTCATTTCCCAAGTGGATTTATAACAATATATAGGAAAAGCTTCAAATTTAACAAAATGGGCGTGGCACCGCCCCTTTTATGACTAAGCAAGTTTCTATGTTTCGGGAGCCATAACTAGAAGAAAAATTAACGGATCGTAATAAAATTGTATACATATATTTTCTTTATAGCAGAAAATATTTCTAGTAAAAATGGACCGGATCGGTTAAAGGACACGGTAACTTAGATATAAAACAATTTTAAAAGGGTCGTAGACTAGAATAATAAGCTATAACTTAGCAAAAATTGTTTTGAATTAATGATATTTCACTTATCAAGTTTTACTGTAGGAGAAAAGGGGAGACATTTTTCTTTTAAAGGGGCGGTGCCACGTATTATATAGAAAAGTAATTTATCTGAAATGAAATGTACAATTGAAGTCCACGCTGAGTATAAGTGTTTGGCTACACCCGAACTTAGACACATTTACTTGTTTTTAAATGGGATTATAATAAAGTGGCTAAATATGAAAATGGTTTGAAAATTAATTACCTCCAAATTAAATAAGGTCGATAAGGACACTTCCCGAAGTCCTTGGGAAGTGTTATCGATGTTGATGGTTCTTTGTCGGATGCAGATCCGGTACGTTCCGGTACCAGGCCCGACCATATCGGGAACGATTTTTTATGATTACATGCGACCTTCTAGGCCATACCGCCCTCCCACCCCCTAGATCAATGAGGAGTTCGAGGTCGGCAGCTTTCGCCACGGATAGGTGAGGTTGACGATTGGTTTGGAAAAGCTATATATTGCGCTGACAACTTGAAAGGGTTGCGCTACGCAACCCCTTGAATCTTATGAGGTGGGTTTTGTCTAAGGCTGGGGTAACGCTCAGTCAATCCAGAGTCGAGTAAAGGTCCCACAAACCCCTACTGAATAAATACACAATATTTAGGTGTTACGAACACACGCACACACGGCTGGAGATATTAGGCGGACAGCAGCTTTCCGTCGCAAGATGGCGAGGGGGGCGGAGCGTCGACTAACGGAGGCTCGGTAGGGCGGCTGAACGGTCGGGTAACGGACGGACTGGTACGGCGGTACGGAAGCAGCGGCGGGATAGAAGCAACGGCTTAACTGCGGTAGGATGGCAAGCGGCCAACGGTCGTCGTCGCAGTGGCGGGACGGATGCAGCGGCTTAACGGCGGTAGGATGGCGGACGGCCAACGGACGTCGTAGCAGCGGCGTGACGGATGCAGCGGCTTAACGGCGGTAGGGTGGCGAACGGCCAACGGTCGTCGTAGCAGCGGCGTGACGGATGCAGCGGCTTAACGGCGGTAGGATGGCGAACGGCCAACGGTCGTCGTAGCAGCGACGTGACAGATGCAGCGGCCTAACGGCGGTAGGATGTCGGACGGCCAACGGACGTCGTAGCAGCGGCGCGACGGATGCAGCGGCTTAACGGCGGTAGGATGGCGAACGGCCAACGGTCGTCGTAGCAGCGGCGGCACCAGAGGGGCGACGATGCGGCGGTGGGCTACGGAGCGCGTACCAGGGCCGTGGTGAGAGGGGAGATGGGCTGGCGACGGGGTTTACCTGGACAGCGGCAGCGTGTTCCGGGCGGGGTAGGATGGACGTACCAGCGGACTTGTATTGGTCGGTCGGCTTCGGCAGGATCGGGCTGATCGAACGTCTTCGGCAGGCTCGGTAATCGGCGGGGTCAGTCACCTGCGGGAGAAACTGCGAGGACTGGGGTTAGTGCTGGTTTCACCACTGGACACCCCCGCCTCCCTACTTGCACACTAGTAGAAGGTGCGTAAGGGGGGTGGGGTTGTACCAGCCGAGGCGCCGTGGGTCGACCCGTGGCGGAGGGGAAGTGCACCTTAACGGCACAGCGGTAGCCCCTTGTGCGCACGCATCGGCTCACGGCCGAAACCAGAGCTGCGGAGAGGGGGTCGTGCGGTCGTTCCGGCGGCGAGTCATTCCTTACCAGACCAGGACGACGGAGGGAAGGGTAGTCCGAAGACACCACTCGCGTCATCCTGGTGCAGCAGGGGGTGACTCGCGCCACGGCCGCACCCTCTTCTCCCCAGCTAACTAGAGGGAGTGGTTCCTCCGCTCCGGCCAGCCTACTAAAATCAGAGCTGAGGGGGGAGGGGGTTATTTGGTCATTAAGGCAGCGGGCCGCTCAACACCAGGGTGGGCGACGGAGGGAAGGATAGTCCGAAGACACCACTCGCGTCGTCCAGCCCAGGTGAAGGGTGACTCGCGCCATGAGAGCGCCCCTTCCGCTCAGTCCGAGCCGCGGGGGAGGGGGGTTATTTGGTCATTAAGGCAGCGGGCCGCTCAACACCAGGGTGGGCGACGGAGGGAAGGATAGTCCGAAGACACCACTCGCGTCGTCCAACTCTGGTGGAGGGTGACTCGCGCCATGACAGCGCCCCCTTCCACTCGGCTAGCTAGCCGGAGTGGCAATTTTGTCTTTAAAAAGACAACCACTCCCGCTGGCTCACCTGCGAGGACTGAATTGCAAAAATGCAAATTCAATGTTTATATGGGTGGTGCCGCAAACTGGTTGAGAAGTCAACGCACCATTATTGTGCTTTTTCATTCGTTTGCTATCAGTGGTTGTTGACTATGCTATACAAGTGGTTTTTGGCTATGCTATAGAAACTGGTTGAGAAGTCAACGCACCATTATTGTGCTTTTTCATTGGTTTGCTATTAGTGGTTGTTGACTATGCTATACAAGCATAAGTACAAGTGGTTTATTGTAACGCTACGTTACAGTCCCCCTCCCACTTCGGTTGACGGAAAGCTGCGGTGGGGAAAGATGGATCTCCAGGCATGGCCTAGGTCTTGTGCCGGTGTGCATGTGGGCGAAGCACTTTATTTAAAAAAAAATTTTTTTTTTTCCAAAAATATACAGAGTCATTCCACTTATATCTAACAGAGTTAATGTTATTGTAATTGTTCAAAAAAAATGTTCCACTGTTTTGTTGTTGTTGTTTTTTTTTTTTTTTTTTTTTTTTTTTTTTTTTGTCGGGGGAGGAGTCGTACTAAACTGTGTCCGTTGTCGTACTTCTCTTGTTCCCCTTTTAATGTTATGTAGATATGTATGTATTTTTTTTTTTTTTTTTTTTTTTTTTGTGAAAATAATTTACAAATCATTTCTGACTTAAATCTAACAAGTTTTTGTATAAGGTATGAAAATATAAAAATATAAAAAAGAAATGCGGCGGCCTCTTCTCTTGCTGTCTCATTCGACTTGTACCATTCGGTTGATTCCCATCAGCGAGACTTTCGCCCGGTTCTCGCCCATCATCTTCACCTTGACGCGCTGGTTCTTATAATAGAATTTCCAGCACTTTTTGCTCAGTTTTGTCGGGCGTTTTAGTTTTAGTTCCCCGAAAAATTGTTCGGGATCGGGGTGCCCCTCTTCGCATGACGTTTTCTTTGTTTCGATGTATTCGGTGTCGCCCCGTCCCTGTGGCTCTGGTTGTGGGTCTTCTTTTATGGCCATTAGTTGCTCTATTGGTGGCCCATGAAAAATTTGGATTCTCTGAATCTTCGGTTTGTTTGCCGGCCACACTGTTGCCTCAAACGGCGGGCGCCACGGGCGTATCGGTTTCGGTGAGTCCGGTGGTGTGGGTTGCCGCTGTTTTCGACTCATTGTTGGACGGTTGGTTCCTGCAATGAGTGAGCAAAACGAGGGTTGTTTAGAATTTGTACGGCTTTAAATCTTGCAAGTGCGCGTGTTGCTGCTTTGTTTGCCCCGGGTGGCCTACTTTCACCGTGTTCGTGGAAACATATTCCATCACCAAATATGGGCCGGAAAATTTTGGTGCTAACTTCTGGGCGAATTTGTCGGCCGCGGATGAGAGTGGGTGGTCCCTTTTCATCACCTGCTCGCCTATGCGTGGCTTCCATTGCCGTCTGCGTAAGTCGTAGTGTTTTTTCTGTTGCTTTGAAGCTTTGGCTAGGTGCCCTTTTATCTCGTCCCATAACTTGGTGATGGACGGTGGTACGGTTGGTGGCTCTGCTGGTACTGCTCCCTCCGTGCGCACTTGCTGCGGTGCTGTAAGGTCTCTACCGAAGTTGATTTCTGCTGCTGATGCTGTTGTCGACTCGTGGCTAGCCGTGTTTATCGCGAATGCTATTTGCGGAATCTCCTGGTCCCAGGTGCGGTGGTCGTCCTTGCATCGCTGAGCTATCATGGTTTTCACGACTCGGTTGGTTCGCTCGGTGGGGTTTTCGTGCGGGGCGTAAGCTGCCGTAAACTTGTGATCGATGCGGTGGTCGTTCAAAAACGCTGCTAATGCCTTCCCGACGAATTGTTTACCATTGTCGGTGAGGAAGGTTTTCGGGCAGCCAAATCGGTATATGACTCTTTCTTGGAATGCTTTGATTACGCTTGTCGTTGTCGCTTGGCGCACTGGGATCAACTCCACCCACTTGGAGAATTTATCCACCATGACGAGGAGACAAGTATTTCCTTGCTTGGAACGGGGCAGTGGTCCCACGAAGTCAGCGGTTACTATTTCCCACGGCCGTGATGATTGCATGGTTGCCATCAATCCTGCTGGGCGTCTTTGCTCGACTTTGTATTCTGAGCATCTGATACACTTCCGTACGTGTTTGAGGACATCGCGGAACATCCCGGGCCAGTAATAGTTCTGTTGTGCTCTCTTAAGCGTCTTCTTCACCCCGAGATGTCCGGCGGCGGCGGCGTCGTGGACTTCCTGTAGTACGTCCTTTCGTCGGTCGGCTGTGATGCACAGCTTCCATTGCGGTGACCGCGAAAGTTGATTTCTCGGGGGAATGTGGCGGAAGAGTCGGTCATCGACGATCTGGTAATCTGGATGTGCTTGAGGTTTTTCCCGCACCTGTCTTGCTTTCCTCTCGTGCCAGTCGTTTGTTCCGTTGGTTATGGTGTACAAAATGTCGTCATCGGCGTGTTGTAGCGGGCAGCGGGAGAGTGCGTCGGCTACCACGTTCTGTGCTCCTTTTCGGTATTCTATCTCGAAATTATATTGTTGCAATTCCAGTGCCCATCTTGCCAGACGTCCAGAGGGGTTCTGGAGCGAGTGCAGCCATTTTAGTGAGTGGTGGTCGGTGATGACGGTGAAGTGATACCCCTCCAGGTACGGTCTCATCTTACGGATACCCCATAGCACGGCTAGGCATTCCTGTTCGGTGGCCGAGTATCGCTTTTCCAGCTGGGTTAGGCTTCGGCTGGCGTAAGCTACTACGTTCTCGTGGTCGGAATGGCGTTGATAGAGCACGACGCCCAGGCCCTCTCCGCTCGCGTCGGTCTGGAGAAAAAACGGTCGAGAGAAGTCCGGACAACAAAGTATTGGCGCGCTGGAAAGCTTATCCTTGAGTGCTTTGAAAGCGTGATTTTGTTGCGCCTCCCATTTCCAGACTTGTCCCTTTTTCAGCAGTTGGTTAAGCGGCGCGGCGAGCATAGAGAAGTCGACCACGAAGCGGCGGTACCACGACGCGAGTCCAAGAAAACGGCGGAGCTCTTTGAGTGTTTTCGGTGCGGGCATCTCTTGTACAGCGGATACTTTTGCTGGATCGGTGTGAATTCCTTTCGAACTGATGACGTGTCCTAGGTAATGGAGTTGTTGCTGGACGAAGCTGCACTTTTCGAAGTTTACTTGCATCCTGTGTCTTTGTAGGCGCTCGAACACTTCCCTCAAGATCGCCAAGTGTTCTTCGAAGGTATCTCCCAATACGATGATATCGTCCAGGTAGGCGAAAACTTTTGGTTGGAGTTCGGGCCCAAGTATCGAATCCAGAGCGCGTTGAAAGGTAGCCGGAGCAGAGTGTAGGCCAAATGGCATGACTTTCCACTGGAACAACCCTCTGCAAGGAACTGTAAATGCGGTGTATGGTCGGGATGCTCTGGCGAGCGGGATTTGCCAGTAGCCGTTCTTCAAGTCAATGGTCGAGATGAATTTCGCCTCTTTCAGCTGGTCGAGAATGGCTCCAATTTGCGGCAACGGGTAAGCGTCTGGTTCGCTGGCGGCGTTGAGCTGACGGTAATCTATGCACATCCTCCACGTGCCCTGTTTTTTGCGGACTAGCACGATTGGCGAGCTGTACGCGCTTCGTGATGGTTCTATTCTTCCTCCGGCTAATAACTCGTCTACCTCTTCGTTGATTACTTGTTGCATGGCCGGGTTGCGGGGGTAGTATCGTTGCTTCAGCGGTCGGTTGTGTTTGAGACGAATCGTATGCTCGGCTGCAGTGCTCGGTCCGATGATTTCGCCAAACCGCTTTTGGTGATGCGCCAGGAAGTTTCCCAGTTCCGTGTTTTGTTCGTCGCTCAGGTGTTCTCGGCTCGTCAATGCACATAGCGTATCCAGTTCGGGTGCTCTCTTGGTCACGGTGGCCTCTAGCGGCTGGCCATCCAGCGTGAGGATGATTCCCCTCTTTCTTAGGAAGTCCATTCCGAGGATTACCTGTTCGGCCAAGTTTGGGATAACGGACAGCATCGCGTCTGTGGCTCGTCCTTGATACACAATCCTTGCCGGGTAGGAATTTGAGGTAAAGACGCACGTTTGGTCTGCCAGCTGGATACTTCGCTTGTTGGGGCGTGCCTTGATGTTGTTCTTTTCTAGGTGTTTCCGTACGGTGTCATCTACATAGGATAGGGTGGCGCCGGTGTCCACTAGTGCGCGCACGCTCATGTCCTCGATGACCACTGGTATATAGAATCGGCCATCTACTTGTGTTTTTGCGGTTGATTTGCTGGCGGGTGGTTCCCTCGGCTTCTCTGGTCGGACGTACGGTGCTTGGCGGCTTCCTTTAATAGCGTTGGACGGCGTTCGGGATGCGTTCTCGGTAATTGGGCTAGTCGGAGGGCATGGGCAGTCCCTGGAGAGGATGTTGTCTTGGCCACACCGGGAGCAGAACTTCCTCCAGGGGCCCTTACATTGGAAGCGGTGGTGTCCGCGTTCCTTGCAGCGCCAACAGCACTCTTTGCTGTCGTATTCCATGGGTAGGTGGTATAGGCTGTGTGCCACCATTTTTCCCTGTTTCGCTTCCTCGCCTCTTAACAGCTCATACTCTTCCGTTAGCTCCAGGAGCTCCTCGATCGTCCTAAACTCGCTGCGTTTGACGAAAAGGCGGTATTACACGCGTAGACCATCATAGGTCCGTTCGAGGTGATTCTCTTCGCACATCGTCGGGTGTTGGCGGATCAGCGTTTCCAGTGCGAGGATGTAGTCCTTGGCCTTCTCTCGGCCTTGCTGTTTGCGTTGTCGGATGGCCTCTTCCAAATGTCGTATGTGTCGCTTAGGTAGAAAAAAATTTTGCACCTCCCTCCGCAGATCGCTCCAGCGGTGTATGTGTTGCTTACGGATGCGGTACCATTGCAGTGCCTTCCCACGTAGAAGCTCCGGCAGTGTTGGGAGGAGTCGCTCGACGGGGATGCGGTAGCATTCGGCAAGCTCCTCTATCCTCTCAAGAAATTCGTGCAGTGACTCCTCCCCCGAAAAGTGCAAGTCCCAGCGGCGAACGGTATTCATAAGTTCACCGTCGCTCATTTCGTCTCGTTTCGGTAGTGCGTTCTCTCCCTTTCCTCCGTGCGGCTGTGGGCTGTTGATCTGGATTGTAGGGATCGGCTTTGTTGTTGGCTGGGGTAGCGTAGCGAACTTCCCCTCTTCCTCGTTCACTTCTCGTTCCAGCTCTTTCAACAGGTCTTCACTGGATTTCCTGGCGCGGTTCGCTCGCACGTAAGTACTCAGTGCGCGACGCAGCTCGGCTACGGTTTGGCCTTCCACGTCGATTCGGTGTTCCTTACACTCCTCGATCAGCTTCTCCTTCCTAAGTAGGTAGATCCAATTGAGCGAGTCGGGGTTCAGCAGCGTGCCTTCCGGAGTCTGTGTGTGTGTTGTTTCTAGCGATGTGTTCGTTGAACCCGCCCCGGCAGGGTTGGTGGTGGTTGCAGTTGTTTTTCCACGGTCATCTGCGGAGGAGGGTCCCTGCTCGGGCGCCATTTATGAGGTGGGTTTTGTCTAAGGCTGGGGTAACGCTCAGTCAATCCAGAGTCGAGTAAAGGTCCCACAAACCCCTACTGAATAAATACACAATATTTAGGTGTTACGAACACACGCACACACGGCTGGAGATATTAGGCGGACAGCAGCTTTCCGTCGCAAGATGGCGAGGGGGGCGGAGCGTCGACTAACGGAGGCTCGGTAGGGCGGCTGAACGGTCGGGTAACGGACGGACTGGTACGGCGGTACGGAAGCAGCGGCGGGATAGAAGCAACGGCTTAACTGCGGTAGCATGGCAAGCGGCCAACGGTCGTCGTCGCAGTGGCGGGACGGATGCAGCGGCTTAACGGCGGTAGGATGGCGGACGGCCAACGGACGTCGTAGCAGCGGCGTGACGGATGCAGCGGCTTAACGGCGGTAGGGTGGCGAACGGCCAACGGTCGTCGTAGCAGCGGCGTGACGGATGCAGCGGCCTAACGGCGGTAGGATGTCGGACGGCCAACGGACGTCGTAGCAGCGGCGTGACAGATGCAGCGGCCTAACGGCGGTAGGATGTCGGACGGCCAACGGATGTCGTAGCAGCGGCGCGACGGATGCGGCGGCTTAACGGCGGTAGGATGGCGAACGGCCAACGGTCGTCGTAGCAGCGGCGGCACCAGAGGGGCGACGATGCGGCGGTGGGCTACGGAGCGCGTACCAGGGCAGTGGTGAGAGGGGAGATGGGCTGGCGACGGGGTTTACCTGGACAGCGGTAGCGTGTTCCGGGCGGGGTAGGATGGACGTACCAGCGGACTTGTATTGGTCGGTCGGCTTCGGCAGGATCGGGCTGATCGAACGTCTTCGGCAGGCTCGGTAATCGGCGGGGTCAGTCACCTGCGGGAGAAACTGCGAGGACTGGGGTTAGTGCTGGTTTCACCGCTGGACACCCCCGCCTCCCTACTTGCACACTAGTAGAAGGTGCGTAAGGGGGGTGGGGTTGTACCAGCCGAGGCGCCGTGGGTCGACCCGTGGCGGAGGGGAAGTGCACCTTAACGGCACAGCGGTAGCCCCTTGTGCGCACGCATCGGCTCACGGCCGAAACCAGAGCTGCGGAGAGGGGGTTGTGCGGTCGTTCGGGCGGCGAGTCATTCCTTACCAGACCAGGACGGCGGAGGGAAGGGTAGTCCGAAGACACCACTCGCGTCATCCTGGTGCAGCAGGGGGTGACTCGCGCCACGGCCGCGCCCTCTTCTCCCCAGCTAACTAGAGGGAGTGGTTCCTCCGCTCCGGCCAGCCTACTAAAATCAGAGCTGAGGGGGGAGGGGGTTATTTGGTCATTAAGGCAGCGGGCCGCTCAACACCAGGGTGGGCGACGGAGGGAAGGATAGTCCGAAGACACCACTCGCGTCGTCCAGCCCAGGTGAAGGGTGACTCGCGCCATGACAGCGCCCCTTCCGCTCAGTCCGAGCCGCGGGGGAGGGGGGTTATTTGGTCATTAAGGCAGCGGGCCGCTCAACACCAGGGTGGGCGACGGAGGGAAGGATAGTCCGAAGACACCACTCGCGTCGTCAAACTCTGGTGGAGGGTGACCCGCGCCATGACAGCGCCCCCTTCCACTCGGCTAGCTAGCCGGAGTGGCAATTTTGTCTTTAAAAAGACAACCACTCCCGCTGGCTCACCTGCGAGGACTGAATTGCAAAAATGCAAATTCAATGTTTATATGGGTGGTGCCGCAAACTGGTTGAGAAGTCAACGCACCATTATTGTGCTTTTTCATTCGTTTGCTATCAGTGGTTGTTGACTATGCTATACAAGTGGTTTTTGGCTATGCTATAGAAACTGGTTGAGAAGTCAACGCACCATTATTGTGCTTTTTCATTGGTTTGCTATTAGTGGTTGTTGACTATGCTATACAAGCATAAGTACAAGTGGTTTATTGTAACGCTACGTTACAATCTCTTTGGTATTTTAGTCGATTCTTATGATAGGCATACCTACCGCGGGTATATTCTAGTCCCCTAACCCGCTGGCAACAGGTCTTCATTCTCCGTAACTGATCTGAGCTTTAAAATAAGCAACTATCAGTCTTTTTTTTGCCTCGCGTAACTTGACACGATCCCCGAATAAGTCCTCGGCGATCTTATTAACGTCGTAGAAAAAGCAAAAATCAACACATTTATGGGATATCCCGTCGATGGCATTATCGTACCGACTGTCCACATCAAAAAATAATGGTACGTTTGATAATGAATAAAGTTCAGAGCCGCAAGAAAATACTCAAAGTCTCTCGCTAGCAACACTAGTAGGAAAGACAAAGAAACTTTGACAGCTACTTTTGAAGCAATTGATCTGCCCCTTTTGCGCTGCGAAACTGTAGGAGGAAAGCAGATTCCCCATTATATAAACCGGAAATTTGCTTGAATGGCAATTTCGAACCTATTGGATAGGGCGTTATATTCTTATATAAGAAAAATAAGAAGGATTGAAAGATTGGAGTATAATAGATATATTATGTTATAATATAAAAATTTATTTCTCGCTTCTAGACATTAAGTTGTCAGGGAAGCTCAACGTAGAGGAGAAAGTGAAAAAGGCCCTAACGCATGGAAAATAATGCTGCGGTGTAAGTGGGGCTCTACACTCTCTCTAATTCTCATGGCGGAGTTACAGTGATTGTTAAGTCTATCCTATACTTTGGAGTAATTGTGTGCTGGACTGACACACTAATAAGAACCTACCTCACTGGAAGAAAATTGCTTGAACTGCAGCCGCGTCAACTTTCTTATTGACAGTCAAGCAGCAGTTAAGGCAATAATCTCGCATAGCACATCATATAACAGTTTTGGATCCCCGGGCTTCTACCCAGTAAGTCCATTAACTCATCGAAAACTTGCAACTCATGCCTTAGGTAAAAGAAGGTAATTTAAAAGCTTTGTAAGCTGTAATTTGGCAGTCATTGAAGATATCGTGATGAAATTTGGCAGCAACGTTACCCCTATTACTATATGTACGCTTAAGAAAAATTAGCAAAATCGTTAGACGAACACGCCCACTTTTTAAAAAAAATTTTTCAAGTCAAATTTTAACAAAAAATTTAATATCTTTACAATATGTAAGTGAATTATGTCAACATTCAACTCCAGTAATGATATGGTGAGGCAAAATACAAAAATAAAATAAAATTTCAAAATGGGCGTGGCACCGCCATTTTTCATTTAATTCGTCTAGAATACTTTTAACGCCATAAGTCGAACAAAAATATACCAATCTTTGTGAAATTTGATTAGATTCTATGACGATAACTGTTTTCTGTGAAAATGGGAGAAATCGGTCGAAGCCACGCCCAGTTTTTACACAGAGTCAACCGTCCGTCCTTCCGCTCGGCCGCTAACACGATAACTTGAGCAAATATTGATATATCTTTACTAAACTTAGTTCACGTACTTATCTGAGCTCACTTTATCTTTGTATTAAAAATGGGCGAAATCCGACTATGACCACGCCCACTTTTTCGATATCGAAAATTTCGAAAAATTAAAAAAAAAATGCCATAATTCTATACCAAATACGAAAAAAGGGATGAAACATGGTAATTGGATTAGTTTTTTGACGCAAAATATAACTTTGGAAAAAACTTTGTAAAATGGGTGTGACACCTATCATATTAAGTAGAAGAAAATGAAAAAGTTCTGCAGGGCGAAATCAAAATCCCTTCAAATCTTTGCAGGAATATTGTACGTGGTATTATATATATAAATAAATTAGCGGTCCCCGACAAATGATGTTCTGGGTCACCCTGGTCCACATTTTAGTCGATATCTCGAAAACGCCTTCACATATAAAACTCAGGGCCACTCCCTATTAAAACCCTCATTAATACCTTTAATTTGATACCCATATCGTACAAACACATTCTAGAGTCACCCCTGTTCAACCTTTATGGCGATATCTCGAAAAGGCGTCCACCTATAGAAGTATGGCCCACTCCCTTCCAAAATACTCTTTAATACCTTCAATTTGATACACACGTCATACAAACACATTCCAGGGTTACCCTAGGTTCATTTTGCTAAATGGTGATTTTCCTTTATTTTGTCTCCGAAGCTTTCAGCTGAGTATGTAATGTTCGGTTGCACCCGAACTTAGCTTTCCTTAATTGTTTTATTTACATACATTAAGTTAAAGTAAAAAAAAAATAGAATATAAGAGTTTTCCTTTATCATGATTAATAAACGCACTAAACATATTTTGGAAGGCTGGCCTTTGGAATCTATTACATGTTCAACTCAAGGGCTAAATAATCAAGGTAGATGTTTCCTTTCAATTATTCTCAACATGTTCACATATCTTATTCCCGCATTCGTATTCCGATGAGTGCCATAGATTACGCACATATTACAGTATATGTTTAAGTACCACTAAACCCGATTTAGTTTTAATATGGGCAACAATGAAAATTTACTTTTTTGAAAAACTCTTGTATATACATCTTATATATAAAATTCTCGTGTCACAGTGTTTGTGATTGAGCTCCTTCCAAACGGCTCGACCGATTCTCAAGAAAATTTGTGAGTAGGTTTGATAATCCAGTCCCAGTCCCAATCCCAGTCCTAGCGCAAGTTCCAGTCCTAGTCATAGTCGGTCCTTGGCCCATTTCCTGAAAAAAGTACCGTCAATACTAACCTAAGCAAAGGGCTGCCTATACAAAAAATGCCAGGTAAATCAAACCATGAATAGATTTTCTTCGAATAGATCGGTCCCAGGTCTACTTCCTGAAAAAAATTATTGTAAATACTAATCTAGGCAA
Organism: Eurosta solidaginis; assembly: GCF_040869045.1. Taxonomy (NCBI): domain Eukaryota; kingdom Metazoa; phylum Arthropoda; class Insecta; order Diptera; family Tephritidae; genus Eurosta; species Eurosta solidaginis. The sequence continues at coordinate 377,980,289 of NC_090319.1, forward strand.
AGGCTACCTATATACCGAATTTCAAGCAAATCGAACATTTTATAGAATTTCTTCTAATAAATTGGTTCCCGGTCTACTTACCGGCAAGAAACTTGACATGAACACTACGGGTTGCTGTGAAGCTATCCCGTAAATTTGAATGAAAACAGCGGAGTGTTTTCAGAGTCCATAAACTGAATACAAACATACATCCTTCTTTATACATACATAAGTAGATGAGCTAGGACACATGTGAAATTCTTTACCTGTTGCTGGTCTCGCCTGATTGTGCACGAATCCATTGTTTGTCGTCCAAATGCGCTGATTTTCGAACCCTTCATCCATATTGACGCACCCGGAAACATACTTAATTACAAAATTCAAATGCGAGTATTTATGCCAAACAACAAAGCAAGAAACACTTGCGCCGTATTTGCTAAACGGGCGCTCAACTTAACTACAAACTATTACACTGTTATTATGAGACTTGGTAAAAGCACTTCTTTTTTTTTTTTTGTTGCTAAATTTGTTTTTAGTTGCCAATGTCACGCATTTTTGGCAGGAAAGTGAAGCACTTTTGGCATACTAGCCCAATTTCAAGCCAAAAACTAAAACCAAAATCAAAAATCACAAGGTTAAATCACTACTTAAATACACAAACAAACCACGTTGTTGTTGATTTTCAACCGCTTTCATTGTATGCTCGTCACATTGTACCAATAACAACAATAAAATCAGCGCTTTGTTATTTAATATTTGAATTTTCTTAAATTTTTCGCTTCAGCCAGCTGTTCTAGACCTTACTTTGTTCTGCTATTGTAAGTTGACCTAGTCAAAGTGAGTAAAACAACTTAAAGAGGGCAATAAAATAATATATTTATTGATTTTGCCATTTAGGTAGGATTTGCTCCATCCTTTTGTTTACTTTCAATTATTATTTTTTTTTATTGAGTATAAACGTAGCACTCGAGAGTCTAGGAATCGTAGACAAGCTTGCTGACAAACCGTAACATACTAAAATACTTAAATACATTTGGCTAGACACCGTCTGCCATTGAATAGACAAATAGATACACCGAGGGTTTTGGCGACATGCCGAGTCCTGTGAATGCCGGCGCGAATTTAATCGAACTGAATGTCGGCATGGCGTATTTATGAACAGAAAAGGCTACAATAGTCAGTGGAAGATAGTCAAGTAAAAATGGTAAAGGCACGTGTTCAACACCTGCCAGTGGGTGGGGATCTCAGGAAGGGGTTGGATGTGTGTATGAAAGCGAGTACCTATGCACATACATACATATGTGTACACATATTACAATAGATAGTTAATGTTTATCATGGAATAGAGAAATTGTTTATGTATATATGTATGTATGTATGTGAGTAAACAAATCAGTTCATTCATTCTTTCATTATTTCCAATGGAGCGTTAACATGCAAATGTGACCTGTAATAATGATAATTACAGGCAAACATAGATATACACATCATAATCAAATAAGGAAGGAAGTATTAAATATACTTTAAGCATTAGGGTGCCTGCGAGCTTTAAGGAAAAATTGGTTCTGTTGATGTTCCGAATATTGTGCCCTAATTTTTTGGCAATTTAGTGCGGGTTGGAGGAGGAAACGATCGAGCACGTTCCGTGCTCGTCTCCTGCGCTTGCTAGGCTAAGAAGTAGCAAGTGGCTTGGATCCTAGGAAGCTTCTAGTGTTTGCCAAGAGGACGGACTTATTTTATAACTTAGCCCCTGATTTTTGATAGGGTTTTTCAGTTTAGTCGTTAAATCAAACTTCTGGTAATACTACGGACTCATTCAGCCTATGTGAGGTCCTCATGGAGCGGCCAGTTACATGTAACCTAACCTAGTGCTTTATGTCAAAACATAGCCTCATTTTAGGTCGAAACATTTAGTATTGTGTTTTTCTCATTTTTAAATTCTCCAAATTAACAGGATTTCCCAAGGCTTAGAAAACAGAAAATCATCATCATTCATCATTAATTAACGCTTAACCGTCTATGCGATTGTGATCGTTTTGTAGCAAGTCACGCCAGCTATCAATATTTCGCAGTAACTGACGGCAATTGATAGCACCAAGGGAGGTGAAGTCTTCCTCCACCTGCCTCTACCAACTCAATGGAGGTCTTCTAATTTCTCTGATTCCAAGCCGCGTTGCCGTACAAAGTATTTGCATGGCCGGAGCGTCTTCTTTCATTCGCATAATATGACCTAGCCAGCGAATTTTCGGTTCTTATTCGCTGCACTATCGTCATATCTGCGTAAAGCTGATACACCTCATCATTATACCTCGTTCGATACTGGCCGTCGCCACCACGGATAGGACCATAAATCTTCCGATGAACTTTTCTCTCAAACACTCAAAGAACCACCTCATCTTCTCGCGACACCGTTCATGATTCCAAGCCATACATCAGGATAGCTATGATAATGGCGTTTAGAGTATAATTTTTTGTTCGTCGAGGGAGAAGTTTATTTTACAATTGCCTACTCCGTCCAAAGTACCACTTGTTGGAAAGAGTTATTCTCCGTTTGATTTCTAAGCTGACATTGTTTTTTCTGTTAATGCTGGTTCCCAAATAGATGAAATTCTTCACAGAAAACAGGAAATATCTAACGTAGGGTTTTTAACCTGGTGATTGCACACGTACCGTACTTTGTTATAGGTTAGATTAGATTGAGTGGTAGCCACCCCGGCAACGCAAGCTCACTTGGACAATATGAAGAAGCATTTTGAAACCACTTTAGATAACGGCGACGTAAGCATAGTCATTTCGAATTACACCGATCTTGACTCTTTATAATTCCTGCGGAGATCCTAGTGAACCCACACAAAAATACTTTAGCCAACTACTGGTGAAAACTGGACAGTCATAGACACAGATGCAGCAAGTGCAGACTTTCAAAATGTTAAGATCTATTGGATGAACTCCCATTGGACAGTGACCCATCCAAATCACAATCACCATTTCGGTCACAAAGATCTTACAAATCTGCAAGAGGTAATATCTATCCATCTGTCCACTGTTGAACTTGGGCCTTTACTTGCAGAAAAGCTATAGGAGTAGAGATTAAATTCTCATAATTGAAAGTGGCAGCTTCCACTTGAAAGACTTTACGGTGACTTAGGTGTAGCTTCTGGCAGGAAACCCAAAACAGGTTCGTGAATCAGTTGACCCGCGCACTGTCCCAGACTAACTTTTCTCCACTGCTATCTCCAGGGATTGACTGTTGTGAAGCTTGCCCAGGGGGAAGTTGTTGGCGCACAATAGTCTCCCTTGTCCGGAACTAAGTCAAAGTTGGTTGGAACGTTGGAATGCCCCTGGTGAGAAAGCCAACAGCACTCCTTTCTCGAGACAAGACAGACTATTGATCGCACGCAATAGTCTGTCTTCTCTGGGATCAAGTCAAGACTGGAAGGAATGCTGGAATGCCACTGGTGAGAAAGCTTATAGCCCACCTCACGAAGCCTGATCAACGCATTTTCCGCTATATCCTCTGATGCATGTTCAGCTTGAAGCTCAATTTCAAGGTAGATGTTGTTCTAAGCGCGCCGCTGATACCAACCAGCGCTGTTCGTTCTACTGACTTCAACATTTTGGTAGTACTCGCAGGGTCAAGTACGCCAAGGAGAATTCGTCGTTGTCTAAATGTTGTTTACTATTACATAAAGAAAGATACCTCCTTTGGAATTGTTTAAAAGGTATTTATTTTTGTTAAGGTACAACCGTTGTGGATTTACACCGAATATAACCCGCGAAATCCTTAAGATTGCATGCAATTCCGCTCTTTCGATTTTGCCTCGACTTTCCATAGCAGAGTTATGTCACATAAATTATAACCTATGTTTCCAATGTGCCATATGCTTCCCATTTCCAGTATTTACGTTCCTGAGTAAACAAAAAAATACATGGAAATATACTTTTGTTAATAACTAATTATTTACTAATTTTCTTTATTGATTTCCCCGCTTCAGTTTCGTGGCAAATATTGTATGTGAGTATAAACAAGGCTATAGGTCGGCTTTGTTACGTACAGCTGACGAACATATGACAATGGAGACCAACTTCGAGTAATTGCTTCGAGGTGGAATTACTCCACTTATTGTTTCCGTATGTATGTATATAATTTATATACATTTATATCATTTATATATTACACTTTTCGTGCAAGAAACATACGTACATTGTAACTAAATAATCCAGTACCCTAGTACGTGTACTTTCAGGTATGTGAAATTTCCTATTTCTTATTTGACATATGAGCTTTGCGCACATCATATATTAATATGAGACAAATATTTTTATTGTGACAAGTTTACATGAGGATATTCACACATACGTACAAATATGCATGATTATAAGGATATTAACGAAGTTCAACGAACTAGAAAATCAATAGTTTAATTTGTAAAGTAATTGTAAAAATAACAATGCTCAACACCTTTAATTTGTCTGAATGATTTTTTAACCTACACATGACTTAACGCTACGACCTCAACTGTAGCTTAACCTGCGCCTAGAACACGCCCCAGCTGGAGGAGTACAATAAAGTTGTTGCTTCAACTTGACTGCAGATGTTTTATTTTTCATAATCTCCCTTCCGCACTTTATATTTATAATTGCTGCTAAAATCTTAACTATTTTATAATCTAAGCCGGCGCACAGTAGTTATTCAACAAAGACCCCAGATCAGCGCCCAGCCCTTAGAGACTTTTTTCCAATTGCCCCATGGAAGCAGTGGAGGCCAAGCGATGCCTTTCAAGCTCTTTCTTCCACATAAATCTTCCAAAACAACTTGGTAGGTGGTAGCGTGCTCCGCTCACCACACCCAACGAGCTGGGGTCAAGTTTCGGGCAAAGGAATATCCAAAATGTTTAAAAAGTTTTTTTCAATTGTGAAATAGTTTTTCTACGAGGAGTCGCTCCTCGGCAGTGATTTGGCAAACACTCCGGTCCTTATTTTGACATAAAAAGTGAAAAATGCAGTTGCCATTTGGCGACGGCATAATACATGTAGGTCCTGTCCCGCCTATTTTATTTATTTTATTTTTATTTTATTAACCGAGAAGTTGGTCTTATTTCAAGAATCGTGTACCTAGTCGCTACACCCAAGTAATCCTGTAAAACGTACGTCAGTGTATCCAAAAAGTTACTCCTAGTATATACTGCTAGTTCATCAACATAAAGCACCACTTGACAGCTACCGCCAACCCTCCCCCTCTTCCTTCCACCCCTACATTTCGGTCATTCAACAATCTGCTGATGAATTCTACCAAAGTTGATTCGACTCCCAGTGTTGAGGTAGCTCTTTCAATTTCCGCTTCAGGGACATTGTTGAAGGCTCATGCCACGTCCAAAAATTTACACAGCGTACATTTTTTGGTCTCAGTGGATGCCTGTATCTGTTTCACAATCGAATGAATAGCCATTTCCGTGGACCTGCCCTTACCATAGGCTTGCTGATATGCAAAAAATCGCTGTCAAAGAATCCTGCTCCTTATGTCCTTTTTTTTTAAAGAAATGAAAAAGGCTGATTGCTATAAAGTTCTTGGAAGAGACGTGGGTGCTTTTGCTCGCTTTTGGAATGCAGGTGACTTGTACCATTTTCCAAGATTTGGAAGCATAGCAGAACCGCAGGCAGTTGACTTAAATATCAGCCAGCCAGCTGCCAGATATCTGAAGTTGCTCAAGAATTACTGGAAAACTAACCCAAACAACATATTGCCTGCAACTAAGAATTCACTGCTACACTACACTAAAAGAAAAAGACTGGTAAAATCAACCGAAATACAGGTCAATTCAACCAAAATTTCTGTTAATTTTTATACATCGCAACAAGTGGTTGAATCAACTGCGCACAAATCGTTGATTCGTAATTGACCGTTTTAGTAGTCAAATGAACAAAAAAGGTTGTTGCGACAGCTTTGTACGAAAGTACCTATGTTGCCATATACATAAATAAATGTAAGGCGCGATAAGCTCAGAAGAGATCTAAGGCCGAGCTTCTCTTCCAATTTGCGTCGTGCTCCTCTTGATTTTCCCTACAAATTGTCCGGACGGGATATACATGTTTTATGCCGAATCCGAACGGCATCTGCAAGGCAGATGAGTTTTCACTGAGAGCTTTTCATGGCAGAAGTACACTCGGAGCGCTTGACAAACACTGCCTAGGGGCGACCCCGCTTAGAAAAATTTTCGTCTAATTGAAAAACCTTATTTCTTAAATTTTGATGTTGCTTTGCCCGGGGTGCGAACCCAGGGCATACGGTGTGGCAGGCGGAGCACGCTACCATCACACCACGGTGGCACTTACAAACCGAACGTCAATTGGGCTACATCAAATATGCTGGCGCACATTAAACATTATACACTTTAATATTTTGTTTTATTAAACGCACTTTCCCCAAATTTCATATTTTATAATTTATTTAATTTATAGTTTTGAACTTCGCTTTGCAAATAGAAATGAAAATAATAGTCACAAAACTGAATCTCACTTCTTTCAGTTGCAGCTCAGCTCATTCTCAATTTCTTCCCCGCATGTAGTTGCCACACTTGATTGTTTCGAACGAAACTTGTAGTATAATGTTTGACGTAACATTTTAAAAAGAGAACTTGTAAGTTATAGAAAAGTAATGAATCAAATAGCTAAAAGGTAATTGACCACTGGAGTAACTTTACATGTAATTCGGCAAGTTTAATTTTCGTAACACTTTAAGTTGAAACGATTCCAAAACAACTCAAAATTTTATGTTGTCGAAAACATCAACATTAAAAAAGGATGTTTTTTATTATCTTATTAAATTCGTTCGCGTGAGTTAAAATTCGTAAAAACTTGAACAAAATGTTTCTAATTTTGGAAAAATCCTGTTCGTTCAAACAAAGCTTTTGCAACAAGAGGGCGCAATTTTGCATTTCGCTTGGACGAGAAGTTGCAAAATTGTACCCGATAGATAGGTGTCCCGGTATCTCATAATTTTCGCACAGTAAATTCAAAAAAGTGGTTTTTTGTTTTGTATTGATAACTGAAAAACTAGTGTTTTGTTGTTTTTCCATTTTCTGTGTTTTTTTCGTTTTGATGGTTTTCGTATTTTGGTGTTTTTTTTTTAACAAGTGGCACAATCGTCATAAGTACAAAGTAGAGAGCACAGTGAGCGTAAAATTCTCTTTGAAATTTGCTCATGTATTGATAGTTGATCGCCGTTGAAAAGCAGAAAAATCAGTTAGATTGACTAGGAATCTGTCAATTTTACAGAATTTTGTTAAATTAAGAGCGAAAATTTCTCTTCTGTTGAAATAACTAAACTATTTTGTTCGTTTTACAAAGAACTCGGTCGAATTAACCATAATTCGATCAATTTTACCGAATCTCCGTTAAGTCAAGAACAACAGAACCGATTTGTTGATTTTACTAGCACCATTTCTTTCAGTGTAAGAAACTCCTATAAACAACTTATGAATGAGGGTATTTTCTACAAGAAAAGCTTTAAAAAAATACAATACAATAGCATTCAAAACATGAAAAACAAAATGTTTTAACAATCTGCAGTATACAATTATGTCTTAAAACTAATTTGATTTTCGAATGATTTTCCAATTTCGGTATTCGGTACATACATACACTCTCCGTCACTATAATAAAAATGTCTTGTTTGTTTATAGTTTTTAGCGTTTACGTTATAACCAAAATTTTCCGAGCATAATTAAAAACTCAAAAAATAATAATTTAAAATCGAATTGTATAAAAAAGAACCTTGGATTGTATGTAAATACCTTCAACATTTTCTTAGCTTAAATATTGTGTAATTTTGCACAAAACGTTTATTTGCATTTCCAAATAATTTTAATTTGCTTAGACGAATTTACAAAATCCGCTTATAAAGCTTTTGACCCTTAAGCTAGTCAAAGCTAAACAGAGTTTTCATTATTAGCGCTTTCGCCTTATTGAACCCTAAGATTTCGGTTGCCCCTTCGTACTTCGCAAAGCACATTTACAACAGTTGGGCATTTTGACTTGTTCTTCTTTCATTTCACCATTCACCAAAACCACCATTGTTCGAAAAACGTAATGTTGTTTACATCTTGATGTATAGAAACCTGGTAGCGATTCCTCGAACCGACAGGGCTTGTCTTCTGCACTGCAAATAAAATTGTGTTGTCATAAAAATATAATTTTTTAATTTAATTAAATCTTACTCGCACTGCTCAACTAAAATTCCCTGCTTATGCTCCGGCGTTTGTACGAGTAATAACCATTTTGATTCTTTATTTTCAGCACTTTTGGGATATATTAAATGTGATGAGCTGGCACAATAATATTCTTCCAACGGCTCTGAGTTTATGCGTTGTGTTACAGTTTGTGGTTGTATGAGATCATCCCTGAAAAAGTGTTTGAATTGTGCAAATTTCTCCGGCTTAACTCTGTCCAATTTAGTGATTTCCATATAATTTGGTACTTCTGTACAATATGACTTCCCTTGTCGTCGTTCGGGGCAGATATATTCATCTAAAAGAAGAAGATATAATAATCAGTGCTAAGCTGAAATTTTTCGGTACAACCAAGGCGTATTCAGTCTTAGGTGGGTTAACCGAACTTCTTCTTGATAATTTTTAACCAACGCCAAGGTGTCGGTTAATCGAAATCAATGCAAATGCGAATTGGGTTGAGTTCACTTTGCCATCACCTTGTACAAGGCGAATCCATTCAAGGATATGACAAAGCAAATTCAACAAATTCTCCATGCAGAGCAATCTCAAGTCAAAAAAAATTTCATTGGTTTCGAACAACTGACACGTTGTAGTACATGGCGTTTTATGGAAAATAATCAAGAAGAAGAATCAGTTGTTGGGATAAACCTAGACCTGGTACTAAATTCGCCTTGCCTTATATACATACATAGATTAGCATTGGATAGAACTATTCGCCTGGAACTATTTATTTGTTTTTTTTTTAATTACAGCGAAAACAAGTAAGAAAAGCTAAGTTCGGGTGTAACCGAACATTACATACTCAGCTGAGAGCTCTGTAAACTCTGCTCATCTGAGTATAATTATAGCTGCGTTGGCTTCGCAGGGTATCGTAGATGGTTTATAAGTGCTTTTTAATTCCATATCACATACGTTTGGGAAATATGAACCAAATTGTAGACCAAGGGTGACGTTTTTTGGAACGATTTTCCTTCATCTTTTGTCAAATAAAGGAAAATCACCATGTAGGAAAATGAACGTAGGGTAACCCTGGAATGCGTTTGTATGACATGGGTAAAAATGAAAAGTATTAAAGAGTATTTTAAAAGGGAGTGGGCCTTAGTTCTATAGGTGGACGCCTTTTCGAGATATCGCCATAACGGTGGACCAAGGGTGACCCTGGAATGTGTTTGTACGATATGGGTATCAAATTAAAGGTATTAATGAGTGTTTTAAAAGGGAGTGGCCCTTAGTTGTTTATGTGAAGGCATTTTCGAAATATCGACCAAAATGTGGACCAATGTGTACCGCTAATTTTTTTATATATGTAGTACCACGAACAGGAATCTACCAAGATTCCAAGCGCTTTTGATTTCGCCCTGCAGAACTTTCTCATTTTCTTCTACTTAATATGTAATGTGACACCTTACATTTTACAAAATTTTTTCTAAAGTTATATTTCGCGTCAAAAAACCAATGCAATCATCATGTTTCATCCCCTTTTTCGTATTTGGTATAGAATTATGGCATTTTTTTAATTTTTCGAAATTTTCGGTACCGAAAAAGTGGGCGTGGTCATAGTCGGATTTCGCCCATTTTGAATACAAAGATAAAGTGAGTTCAGATAAGTACGTGAACTAAGTTTAGTAAAGATATATCGATTATTGCTCAAGTTATCGTTTTAAGGACCGCGCGGAAGGAAAGACGGTCGACAGTGTATAAAACTGGGCGTGGCTTCAACCGATTTCGTCCATTTTCACAGAAAACAGTTATCGTTATAGAATCTATGCACACACCAAATTTCACAAGGATTGGTAATATTTAGTTGAACTTATGGCCTTAAAAGTATTCTACACGAATTAAATGAAAAAGGGCAGAGCCACGCCCATTTTGAAATTTTCTTTTATTTTTATATTTTGTTGCACCATATCATTACTGGAGTTGAATGTTAACATAATTTACTTATATACTGTAAAGATATTAAATTTTTAGTTAAAATTTGACTTAAAAAAAATTTTTTTTAAAAGTGTGTGTGTTCGTCGTCCCATTTTGCTAATTTTTATTCAGAATCCATAGAGTAATAGGAGTAACTTTCCTGCCAAATTTCATCATGATATCTTCAACGACTGCGAAATTACAGCTTGAAAACCTTTTAAATTACCTTCTTTTAAAAGTGGGCGGTGCCACGCCCATTGTCCAAAATTTTACAAAATTTTCTATTCTGCGTCATAAGGTCAACGCACCTACAAAGTTTCATCGCTTTATCCGTCTTTGGTAATGAATTATCGCACTTTTTAGGTTTTTAGAAATTTTCGATATCGAAAAAGTGGCCGTGGTTATCATCCGATTTCGTTCATTTTAAATAGCGAACTGAGATGAGTGCCCAGGAACCTACCTACCAAATTTCATTAAGACGGACGGACGGACATGGCTAAATCAATTTATTTTTTCGCCCAGATCATTTTGATATATAGAAGTCTATATCTATCTCGATTAGTTTATGCCGTTACGTGGTACCGTTATGCAAACAAAATTAATATACTCTGTGAGCTCTGCTCAGCTTAGTATAAATTTAAAAGGCACAGGAATGTGCATAAAAAAATTCCTAACGAATAGCATAGCCGATATGTTTTGCTTGAAAAGAAATCATCATAATATAACGTACACCTAGATTAGTATGATGCCTAAACGCACTGCGACCTATATTCGGATCTATTTATTACTGTGTGTAATGTGTTTGGGTACCTCTTCAGCCTTTTATCTCCATATCACAAGCGGACTTAGAGTCACGCTTTCTAGGTGGAAGAGTCTCTAACTTGCTAGAGCGACACATTCGCAGAGAATGTGAGCCGCCGTTTTACTCATAAGCTCACAAAAGTGACAAATTATGCATCGGATAAATTTGACTTACTAAGGCGATATAGTAAACTACAGTGCCTCGCACTGTAGGAGTTCTGTCAGACTTCGTAGGTAGTCTCTGCTTAGATAAATTAATTTGGCTGATATCCTCGTTGTTAGGAGTGTAAATAATTTGGTCCTACTTTGTCTTAGGTATTAAATCCAGGTTTCTGTGAACTGCTTTGTTTCCCATTGTTGTTTTTGTTCTTGATAAAGAAACTCCCCGAAGATTTTGGGTACTAGTATCGATACTGTGCGTTCCGGTGACAAGCATCATTCAGGTACAAGCCCGAGTATCTCGGGAACGTTTTAATATTACCACAGTGGACGTTTTAGATCAGCCCGCCACCCACTCCCTTCTTGCTGGCGAAGCTTGGGTTTGCCAGGACCTCGCCTGCTAAAGAAACAGGGTTCGCTACGAGTAGGTGTGGTTGAAAATTGGGTTGGATAAGCTATAAAGTACGCTGCAAATCCTTGAAAGGGTTACGCTACACCACTCCTTGAATAATTTGGATACTTTAGTTGTCCTTGCTATAGGCATACCTGCCGTGGGGATGCTTTGTTTCCTTGTTACTTGTGGCTTCTTAGAAGGGCTCAGGACCTTAGAATGTATTCATCCTATTTCTTAGAAAAAGTGACATAATTAGGCTACTACTGGAAGACAAGCCTCCCTACAGGCATTCTCTACCGCGAACGTCTATTGCATGGTTTTCTGCCTGAAAAATAGTAGGATAGTATCCCATCGGTATCAATTCCTTTAAGTTCGGCCCATGGAATACAGCTCCCGTGATCCAATTGTGATCCAACAGTGAACTAGACTTCTGAGCCTAGGATTGAGATATAAAGTTTCCCTGTTTTTGAAAGAGTCCCCAAAAAGTCCACAGTAGACACTTCAAAATTTCGTGAGATTCTGAACGTAGGGCCTTTACATCACGAAGTTACGATATGGGATTTTCTATGAATTTTTCTTACTACCTTCAGTACATGTTTGAGATCTTTAGCTCTGAAATATTTTGAAGTTTTAGTGCAGCAAGCCTCTTTCTCTATTAGAATAGGGAAGGGAGGCACTTTGCTCCGTTTTGTTACTGCTAGTTTATGCGCGGTATTCGGCCACCAAACTAAAAATGCATAGGTAACTTTTATTTCGTGAGGCTCCCATGTTATTCCATTTAGTCGAGTGCAGCTGAAAAAAGCCTTTTTGCTTTATTTAAAGTAACATCCAGATGAGGAGTCCACGTGAGGGTTCTGCCAGTGCAACCCCAAGGTATTTTGGTGCCATTGAAAGTCAGATTTTGGTGCCACCCATGGATGGTTCTGGCATAGATAGTTCTGCTTTCTATGGATGTTGTTGTTACGTTAAAGAGATATAGACACTCCTTGAAGGTTTTGGCCAGTGCTCTCGATGATGATGGTGCTTTGCCTCATATAGATAAGGTAGGTTCCGGTACAAGCACCAATAAGGTACTAGGTCCGTTTTTTCCGTTAGGCTATTAATTGCTGTTTCGGTGGATTTTCCTGACTGGCAGGAAAGTTGATTCCTACACGGAGGGGTTAGGTTGACCTCTTTAATACGCTGAAGGGGCTAACTCAAAAATGTTAAATTTAGAAGTTATGAGTAGACCAGGGCGTCCCTAGCCATTACCTGCAACACTCGTTTATTTAATTCACTAATAACCTCACTATTTAGCGAAAAAGGCCTTGCTAAAAATAAAAATTGAATTTACGCATACGTAGTCGGGGTGAGCAATCAGTATCTGGATTTTTCTGGGTATACCGATTTTTTTTAGTTGAACGCAGTTTTGATCTATGTGTGCAATATGTTCATATAATTACCATCTGGAAAGAGAAGTGCATCCGGATTTCTGCCAGGCGGTACGTTATTGTTGTAGCTATTATAATTATTGTTGTTATTTGTAGGCGTAGCAGATGTTGTCGTCTGGAAAATAAGATTATCATTAAATACGACATTAAGTTTGCCATCGGGCGATCTTTGCACTTTAAATGTTGGTTGTGATGTATCCTACAAGTTGTGCATCGAAAAGCAGCAGAAAAAGAGCGAGAGATAGAGAAAAATGGCGTGCATTAGTAAAACTAAAAGCTGAAGATGGAATGCAATTAAAAAAATATATTATGCACACAATGTGCTTAGCTTATTAGTAGAGACTTACATTGAAAATTACAACCCCCGGCCGATTACCCACAATAAAAATGTCTTCCAATTTCCTTTGATATTCAGACGATGTCTGTTAAATTTGGAAAATTTTTACTGTTGACACTTTTAAGTTTAAAAATTTGTTCTTCAAACCTTTTTGGCGTCTCCCAATTGCGTTTGTCCCAAATCGCCATATGGTGAACGTTTCCGACGAATCTCTCGATAATCATAAGAACCACCTGTATATGGAGCTGTTATCTGAAAACGTCATATAAAGAGAGCTGTTAATGTAACAAGGTCACACCTTATAACAAAATGATTTTTTTTTTTCGAAATATTTTATCTCATTGTTGTTGTAGATGTAGGTTTCCAAAACTGTCTCTAATAAACGCCATTTTTATATGATTTATTCTAAAATAATTGCGGGAGTCGTTTTCCTTAAAATTTTAAGATAAATACTTCATTTGGCAGTTCGCTCAACTCGCCGGTAAGAGAACAAATTTTCTATCACTCAGCTGAAGGAAACATATTTAAAGGCTTCCCAAAAACAAGAATTGCCATATATGTATATTAAATTGTTATCGGTTTCAGGTACTCTTGTTTACTTGCCCTTGTTGAAAATTTGTGAAAATAAAAATTATATATGCGCTATAAATTTTTGATTTGGGACCCGTGTGCCAGGATCGGCAATTTAGCTGCAAACTCAGCGAAGCAAAGAGCATCGGTGTATCGTCGCCACTGAAATCTCCTTTTTCCCCAAAACAGCTCAATTTTAGTATCGAAGCACCTACATATGACCATCAAAAAATAACCCGGATTTCTCTCATTTTAATTTCTGAATGCATGTACAAATCATGATTCATATAAAAATTAATGCAATTAGTTGATTTTTTTAGTTGCACTGCCATTTTCATTGCACTTTTGATTTTGATCTTCCGCTTGGATTTTGTGGTTTTTTTTGTCAACAAAAGTGTGACCACAAAAACAGCTTTTGAGATTTTTTTATAATTGCTTATAGAAAAGGCATGTATGTATGAATATTAACAATAACACAAAAGCAACAGAGGTACGGGAAATTATTAAAATGTTGAGACCGCGATCAGACAAAGCTTGGACTTCTTCATCCAAGTGGAACTTTTATAAAGTTTAATAATTATTTCGTGTGCGAAAATACACACGTGTCTGTAAGTATGCACATCACACTTCTAAATGTGCATATTTATGTGTGTGCTTCGCCAATCACATTTTAATTTGGTATAAATTCTTTATTAATTTTCAACAGCGGATGCGATCGATTAATATATTTGATGTAAAAATTTACTTTTTAATTGGACTTATTTGCTTTACGATTATTTAATAAAGCGTATTTAGCTACAAACAGCTTACCGAATAATCTATATATTAATATTAATACGCTAACTAAATTTCAATTAAAATAAATTGGCCGGCTGTTTCGCATACCTAGCATACGCAAAATCATATAAAAATTATATGAATCGATTCGTATGGATCAGCCGCAATGCATAGGCCTATTTTTGTTAACAAATATTACTCTATTTGTTTATAATTAATAGAAAAATAAATTCGAACAATCTCTCCAAATATCGAAATTTACTTTCGTGCACAAAAGCGCGCCATCTAAATTAAATAAATATTATGTAACCCCGCTGAATTAGATATTCGAAAAGCTGCATAGTCGTGTTGCTCAAATGTTTCACTTACATATACATTTATGCGTAGGGGCCAGACGGTGAAAGAATAAAACATGGTATCCCATTGTTGCCACTTACCTATAGTGGCCAAATCCTAAAAAATTGTTCCAAAATAATTTGTAGCCTACAAAAAAATCTTGAATAGAATTAATTTTTGACCGGCACATTTTTAGTGGAAAATTTCACTTACACGTAAATACATAGGTCTTTATTTAACAAATTCTTTGTTATACTCAGTTGAGCAGAGCTCACAGAGTTTATTAACTTTGTTCGCATAACGGTAATCCGTAACGGCATAAACTAATTGAGATAGATATAGAATTCTATATATCAAAATGATCTGGGTGAAAAAAGAAATTAATTTAGCCATTTACGTCCGTCCGTCCGTCCGTCTGTCCGTTCGTCCGCCCGTAAACACGATAACTTGAGTAAATTTTGAGGTATCTTGATGAAAGTTGGTATGTAGATTCCTGGGAACTCACCTCAGATCGCTATTTAAAATGAACGAAATCGCCACGCCCACTTTTTCGATATCGAAAATTTCGAAAAACCGAAAAAGTACGATAATTCATTACAAAAGACGGCTAAAGTGATGAAGTTTGGTAGGTGGGTTGAACTTATGACGCAGAATAGAAAATTAGTAAAACTTTGGACAATGGGCGTGGCACCGCCCAATTTTAAAAGAAGGTAATTTCAAAGTTTTGCAAGCTGTAATTTGTCATTCGTTGAAGATATCATGATGAAATTTCGCAGGAACGTTACACCTATTACTATATGTGTGCTAAATAAAAATTAGAAAAATCGGATTACTAACACGCCCACTTTTTATAAAAATTTTTTTTTAAATTCACATTATTACAAAAAATTGAATATCTTTAGTGTATATAAGTAAATTATGTCATCATTCAACGCCAGTAATGACATGGTGCAACAAAATACAAGAATAAAAGAAATTTTCAAAATGGGCGTGGCTCCGCCCTTTTTCATTCAATTTTTCTAGAATACTTTTAATGCCATAAGTCGAACAAAAATTTACCAATCCTTGTGAAATTTGGTAGGGGCATAGATTCCATGACGTTAACTGTTTTCTGTGAAAATGGACGAAATCGGTTGAAGGCCCGCCCAATTTTTATACACAGTCGACCGGCTGTCCTTCCGCTCGGCCGTTAACATGATAACTTGGGAAGAATCTTTACTAAACTTAGTTCACTTACTTATCTGAACTCACCTTGTATTGGTATAAAAAATGGCCGTAATCCGACTATGACCACGCCCACTTTTACGACATCGAAAATTACGAAAAATTAAAAAAATGCCATAATTCTATATTAAATACGAAAAAAGGGATGAAACATGGTAATTGGATTGGTTTATTGACGCAAAACATAACTTTAGAAAAAACTTTGTAAAATGGGTGTGACACCCACCATATTAAGTAGAAGAAAATGAAAAAGATCTGCAGGGCGAAATCAAAAGCCCTTGGAATCTTGGCAGGAACAGTATCGTAGTATTACATATATAAATGAATTAGCGGTATCCGACAGATGATGTTCTGGGCCACCCTGGTCCACATTTTTGTCGATATCTCGAAAACGCCTTCACATATACAACTAAGGGCCACTACCTTTTAAAACCTCATTAGTACCTCTAATTTGATACCCATATCGTACAAAACGTAATAGAGTCACCCCTGGTCCTCCGTTATGGCGATATCTCGAAAAGGCGTCCACCTATCCCACTCAGCATTTAGGTGATTAATTTTTGAATTTCCCTACTTTTCCACACAAGTTGATTACTCTTTCTGAATAAATAATGAGTTATCATACAATTGAACAAAAGAAATAATCAAATATGAATACTTTTGATGATGAAGAACGAAAAAGCATTTTTCGATCACTTTTTGGAATCATTTTTGAAGTCCTTTGATGATTAAATTTTAATATTTCATAAAAACCAACAAAAAGAATAATCAAATATGCTTACCTTTAATGATCAAAAACTGAATATAGTTTTTCAATCACATCTTGGAATCATATTTGAATCAAATGGGTTTACTTTAGGTAATAAAAATTTTTAATCATTTTTCATTCAGATTTCTGAATCTTTTCTGACAATCTTTGTTGACTGAATAATGAATTTTATACTTGTTAAAATTTTACTTTTGATTGAAGATCTTATTTTTTCACACACATTTTTTCAATCATGAAGTTCAGAAAAAATATATTAAAATTTTATTCTTCAAGACAAAAAATAATGTATATACTGCTCCTAACAAAAGATGTCCCCAACCATTTCTCCACCTTCGGCTTCCCAGAAAATACAAACCCAACCATTAGACAATACAAAGGTTGTGAACTATTTGAACCCCAGGTAAGTGAAACTTTCTTAACATATGTACCTGGATATGGCTTCAACATCCCGTACCATATCGTATTTTAGGATCTTGGCAATCATAGCTGATGCTGGATGTTGTAGTCGCAGGTGTATATTGGTCTAGTTGGTTTGCGAATTACCTTTGATTCAAATAGCTCAATTCCGCATGCTTTCTTCCCCCGATGAAATAAGATTAGCATGAGGTATTTATTTTGTATGAGATATGAAGAATAAATGCATGATAATTGCATTCAAAAATGATTCAAAAATCTCAACCAAAATGGTTGAAATATGTTCACGGAAAATGGCTGTGAAAAGCATTCAAATATTACGCTAAAACAATTAAAGCCGAATTTTACAATGATATCAGATATGAACAAAAAGCGTTTCGAAATATGAACCATAAATGATTATTCAAGAATAATCACATTTATGGTACATTTTTCTCCCGACGATACGTTAATTTTCGAACAGAAAATGCTTTTAAATTTGAGCGTTTTTAATAATCTTGGGGTATGATATTTGAATATTTTTTGATCAAAATTTTCAAAAAATGCTAGCTGGGATAGAACTAAGGCCCACTCCCTTTTAAAATACTCATTAACATTTTTGGTAATTTTTATAGCCTTATGCGTTTACGTTATGTTAATAATAATGAGCTTAAAGGCCGTGGTTAAATAAAACACAATGTTTAAAATTTCATTGGTTTTTTTAATTTGTCAATATTTCGGCTTCAGTCTGAAGCCATCTTCAGGACTGTAAGTAAACACAAATGTATAAAAAGGGGGGCATTCATTTCAGATACATGGTCATTAAAATTTACGTTATGCAACTAGGTATACATATAAACGAGACACAACTTACACTTGTGGTTATTCTTTATCGACTGATCATATGTTCGGAAAACAAAAGTAAAATAAACATCAAAAATGTATACAATTTTAAAGTACAGTAAGTGTAAACTAAAATATGCACAAACAAATATATAGGGATACAAACAATAGATCAACGAATATGTCGTCATCCAACATTATGATTTGCTGATCCCAAGTATGCTGCTAGCGGAATAATTTCTGTACGCTGCTTTCTTTCATGTGCGCCGTGAGACTTGCATTTTGTGTTGTTGCTTAAGCAATAAATTGCGATATGCATATGCGCATTGGTCTGTGTCACCTTTAAAATTAATTCTCTTATCATTAGGCGTGTTCATAATGTGGAGCATTTCCATGGTGAAGCGCTTATTATATTGTTTCTCTATGTCCAATATAGTAACATTCTGGAAATCGGGATAGTGGCCCGTATCCTTACAGTGGGCCGTTAAGGCCGTTTTATTTTCCGAAGCGTTGTTTCTAAGTTTAATATTGGACTTATGGCCGGAAATCCTTGTCTTTAATTTTAATTTTGTTGTCCCCACATATACCTTCTCGCATAAGTGAGACCCGTCACCGTTGCATGGGATTCTGTATATTAGGTTGGATTTCTCATCCTTTGGAATTCTGTCCTTTGTATTACTGTAAATTTGTTTCAATGTATTGTTGTATGTGAACGCTATTTTGACCTTTTCTTTGTCATATAAATCCGATCTCTTGATCCTCTCTACAAAGGACAGAATTCCAAAGGATGAGAAATCCAACCTAATATACAGAATCCCATGCAACGGTGACGGGTCTCACTTATGCGAGAAGGTATATGTGGGGACAACAAAATTAAAATTAAAGACAAGGATTTCCGGCCATAAGTCCAATATTAAACTTAGAAACAACGCTTCGGAAAATAAAACGGCCTTAACGGCCCACTGTAAGGATACGGGCCACTATCCCGATTTCCAGAATGTTACTATATTGGACATAGAGAAACAATATAATAAGCGCTTCACCATGGAAATGCTCCACATTATGAACACGCCTAATGATAAGAGAATTAATTTTAAAGGTGACACAGACCAATGCGCATATGCATATCGCAATTTATTGCTTAAGCAACAACACAAAATGCAAGTCTCACGGCGCACATGAAAGAAAGCAGCGTACAGAAATTATTCCGCTAGCAGCATACTTGGGATCAGCAAATCATAATGTTGGATGACGACATATTCGTTGATCTATTGTTTGTATCCCTATATATTTGTTTGTGCATATTTTAGTTTACACTTACTGTACTTTAAAATTGTATACATTTTTGATGTTTATTTTACTTTTGTTTTCCGAACATATGATCAGTCGATAAAGAATAACCACAAGTGTAAGTTGTGTCTCGTTTATATGTATACCTAGTTGCATAACGTAAATTTTAATGACCATGTATCTGAAATGAATGCCCCCCTTTTTATACATTTGTGTTTACTTACAGTCCTGAAGATGGCTTCAGACTGAAGCCGAAATATTGACAAATTAAAAAAACCAATGAAATTTTAAACATTGTGTTTTATTTAACCACGGCCTTTAAGCTCATTATTATTAACATAACATACTCATTAACACTTTTCATTTGATACCCATATCGTAAAAACAAATTCTAGAATCCCCCCCTGGTCCACCTTTATGACGACATCCCGAAATGGTGTCCACCTATAGAACTATGGCCCACTCCCTTTTAAAATACTCTTTAATACCTTCCATTTGATACCCATGTCATACAAAGACATTCCAGGGTTACCCTAGGTTCATTTTCCTACATGGCAATTTTCCCTTATTTTGTCTCCAAAGCTCTCAGCTGAGTATGTAATGTTCGGTTACATCCGAACTTAGCCTTCCTTACTTGTTTATTTTAGGTGCCTTCAATAAAACATGAAATCACAAATAATGAGTTAACTTTTGTTGAGACTAACTAAATTTATTTATAACAATTAATGGCAAATTTGCCCCAAAATCTTTTTGCATTTGCAAATTTATTATAGATAAAGTACGTCTTATACTGAACAAAAAGAAAAAATAAATTTGCTCATATATACATTATTTTATTTATTTAACGTTTCTTATATTGTCTTTTATTTCATTTTATTAGAAATTCTTTTATTTCAACTTAGTTTAATATTATGTAAATGCAACTTGATTGAATGGAATAATTTCACGTTGAATATTAAACAAAAAAAAAAAAAACGTCCGAAAAACGTTTTTGATTTTAGGTCAAAACCACAACCGGCATCATAGCGGCCGTATTGCATAGGCCGTATACTACCTACTATCTTATAATTTTAAACGAGCAATTATTGTTTGTTTGTATAGCCGACTGATCTCGGGAACGGCTCAACCGATTGAAATAAAATTTGGCACAGAGATAATCCATCACCTTCTAAGACTTCCTACCTAGGCGTTTCCACTCAGAATGTTTCACAAGGTTGCCACCTATTCGAAATTAAAAAAAAAAATGCGTGAGATATGCCGATATGGGAAACAAACGAAAAGGTATTTCACTCCGCATTACAATAAGGAAATTTTTGAGTAGGGTTGCCATTTAGGGTTGCCACCTTTTCGAAATTTAAAAAAAATTCCATGAGATAGGCCGATATGGGTATCAAGTGAAAGGTATTTCACTTCGCATTACAATAGGAACATTCTTTAGTAGGGTTGCCATTTAGGGTTGCCACCTATTAGAAATTTAAAAAAATTTCATGATATAATATGCCCATGTGGGTATCAAACGAAAGGTATTTCACTCCGCATTACAATAGGGACATTTTTGAATAGGGTTGCCATTTGGCGTTGCCACCTATTCGAAATTAAAAAAATTGCATGATATATGCCGATATGGGTATCAAACGAAAGGCATTTCACTCCGCATTACAATACGGACATTTTTGAATAGGGTTACCATTTGGGGTAGTTAGACGAAATAGTACCTTACTTACTACTATTAAAGCTTTAAAGGAGAATATTAAAGTTAAAAATCTTTGTAAAAAAATCTTACACATAATTCGACTTAATCTTCTAAATTTCATACACGCTAATAAAATTGAATTGGCGGCCACCGTGGTGTGATGGTAGCGTGCTCCGCCTATCATACCGTATGCCCTGGGTTCGCACCCCGGGTAAAGCAACATCAAAATTTTAGAAATAAGGTTTTTCAATTAGAAGAAAATTTTTCTAAGCGGTGTCGCCCCTCGGCAGTGTTTGGCAAGCGCTCCGGGTGTACTTCTGCCATGAAAAGCTCTCAGTGAAAACTCATCTGCCTTGCAGATGCCGTTCGGAGTAGGCATAAAGCATGTAGGTCCCGTCCGGCCAATTAGTAGGGAAAATCAAGAGGAGCACGACGCAAATTGGAAGAGAAGCTCGGCCTTAGATCTCTTCGGAGGTTATCGCGCCTTACATTTTTCTATTTTATTTAATAAAATTGAAATGCAACATCATGCACCATGGCAAATTCTACCAAAATATATTTAAATGCATATTTTTGACAAATATGAAATGAATAATTGCAATTTCTGACAGATTACTATTGGAAAGATTTCTCGCCGTAGCAAAAAGATATCTCACCAAGGTAATTTTCAACCGTTGAACACTAGAGGCATATGTTCAAATTGAAAACGACATCTAACCATTTAACTACTTACCAACAGATGGCGCTTAGGGAAGTAAGTTGACATTTAATTAAACTAACTGATAGTTGTCATAACTGATAGTTGTCATTCGTGAAATTTACAAGTTTTTGGAATGTAATAAAATTGTGAGATTTACATAGTGTATAACTAAAAAATGTTTGAAATTAATAATTCGGCGCATGAAGATACTCGACCTAAATAACTTAGTTATCGATTTCACTAATTGTCATAACAATTCCTTATACTATAGAAATGAAATGTAGAACAAAGTAAGTTATACGGCATAATCGAAGATTGCCGAGCAAAGCTCGGTCGCCCAGGTACTATTTATTATTAGGCTAACTTTGTTGGATTATATGCCCATTAATTGGATGCTTTGTTTATGTCGCTTAAAGTTATGAAATTAATTTTATTTTAGTAAATATGTTTGCGTGAATAATTTCAATGTTTTTCTTTGTTTTTCTTTTCTTTTAAATTTATTCTGCTATTGTTATATCTTAGTATTATATCTTTCACAGAGAATATTTTATGGTCATATATATTCATGAAGTGGAGTGTTTACAAATAATTACGTACATAGATCTCAATGGGATTGCGTTTTTATATGGAACTGTTTATTTACTTCATTTAATTTTTCTTTCATTTAAAATTTTTAGTAAACTCTTCTTTCTTTCCCATTGCATAATTATACTCAGCTGAGCAGCGCTCACAGAGTATATTAACTTTGTTCGCATAACGGCAATCCGTAACGGCATAAACTAATCGAGATAGATGTAGACTTCTATATATCAATCGGGGTGAAAAAAGAAATTCATTTAGCCATATCCGTCCGTCCGTCTGTCTGTCTGTAAACACGATAACTTGAGTAAATTTTGAGGTATTTTGATGAAATTTGGTATGTAGGTTCCTGCGCGCTCATCTCAGATCGCTATTTAAAATGAACGAAATCGGACTACAACCACGGCCACTTTTTCCATATCGAAAATTTCGAAAAACAGAGAAAGTGCGATAATTCATTACCAAAGACGGATAAAGTGATGAAACTTAGTAGGTGCGTTGACCTTATGACGCAAAATATAAAATTAGTAAATATTTGGGCAATGGGCTTGGCACCGCCCACTTTTAAAAGAAGGTAATTTAAAAGTTTTGCAAGCTGTAATTTGCCAGTCGTTAAAGATATGACGATGAAATTTGGCACGCACGTTACTGCCATTACTATATGTGTGCTAAATAAAAATTAGCAAAATCCGATGACGAACACGCCGACTTTTAAACAAATTTTTTTTTAAGTCAAATTTTAACAAAAAATTTAAAATCTTTACAGTATATAAGTAAATTATGCCAACATTCAACTCCAATAATGATATGGTACAACAAAATATAAAAATAAAAGAAAATTTCAAAATGGGCGTGGCTCCGCCCTTTTTAATTTAATTGTTCTAGAATACTTTTGATGCCATAAGTCGAACAAAAATTTACCAATCCTTGTGAAATTTGGTAGGAGCATAGACTCTATGCCGATAATTGTTTCCTGTGAAAATGGGCGAAATCGGTTGAAGCCACGCCCAGTTTTTATACACAGTCAACCGTCTTTCCTTCCGCTCGGCCGTTAAACCGATAACTTGAGCAAAAATCGATATATCTTTACTAAACTCAGTTCACGTACTTATCTGAACCCACTTTACCTTGGTATGAAAAATGAACGAAATCCGACTATGACCACGCCCACTTTTTCGATATCCAAAATTACGAAAAATAACAAAAATTCCATGATTCTATACCAAATATGAAAAAAGGGATGAAACATTGTAATTCGATTGGTTTATTGACGAAAAATATATCTTTAGTAAAAGTAGAATAAAATGAAAAAGTTCTGCAGGACGAAATCAAAAGCCCTTGGAATCTTGGCAGGAATACTGTTCGTGGTATTACATATATAAATAAATTAGCAGTACCCGAAAGATGATCTTCTGGGTCACTCTGGTCAACATTTTGATCTATATCTCGAAACCGCCTTTACATATACAACTAAGGATCTCTCCCTTTTAAAACCCTCATTAATACCTTTAATTTGATACCCATATCGTACAAAAACATTCTAGAGTCACCCCTGGTCCACCTTTATAGCGATATCTCGAAAAGGCGTCCACCTATAGAACTAAGGCCCACTCTCTTTAAAAATACTCATTAACACCTTTCATTTGATACCCATGTCGTACAAACAAATTCTAGAGTCACCCCTGGTCCACCTTTATGGCGATATCCCGAAATGGCGTCCACCTATAGAACTATGGCCTCCTTTTAAAATACTCTTTAATACCTTTCAATTGATACTAATGTAATATAAACACATTCCAGGATTACCCTAGGTTCATTGTGCTAAATGGTGATTTCCCTTTTTTTGTCTCCAAAGCTCTCAGCTAAGTATGTAATGTTCGGTTACACCCGAACTAAGCCTTCCTTACTTGTTTCAACTACTTATTTCACACAAAACTTTAAGAGGTCATCATTTAAATTAATATTGATGTGAGCTAAGGATCTTTTAACACAAATTACTTCATCAACACGGAAAAAACAATAGGTAAATGTATCCTATTGATAAGTTTATTCAATGTGTCTGCTAATTTATTTTCTGTCGCTTCGCCAAAAAAAAAATAAGACTTATGCGAAAAAAGTTTTAAGTTAACCTATTGGTCTGAAGGCTCAGCCTCATATATTTTCTTACAATATGGCTCATTTGAATGGGGAATTGTTACGAAATTTGTCATACCACTTATTCTGACTAATAGTAAAATTTCTACAAAAAAATTGCGAGATCTGTAACCACGTCCACTTTTATGATGTATCAAACAATTCTCGCAAACAAAATTCTTTGATATTTCACTTCGCATTCGATCTCGTATCTTCAATATGGTTTGTGGGTCATCTTCGTGGAATTTAATTTTCCCGAACCCGTATCGTGATTTACGAACACCATCAATTAAACGTAATAGCTCGAGAATGGTTAATTGAATAACGACACATGTGAGCCAGTGGAAAAGCTAATTTCATATTTATCGTTTGTGTAAAAATGGATTTTGATCAGTTGTCTTAAAACACAATATCAAATCTCTATAGGAAATATACTTTCTCTAGCGAAATTTTCAGCACTGTTAAAGCACTGTACATTTGTACTTGTACGAGCTTTGCGTCGACTATCCATTTTCAAAAGGAAACTATTCTAAAGAAATAACGGAAATCCGTAAATTTTATTGTAATACAATATGTTATGCTGCATAACATAGCATACCATAACATAGCACCATAACATAATACTTTAACATTAAAAAAGATACCACAGCATAACGTAACATAATATAACCTAGTAAACATAACTATATAAAGAAAATAAAACTTTATTTTCTTCAGCGCTCTGCTACACAAGGACTGTGTTGAGCTTATGAGTAAAAAAAAATGTTCTCATACAATCAGATTTGTACGAGCATATATTTTCTAACATAAAATAATACAACAACATAACACAACAAGACATAAAAAACCATAACGTAACTTAATATTACATACCTTAATACAACAACAATAAAATACAGAAGCATGCTATAACATAACATAACATATCACAACATACATAACATAAAAGAAGAATCGACACATTCGCGCCTTTCCAGAAACATTTCTTTCTGACGTCTTTCGAGAGTGTAGGGACTTCATCTATCTGGGAACCAGTACTAGCATTCATCACATTACATATTGTAGCGATTACAATTCAAACGGCTTCCCTGCCAAGGGCGTGTTATGGAAATTGATGATGACATTTCGTCCCAGAAAATATTCAACACCTGCATTTGGAAGCTTAGGAAGAGGGAGACCTACCCTGAGTTGGTTGGGACAGGTGGAGGGACACTTGGTCACCCTTGATGGTCCCAAATTGTGCCAATTATTCTATAACAAAATATGGATAATTTCGTATTATCAATACCTACAATATAAGCCTATTTTAGTATGCATGAACGGTTAAGTATTAACAGATTCGATGTGCAATACACAAGTTCAAGCGACTTTATGTATATACTAGGGCGGGTCGATTTAAAAATCGCTCATTGCTCTGTGAAAATCGTATTCTAAGGATCAAAATAAGAAACTTTGCCGAAGGAATTATACCTCTAAAACAAATTCTGGTGTCCCCCAATTTGGTTCGAACTTTTGGGAAATGGTAATTTCAATTCTACCTGCTGTGTCTTGTGGTGGCTTAAAAAAAACAACACAAGCAATTTTACGATCTGCAATTGTGTCACAGTGATACCTTCATTTTTTAAAACGGTTGAATAAAAACCCACATAACTATGTTTACGACATGCAAATGCATCACAGTGATGCCTTGGTTTTAAAAGGGTTGTAAAAACGCTAATTTCTAATAATTTTTTTTAATTTCTTTTCTATTACTAAGTTAAATTCATTTTTTCACTTACATATGTTCTGAGTAAATAAATTTATAAAGAGAAAAATAAACTCCAAAAAGAAAAAACATATGCATTTCAAAGTTTGATTTTTCAAAATTTGCCCCTACCCAAAACTTCGACCCAAATTGGGGGACACTAGAATTCGTTTTAGAGGTATGTTTCCTTCGGCAAAGTTTCTTATTTTGATCCCTAGAATATGATTTTCACAGAGCAATGGGAGATTTTTTTGCCTCCCGACAAATCAACCCGGCCTAGTATGTACATATGTAAATATTTTCGAATTAGTTATTCCTGTGCAAACCTATCGATATGATATGCAAAGCTTTATTTATTGTAGTTTTTACAATCGGCATGCGATTTAATGAGATGGCTTCTTTAACTAAAACACGTTACCATTTAACACCAACTTGTACTTGTATGAATTTCACTGAGCCTAGGTAATAAGTATCTTTGTTTATGCGAAAGGAATCACTGTGCAGCTTATACGATTTGAATACGATGGTTTTCTCAAAGAGTTTACTTTAAAATAAGCTACAGTTGAATTCGGCAACGTATGTATGAATGTACGTCAAGTGTGCTAATTTATTGTCAAACATGCTATTTTATTTATTTGTCGGATCTTTCAGTAAGTTTAGAGTATGAGGACATACTTTGATGCAGTGACGCGCAATGTTTCATAAAACGCTTGTTGTAAAGTTTGCATACTAAAACTTGGTAGGCGAAAAAAACAATAATGAAAATATTTGAGTAGTGAACATGATTCAATCACAAACGGTTTGCTCGACAGACACATTTTTTGACAATTGCAGCCATTTTGCTCCCAAATCGAATTGGCATCCGTTAGCTGTGTTGTTTCTTTGCGAATTTTCCAAAAATATTAGTAGTAGAAATAGGAAGCAATCAGTTTACAAATATCCGATAAGTACTTAACAGCATAATTCTTAGAACATTTATTTTAATTTTATGATGAATTTATTAACTATGCCATGATCTATTAGTGTAGCTGAACATAGGTTTTATGAAAAGTACGGACACTAAGGAAGCGCACACTTTCGTAAACCTATGAACATACGAAAGCTAAACCAATTCATAATTCATCGTTCAACGTCAAAACTTCGACTATTAAATTGATTCACGTATAAATATCATTAGTAAATCATGGAGATGCCATAACGAAATGTACTCATTGGGCATGTTAACTTATTCAGGTAAAAGTTTAGAACAGGAGTCTCATGCTAATACGCGTTCAAAAATATCGAGAGAGGTGACCTCGACAACAATAATCCTAAGGCGGAAAAGAAAAATTGTATTTCTGTCCGGAGATATTTGCATTTGAAGTTGGCTATTTTCATGTGGTTGTTGTAATTTGTTTGTGAACTGAAAAAGATCTTGTATACAAAGAGATTTTACACGCATTTAATTGTGATCCCACCTCATGGATGGACCGGACAGGATAATTTTTTATAAGCTCGGCTGAAGCCCGCCAACGTAACCCGGGGTCATTTTTCGATTTTTCGTCAATATCTTTTGAACGAGTTAAATTTTTTTTTCCGCCTTCGAATTTTTGTTATCGAGGTCAATACGGGTATTTTGACTCTGCTCTCGACATTGTTGGGCGCGTATTAAAAGTTGACCTTCTGTTCTATTAATTCCGTATGTTCGGAACATTCGTCTCCATTTAAGAATTTGGAGACTTGGTTTATATTTGGAATATTATACATATTTGAACCTCGTGAGGTAGTATCAAATGAAGGTATTCCGAATATTCTAAATTAACGGTTTATCCGGAACGCTTCCATGAATACTTAACGGAAAAGGACTTTCCGAAATTTCAGAATAAAAAGGTGAATACTCCCTGAGTAGCAGGAACGCACAAGAGCCTAACTCTTCTGTCAAAGTCAAGGCAGGAATATACAGTTCTAAGACAATACGCCATTTTCTTTTATTTTTGTTTTTGTCAGTTCATTGCGGCTGCGGAGTAGCGTATCACCCCATGTCGGCTGCCTGTTCAAAATCATGCTATCTCAAAATCTTTTTCAAAAATTTACCAATTCAGGATTTGTCACAAAACCGCGCTATATTAGAGTTAGATTGAAGAACACTTCATCTCAGAATGCTTTTCATTAACTCCCTCTTATGAACTTATGCTCGTGTAGGGAGTTATGGAAACAAATTTTGTGATAGTGCATTTTTGAATAAAATTCTAACGTACGGCATTCTTCAAACAATTTCTGAAAGAATGACCAAACCAACAAAATTTTATCAATTCACGAAATATTTAGTAGAAAATGAATTATTTGCCCAAAAACTTTTGGCATTTACAAATTTATTATCACTACTAATATACTACCAAAGATACTTGTCTACTACAAGTTCACTGAAGGGGATTGAATTATTCCACGTTTTTCTTATTTCGTAAAAGCAACCCGTCCAGATTTTTCAATGTGGGAGTGTCAAAAATCTGTCATCATTGAAGAACAAACCTCTAGTAATTGAATCATGAGTAATGAAAAATATGAGGCAGAGTGAAATTAT
Source organism: Eurosta solidaginis (assembly GCF_040869045.1). Lineage (NCBI taxonomy): Eukaryota > Metazoa > Arthropoda > Insecta > Diptera > Tephritidae > Eurosta > Eurosta solidaginis. The sequence continues at coordinate 378,009,142 of NC_090319.1, forward strand.
TATTTGTTGAAAGTGCGTACGCGTCAATTCGTCTTAGACTTGTGATAATGAATTCGCATCCTGCTTCATATTTTTTAAAATTTCAGAGGTTTTTCGTTACAAAATATCTACTGATATGTATAAATAAAAAGATAAGTAGTTGCATAAATTTAGATCTTCAAATGCTTTTTACTGAAGGCCCTTCTTACGGATGTATCTTAGTACCTACGACGTACAAATCATTGTAGTGCTGACATGTGTCGTGTTTAAAAAAATACTCCTTAACACAATAGGGAGTCTTGTGAATTGAGTCATTGTTTGGATAACGAGCACTTTTAGAAAAAAAAATTCTTCTTTAAAGACACATCAATTCTTAGAAAAATAAAAATGATGGAAAATTTTGTGTGACATAAAAGTTTTTGTATTTGACACTTCAAAAAAACACAAATGAAGAAGCATACTGACGAAGAATTTCCAAGAATTATTTTGTTAAAATAAGTATAACTAAATGATACAAAACATTTAAGTAAAAACAAACGTTTTTCTAAACCTCTGCCAAAGCTTTGAAAAAACTGATTTTAATTGAAAAAATTAATTTGATTTTGCTTTTCCCCGGACTTGAACCCAGGGCATTCGGTGTAGTAGGAGGAGCACGGTACCGTCACACCGTTACGGCCGCCGTTTAAGTTTTTAAAATAAATTTTAATATTACTTACCAAATTTTGAATTTTATTTTTTCACTCATACTATATTAGTTTAACAGGCAAACATGTTTTGTTTCTTTGTTAACAACAAACGGGTTGTTAAAATTATAATCAGACCATTACACCTTTTTAGTTATATCAATAAATATGACACCAATTTATTGGTATTGGATATTTCTTCCTTTCACTCTTATTCCTGTGATCAATACGATTTTACAAAAATGTTTAAAATTCTAAAAAAGAGTTAGGTTCGAAAAGTTATGATTTCTAAAATGGTACAAAGTTTCAAACAAGATCAATAGAACTAAAAGTCGAAGTTTTAAAAAAATGTTACCAGTTTCAAAAAACAAGTAACTTTTTCAAAGAAATAATAAGCGGTTTTAAAAAATAAAAGGGTTTCAAAATAAAAGGTAACAAAAAGTAGATAGCCGGTTAAAAAAAAGTAACAGTTTACAGAGAAGGTACTGGTTCCAAAATCCTTTGAATAAAAATTACCAGTTCTAAGGTTACCTGTAATAAAATCGAGGATTTCGAAAAAAGTTACGGTTCTGAAAATTTTAATTGTTTTCGAAAAGTTTTCAAAATAAATTACCTCTTCTTGAAAAAGTCACCACTTTCATAAGAAGAGGTAACCGGTTAAAAACAATAGTCGGTTTCAAAAAACTAAACCGTTTCAAAATATAAATGTACACAGTCAGTTACAAAATGAATATGGGCGGTTACAAGAATGTAGCTAATCGGTTTCAGAAAAGTAGTAACCGCTAAGAAAGAGTAAATATCCCGGTTACACACATTGTGGTCAATTAAAAGTAAATCGTAATCGGCCACAACAAACTAACCGCCTAAAAGAAGTTCCTGGTTACAACGAAGTATGATCCTATGAAGCTAATAAGAAAATCCTAAATTATAACAATGTTATGCAATGGCCCCTATACTCAGAGTCCGTGAAACTTTAAGGTATTCATTGGTGTCGGAACTCTTTAGCAATTTATATAATGATCCTGGACTCAGAGGTATAGTTCACGAATGAATCGAAGTTTGATGACGAAAAAAATGGGAGCTTGTATCTATGAGACGAACTTAAAGAATTCGATAGGAATGGGCTGTTACCCCACTACTTTTCAGGCAGAAATCCATGCAATATAAGTTTACGGTTGGGAATGCCTACGGAGAGGCAAATTTTTTAGGAGTACCTTCATTATGTCAGACATCCAGGCAGCCTTCATGCCTTAAAGTCTTAAGCATCTAATTCTAAGGTAGTGGATTGCATTGAAGTTCTAAACATTCTTGGAACTAAAAACAAGGGTGGGTTCACCATCATCAGGTAAATGAAGCTAATAAGCAGGCAGAATATCCAGCCAAGCTGAATGCTACAGCAGCATTCTATGGTCGAGAGCCCTTCTGTAGACTCCCAAAAGCACACATTAGGGGAACCATAAGTAACTGAAAAACAAAGCAGTTCAGTCAACAGCGGTGGACTGCCCAAATCATACACTGGCCAAATTGTTTATACTCCAAGCAACGAGAATATCAGTCAAACTCATTAATCTAAGCAGGAGGATCTCTCATTGGGTTCTGTACGGGACACTAGAATCTACATTGTTATCTAAGTAAGCCAAATATATCTAATAGAGGAATCTGTCGCTTTTGTGAGCGGGTCATCTGAAGAGGTTCTTAAATACCTTAAAATCCCCAACATACAGTAATAGGCAGAAAGGTAACCACAATAAATTTAAATAAAAGTTGCAGTAAATCGAAGACTAATATTATTATAAAGTTTGGTCAACATCTCCGAAAAAATTAAACAAATATTTCCCATTTCATTTTAGTAATTTTTGATTGGCCAATTGGTTGAATTTTCCGCTAATGTTTGCTACTAAACTGTGACTCATAACTCACACTTCTTCATTCCCATGAGCAAACCGCCGTGAAATGTTTAAAACAAACTCTCATAAAAGCAAATACATACAGTCATATGCCACAAAATATATGTGCAAATATGCACATACATCAACAAATTATTTTATATGAATGGAGTCTTTTCATTATTCATATTAACAAATGACTCTGCATGAGGCAACATTTTAACTTCAAAGTAGCAAATATTAAAAACAATTTGTTTTTTTGTGTTCTTCAAAAGAGAATAGGGACTTAAGTGCAAACAAATAGTTTGCAAAATTAAACAAACATATTTATAACAATGGTGTGATGGTAGCGTGCTCCGCCTACCACACCGTATGCCTTGGGTTCGCACCCCGGGCAAAGTAACATCAAAACTTTAGAAATAAGGTTTTTTAATTAAAAGACAATTTTTCTAAGCGGGGTCGCCCCTCGGCAGTGTTTGGCAAGCGCTCCGGGTGTATTTCTGCCATGAAAAGCTCGCACCTGCCTTGCAGATGCCGTTCGGAGTTGGCATAAAACATGTAGGTCCCGTCCGGCCAAATTATAGGGAAAATCAAGAGGAGCACGACGCAAATTGGAAGAGAAGCTCGGCCTTAGATCTCTTCGGAGGTTATCGCGCCTTACATTTATTTTTGTTTTTTTTTTTAAATTATTTATAACAATGTATTAATCATTTTGTTAATAAAAGTTGCGGCACAAACAAAATACCTAAATAAGAGAGCTCAGAAAGTAACAGCTGTTGCGAAAACTTGCAATGTATGTTAATTGGAAAAAAATAACACAACGTATTTTACCGCTTTGACGTTGAATATTTAGCTTAAATGAAGTTTGGATAAAAGTGAAAATAAATAGCAAATATGATTTCAATTATTATCTTAAACGGGTTTCGAAATTAAGAAACAAGAAACCAAATTCATAATATTGTGTGAAAGTGGAAATACCTTTACATACTTCCAACTTGGAATGCATTCACGAAATCTCATGTTAGGACGCAAACGCCCCTTTTTGGTAGGTTGGGAAATATTTTAGGGTGGGCCAACAAAAATTTTGTTGGTTCCTTTTCGTATTGGAAATTGTTGTTCAGGACATTCAATAGCGTAGCTTTTTTTTAAATTTAAGCGTTTTCTTTTAATGTTTAGAGGTACCTCATCGTAGTTTAGTTCTTCATTATAAATCGCTTAGGAAATTTACAAGTTTTATAAAAAGTGTACCAGAGCTCTAACCCTTATTACCAAAGTCATTACCTATACTTATTCATATAGGAAATTTAAAATTTTCTGCCAACTTAACTCGTCTAGTAGTTATTCGAGGTTAGGTTAGGTTAGGTTGAACTGGCCGGTTCATGAAGACCTCACATAGACTGATTGAGTCCGTAGTATTACCAGACGTTTGTTTTACCGACCAAACTGAAAAACCCTATCAAAAACCAGGACCTATGTTATAAAATAACTCCGTCCTCATGGCAAATACTATAAGCTTCCAAGGACTTAAGCCATTTGCTGCTTCTAAATCTGATAGCTGTATCACTCCTAATAGCTGGAGTCTCAGCCTGGCAAGTGCAGAGCACGAGCACAGAATGTGCTCGATCGTTTCCTCCTCCAACACGCACTTCCTACATCTGCTATCACTGACTAAGCCTAATTCAAAGGCATATGACGCCAGAAGGCAGCGTCCAGTCAGAATACCCGTCATGAGTCTACAGTCCTCTCTTTTTAATGATAGAAGCAATTTTATTAGTCTACGGTTGTAAGACCTACACATAATCTTCGACACTTTACAGCCCCGCGCTTGAACCCACGCCTTTCCCACTTGGTCGATAATGTGAACCTCTTGCCTTCGCTTAATCTCGTCCAGTCTAATTGGGGCGTCTACGGAGCAAGCTTGAAGGGATGCTGCCTTTTTAGCTAGTTCGTCCGCTTTTTCATTCCCTCTATTCCCATATGCCCTGGGACCCAATATGATGTATGCTTCTCCGTGTCCAGATTCGAGGTTAAAGTTCAACCTAAAATTGTATGAGATTTCCCAAACGATAAAAAAGTAAGGAAGGCTAAGTACGGGTGTAACCGAACATTACATACTCAGCTGCCAAATTACAGCTTGCAAAACTTTTAAATTACCTTCTTTTAAAAGTAGGCGGTGTCACGCCCTTTGTCCAAAATTGTACTAGTTTTCTATTCTGCGTCATAAGGTCAACCCACCAACCAAGTTTCATCACTTTATCCGTCTTTGGTACTGAATTATCGCACATTTTCTGTTTTTCGAAATTTTCGATATCGAAAACGTGGGCGTGGTTATAGTCCGATTTCGTTCATTTTAAATAGCAATCTGAGATGAGTGCCCAAGAACTTACATACCAAATTTCATTAAGATACCTCAAATTTACTCAAGTTATCGTGTTTACGGACAGACGGATGGACGGACATGGCTAAATGAATTTCTTTTTTCGCCCAGATCATTTTGATAATATAATTCTATATCTATCTCGATTAGTTTATGCCGTTACGGGGTACTGTTATGCGAACAAAATTAATATACTCTGTGAGCTCTGCTCAGCTGAGTATAAAAATATTGGCGCTATTTAAACCAGGAGATTTAGGCACAGCTTCAAAAAACATATTTATTATAGTGGAATTATGACACATAACTTTTTGAAAAGTAATCGATTTGTTATCGAAAAGTAATCGATTATTTATCGAAATGTTATCGATGACTTATCAGCTTGTTATGAAAGATGCTGTTGGTATCTCTTCAAGGTAAAATCGATGGCACATCTGTCAAACCTTGATAACAAACCTATGAGAAACCAATCAGAAGCTGATGACCTCGGCGATAACAAAGAAAAACGTCGCTACCGATAATAAAACAATTACTAGTCGGCATCAGCTGATAAATAGTTTAACCGCCTAAGATTTATCGTTTCAGTACAAATGAATTTCTCTATCTAATAATAACTGCCGATGTTTTTCAATTTTGTCGCTAAATTTTGAGGAACATTTAAATAAAATTAATATATGGTAGCGTAACTTCCCAAACATCGCACATCACAATGCAATACCGAAACACCAGGCACAGATAAACAAAAGGTCGCCACAACAACAACAACGTAAATATAACGATATCAAAGAAGCATAGAAGCAAATTGGTGCGCGAGCCCAGCATGCTGATAGGTTATCTAAGCAAGGCTTGATGATCAATATAATGTTTGCGTGATGCAAGTGAAAAAGAGTGAATTTATATTGAAGTAGTTTTAACTCTTTCTTCACACAATTTAAGTATATTTTATTTAGAACATAATTTGTAGAAACTGGCTCGAGATCAGGTGTATTAAAAAACAAAAAGTGTTTTGTTTTTCCCCCGATATATTTCAACACAAGAGACCTCGAGCCAGTTTTTACAAATTATGTTTTATAGGAATTTATAGGTCGCTGAAGAAATATGTACAGATTTATATATTTTATTTGAAATATCAATAAATCAAGTTTTCATTCACGATACTAATATACATATAAAAAAGTACACACATGCACATATATTATTTTAAAAATAAATAGCAATTTCCTTTCGCAAAAAATAAATTTAAAAATGTTTAAGGCTAGTTTAAGTAAAAATAAATTTTGGGTTAATATATTTACAAAGAACATGCAAATTGATTTTGTAATAAAGCATTAGCATAACAATGAAAGAGCAAAAAATAAAAATAAACAAAACATAAATCATCAACAGGTGCGGGTTGTTGCTATTACTATGACACTCACCAACAATAAATAAGCCAGCAACATAAGCGGCATTACCGGTCTCAAAAGCCAGGAAGTCTGTTGCATTTTGAAGCTTATAGCACTATACGCTCGCTCTGAAAGTAAACCCAGTAGCTCTCTCGTAGATACCAACGTCGTTGATAGGAGGGCGATTTGGAAAAAGTGACTGAGAACCTGCTCGTTTATTTCAAAAGATTCACTTCTTCACACAGCTGTTCGTTTATTTTTATTTGTATTTATATACTTTTATGTATATATTCTCTTTTGGATTTATTGGATTTTTTTTAACTCTGGATGGTAAAACACTTTTTGAGAGCCACAAAAGAGGTTTGATTCATGTATATAAACATACATATACTTATTTATACATATATATAAATATTTTGGTCACCTTTTCATTACGTGCACTTTGCTCAACGAACTGTTAAGTCGCGTCCAAGAACTGAAACCAATTGCTTAGAAACACTTGTTTACTATTTCAAATAATATATTACACCTATGTATATATATGCATGTATGTGGATACTATAATTATTGTTGGACGTGTACTATCTTTCTTTATATTATTTTGAGATAACTGTGTGAATTTTCAGGTTAATTAATTCCCATTTTTCTGTATGCGCCACTTTTGCTTTCTGTTTTTTATTTTTATTTATTATTTTTTTCTCTTATCTTGACAGACATCAAGTCGTTTGCTCAACGTTAAGCGCGTGTCGATGTTCCGTTGCCGTTTATTTGGTTGTTGAACTGTCACAGCAGTATCCACGACTGATAATGGTTAAGCCATCAGTAACAAAAGCTTTGCTTGAGCTTCCGAATGTCATGTCTATTTATTGTTGTTGATTATTTTTTGTTTTGCGCAAATGCCATCCCATTTTGAGATCACAATCTAACTAGCTCCCACGTTTAAAGCCGCAGCACAAAAGAGAGGCTTTTCTCAGACGTGTTCTCTTCGTCAGCTGTTCATTTAAGTTTTTGTTTATTTTTATACTCAGCGCGCTTTGCACACAGAGTATATTAACTTTGATTGGGTAACGGTTGGTTGCACAGCTATAAAGGAATCGAGATAGATATAGACTTCCATATATCAAAATCATCAGAATCGAAAAAAAAATTGATTGAGCCATGTCCGTTCGTCCGTCCGTCCGTCTGCCCGTGAACACGATACCTTGGGTAAATATTGAGATATGTTCTCCAAATTTGGTACAAGATCTTACCCGGACCCAGAAGATGAAAATGAGTGAAATCGGGTGATAACCACGCCCACTTTTTATATATATAACATTTTGGAAAACACAAAAAGCCTGATAATTTAGTAAATAATACACCTAGAATGTTAAAATTCGACACGTGGACTGATATTGAGACTCTTGATAAAAATAAGCTATATCTTTGCAAAAAAGAGCTGTATATCAATGGTATTTCATTTCCCAACTTGATTTATAAATAGGAAAAATTTCATATTTAAAAAAATGGGCGTGGCACCTCCCTTTTTATGACTAAGCAACTTACTAAGTTTCCGGAGCCATATAATAAAATTGGGTACACACATTTTCCCTATAGCAGGAAAAATTTCTAGGGAAAGTGGACGAGATTGGTTAAAGACCACTTTTTTATAAAAGATTTTTAAAAGGGTCGTAGAATAGAATTTTACTTTCTAAATTGAATTATATCATTAAATTGGAAAACACTAAAATTTCTGAAATTGATGTGACACCGCCCGTTTTATGACTAAACAATTTTCTTGTTTCGGGAGCCATAACTCGAAAAAAAGTTAACATTCCCTAATGAAATTGTGTACACACATTTTCCTTATAGCAGAAAATATTTCTAGTAAAAATGGATGGGATCGGTTAAAGACCACGGAAAATTAGATATAAAACAAATTTAAAAGGGTCGTAGACTAGAATAATAACCTAGAACTTATCAAGAAATAGTTTTGAATAAATGATATTTAACTTATCAAGTTTTACTGTTGAAAAGTAATTTATCTGAAATGAAATGTACAATTGAAGCTCACGCTGAGTATATAATGTTCGGTTACACCCGAACTTAGACACCTTTACTTGTTTTACTATTTTTTTGCCCTCATATGTATTTTCAGTATATTTTTACTCAAATCGTTTTAATGTTGTTCGTTTTTAATGTACCCTTAGTTAGTACAACACAATTGTTTAGTTATTAATAAATAAATATTTGCATAGCCACCTACGTATGTTGGTTTGTACGTTTGTACTTAGGTTTTTATTCATTTCATTCCCACAAAAACTTATGAACTCACACAAAACGCTAATCGCAATATTATAGCACGCTATTGAAATCACTTATCTTTTCAAATATATTAATAACCGGTGCTTGCATACATATATATTCCTATGTGTGTATTAGGCCGGGTCGATTTGTGGGGAGGCAAAAAAATCGCCCATTGCTCTGTGAAAATCATATTCTAGGGATCAAAATAAGAAACTTTGCCGAAGGAACCATACCTCTAAAACGAATTCCGATGCCCCCCCCCCCCTTTGGGTCGTAGGGGCAAATTTTGAAAAATCCGACTTTTAAGTGCCTATGTTTTTTCTTTTTGGAGTTTATTTTTCTCTTTAAAAATTTATTTAGTCAAAACATATGTAAATGAAAAAATGATTTTAACTTAGTAATGGAAAAGAAATTAAAAAAAATTATTACAAATTAGCGTTTTTACAACCCCCTTTTAAAACCAAGGCATCACTGTGATGCATTTGCATGTCGTAAACATAGTTGTGTGGGTTTTTTATTCAACCGTTTTAAAAAATGAAGGTATCACTGTGACACAATTGCAGATCGTAAAATTGCTTGTGTTGTTTTTTTTTAAGACACCACAAGACACAGCAGGTAGAATTGAAATTGCCTCTACCCAACAGTTCAACCCAAAGGGGGGGACGTCAGAATTCGTTTTAGAGGTATGGTTCCTTTGGAAAAGTTTCTTATTTTGATCCATAGAATACGATTTTCACAGAGCAATGAGCGATTTTTAAATCGACCCGCCCTAGTGTGTATATACTAGGGTCATCATGACAGGTTTCCAGAAATTATAGTATAGTATAAAACTTTTTTGTTTATAAAATCAGCATGCAAAGTAAAAAAAAGTATCTGCAGGCATAGTCAGTTTGATGTGATGAATATGAATCTGAGATCGGTTTAGCTCTAGCACAACCAAGATTTCGTGTTAATTTCTGAAATCGTAAAACAACATCTGAAGTTTAATGGTGTTTTACTAATTAACCTTTATAAGGTTTTTGGGTCAATTTTGACCCAGGTTTTTCTGGACAGAGTTCTTTATTCAACAATCTCATTGAAGATTTTTCATGTGATTTAATTTCTGCAACAAAACATTTTATTTTAATAAGGTGTTAAATAATTTGTATTCAATAAATTAGCATACCCAGTAGTTGATCAAACATGACGAAAGAGTGAAAGTTAGTCGAAAATAAAGTGCTAAATGAATGAAATACATGACTTGAATTGTAAAAGCAATATATAAATTCTCAAACACTGAACAGCAGCATTATTTAATGTATTAAAGGCCCACAGTAAAAAAACGCATTTATTTAAATTTGTATAATTTACAATCCACAATCATTAACTGCAATAGATTTGATTATAAGGACTCAGCTTATCATAAATTTGATTTAAATCAATCCAAAGATGCAATCAAATTGTACGATTGAAATCATCAAATATGCAGACATTAAAAACTTAAATGGCTTCCGAACCAGACATCACATATACAGGAGCAATTAATTTTTATTTTATATTAAGTTTAGCGAAAAATATTTAAACCAATCTCATAAGCGTTTTAAAATATATTTTGATGTTGCTTTGGAGCAGGCAAAATACTTCCTTTTTGAGATAATTATGATTTGTAATCAGATTAGACAGCAAAACTTCATACTTGCAAAATTCATAGAACCCCAGAAAAAAAATTTGGTATTTTCGTAAAATGTGCTGGAATTTTCAAGTTTTACAAAGCATTTCTTAAGCAGAAGTTGTTTGTTAAAATATCGAAAATAAAGTAAAAACAATTATATTGCTCAAATTTTATATTTTTCTGTCCGCTGCTGTACAAATATTATTGGTTTATTATAACTAGAAACCAACACGAAATGGTACAATTTTGGATGGTTCGACCAAGAAACCATTCGCAGAAATTCAAACATTGTCAGATGCGTAAAAGTAGGTCTTAAGAAGAACGAAAGTGCTATTATTTTGGAATTGATAGCAATCACAACCTTTTTACAATCAATGATTGTACACAAATAATGTTTGCCATCATTAATTATAGCAGATGAGTATTTGAAATCATTAACATGCAAATGATTTCGAAAAAATTTCGATTTCACAATAAATGACTGTAAACAAAAAATGGTTGCAATTAATTTCTCTGAAGTAATTGTGGGTTGTAATATTTCAATCATAATAAATACAATTGAATTTGATTAAAATATTAAATGATGCAGAATTAACTACATTTTTAGATTGTAATCATACTTAATTGCTATTCGAATTCCGGTAAATGTACACTTGAGGTTTAAGGACGATACTTCTGAAGAACTTTGTAAGCACATTTGGTTTTAGCTAACGTTTCAAATAATTTTATTCTATTAATAAGTAACGCTCTAATGCTAACACATGTATGCACATCCTATACAATCCAAATTAAATTCAATAATTGTAAAAATATACATTGAATGTGAATAAGATGTTGGCTGATATTAAATGATTGCTTCCAACCTATACTTACAAAAGGGTAGCTTTTTTTTTTTTTTGTAAAATCACGGAACAAACACATTTTACTATGAAATATCTATATTTTTTTCGTAAAAAGAAGTTTACTGTGAATGATTTAGGTGAGATCACATATATGGCTTTAAATCATTTGATTACAGTATGGACGATTTCTTAGAACTTACTGATAGGACTGAGTTTTGTATGGATTTAAAAACATGTTTGGCAACCCATTTGACAGCCCATACGACAACCCGTTGGATAACCCATGGGACAACCCATTCGACAACCCATTTGACATCCTATTTGACAACCCATTTGAGAATCCACTTTCGTTGCAGCTATTTATTGCGGGCGATCAGAGCTAAAAAGTTTCGTGATTAAAATCAACATTTTCCCTTATTTTTATTAGACTATCCAAAAATATCGCCTTTGGATCCATAGGAGGTAGTTTTAGAAAATGTCAAGAGTTACATAAAACTTGCGTAAACTCTGTATGTAGTTTTACCCAATTTTTCAAATAGGTGCTGAGCTACTGGTTGTTTTGGACTGGACCGACCTTCTGATAACTTTTGTGTGAACGATTACATTTTATCACTTTGAATATTCTAGATAATTTTAATTTTTCCTTCTGCTATCCAATAGAATGCCTAGAATTAATTTCTGTTTGCAGAAAATCCGGTTTTAGTAAATGAAACAGACATTTCAATAGCAAGGAGCAAAATGCAAGAAGATTTGGACTCATTGTATAGATGGCTTTGCATTAATGAACTCAAGTTTAACGTTAACAAAACTAAGTTCATGGTTTTATGTAGGACAAACAATAAAGAATCAGTTAATTAAGATCTAAAAATAATTAATACGAGCATTGAGGATGTCAAAATATTTAAGTACTTAGGGATCCTGATTGACAATAAGCTGAGGTTTATGGATCATATTGATTATATTGTTACCAAAATGGGCAAAAAAATTGGATTTTGGAAGAGATCATTAAATTAATTAGTAAGAAATATAAGTTGAAAGTTTATAGATCCATCATAGAACCGCACTTCTTATATTGCCCTACAATATTCTTTATTGCCAATGAAACACAAGTAGACAGGTTACAAATTATGCAAAACAAAGCTATGAGATTTATGTTGAAAGTGAGGTACGACACTTCCATAGAGGGTATGATCGATGCATTAAACTGGTTGAGTGTGAAACAGTTAATATGTTACCATAGTATGAAATTTGTATTTTATATCAAGCATGGTAAATTACCAGCCTACCTAAGTGAAAAACTTGTTTATGTGAATGAAACCCACTCTTACATAATCAGGGAAAATAATAATTTTAGATTACGTCTTTTCAAAACATAAATGGACAGCAAAATTTATTTTACAAAGGCCTGAAATATTTTAATGAACTACCTAATCATGATAAAAATTGTGAAAACTTAAACACCTTCAAAAACAGTTTATTAGAATATTGCAAAACCCTTCCAATAAGCCGAATTATTTTGTATCTGTATTTCATGTTACTGATCCTTCAGCGTACATGGCAATCCAAACAGACACAGAGGAACCTAATGCATCAGGTCAAATACATATATCGCTCGCAATCAAATTACAAAGAGTTCCTGAAAATATCGTCCCAGACAAACAGTTGGAGTGTTCATGTGAATCACGTCTATTCCTGCAAAAATAATAAAACAATAGTATATTATAATTAATTAGGTTTACATAAAAGCTGGTACAGGGAGGATTGGAAACACGTCCTTTCCAACCGTCCGATAAGAGTGGCTCATTCTCCTGAGCTGCTAGCTTTTGGATTGACCGGAATCAAATGCATTCCGACAGCATAAATAATAAAACTGTGTAATCATACGTATTGGAGTAGGGCAGGATTGAAAACACATTTCTTCCAACCTCCCAATGAGATGACTCCAAAAGTCGCCCGTTGGGACCACCAGTCCTCGTGCTGATCGGAATCTCATCCATTCCGACACCCCAAATTCTAGAAATCCTATTATTATTAAAATGTACTTATAATTTGTAATAATCTAAGTTTTAGGCTTAAAACGCCGTAATAATAAATAAATAATAATAATAATAACAATCCAAAAAGGTGATAGCGATAGCTGAAAAGGGTCAAACCCGTAGATCAGTTACCAAGTTGCACGTCACCACTGTTCCCCACACTCAAACGACACTCAGTGACATTGTAAGCTGTTACTGCTTTTACGGAGTATGGCTACTAAAATACATACTTTAATAAAATAATGTTTTTATAAGCCAAGTGTGAAGATGAGACAAACCCACAATAGCCGCGTGAAAATTTGATTAAAATTAAAATTCACTTACATTTTGCAGACATCAGTTGAGAATAACACAAAACTGTGTGATTATAGGCGAAACAATAACGGCACTTTGAATCTGTGAGTGCAAATAAAAAGCTCTTTAAACGCTTTTAAGATAGATTTGAAGTGAAAGAAGCTTTTTTATAATTAGGAGCTTGGTTTAGTCAATGCTTTGAAGCTCGGTGATATTAAAGCTGAATAAAATTTAATACAGTGGCATACCCAGTAAACATTATTTGTTGAGTTCGCGTTAAACTGCAACTAATTTTTTACTTATATACATTAGGCCAGGTACAAAATAGTGGTACAAAATCTGCATTTGCAGTTATAAACCAATTAAAAGTCTAGTGGGCGCTGGCCTGGTTTCGAACAGGCTTGACCCTGATTTGAGTGCTGTGCTCTACCCACTGAGCTATCACATCTGTTTAATAAAAGATATCATAAACTTCATATGTAAAACAAATTGTTGTGAAAAAGAATCTCTGACTTGCTACACTTTTCACATATGAAAATTTCTATTTTAAAATTTACACCAATAAGCTTAAACTCTGGGTTTTTTTTTTTGCAAAACTAAATTTATTCAAGTTTCAACATTTAGATTTTTTTAAATTTTTGGGTAAAAAAATATGTTTAGATCTCCGATTAATTGATTAGTTAAGTTTTTATTTCAACCCGAATACAATTAAACGTAGTAGTAAAGTCGGACGTTGCCAATTTAGGTCAGTAAAATTTGAAAAATTGCTTGAAATTTGGGCTTAAACTTTTAAGCGTGCAGTCAATATGACTTTTACATGTTGGACTAGTTGTTGCTACTTAGTGTGTTTGTTGTGGGTAATAAGCTGATACGAGATGTGTGAAACAATTTTCTGTAAACTTCATTTTCAAGGCACTTAGCATGAATAACTTCAACTGATTTTCTTAAAACACATGCAGCCAATCGATGCTAATGCTGTGGATTAGATTCAGTGCTCTTCAGAATGAGGAGATATGGAGCAATACACTAGCAAGGTGCTATTAGAAGGATGAAAATTTCGATAAGGAACGTGACGTACCTAGAAGAAGTATTACATCAAAATTACAGCCCACTACATATATCCTTAATAGGTTCCCTATTTATAAAAAAATTTTAAATTATAATTAATAATTATTAAACGAATATTTTTTTTATTTAATTTTTTAGATCAAGAATATTATTATGTAAAAATTAGATCCCTGGGCGGAATTTGCTACCGTGCCAGTTATGTTATAGCGAACTTATAAAAATGGTTCCGAAATCAGCCAGGTTCAGAATGTGCGGAAGAAATTTGATTTGGTTCAGTAATGATTTCGAATAAACCTTGTTTCTGAAAAAATTGGCAGATAGCTTCTATCCTTGCACCACACAAGTTTCTATCACCTTTTTGAAGAAATGTTACCACATGGGGTTGCCTTATTATATATTTATATTCCTTTGTTTATTCAGTACGATCTCGAAAACTTCTCAAACTGTTCGTATAAAATTTGTGTTCACTTTTTTCAGGGATTTGGAAAAGAAAACTGGAGACACAGATTTTTACTATGTAAAAATTTTTTGGTGATATGAGAAGAATGTGACCCAAATGTTGAGTTGAATATTACTGCATCTCAGAAAAATTTTGAAAAACACCCTAAAAAATTTAATATATTCTGACATAAGATGGGCATTTAAGAAAAAACGTCAGGGATAGGGTATTCTTCAACCGACGTTTCTGAAATAGAGTTATATTCCCTCTCAACAGTCGAAATAGAAGACATTTTAGGGCAGTTGTTGGCGCGCCATAGCCCAATTGAGCCCGACTTGCTTCCCACATATTAGTAAGTCGTTAGCGAGACAGCTACAAATAAACACTGCGTACGGCTGTCGCAAAAATTTTAAGGTTCCTTGTGAGAAATATTAAGATGGGATAACGTAACTGGTATGACGGTCTTTCCATATGCGTATCATCTTCCATACACGTTTAGGTTTGGGTTTTTACCTTTTTGGGAATGTTATATTAAATAACTTCAATATCAGTTTTTTAAATTATTTTAACAAAAGTTGTAACAATTTCATTCTGGGCTCCTTTCTAACAAATGCTATCCGAATCGGTTGAACAGCTTCTGAGATCGTACTGTATATACAAAGCAACAAATATAATGAGGCTAAGTGGTAACTTTCTTCAGTAAATAGTAAAATAGTTTTCATTGATATAAGTACATACAAAACAAAATTTAGAATCTTTCCAGGATACATTTGCACTACTCTCCCATGCACCAAGTGCAGTTATGTAACTAAAATTTTAATAGAACTATTTACACCATTATCGTACATCACAAAAATCGGGGAAAACCAGCGTAGCTTTTTTATTCCACAGCTTAATTTATGGCGACAAAATTTTACATTCTGAAACTTGGTGCAATGGTCGGAGTATCTGTCATAAATCATAAATCAGAAATTCTGTCTATATTATTATAACTTCCTTCTAATGCCATAATAATTATTATTTTGTATTACTATTATCATTTCTCTTACAGGACTATACCTGCTAGTGCACTTAAAATAATTGTCAAACAAACTCTGTCCAAATGCATGACGAAATTCCCCACACACAATGCGGCCTTCACACACATTAGACCTTTAGCTCTATTAAAGTGATGAGCTCGATGTAGAAAAAAACAACAGAAAATTAACACAAACTTAACACATCATTTAGCCGGTCACAAATAACTACGAATGCAAATTAAAATTTAGTAATTAATGCTATTTCTGCACTAGAAGCACAACTGAAAGCAAAAACAACATAAATAAAATAATATCGAATGCATACGGCCATAATTAATCAAATTCCTTTTTTTCTAAGCAAACGAAAATTAATGAAAATCGGCAAACTCACATAAAATGATATACACAAAAATTAAGACTAGTACGCTAAATGGCATAATGTGTTTGAAAAAGATACGGGTGAACATATCGCTCATTTACTTCAATAGTGTCATAATTCAAAAAACACAAGTTTCCAGGAGAGCCATTCAAAGATTTCAACTGCCATATGTTGCGCATATAAAGGCATATTTTCATTTTTATAGCACGTGGTAAATTTTTAGCTGATCACAAAGATTTTTTTATACAACATAGATCATAATATTGGGTACGTTTATATGTTATTAACTCAAAAGTCATGTTTTTGAGTTATGACACTATTGAAGTAAATGAGCGATATTTGTAAGTATATACCTAGACAGTACATAGCAGATCTATCATTTCGAGTACCTCAGTCAAAAGGGAGGTAGCCAAATATCTGAAATTTCGAAGTTATGAGTACCGGGCTTCCAAACTAAATACCACCGAAATGTATATTCGATTTTTTAAAATCCACGAGCTTGAAGAACTTCCGCTATTTACCTCAGCTAAGTTTCAAGCTGCAGTAAGAAGCTTGAAAAATAATGAGGTACAAAGGCCAGATAGTATCCCAACAAAATGCATTAAAGGAATTGCAAAAATGCGCCCAGAGGTAACGCCACATATGTGACATGGAAAAAGCAGCAGCTTGCGTCAATTGGTAAAGACAATGTAGACCATAACTCGCCATCAGCATACCAGACTTTGCGCATGTTCAAAACAGTCGGAAAAGTGTTTGAAAGGCTCCTAAAACTACATAACGCAGACGCCATTAAGACTTGGGAAATTCTATTTTGGTGCAACTGGAGACGTCTTTACAAGTTATGCCAACTCCAAGCGAGATGTTTTGCTTGCAACCTTAGACGTAAGTCACCCATTCAACAGCGCGAAAAGGATAAACATTCTTGACGCCTCAGAGCAGTGCCTCCAAATACCATGCTTCATACACCTTGACATCCGAAGCTATCTCAGTGATCGGACCCTTATATATCAAACCAGCAGCACAGGGATCGATTCTTGATGCAGACCTACGGAATGTCAGTTATGATACAATTTTTAATATTGGAATGCCTGATGATTTATCTTTAGTTGGATACACTCATAAGAGTGGCTGGACTCGCTCCGACTGGGTAGCAAAAGAATTAATAATCCTAACAAAAAACATATACTGCAAGAAGTTAGCTTTGAAACCTTTACCAGAATTCTAACATCAGAAAAGGCAGTCAATTAGTTAGACGTTATGTCAAACGTCCGATTCACAAGTTCAACATGCGACTGAGAAAGCATACAAACAGGTATCGCTGCTAAGCAGATTGATGACGAACGTCGTAGGACCAACATAAAGTAAAACGAAGCTGCTTATGGACATCACACTATCCATGTTGTTGTTGTTGTTGTAGCAATGCTCGCCCCACCTAATAGCCGCGACCGATCACAAATTGTCATCAATATCCTCTAACGGGAGTCCAAGGAAACTTGCCGTTTCAACAGGGGTGGACCATAAGGAAAGGGGTGTAAGAGGCGTTGGTTCCACATTACAATTAAAGAGATGGTTGGTGTCATGTGGGGACACATTGCAAGCGGGGCATACATTTTGTATGTCGGGGTTGATTCTGGATAGGTAAGAGTTTAACCTGTTACAGTATCCAGAACGAAGTTGAGCAAGAGTAACACGCGTTTCCCTGGGGAGTATGCGTTCCTCTTCCGCGAGTTCTGAATATTTTTCTTCAAGTACTGGATTCACCGGGCAATTCCCGACATAAAGGTCCGACGCCTGTCTATGGAGTTCACCAAGGACCTGCTTGTGTTTTTTCGCTTCATACGGCTGGGTTCTCAGGTGCCGTATTTCCTCAAAATGCTTACGGAGATGACTCCTTAGGCCCCTAGGCGGTGCTGGTTCGTCAATCAGATGTCTGTTGGGATGCCCAGGTTTCTGGGTATTCAACAGAAACCGCTTGATCAGCATCTCATCTGGGGACATAAGAAGACAGCCCGTGGCGATTCTGAGAGCAGTATTTTGGTAGGCCTGTAGTTTCTTCCAGTGGGTAGTTTTTAGGCTTGGCGACCATATGGGTGACGCGTAGCACGTAATCGGCTGGCTAATTGCTTTGTATGTGGTCATGAGCGTTTCTTTATCTTTTCCCCAGGTACTGCCAGCAAGAAATTTGAGGATTTTATTACGGCTCTGAATTCTCGAAACAATTGCGGTTGCGTGCGCACCAAAATGTAGATCCTCATCAAACGTCACACCCAAGATTTTGGGGTGTAGGACAGTCGGTAGCGTAGTGCCATCGACGTGGATGTTCAATATGGTCGACATTTGGGATGTCCATGTTGTAAATAAGGTCGCGGAAGATTTAGTCGGTGACAACGCCAGGTTTCGCGAGGCGAAAAAACTGGAGAGATCAGGGAGATAGCCGTTTATTTTATTGCACAGCTCATCGATCTCTGGGCCTGGGCCTGTGGCCATTATTGTGCAGTCATCGGCGTAGGAAACGATTGTGACCCCTTCCGGTCGTGAAGGTAGCTTAGATATGTAGAAATTAAACAAAAGTAGGGATAGGACACCGAACGAAAATCATACTCTACAAGTCACTTATCGTACCCGTCCTGCTATATGGGGCAGAAGCATGGACCATGACAACAGCAGATGAAGCGGCTTTGGGAGTGTTCGAGAGAAAAGTTCTTCGAAAGATTTATGGACCTCTACGCGTTGGCGATGGCGAGTACCGAAGAAGATTTAATGATGAGCTGTACGAGCTATACGCAGACATCAACATAGTCCAGCGAATTAAAACGCAGCGGCTGCGCTGGCTAGGCCATGTTATGCGAATGAAAGATGATGCTCCGGCCAGGAAAGTGTTTCTATCGGAACCCGCCTATGGAAGCAGAGGTAGAGGGCGGCCCCCACTCCGTTGGAAGGACCAGGTGGAAAACGATTTAAACTCCCTTGGTGTGACCAATTGGCGCCGGTTGGCGGAGCGAAGGAGCGACTGGCGCGCCTTGTTGGACGGCCATAACCGTTTAGACGGTTAAGCGCCAATTAAGTAAGTAAGTAAGGGATAGGACACCACCCTGTGGCACCCCCTGTTTAATTCTCCTTGGTTTTGATGTTTCGTTTCTGAATTGCACCGATGCCTGCCGACCACCCAGATAATTTGCGGTCCACTTTTAAGACATGGGGGAAGGGTAGACCATTCCAGGTCTTGCAGTAACGAGCCATGGTTGACCGTATCAAAGGCTTTTGGTAGGTCTAGCGCTACGAGTACTGTTCTATGGTGGGGGTATTGATTCAAACCGCAATTTATCTGGGTGCTAATGACATTTAGCGCGGAGGTAGTGCTATGGAGTTTTCTGAAGCCATGCTGATGAGGGGCTAGCTGCAAATGTGCTTGGAAATAAGGGAGCAAAATGGCTTCAAGCGTCTTTGCCACTGGCGATAGGAGAGATATCGGACGATATGACTCACCTATGTTAGCTGGTTTCCCAGGCTTTAGTAGCGGGACCACCTTGGCCATTTTCCATTTCTCGGGTATGACAAAGGTGGAAAGAGACAGGTTGAAGACATGCGCTAAATATTTGAAACCCTCTTTCCCTAGGTTTTTAGGCATCGGCATGGCTATGCCGTCTGGGCCCACTGCTTTGGATGGTTTAGCGCGACCAATGGCGTCCTCAACCTCTCTAGCGGTGATGGTGACTGGTGACGCGCTGAATTTGTGTTTATGTGCGTGTCTATTGGCTCTTGTCAACCGTAGGATGCATTATATATTGTCGGCAGAAAGCACTCGCGCATTTTTTCGCATCCGACAGCACCTTATTGCCAAAGGCGATGGAAACTTTGTCTTTGTGCTTAGTCGGATTCGATAGGGACTTTACGGTGGACCAAAGTTTACCTACACCGGTAGAGAGGTTACAACCTCTTAGGTGCTCTTCCCATTTCGCCCGCTTGTGTTCGTCCACAAGCAATCTGATGCGTTGGTTTATATCCCTTATTTGGGGGTCGCCTGGATCAAGCTGTCTTATAAGGTCGCGTTCCCTCGCTAAGCTCGCGGCCTCCGCCGGCTATCCATCTATCCATCTTACTGTACGGTTTCGAACTGTAGGCAAACACACTCCGTCCAACAGCTGTACAACGAACAGCAGCTCAGAGAATACCCTCCATTACTAGAAAAAGTGGGCTAAGTGAAGGAAAAAAGTAGACGAATTAAGTGCGCATGAATGTCTTTACCAAAGAGAGCAGAGAAGGAACCTTAAAAATGTGACAAGAACGATGAACAATAAAAAAAGGGCACACGTACAGTGAAACTAATAACAGATGTTGAAGAATGGAGCACAATAAGCTTTAGCAAGGTAAATTACTATGTTACCTGAATGCTCTCTCTATATGGGTAAACTTACAAAAATACATGTACCGAATAAAAACGCCTAAAGACACTAATTACGTTTACGGCGATGCAGACTAGGATGGATGCACTTTCTTCAATAAAAATAGAAAAATCTGAGCAGCTCAGAAGTTGCCAAATCAATAACTTTATAGAAATTACACTCAGAGCAAAACGGAACAACAGAGGGCCCTTAAAAACGTTAAAGCGTAACCTTAAAGTAATGTGAAAGCGGTCCCGTAGTAGGGGATGGTTTCAAGATGGATGGAAGGTGTTGTGGAATTATGTGTCTTTATAAGGTATCTTTTTAGTTAGTAGTGTAGCTATTAATGAATTCATTACACAGTTAAGTCTGTATTCAAATATGGAACGCTATAAAAGACATAACCTTAAAACTGAACAAATTTTAGTTAGCTGCCTTTCGCTCAATGTGTGCTATAAACGACTTAATCGTCACCTTAGATATTTATGTTAACAGAAATGCAGTTCCATGTATATACATATGTACGTATATATATATACATACTGTGCAGTAATAAATATTTGGCAAAAGTCTAAATACACAAGTGCCATGGCTAAAGCAATAAAGTTTCAATCAAAATAGTACAATAAACTAATAAATGCTAGACAAAAAATAAAACAATCCCTACTTAATGTATTTAGTCAAAAATAGTGACAAATTTGGGATATATTTTAATGTTGTTTCTCTAGTAAATGTAAGTATGGGTTTTGAAACAAACATAGCTAATGTCAAATGAGCAAATGTCAAAGCAACAAGTACGAGTGGGTAACTTTAACACCATTTTGATTTAACCTGCACTTTAATTGAGCACTAAAAAATTAGATTAGTTTGAAGTAGCAGGCGAAATCAGAAATAAGTGCAACTAGGAATGTATGTTAGGTTGTCACTAGCCATAGTTCTCGGAAAGTACGAGTTTAACGTATATAAATAAATACTTGTGCGATTTATCTCCGAGGAAATCTAGATCGAGTTTCTCTTCCAGTTTGCGTTGTGTTCCTTCTGATTTGATCATATCGAATGATCGTTCAGCACTAGCTGTAGTCACAGGAATTGTAAGAAATAACAGTTATGCAGTGCATATTTCCAAAAAACTTTAAGAGATAAAAGCAAGGTATCTAATGCGCGACGATTTTTCTTCGGAAAGTGGGTCGAAAACTGAGAATTTCTCAGGCAAATGATTCAGATATGTCTTTTTTATATATCTCAACAAATTCTAAAGCTTTTTTTTAAGATCAGTGTCATTTAAAACTTTTATAATATATATAATGATGTCCAATACTCCATAAAATATTGTCATTTTGAACAAACTTTCCGGTTTTTGGAGACGCTCACCTTCACAAAGCTCATCAAAAGGGTGTTTTACGCAAAAGCGAGTTTTAGAAATTTCAGTGGTGATGGACCATTTTTCTGATGCACAACTCGCTTCCATTTTTAAATTTTCAAATTCATGCGATACCTTTCTAATTATTCTAGACATATTTTAAAACGTTTTAAGGCATTTGGAAGATCGGTGACTTTAGACTGAAGTGCTTTAGATGCTGCATCGATAGTTAGTAGGATCTTGCAATGAAAAACCAATAACACAACAAAATTGTAGTTTTTGATCTTCTTTTTGAGTGAAACAGCTTTCTTTCATCTAATTTGCAATTGAACAAAATATTTTCGATAGTGCATTTTGGACTTCAACAAACCGAACTTTTAAAGCAAAAACGACATCATAACTTCCTGCCAATCTAGTAGAGTTTTATGTTTTTAATGTTATTGAAGTTGAATACTCACTTTTTTTATACTCAGTTGAGCAGAGCTCACAGAGTATATTAACTTTGATTGGATAACGGTTGGTTGTACAGGTATAAAGGAATCGAGATAGATATAGACTTCCACATATCAAAATCCTCAGTATCGAAAAAAAATTTGATTGAGCCATGTCCGTCCGTCCGTCCGTCCGTCCGTCTGTCCGTTAACACGATAACTTGAGTAAATTTTGAGGTATCTTGATGAAATTTGGTATGTAGATTCCTGGGCACTCATCCCAGATCGCTATTTAAAATGAACGATATCGGACTATAACCACGCCCATTTTTTTGATATCGAAAATTTCGAAAAACCGAAAAAACGCGATAATTCATTGCCAAAGGCGGATAAAGCGATGAAACTTGGTAGATGGGATAACGTTATGACGCAGAATAGAAAATTAGTAAGATTTTGGACAATGGGCGTGGCACCGCCCACTTTTACAAGAAGGTAATTTAAAAGTTTTGCAAGCTGTAATTTGGCAGTCGTTGAAGATATCGTGATGAAATTTGGCAGGAACGTTACTACTATTACTGTATATGTGCTAAATAAAAACTAGCAAAATTGGATGAAGAACACGCCCAAAAATTTTTTTTTTAATTCAAATTTTAACAAAAAATTTAATATCTTTACTGTATATAAGTAAATTAAGTCAAAATTCAACTCCAGTAATGATATGATGCAACAAATACAAAAATAAAAGAAAATTTCAAAATGGACGTGGCTCCGCCCATTTTCATTTAGTTTGTCTAGAATACTTTTAATGCCATAAGTCGAACAAAAATTTACCAATCCTTCTTAAATTTGGTAGGGGCATAGATTCTATGACGGTAACTGTTTTCTGTAAAAATGGGTGAAATCAGTTGAAGCCACGCCCAGTTTTTATACACAGTCCACCGTCTGGCCTTCATCTCGGCTGTTAACACAATAACTTGAGCAAAAACCGATATATCTTTACTAAACTTAGTCCACGTACTTATCTGAACTCACTTTATCTTGGTATAAAATATGGCCGAAATCCGACCATAACCACGCCCACTTTATCGATATCGAAAATTACGAAAAATGAAAAAAGCCATAATTCTATACCAAATACGAAAAAAGGGATGAAACATGGTAATTGGATTGGTTTATTGACGCAAAATATAACTTTGGAAAAAACTTTGTAAAATGGGTGTGACACCTATCATATTAAGTAGAAGAAAATGAAAAAGTTCTACAAGGCGAAATCAACAGCGTTTGGAATATTGGCATGAATACTGTTAGTCGTATTGCATATATAAATAAGTTAGCAGTACCCGACAGATGATTTTCTGGATCACCTGGTCCACATTTTGGTCGATATCGCGAAAACGCCTTCACATATATATCTAAGGGCCACTCGCTTTTAAAACCCTCATTAATACCTTTAATTTGATATCCATATCGTACAAACACATTCTAGAGTCACCCCTGACCCACCCTATTGGCGATATCTCGAACAGGCGTCCACCTATAGACCTAATGCCCCTCCCTCTTAAAATGCTCAGTAACACCTTTCGTTATTTACCCATATCGTACAAACATTCTAGAGTCACCCCTGGCCCACCCTAATGGCGATATCTCAAAAAGGCGTCCACCTATAGACCTAATGCACACTCCCTCTTAAAATGCTCAGTAACACTTTCCTTTGATACCCATATCGTACAAACATTCTAGAGTCACCCCTGGCCCACCCTAATGGCGATATCTCGAAAAGGCGTCCACCTATAGAACTAATGCCCACTCCCTCCTAAAATGCTCAGTAACACCTTTCGTTTGATACCTATATCGTACAAACATTCCAGAGTCACCCCTGGCCCACCCTAATGGCGATATCTCGAAAAGGTGTCCACCTATAGACCTAATGCCTACTCCCTCTTAAAATGCTCAGTAACACCTTTCGTTTGATACCCATATCGTACAAACATTCTAGAGTCACCCCTGGCCCACCCAAATGGCGATATCTCGAAAAGGCGTCCACCTATAGACCTAATGCCCACTCCCTCTTAAAATGCTCAGTAACACCTTTCGTTTGATACCCATATCGTACAAACACATTCTAGAGTCAGCCCTGGCCCACCCTAATGGCGATATCTCGAAAAGGCGTCCACCCATAGACCTAATGCCCACTCCCTCTTAAAATGCTCAGTAACACCTTTCGTTTGATACCCATATCGTACAAACATTCTGGAGTCACCCCTGGTCCACCTTTATGGCGATATCTCGAACTAAGGATTACTCCCTTTTAAAATACACATTACCACCTTTCATTTGATACCCATATCATAAAAACGCATTCTAGAGTCACCCCTGGCCCACCCTAATGGCGATATTTCGAAAAGGCGTCCACCTATAGACCTAATGCCCACTCCCTTTTAAAATGCTCAGTAACACCTTTCGTTTGATACCCATATCGTACAAACATTCTAGAGTCACCCCTGGCCCACCCTAATGGCGACATCTCGAAAAGGCGTCCACCTATAGACCTAATGCCCACTCCCTCTTAAAATGCTCAGTAACACCTTTCATTTGATTCCCATATCGTACAAACACATTCTGGAGTCACCCCTGGTCCACCTTTATGGCGATATCTCGAAACGGCGTCCACCTATGGAACTAAGGATCACTCCCTTTGAAAATACTCATTAACACCTTTCATTTGATACCCATATCGTACAAACATATTCTAGAGTCACCCCTGGTCCACCTTTATGGCGATTTCTCGAAAAGGCGTTCACCTATAGAACTAAAGCCCTTTCCCTTTTAAAATACTCATTACCACCTTTCATTTGATACCCATATCATACAAACACATTCTAGAGTCACCCCTGGCCCACCTTAATGGCGATATCTCGAAAGGGCGTCCACCGATAGACCTAAGGCCCGCTCCCTCTTATAATGCTCAGTAACACCTTTCATTTGATACCCATATCGTACAAACAAATTCTAGAGTCAGCCCTGGTCCACCTTTATGGCGATATCCCTAAATGGCGTCCATCCATAGAACTATGGCCTACTCTCTCTTAAAATACTCTTTAATACCTTCCATTTGATACACATGTCATACAACCACATTCCAGGGTTACCCTAGGTTAATTTTCCTACATGGTGATTTTCCTTATTTTGTCTCCATAGCTCTCAACTGAGTATGTAATGTTCGGTTACACCCGAACTTAGCCTTCCTTACTTTTTTATACTCAGTTGAGCAGAGCATAGCGGCCACCGTGGTGTGATGGTAGCGTGCTCCGCCTGCCACACCGTATGCCCTGGGTTCGCACCCCGGGAAAAGCAACATCAAAATTTTAGAAATAAGATTTTTCAATTAGAAGAAAATTTTTCTAAGCGGGGTCGCCCCTCGGCAGTGTTTGGCAAGGGCTCCGAGTGTATTTCTGCCATGAAAAACTCTCAGTGAAAACTCATCTGCCTTGCAGATGCCGTTCGGAGTCGGAATAAAACATGTAGGTCCCATCCGGCCAATTTGTAGGGAAAATCAAGAGGAGCAGGGCGCAAGTTGGAAGAGAAGCTCGGCCTTAGATCTCTTCGGAGGTTATCGCGCCTTACATTTATTATACTCAATTGAGTAGAGCTCACAGCGTATATTAATTTTGATTGGATAACGGTTGGTTGTACAGGTATAAAGGAATCGAGATTGATATAGACTTCCATATATCAAAATCATCAGTATCGAAAAAAAAATCGATTGAGCCATGTCCGTCCGTCCGTTAACACGATAACTTGAGTAAATTTTGAGGTATCTTGATGATATTTGGTATGTAGATTCCTGGGCACTCATCTCAGAGCGGTATTTAAAATAAACGATATCGGTCTATAACCACACCCACTTTTTTGATATCGAAAATTTTGAAAAATTGAAAAAGTGCGATAATTCATTACCAAATACGGATTAAGCGATGAAACTTGGTAGGTTAGTTGAATTTATGACGCAGAATAGAAAACAAGTAAAATTTTGGAGAATGGGCGTGGCACAGCCCACTTTTAAAAGAACGTAATTTAAAATGTCTGCAAGCTGTAATTTGGAAGTCGTTAAAGATATCATGATGAAATTTGGCAGGAACGTTACTCTTATTACTGTATGTATGCTTAATAAAAATTAGCAAAATCGGAGAACGACCACGCCCACTTTTAAAAAAAAATTTTTTTTAAAGTCAAATTTTAAAAGAAAAGTTAATATCTTTACAGTATATAAGTAAATTATGTCAACATTCAACTCCAGTAATGATATGGTGCAACAAAATACAAAAATAAAGGAAAATTTCAAAATGGGCGTGGCTCCGCCCTTTTTCATTTAATTTGTATAGGATACTTTTAATGCCATAAGTCGAACAAAAATTTACCAATCCTTGTGAAATTTGGTAGAGGCTTTCTGTGAAAAAGGGCGAAATCAGTTGAAGCCACGCCCAGTTTTTATACACAGTCGACAGTCTGTCCTTCCGCTCGGCCGTTAACACGATAACTTGAGCAAAAATCGATATATCTTTACTAAACTCGGTTCACGTACTTATCTGAACTCACTTTATCTCGGTATAAAAAATTGCCGAAATCCGACTATGACCACGCCCACTTTTTCGATATCGAAAATTACGAAAAATGAAAAAAAATGCCATAATTATATACCAAATATGAAAAAAGGGTAATTGTATTGGTCTATTGACGCAAAATATAATTCTAGAAAAAAACTTTGTAAAATGGGTGTGACACCTACCATTTTAAGCAGAAGAAAATGAAAAAGTTTTGCAGGGCGAAATCAAAAGCCCTTGGAATCTCGGAAGGAATACTTTTCGTGGTATTACATATATAAATAAATTAGCGGTACACGACAGATGATGTTCTGGATCACCCTGGTCTACATTTTGGTCGATATCTCGAAAACGCCTTCACATATACAACTAAGAGCCACTCCCTTTTAAAATACTCATTAACACCTTACATTTGATACTCATATCGTACAAACAAATTCTAGAGTCACCCCTGGTCCACCTTTATGGCGATATCCCTAAATGGCGTCCATCTGTAGAACTATGGCCCACTCCCTCTTAAAATACTCTTTAATACCTTCCATTTGATACACATGTCATACAAACACATTCCAGGGTTACCCTCGGTTCATTTTCCTACATTGTTATTTTCCCTTATGTTGTCACCATAGCTCTCAACTGCGTATGTAATGTTCTGCTACACCCGAAATTAACCTTCCTTATTTGTTTATTAAATATAAAACCTGATAAAATATTCCGTCTTTTGATACTATGCCCAAAAAAACTTTAAATTTGTTTAATTGTTTCAAAAAAATATTGCATACCAATAACCTCTCTCATGTGTACATCTTAAAAATGAATTAACACCTTTTTGTTTAGTTTGGTTGAAATGCTCAACTATAGACTTGAAATTGTATTATGGTCTTTATATTTTATATTTTAATGGACGTTGTGGCAGCGCGCTGCCCTCAAGTGGCCCAATGAAATCAGGAACCCAAAAGTTCACTTCCTTCAGAAGGAATGGGCTCAAAATTGATCCATTTAAAAGTTTTGTCATAAATATTAACCCAGCATTTCACTTCGACTAGCAAGAGTTGGAAGATTGATAAGCTTTAATCGTTTAGTATAAAGTGGAATAATAGTTAAAGGGTCCCATTGCAAATTTCTTAACGCAAAAAGTAAAAATTGTTTTTGCATTGATTCGAGACTGACTGCATGGATTCCAAATTACTGAGCCGCATTCTAATATTGGCCTAACTAATGTTGTAAAAAGTGCTTTAGTTAGTTATGTATGTCGGTAAATTCTTTTGATCACCGTTTAACAAATGCAAAAACGCCTTTGCCTTTATTCACTGTAGCATTAATATGAAGATTGAAGCTATGTTTGGAATCCATCATGACTCCCAAGTCAGCAAAATTATTTACAGTTTCTAGACTATAGTTGTTAATTGTATATGAAACTGGTGGCGAAGTTCTCCGAGAAAACACATGAATTTTCAGGTACAATGTAAAATAAATATTTTTGAGCTCACGTCCTCTTGGCTCGGGGACATCTTGGGTCGGGGGCCCGTGGCATTTTTCCAGCCCTGCCATCCTATAGTTACGAAACTGGATGCAGACAGGGGTAGGGCCCGGTATTCAGCACTGCTTGTAGTGACTTTATCAGTAGTACTGGGAAGCAATCTTTTTTAGGCGCGCTGACCTTGCAGATAGAAGGTGTTGCTGATATACTTGAGCGTGGATCGCAGGAAGCCCTTGTTCGAGAACAGCATGTGATACAAAATATTTTTAAAAAATTTGGATAGAGAAAGTTTGGGAAAACCCAGTTCTACCAACTCACGCTGACAGTAATTCGATTGAAATAAATTTATCTTTCTCCGGCAGCCGCAGCAGAGCCACTCCATAAGGCAGGTGCTAATTTGGATGCCTTCACGGAGCAAGACAGCAAGCAACAGTTCAGCTACAAGGAGCTTCTCAGAGGGTTCTCTTAAAGTAGCAGACTTTGGTGGGGATTAAAAAGCCAAGTCACTTCGATATTTGTGAAGAAGGACAATCATCTTCTTAGCCTCAGATCTACTTTTATCTTTTTTCTTAATTTAAAAATATAAACACTCCGTACGCTCTATGAAAACAAATAATGTTCAGCCATAGTTTTTCCCAAAAAAGCCCAATTACCACAAATAGTTTACAGTTATTTTGTAAATGTGAGATTCCAATGAATCTTTCAATTTTAATGCTCACTCATTAATAGGCAAACAATTTTCATAAAAAAGAAAATAAAAATGTAAAAAAATTCAAAATCAAAATATGGAAATTAGTGCAAAAACTTCGAAACTAGTCAATGGAACGTAAAAAAATTGCAAGTCAAAATTACTAGTACAGTCTCGCATATTTCGGTTACTTCCGCAATACTTCCGATTGTCACGTCGTGATTAACAGGATCATGTCAAGAGGTTTCCGTAACAGCGGTAGTCAAAGCGATGTAGTCCGTCAACGAAAGACCAGCTCATTCCCCATTCGCTAACGCAAAGTCGTTAAATCAGCAGCAATAACAAAACTCCACGGAAACAACAAAAATCTTGTCATTTGGGGAAAAAGTTGTGAAGTTGGTTTCCGAATTGGGGAAGTGCAGCGAAGGCGACATTAACAGCCACTTACAATGACACTAAAGCGCACAGCTAACAAAATGTGAACAAATAAAAATTGGCCTGTCTGGCTAAGGGGGTTTATGCGGCTGGCGTGTGACTGTCATATCGCCAAACTAACTGGTTTAATATGAAACGGCGCTTCATGCAACGTACTCTTGCACTTGAGATGAAGTAACCACGTTGGGACATTCACAACTGCTTAGCAGAAAGTTTGTAGTTTTATATAAATAAGGGTGGACCAGAAACAATTTGTAATAAGTCCTACAATCTTGGTACAAGAATTTATATAATCATAAAGTTTTTAAGGCAATGCCAGTTCGATAACATTTCTGCACTAAGTAGAGGTTGTTTCCGGTCTATCGTGGGATTCTTCATACAACTTAAGGCTTTATTTCGTTTCAAGTGGTAAGTCACTGGGCGAATGCCGCTTCGTTTTATTACTAGAGCTATTTAACGATCAAATTTTTTGTATTCTTTTTTTTTTCAAGTAAATTTCGAAATTAGTTTTGTCTTTTGTCACTGCATGTATTGATTTTTTTCTATAAGCGATTTTTACGTTAATAATGACTTCTCTGTAACTTAAGAAGCTTTGTTGAAATGTTACTTTTTTATTTCGGGTTTTTCTTTTTCAACGATGAGTTCTTTTTTCATCTAATACCTTGTTTTATATGAGAGGTTTTGTGAAGCAATTGACTTTCGAAACAAGTAATTTTTTCTGAATCTGTTATTTATCTTAAAATTATCACCAAAGCAATCACGAAAATGTACCAAAAACATATTTGTCTAGACCCTGGAACAAGGTTTTCTAATCTAGTATTTTCAACTAAGTGACTGTTTAATCACTCTTTCTCCTGCCAATTTTTTTGTTTTGCTATGCCTTAAATTTTACCTTTAATAGTTTTGTTGTGACTTTAGACTTTGTGAAACTTTAATCCACCGTGATTTTTTTTAACGGTGCTTTTTGGAATAAGTGATTTTTTTGCAGCCATCACTCTTTTAGCGATTTTTTAGGTGGTGACTTCTTTAGTAGGTGATTTATTCCTAAACTGGTATTTTTTCGGTTTTTTACATTAAAATAACCTGTGTAACCTGTAACTTGTAACCTGTGACTATCTTTTAATGAACAACAACAAAACATGAACTCTGAAACAAATATTTTTTTTTTTGTATGAACGTAGTGACTATTTTATAATCAGAGATTTTCTGTGGTAACTAGTTTCTTTTGGAAACGATGCGTTTTTGATAATAATTTTTTTGCTCCTTACATATTTTAATCGCTTAGGGAGTTTTTAAGCAATTTTTTTTTTTTTTTTATATGAATGATTTATTTTAAAGCTTATTAGCAGTTAGTTATTTAGGGCTTCATTCTGCATTGCGAACGATAGCTGAGACGAACGATTCGCCTCCAAACATTTTCGTCCAGCAATGGTATTCTAAACCATTTTCGTTCGGCTTTTATGTTTCTTACTTTATGTCAAACAAGAAGGTGGAAGCAAGTGTCAAATGATCTACTGCCATCGTTTAGCATAGTGCAAATATACTAGCGATTTGTCTCTGAGGCGAAACGAACGTTCGTTTCGTAATAGCGAATAAGGCCCCTATTCTGAAGTTAGCCTCGAAACAAAAAAATTTTCTATGAAAACCCTTGCCGACGATGAAAGCTTGGCGTTAATGAAATCAGGCGCATGTTCTATCAATTTTCTGGTTTCACAGCTCAGAAGGGCGTCAAGTTTCAGTTGTGTTGTACCACAAGGTGTCATCATTCCTTCTGCATCCTCAAAGTTTGTTCAATACGTTGTAGTCAGGGGCTAAGGATTTATTATCGAAATGTAGATCATAATCGGCAGATCTCTTTATTACGGGTATTTCTATCAACAACAACTTCTCGGTTTTCTCCACACCATGGTCTGAGTATAACCATGTTCAATGAGAATCTCATAATTTAATGGTGAAGTGCGGCCTGCAACTCGACAGAGGTAAGTTAAATTGAAAGATGCAAAGTCTAAATTTGGAAGAGAAGCAATACTAAATTCCAAGCAATATATGGCTCACCCTGTTATCCTAGATAGACTTCACAAAGCGAACCACAGAATGCGGGCTACCGAATTTTCAAAGCTACATACTACCACGTTCGCTTATATGAAGTTCAAGTTGGAAAATTAATGACTACATTCACACATATAAAAAGTGATTGCGCAATATTCCTCCGACAGGAAAGTTTTTGTTGACAAACCATGAGGGTAAATTGAAATAAAATTAAACATGAGGACTATTAAAATTTCATAGTCGAAGTGCAAAATGTTTGTATAGCATATGCTTGACAACAAATAACAGATATGTATACATGTGTACAGCCATACAAACATACGTATGTGTGTGTGACCATATGCACTTGGTAAATGTATGCGGATCACACAATCGACCAATCTCATAAATTATATTTGTTTCAGGAAGTTTTTGGGTGTTTGATATATTTATTTTTAAATATATCTGTTATCCCGTTAACCTAGTCGTAATAACTGAAAAACATTCAAAGACATTGTTTACAAAATTTATATTTAATGTGAAACGATTAATTCTTCCTGAAGTATATGAAAAATGTGTGACTGGATTTGAACTTCGCTTCCTTGAGTTAACGAAGCTGAGCCGGGTACGATACATTGGCGCTCTTAATATTCATACGAAAAATTTTAAACTGTTTAAAGACATAATCCAATACACATTAGGAATGAGAATCCTGTGATACCGGACTTTTGCAGTTCCTAGAAGAGTCGGAATTATTGGTCTGAAGTCCCGGGACTGTTGAAAATAATTTTAAACTTCTTCCATATATATTCCCTTTTTAAAAGTGAAACAAAGAAATGAATATCCTAAATAGATAACATTAAATTAATAATAGTGCCAACTTGCACTATGGCAGGCAGGTCGGGGTCTTATGTCAGTCCGATGACACACTGCTGGGTCTGGAATTCATAAAAGCGCACACCAAGAAATGCCATGTATCAACGGCTCTAAATGTGGGGCTTTTCGCCCCGAGAGATTCAGAGCTTACAAGGATGCACTAGAGGATCACGGGAGGTTTCAAAGCAGCCACCGCTTTAAAAAGTGAAGAATAAAATGGGACCTCAAAAATTAAAGGTAAAGAATCGTATGTAGCATTCACGACAGGATAAATAAAAGCTAAAGTCCCTAAACACAGGCAGGGTGAGTTGCTTTGGACATACAAACAGCCGTATCGACGGAATTCACCCAGAGCGGATAATAACAAGGATTCAGAGGGTTTTTTAGCGCAACCTCTCAAGAGATTGCCAGCGCAATTCATAGCTTAACCAATTTTCAACCTCACCTACCCGGGACTAATCCCTTCCTGGCGAAAAGCAGCCGAGGCCCTGGCCACCTTTATTTGCTCACAGAAAGAAAGGGTTCGTGGACCTAAAAACTTCAATGTAGATCGGTCTAGTACATCAATAGTGTTATTTTCCGGAATGTACAGGAAAAATTTCCTGCAATGGACCACCAACATCGCTTAAGCTTCCCATAACCGTCAGGGAGTCTCCTTATCATTACAAAAAAGAGAAGACCGGTAAGATGAGTACTGCTAGAGGGCAATCTGTTGGTACTGATGCTCGAAGCTGGAGCCGGGAAATTATCTCCCAGCGGGGCTGACTCACAAAAGGGCGTTAAAGTCGTAAACTACGGTAAAAATAAATTACTGAATTATTCAGCTGAAACTATCCACTTCCTCGGCGCTCTCAAGGCAATACTTTCATTTAGGAGATTCCTTTCTTCAGGCTACTGACCCTGTCAACTGTTTCAGTTTGAATGCCGCCTGTAGTAATGGCAGCAGAATCTACATTAAAACTGATTGAAAAACGAAAACAAAAAGCTTAGGACAAACGGCGGTCTCGGTAAACACTTCGATAACTAGAACAAGCGAATATTTGCATGGCTGAGTCGTTATGTACGGGTAGGGATCCCTGAAGATATTTATCTGTGAAGACAGCTCCAATTTTTTGAGGGAAGTCGCTAGTGGATACAGCATCGAACTGGTAACTCGGCGGCTATAGCGACACGAATGCAATAGGTGACAAAAGCAATTATGCTACATTCAGAAATAGAATTAGAGAGGAAGAGAATGACATCACCTTTAGCACAGATTCTTCCATAACCAAAATCGACAACTAAATATAATATAGAATGTAAGTGTGGGCGTATGTACGGCATAGATACGCTATATGAAAGAATATAGAAGATAAGCGGTTTTTTATCGATGAATAATCGATTCTCATCAACGAGTTATCAGTTTTTTATAAGTGTGTTGTCAATGTCGTATAGACAAGCTATCAATTTTTTATTGAAATATTATAAATTTGTTAGCGATAGCAAAGGTCATTAATTAGCTGCCGATTTTTTAGCGACGAGTTATCGGTTTTTTGTGGAATAGCTCCGATTTTTTATCCAACATTTATCGCTTTGTATTGAGAAAGTTTTCGTCAAGTAATCGAAATGTATCGATTTATTTTCGAAAAGTTATCGATTATTTATCGCAAAGTTATCGATATTTTATGACGAGCTAATCGAGAAGTTACTGATGTACTATAAAAAGTTACAGATCAATAGTAAAAAGTGGTAAATTTTTATCGGAGTGTTGCTGATTTGTTATCGACGGCTCACAGGCTTCTTATTGATAATAGATTATTGCAAAATTTGCACATGGTGGTAGTTACACGGATACATTTCTGAATTTCACTTCTTCATTAACTAGCTTTTCGGGTTAGCTGGGTTTCAACTCCAGCTCACCTACATTCATACTGGTATTAAGCTTATTATTCATTCAGCCATTTGATTGCCCCGCTGCACGGCTTGTGTTTTAACAAGCCGATAAAAACACTCTGTTTACCAACCAAAAACTCGACGATAATAATTCGCTATCGCTAATAACAAAAAAAGATTCAAAGCGCGATAAACTCCGAAGAGAATTTAGACCAAGCTTCGCTTCTTATATGCGTCGTACTCCTTTATATTTTTCCTACAAATTAGAGGTACGGGACTTACATATTTTACGCCGAGTCCGAACGGTATCTGCAAGGTCGATGAGTTTTCACTGAGAAGCTATTCATGGCAGAAATGCACTTGGAGTGTTTGGCATACACTGCCGAGGGGCGATCCCGGTAGAAAAACTTCTTTTTAATTGAAAAATGTGATTTCTAAAATTTTAAATGTTGGTTATCTCGGGAATCAAATCCAGGATCTTAGGTGTGGTAGGTGGAGCACGCTAACACCACACAATGGCGACCGCTGATATTAAAACCATAATTTGTCGTTATGTTGTTGTTGCTATTGTAGCGATAAGGACATTCCCCGAAGGCTTTGGGGTGTTATCGATATTGATGGTATTTTGCCGGATAAGTACCGGTTTTTCTGGTAACAAGCACCATTAAAGTACTAGCCCAATTATTTCGGGAACGATTTAATATGACCACTTGAAACCTTCTAGGTCATACCGCCTCCCACCCCCCTAGATCTATGAGGAACTTGCGATCGCCAGAGCCTCAGCTGTTAAGGAAACAAGATTCGCGACGGGTAGGTGAGGTTGACAATTGGGTTGGAGAAGCTACATATTGCGCTAGCAAACCCTTGAAAGGGTTGCGCTACACAACCCCTTGGATCAACTTGGTATTTTAGTCGCCTCTTACGACAGGCATACCTGCCTAATTAGGTAGGAATTAGGTACTTCATTAATTTATGTATATAGTACGGTTTAATACCGGGCTATAAAAAGCCTATCTAAATTTAATACAAACACAATTTCACTCACACATAACATTTCTCATCGTCTATTCATAATAAATAAAAAAATAATAAATAAATACAAAGCTAGATTTTAGGCCAATCTCCTCTTCAAATTTTTCCTATAAATTACCGGGACGGGACCAACTTGTTTTATGCCAACTCCGAACGTCATCTGCAAGCAGATGAGTTTTCACTGAAAATCTTTTTATGGCAGGAATACACGCGGAGTACTTACAAAATCCCTGCCGAGCGGCGACCCCGCTGGGAAAATTTGTTTTCTAATTGAAAAAAACTTTTTTCTAAAATTTTGATGTTGCTTTGCCCGTGAATTGAACTTAGTATCTTCTACGTGGTTGGCGGAACACGACACCAATACGCCATGGCTGTAGTCATCATCTATTTACTTTTCATATTATATTTAATTAATTCAAATCGCATACCAGACAAACCTTATTAAGTACAATACATACGGATTACGTCACATGTTTAGCATAAAAGCTAAAAGCAAACATAATTTAATATACAAAGAAAAACATTAACTAAATGAATTGAATAAAAGTTCAACGACAATGACAAAGTTCATTATCACTGTGTCAGCAGTCACTGAAATCACCAAATAGTGTGGGGCAATAAGTGATTTTTGTATGCTTTGAAATGCACACTAAAATTGGAACAATGTAAAAGCTAATTAAAGAGAAGTTGGAAAAATGTCAAAAGCCAATTGTTCATTTCACATAGTAACATTTACGACACTTCCTGCGTAACCCAAGTAATATGCCACAGCTGAGCTGCAGCTGCACAAAGTCAAGTTGGATTAGTCCAAAAGTGCATTAAAACATGAATGCTGAAGTCAACGGTTTGCCTGTCCACAGCGTTTGCCAAAATGTAAAGTTGAGCAGTCGTATAATGACAATTGCGTTCAATTTTGAAGTTAATGCACATTAGCGCAAACACACATATGGCTATACATATACATATGCACGCTGTTATTTTAGCCAATACAACAGCAAAAGAACGGATTTATATGAATAGCTGGGGCCAGATCTGTGGTCGTGGAGACATACATATGTATGTATGTGGATTGAGGTGGCCCTTGAAAATCAAATAAAACTCATATGTTCAAACGGTTTTTCATTTGCAAACATCTTAGCGGGTGGTATGAGGGAATACAGTAGATGGGCGTACGTCTAGTCACTACGCTATAGCGTAATGTGGGAACAACACAAGGGGTAGAGTTGACATGAGCAAAATCAGATGGGAAATCAGTTAATGTAAATTAGCGGGAGAGAGTGAAACAACAGAGAAAAGAAAGTAAACAGAAAGACGACGAGAAGAAGATGAGGAAGAAAAGTAAAAGTAATTTCGAAAATGACCTCGCTGGTAATCACGAAGCCAATGTAAGATAAGAAAAGGGAGGGACAGGGAAGGAGAGGGAAGGATGGGAAAGAAAGGGAGAGAAAAATAGATACTAGAAATCAGCGACGGTTTGTTATCGATAACATATAGACTTGTTATCCATTTATCAGCGAAATATAGACGAATTATCGATTTTTTTTCGAAGTGTTATAAACTCGCTTTCGATAACAAAGGTTATCGATGAGTTATCGCTTTTTGTCGAGTATTTGTACGTTTGTCATCGAAAAGATATCGTTTTATTATGCAAAACTTGTCGGCAGCTTATCGAAAAGCTATTGTTATGTTATGAAAAAGTTTTAGATTAAAAATTGAAAAGTTATCGATTATTTATCTAAAAGCTACCGAAATTTTTTATTTTTGCTTTCGACATGTTATCGATTTACTATCGAAAAGTCATCTCTTTAACATATTATTTATTTTTTATTTTTATTTTCGATACGTTATCAAACAGCTATCGATAAAATATCGATTAGCTTTCGAAAAGATATAAATTTCACATAGAAAAATAGTCTGTTTACAATCGGAAATCTTAGACTATACATCATAAAGTTACCGTTGGTATCGAAAAGTCATCAATTTGGTATTGTAGTGTTACCAATACGTTATAGGCGTGCTTTGGAGTTGTTATGGTTGATTCAGCGGTTGGGTATGAAACAGTACATATAAAACATCCAAGTAAAATCGATGACCCATCTGCAACCTGTGGATACAAAGCCGATAAGAAACCAA
This sequence comes from Eurosta solidaginis, assembly GCF_040869045.1. Taxonomy (NCBI): domain Eukaryota; kingdom Metazoa; phylum Arthropoda; class Insecta; order Diptera; family Tephritidae; genus Eurosta; species Eurosta solidaginis. Next base: position 378,046,781 of record NC_090319.1, read on the forward strand.
TAACTAGGCGACAATTTCACTTTATTAACAAGCCAGTATAAAGCCGACGATGCTCTTTCCGAATAAATCGAAATTGTTGTTTCCTGGTGAAGTTACCTATTTAGTTGAACTTCAACTCCTGCAGAGCGCTCTTCACGAGTACTTACATGGTAATCACATAATACCAAAAATTTATAGTACTATATTCTAACAATCTTATTAAGTTTTTAGAGACCATTAAGTCGTGTTTTCTAAAAGATTGTCTGCTTTTTGATCCAAATGCGAAATGCCTATATTTTTTTTTAATCGAGATGATAATTAAATGTTTACGTTTGTTTTTCTATTTCTTGTCCGTTCCCTTCAATTTATTTCCATTTAACTGCTCGCTATCCTGAATCCATTCTCACCAACTACCGTTTCCAATCCCACTCACACTCCCACCCCCACTCTCATACTCATTCCTGCTCTTACTTTGTTTCCCCTCCCTCATCCTCTCTATATTTATCTTCCTTTCACCCTTCTTTTTCTTTCAGTCTCCAATTACCACACTTTTCTCTTATTTTCCTTTTTCTCTTATTCAGCCTATAGCTTTTACCAACGGATTTTGCTTTCGCTTTTAGAAATAAGTATAACCTATTCGAAAGGCTGCCGCTGTCGTCCTTAGTTCACTTTCCGGAATGAAAAGTTTCTCAAATTTTAACTTGGCCCAGGATATACCCATGCACGGCATTTCAAGAAAATTGCACCTTAAATTAGATTTTTTCGGATAAGTCGATCCTTGGTACACTTTCCGGAAAGAAAAGTTTCGTTCATAAGTTCGTCAAAGAAGTACCCCTGTACCAAATATGAAGGAAACCACCCAACAAGTTTTTGACCGCCCCTGGCTGAATCCCCGAAAAGATAAGAAGGAAAACGGACCCCATTTTAAATCTTAAGCATCTTCATGAACACACATACAAAATTTCATCAAAGTCGCTTAAGAGTTCAGTCACAAACACACGTACAGAAGAAATATATATCCTAAGATATTAAGATATTACCGCTTAAAAATGTGAGACTAGAAAAACTCGCTTATTTAACTTCTAAGCACCACCCTAATGCACACTATACGTTTATCTGCATATGATTGTTTTTTTTTAGCTGCGTGCCGCTAACACCACTCGTTAAAAGCGTATCTGCATCTGACACTACAATAAAATCATGCAAATTTGTGGCGCAACGTAAGATTATGTAATACCCAAAATGAAAACAAAAACAAAAACGACAACAGTGCACTAAGTGAACTGTTTTGCCAAAACTTGAGTGCTAACTCGACCAAAACTAAGAAATTGCATTTTATTCGCATACATCTGTATATCTTTCATGCAGTGACTCGTATTAAATATGTACGAATTTTTTGTTTTTTATGATTTGCTTGATGCACTCATAGCCAAAGACACACCCGGCGGTAATTACACTGTAGATTTAACTACGTATGTAAGTTAATATAACAAGACAAATTACTTATTTATGTATATACATGCACTTTAAAAAATCAATGAACACAAAATCGATAGAATTTTTCTTATAAGTTTTCTTTCCTCAAAATACGAAAATTGGCTTGACCAATTTTGTCAATTGTTTTTTGGGTTTCCTTCTTTATGCTCCAAGTTTCGTTTAGGAAAAAAAATTTGCGAAAGTAGTAGGGAGCACGTTCCTTACTTACTTAATTGGCCCTTAACCGTTTAAACGGTTATGACCCTCCAACAAGGCTCCTTCTCTCCGCCAACCGGCGCCAATTGGTCACACCAAGGGAGTTTAAATCGTTTTCCACCTGGTCCTTCCAACGGAGTGCGGGCCGCGCTCTACCTCTGCTTCCATATGCGGGTTCCGATAGAAACACTTTTTTTTCCGGAGAGTGATCTTTCATTCGCATAACGTGGCCTAGCCAGCGCTGGACTATGTTGATGTCTGCATATAGCTCGTACAGCTCATCATTAAATCTTCTTCGGTTCTCGCCATCGCCAACGCGTAGAGGTCCATAAATCTTTCGAAGAACATTTCTCACGAACACTCCCAAAGCCACTTCATCTGCTGTTGTCATGGTCCATGCTTCTGCCCCGTTCTTCTTGTTTGCCGAGAGAGGACTTTACTTTTCAATTGCCTAACCAGTCCAAAGTAGAATTTATTGGGAAGAGTGATTCTATGCTGTATTTCAGAGCTGATGTTGTTGCTAGTGTTGATGCTGGTTCCCAAATAAATGAAGTCTTTTACTATTTCGAAATTATGTCTGCCAACAGTAGCGTGGTTGCCAAGGCGTACATGCGCTGACTCTCTGCTCAATGACAGCAGGTACCTCGTTTTGTCCTCATCCGCCATCAAACCCATCTTTATCGCTTCTTTTTCCAGCTTGCAGTAAGCAGAAATAACGGCGCGGGTGTTTAGGCCGATAATATCAATGTCATCAGCTTACGCCAGTAATTCCACGCTTTTATAGAATATTATTCCAGAGCGGTTAAGTTCTGCAGGTAGTAAAAGTTTCTCCAGCATAGAATTAAAGAAATCGCACGACTCCCTAGGTCACCTTGTTTGAAACCCCTTTTAGTTTCGAACGGTTCGGAGAGGTCCTTCCCGATTCCGACTGAGCTGATGGTGTTGCTCGACGTCATTTTACACAGCCGTATAATTTTTGCGGGGAAACCAAATTCAGACATAGCGGCATAGAGGCAGCTTCTTTTCGTGCTGTCTAAGGCAGCTTTAAAATCGACGAAGAGGTGATGTGGGTCGATTCTTTTTTCGCGGGTTTTTTCCAAGATTTGGCGCATTGTGAAAATCTGGTCGATGGTAGATTTACCAGGTCTGAAGCCGCACTGATTGATTCACGGTGGGCTTCAATCTTTCGCACCTTATATGCGATACTAAGAAGGCTGATTCAGCGATAGTGGTGGCCAGCGTGGTGTGAAGTTAGCGTGCACCGCCTACCACACCGTATGCACTGGGTTCACACCCCGGGCAAAGCAATATCGAAATTTTTGAAATAAGGTTTTTCAATTAGAAGAAAATTTTTCTAAGCGGGGTCGCCCCTCGGCAGTGTTTGGCAAGGGCTCCGGGTGTATTTCTGCCATGAAAAGCTCTCATTGAAAACTCATCTGCCTTGCAGATTTCGTTCTGAGTCGGCATAAAACATGTAGGTCCCGTCCGGCCAATTTGTAGGGAAAATCAAGAGGAGCACGACGCAAATTGGAAGAGAAGCTCGCCCTTAGTTCTCTTCGGAGGTTATCGCGCCTTATATTTATTTTATTTATTAATTCCGCGATAGTTGGTGCAGTTTGCAGTATCCCTTTTCTTGTGGACTGGGCAAAGAACACTTAGATTCCATTCGTCGGGCATGCACTCGTCCGTCCATATTTTGCTAAGAAGCTGGGAGTAGGAGTTGAAATGAAAGCAATTGTGGGTAAAAGAATAAGAGTGGGAGTGAATGTTGGATACAGAAAAAACCAAAAAGGGGTAAACAAGAAAGACGACAAATGGAAAATAAAAAAAGAGAGAATTGTGTGAAGGGGGGAATCCGAGCCCACATTTTATACTCAGTTGAGCAGAGCTCACAGAGTATAATAACTTTGATTGGATAACGGTTGGTTGTACAGGTATAAAGGAATCGAGATAGATATAGACTTCCATATTTTAAAATCATCAGTATAGAAAAAAAATTTGATTGAGCCATGTCCGCCCGTTAAAACGATAACTTGAGTAAATTTTGAGGTATCTTGATGAAATTTGGTATGTGGGTTCCTGGGCACTCATCTCAGATCGATATTTAAAATGAACGAAATCGGACTTTAACCACGCCCACTTTTTCGATATCGAAAATTTCGAAAAACCGAAAAAGTGCGATAATTCATTAGAAGCGGATAAAGCGATGATACTTGGTAGGTGAGTTGAACTTATGACGCAGAATAGAAAATTAGTAAAATTTTGGACAATGGGCGTGGCAGCGCCCACTTTTAAAAGAAGGTAATTTAAAAGTTTTGCAAGCTGTAATTTGGCAGTCGTTGAAGATATCATGATGAAATTTGGCAGGAACGCTACTCCTATTACTATATGTGTGCTAAATAAAAATTAGCAAACTCGGAGAATGATCACGCCCACTTTTAAAGAAAAAATTTTTTTATGTCAAATTTTAATAAAAAATTTAATATCTTTAGAGTATATAAGTAAATTATGTCAAGATTCAACTCCAGTAATGATATGGTGCAACAAAATACAAAACTAAAAAAAAATTTCAAAATGGGCGTAGCTCCGCCATTTTTCATTTAATTTGTTGAGGATACTTTTAATGCCATAAGTCGAACAAAAATTTACCAATCCTTGTGAAATTTGGTAGGGGCTTAGTTTCTGGGACTGTAACTTATTCCTGTGAAAAAGGGTGACATCGGTTGAAGCCACGCCCACTTTTTATAAACAGTCGACCGCCTGTCCTTCCGCTCGGCAAAAATCGATATATCTTTACTAATCTCATTTCACGTACTTACCTGAACTCTTTTTGTATTGGTATAAGAAATGGCCGAAATCCGACCATGACCACGCCTACTTTTTCGATTTCGAAAATTACGAAAAATTAAAAAAAATGCCATAATTCTATACCAATTGTGATGAATCGTGGCAATTGGATTGGTTTATTGACGCAAAATATAACTTTAGAAAAAAACTTTGTAAAATGGGTGTGACACTTACCATATTAAGTAAAAGAAAATGAAAAAGTTCTGCAGAGCGAAATCAAAAGCCCTTGGAATCATGGCAAGAACACATTTCGTGATATTACATATATAAATAAATTAGCGGTACCCGAAAGATGATGTTCTGGGTCACCCTGGTCCACATTTTGCTCGATATCTGGAAAACGCCTTCACATATACAACTACCACCACTCGCTTTTAAAACCCTCATTAATACCTTTAATTTGATACCCATATCGTACAAACAAATTCTAGAGTCAGCCCTGGTCCAAATGGCGTCCACCTATACAACTATGGCCCACTCCCTCTTAAAATACCCTCTAATACCTTTCATTTGATACACATGTCATACAAACACATTCAAGGGTTACCTTAGGTTCATTTTCCTACATGGTGATTTTCCCTTATATTTTCTCCATAGCTCCCAACTGAGTATGTAATGTTCGGTTACACCCGAACTTAGCCTTCCTTACTTGTTAAATATAGGCAACTCATTTTCGGACAGGACAATGTCTGCAGGGAACCCTTACTAAAACTAAATATTTGTTATTAATAAAAAAACCCTGTGAGTATTTAATTGAAATTTTGCATTGTGAAAAACTACTTCCATTTGCTTTGATTTCAGAAAATTTATTCAAGTGTATATAATGCACAAATATGAATTTTTGTATATAAAAACATGCTGTCAGCTGTCATGGCATATAAAATAATTGCGCAACAAAAAATTATTTTTTTTAATTTTACTTCTTAAAAATAGTTAAGATATTTAATCTTACATGTGTCCTCACATGTGGAATTGCTTCTAATATGGAATTGTGCTGCAGCGTGGAAATTTAAAAATCTTAGACACATTTTTTTTTTACTTTATATATGTATAAGTTTTAATTATTGCTCAAGGACATATCACTGATTAATTCAATTCAAATCAAGCTAGAACTATTAAAATAAACATATACTTGTTGCTGTTTACTTCCGAAGGTCGAGCTTCTCTTCAATTTACGTCGTGCTGTCGATTCGTTATCGCCGCCTCCAACCGCATGTTCAACCATCTTAAACCCCTATGATCAAAAATACACTAATTTTCTGCAAACCCCGGCATCGTCATTCGATACACCGCTAACCGAAATCCGATCACAGATTACAGCAGCAACTGGAAGGTATCTGTGAACCGAGTTACCTATTCCGACCCCTTTCAACCGGTTCCATGAGCAGCCGGACGTTGTCCATTCATCCTATACCTGTGACCCCTTTCATTAAATGGTTGTTTATAACAGGTTCCTTGTGATACTACAACTAGACGCAATTATCCGCAACGGTCCGCTAAAATCAAATACCACCAACAAAGTAAAGCACTATCCCAGCCTTCGATGAAACCCTCCTTACAAAATTGTATTGCATGAACGTTGCTTCGTCATAAATTTTGAACGAAAATTAAAAGTTTTTGTTAAATAATAATTATTTGTCAACGTTAAGTTTTTATTTTTCCTACAATTATTATTTGTCAACGCTTATTTTTTACTTTGCTTCATTATAATTACAATCAAAAACTTATTATTTTCTTAACTCAGCAACAACATGGGGTCTTTCGCGGGCATAGACAAAGGTCGTTAGACTAATGGCAAATGTAATTACAACAAATCGGAAAGCAGCAAACGGAGATGGAAAATTTCACAACCAAATTCATGACTCAACGATCAATCAGTGACAAAATCGATAAAATTATCATAAAAAATTGGCAATACTTCGACAATATTTCTACAAAAAATCGATAACTTATTAGTGCAACATCGATAAATAAGCGTTATATTTCTATAATTAGTTGATAACTTTTGAAAACAAATCAACGACAATTCCATAACTTTTTTATAAAACATCGAAAATTTTCGAAAAAATATCGATAGCTTCTTTACTTCTAGATTACAAATCGATATTTTGCGATTACGAATTGATAACCAGTAAGTCGATAACCTCTCGATAACAAGCGCTTGATAAAAAATCTATAGCTTTTCAATATATTTACCATGTTGATAATAGTAAATTTATAACACCCCGATAAAATATTGATAACAAATCACAAACTTCTAGATGGAAAACGGATAACTCTAAAGTGATAAATATATAACTTCTATTTCAAGTTTATAACTATCGGACAGTTAATGGATAATTTTTCAATAAAAAATCGATAACTTTCTGATTACAAGTTGATAACTATCCGGCAGTAAGTCGATAACCTTTCGTTAACAAGCGGTTGATAAAAAATCGATAACTCATCCATAACCTTTGTTCCAAATAGTAAATAATAAATCTCGCCGATAGCACACCTTTAACATTAGTGCCGATAAATAAGTCATTGATTACAAAAGGCTTCGAATTTGACTTCTAATATTTCCTTTTCTCTCCCCGGCCTTTCTTTTGCTCTTTCCTTGTCTGTATTGGTTTGCTGTGATATTTCGCCTATATCGACTCTACTGTAGTGTAGCGACTTCACTTACGATTACATTTCGTATTCCCCCGTATTACGAGTAAAGTACGTAATCCGTTACTAAGATAATTATCCACTTCCTCAAATTTGTTTCATTTGCAAAATCAACCAGGACACCGCTGCGTAAGCGTTTTAAGTATTGTGTAATTTAAATTGACTTCCAATCACCTACGCAGTTCAAAATTGCTATTGCTGCTGTTATAAAAATCGGGAACTCCATGCAAATGCTTCTCTTATAATCCATAGCAACAACCAATAACGAGTATGTGTCTTAAGTCTTTTGTAATTTTCTCACCAGCTTTAATGCGTTGCATTTAAGTGTTCAAATATCAATGCTTGGGCAAAAACTATAACAAACAATAATAAAAATAGCAACAAATGCAAAACAAAAAAAAAAACACACGCTTCCACTTATACTAAATTGCAACATTCTGATATCAAATGCACAGCTAATATAATAATCGGCACAATTGTGGAGCGTCAAGGAAATGAAGTGAACTCAAAAATTATTTAATTTAATTACACGAAAAGCAACAAAACACATTTTAATGAATTGACTATAGTAGCACAAAAATGAAGAGTACATTATTTTTGAGCAAAGTCATGCATGTGCCGAGCAAACGATTGTAGCAAAGAGTAAAAAAATATATATTTCCATACACGAAGCGCACGCAGGCCACAATAGTTACAAACGATAAATGCCACAGAGATACAAATCTGCAAATTAATAAAAGAGCGCGCTCTTCAAGCTAAAGAAAAATATTGCCAGCTAATGCAGCAACATTTACTTTAAAAGTCAAAGGAGTTACAGTGGCGAACGATAGATTAGTGGAATACGTCGAGATAGCAAGAGCTTAAAGAAAGCGGCGGTGATACCAGTGACCTCACAAAACGAAAACGCGCGGTTGTCGGTGCCAAAGTGCGGTAACAAAAGCGCAAAGCTGAAAAATAGTGTCAACTCAAGCAATGCAATAAATTACATAAATAAATAAAATGAAATAACGAAGAAGTGCCTGAATACAAAAACAAAAAGCAGCCAAAAAATTCACCAAAAGTGAAAAGAAAGTTATGTGAAACGAACCACAGAAAACGCAAAGTAAACGAAGAAACAAATAGCGCACTTTCAGTGAAAAGCAAAACAAGAAAAATAATAAATTGTTAATTTACAACAACAACATATAGATATTATGAATATTGTACAAAGTTGTTTTTAGCGCATTTTCGGTTTGACTTTTACGGTGTACATTTAATCAATACAAAGAGCTGTCGCAAGTAAAAGTGATTTCATTATTGAACACAACGAACGTCGCCAAGCGTCTTCTCTATTAGTGCCAAAGTTTTTCGCAGTTTTGTTACACTTTTATTTATTTTAACGGATTTTTGACACGCAACAGCGCATAGCTTCGCCAAACGAATTGGATATTGGTCAAGGCAACTCGATTTGAAATAGCTCCCGTATTTGGACAAAATATTCAAAATTAAAAACTAGTCGCACGCCAGGCTTTTCTCCAACAACAAAATGAAGGTAAGTGGATCTAAAGTTATATTGATTAAATGAGAGTAAGAGTATGACATTATTTGCTATTATTAAATACTAAAAACCGCAAAAGTGCAATCAGCAATAATGACGCAAATATATTTAAAGCGCATGCGTATTGCATTCGAAGCATGATGTCAAAGATATTTAATAAAATATATTTGCGCTTATGCTGAAATCAAGTCTGAATGACAGTGAAAGTGTTAAGTCAAATATAACGGGAATTGAACGTAATGAATCGAGAAAAATATCACTATCTTAAACAAGCCATATTCAGCATCAAAATCAGCTGTCGTCAAATAAGTTGAAAGAAGAAAAAATTGCAACACCGCATTTGTTTGCATTAAGAGAAAGGCTCAGCGAGTTCATTCACGCATGCGCTCAATTTTATTCATCTCTCTATCAGCAGATGCTGAAGTGTGGAAATTTTCTTTAATTTGTAGATATCAAATCAAAAGCCACTAGATAATAAAATATGTTGGTGCTGGGGATTTCGTGTAGTCGGTTTCTTGCCGGATTTTTCTGTATAAAATTTTGCCCTAAGTAAATTTGTTCTAAGTAGTACAATTTTAACACGCCTCTGAGTATAAGTAAGGGTCTATATCTTGCGGACCCACTACATGACCGGCATTGTGGCGGAATGCAAAAATATATAGGCATAGTTAGGGAGCACTTGATCCTAAGATCTCTTCGGACGTTATCGCGCCTTACATTTATCATTTATTTTAAGACACATTTTTGTCTGCTTTGGTCCATTTATTAATGATAGTTTTTACACTTTTTTGTTGTATGGAAATGTATGGCCAAAAAGGGCCTGAATACTCACTGGCCTTTATTCGCTACACTCTTCACTAAATAAAAAAATTAGCGTTTTTTTTAAAACGTTACAAATGCAGTTCCGCTATTTATTTAAAAATTAATTATTTCAGTTTGTATATAAAAGGATATTCAAGTGCACCACTACAACTTGTATGATAACAAACGTTATGTTCGCGAGCGTGTTCGCGATTGCCGGCTAATGATATTAGACTGCTGGTTGCGATGTATAGTTGAGGACGATGATAGTGTATGAGCGTTGGTGCCTTTCCACTCGCCGCGCACGGCTGCGCATAAGAATCTCGCCGCCGTCCAAATATTGATGAAGGTGTCTTTAGCAGGCCCCTTATCAACCAAGCATTAATGCACGTGATAGGATCTCGTCTTCTACAGAGGCCATATGAACAAAAGCGCAATTTTGAACCAAGGAGCTGGTTTTGTGGTGGGAAAAAAGCTTCTTCGTCAAGAACTGCCGCTAATAGCTGTGATACACCGTCTTGTCGCGATCCTTATCAGTGGGAAGTTTTTCAATATAACATGCACCAAAAAACGATGCGTACGGCAAGGAAACTCATTCTATGAGAAACTTAAAAAGATATACCATGAATGACCCCGATATGATATTAAAATAAGGCATGCACATTTGACAGCAGGGTGAGGCAGGAATGGCTCCTTGGTCCCAACAGTCCGAAAACTTAGCCTCCAACATTTAACAACCCCAACGTTTTGCAGCTGATTTACTTCGGCGCGGCTCGAAATATAGCCGTCTGCTCTACCAGGTACCAGCACACAAAACTATACATCGAGCTACTTAGCTGTCGCCTGGTTGAGGAACATGCAAGGAAGTAGCTCACATAATGATCAATAGCACGCATAATTCCAGTGTCCTAGATGTGCGCGCTTTGCGAGATCCTAACATTAACTTGAACCACTTCAGTGTGGCAGCCAAGTTACTTACACCCCTCTTTGCAGCGGACAAAATGCGCGCATCTTCACAAGAAAACAGACAGTTGATGATTATTCTACTCAGACGTACAGAAAGTGATTAAGTTGTGAAATAAGCATTCCCTTCATTGCTAGCTAGCGAGGAATAAGACGAACCTATAATTCTATGCACAATATGGTCGGACCAGCGCATGCCTCTGGATTGGAATTCAAACGTGTTCTGTCTAATCCATAAGAAAGGTGAACCGTAAGGTTGTACCTAGCGTACTGTGTGAAAGAGAGAAGCCTAAAGTCAACAAACTGATTGGATCTTATCAGTGCGGCTTCAGACCTGGTTAATCTACACTCAGAAAAAAATTTCTCCCGATTGAAGAAAAATGGGAATGAAATGGCACTTAAGAAATTTTTTCCATATTCGCATGGCCAAATTTCTTCAAAATGAGGAAAAGATCTTCAAATTGAGGATTTTTTCCTCATTTTGAAGAAATTTTGGCCATGCGAAGAGGAAAAAATTTTTTAAGTGCCATTTCATTCAAGGTTTTTCTGAGTGTTCTATTGATCAGATCTTCGCGACGCACCAGATCCTGAAGAAGGCTAACGATAAGAGAATCGAAACTCTCTCTCTATTTGCTCACCTGCCGAATCCCTTCAAAGTTAATAAAGCTCTGCTAAATAAGGTTGAGCAACACCGCCAGCTGCGTTAAGATAGGTTAAGACCTCTGCGAGTCATACGAAACCAAACGCGACCTTAGAGAAGGCGATTTCCTTTGGTGCAATTCCTTAGCCAACTGTTAGAAAAGACAATTCTTGCAGCTGAGCTAAACCGTGATGCCACTATCTACTATAAGAGCGTACAATGACTGACGTATGCTGATGATCATGATATTATTGGCCTTTACAAACGCGGCGTAAATTCTGTCTTTTCTGGATTAGATATAGAGGAAAGAAGTGGGTGTTTTGGTAAGATCCTAAACAATGTCAGATGAATAACCAAATGGGTAATAGCCCTTGCCTAGAAATGCTTCTTCGGACTGGGGAGGCTATTGAAAAGTAAAGTTCTATCGGAAAAAATCACGCCCTACAACTCGCTCTCTATTATTGTTCTGATGTATGGCCTGGAATCGTGGACGGTGTCAAGAGAAAATAAACTGGCTTTTGGAGTCATCTAGAAAAAAATGTCTCCGAAAGATTTTTGGTCCTTTCAGTGATGCTGACGACGATTATTCCAGGAAGTATAATAATGAGCTTTACATATATATGAAGAAAGTGCAGCGTATAAAGAAGAAACTTCACCGACATTTAAACATTTCATAAAGTGGTTGAGAACTGCCTGTACATGTACTATAATCTGGCAACACCATGGACATACGTAAGGTCTTTACTAAGTGATCAAGTCAACCGAACCTAAGCTCACACAAAATTTCATTTCATTCTGAGCGGCCAACTGATAAAACGTTCACAAATTCACTTAAATCTTTTTTGATCAAAAGTACGTTTACTATAATTTTTTGGTGTCTCATTCGTATATCATATATTTGAAATTGTGAAATTCCTACAGGGTGCAGTACTGGTCTTACCTTATTTGATAAATATTTCCTCAAATATAACCGAAACTAATCAACTATAAGTTTTTAATTTCTTTGCATTACAACAATAGCCGTTGCGAATGTATTTAATTTAAAATTTTTCAAAAACTCTCGGCACTCTACTAACGAACAAAGCAATGTTTGCGCAAGCATTCGCGCATGCGCCAAGTGCAACGCAAATTGGCAACAAGTTCAAGTGCATGCAGAGTATTTCATTCGCTTTTCTTAAAAATTTCTTTCTTTCAATTTACTTACGTTTTTATTGCATTTTATCTTTACACAAAGTCTGTTTTATGCTGGAAAAATTGTTTAATTTTGTTTGCGTTTTTTTTTATGATCGCATCTCGATTTCAAGTAAAAGTGAAAGAGAAATGTGCAAAGATTTCGTGGTCGTCGGCATTTTCTGCAAGCTTAAATCGGTTTTATTTGCATTTGTGTTTACGAATGATGGCTTCAGCATTTGTTTGTTTTTTTTTTTTCTTTTATTTGCTTTGTTTATAATTCACTTAGTGCTGTTAGTGCATTTTATTTTATTAACTCTTCCGCTTTTCTCGCTTTGCCTTTTCCTTTTGTTGGGGGTTTACTCTTTTGGTGTGCACAACGTAAGAAAGTTTATTTGCCGATGTTATGTCATGTTGTTGTTGCCATAGTATATATTGTTGTTGTTTTATTGCATGTTCGTGCTAGTTTATGTTATTATATAATATTTTATAGTGTTCGTATAATCTATACGATTCATTTTCGTTTGAAGTCAACTACCTGTCTGTTGATGGTAGTAATAGATAATGAACTCGTCGATTTTGCCTTAAATTTGTTGTGGTGTTATAGCTGAATAGAAAAATTACAGACAATTTTTCAATAAATTAATTTAAAATTAATTAACAAATATTTCTTTGTATGAACAAATCCAATTCTTCACACTTCACTATTAGGAAAGCCTGATTAATTGGATGTAATTAAATTAAAAGACTCACGTATTAATCATCTAATAGTTTTAATCTTTTTCAAGGTCAATTATGTAAGATAGTTAACAAATAGTACTAAAACAAAAACACCTTCTTAGTCGCCACAAAAAGATCAAGTTCGCTTCTTAAGTATTTCATTTCTTTTGTTCGCTTGTTAGATAATGAAAAGTTGCTTTTCCACATTAACTTCACTAAATATTCCAGATCAATTTGATAAATTTCCAAAAACTTCTTGTTTATCTATGGGTGCTTTCATAAAAAACACAACTGTTGATCAACCGTCGAGTGATCACTTTGAACGCACCCTGGATTATATTTGATCCACTCAACCATTTCGGGTTTCCTTCAAATCATATGTTTTTCATTACATTCACTCAATGGGTTGCGGTCTGGTGTGTGGAAGTTATTTGACATTTTTAAGTGTTGGCTATATTAACAATAAAATTTTTCCTTTTAATTATTAAAGTGGAGTGTGAAAAAAGACGTGAGTACAAAATATTCGTGAATTTATATATTGTGACAAATATTATGATCACTAAGCCGATACAAAGCAATATGTACGTAAAAAATCAATCATCATGTACACACATACATAAAAGGTAGCAGAGAGATACTCTCAAACGCATGTCATTGTCAGCCGAGGTAGTATGTGAGTATATGGATACATATTACAAATATGCATGTGTATAGCTGGTAAACAAGCATAAAGTTCACGACATTACTAGACCTCAGGAGAAATGGGTGAACGAGGCAACAGAGAGTATAAAAGCAGCGAAAGCTGAGTAGTCTGAATCAGTCTGATTTAAACATGCTATCAGTTGTGAAGTGAAGTTTAATTGTGAAGTATAATTTTACTACTCCCAACGTAGTCTAATAAAGACCATTTTCTATTACTGAATATTGGAGTTATTTATTCAACAGTTTAGCGATTCGAACGTTAGCAGAAGGTTTGAAATAAGCGGAATTTCCCTAAATTCGTTATAATTGGCGTCAGAAGAAGAATTGTTGAATAAATTCCGAAGATTTCGAATACAAAAAGAACGTGGCAAAGTGGAGTGAATTGAAGATCCAGCAACTGAAGAAGGAGTTGGGGAGCCATGGATTGAATACAATCAGCAATAAACTCGAACTTCAGGCACGACTGCGAGAGGCAATGGAAGCAAAAAAATTAACGTGGAAGGGTATGTCTTTCATCTTGATGGCGACGAGACAACAACACAAATTGAAGAGAAAAGCGAAACATCGCAGACAGTTACGAGCACAGACTTGAACATGATTTTGGCTGCAATATCTCCTCAAAGATCGAGAGTAACATTCAAAATGGAAGCACATGAGGCACGCATTTCAGAAATGTCATCGCAAATGTCATCTCAACGAGAAGAACAGAAAACATATATTACATCTCAGTTGGATGAGCAGCTGAAAGCACAAGAGGCCCGCATATCTTCGCAGCTGGAGGGACAGGAAGCAAAGGCATCATCAAAACTTGAATCGTAGGATGCAAAAATTGCACAATTTCAGGCAGAAGTCGGTGATTTAAAAGGTCGTATGAAGCAATTACAACGAAATGGCCCGGCTGTTCTAGCGAGCAATCCGAAGGTAAGAACTCCATCTTTTGACGGTTCTGTTCCTTTTCAGGCCTTTAAGCTAGAGTTTGAAAATAACGCAGCCGTGAACAACTCGAAAGCTGAAAATAAAGTTGTAGCTCTATTCGTAGCATTGAAGGGGCCAGCAGCCGAGAGCGGAACAATTATGAAGCATTGATGGCTGCTGTAGAACGACGATACGAGAGCGAACACTGGAAGAAGATTTATCAAATTGATTTGCAAAACTGCTACCAAAAAGCCAATGAGACTCTGCAGCAGTTTGCGTCAGATGTTGAAAGACTGACCCATCTAGCAAATGCGGACGCACCCGTGGAATATACCAAGAGGGTAAAAATACAGAACTTCATAAATGGCATACGAGACGAGGAAACAAAGCGAGCTACATACGCAAACCTAAAGCCAACATTTTCAGAAACGGTATCACATGCATGGACTCGGGACACTGCCTCGCTATTGAGTAAACCAGCATACAAAGCTCATCGTGTGGAAGTAGAAAGACCAGAGTGGGTTTATGCAATTTTCGAAGCTTCAAAGGGAACGCAATAGAAGAATAGTTATGCAATCAAATGCTTTAAGTGTGGGAAGTCAGGGCATATTGCACGTTATTGTAGCACCAACTCCAATAGTTCCAACTTGGCTGGTCGTAAACGCAAAGCTGGAGGAGATAAGTCAGATATAAAAATCGAAAACTTGCCCCCGCTATTGAATGTACTGTGATATCTATCTCGCAAATTGGAAGAAAAGCGAGCAGTCTTACCGTCAGAGGGAATGTGGATGGCAAGGAGCGTGTACTGCCTGTAGATACAGACGCATCTCATTCCTTAATCCGAGCTGATTTGGTCAATAGGAGAGTAAAGCCATTACCTGGAGCAAGGTTGCGGCGGTCACTGGCGACTATAACCAAGTTCAGGAGAAGTGATATGTGAAGTGTTAATTGAGAAGGTCACGGTTCTACACAAATTCGTTGTGGCGGAGATCGTTGATGAAGTCATATTGGGAGTGGACTTCTTAGTTGACCATGAGATCAGGATCGATATACAGAAAAGGATTATGCAGTATAAGAACAAAGAAGTACCACATAACTACAGTTTAGAGAATGGGTTCAGCAGTAAGCGGGTGCTGGTGGAGGAGACTCTACAAAGACCACGAAAATCGGAGACAGAAAGCCGGACAAAGACATGTGGAACGAATGGGTCAAACAAACCAAAACCGAAGGTACCGGCGAGAGAAACAATGGCATTGACAAACCTTAATGGAAGCATTAAAACAAAGGAAAAATTTCCCAGAAAGAATGCAAGGGTGGTTTCAAGCCAGGTGACACTACTGTTGTGAACCGTCTAGACGATACTGATGTTGCAAAGTAAATTCGATAAGATCAAGCTCTGCGAAGTAGTTCCTTGGCCAAACAACAGAGTTTGAGGGAACGGTCCAGGATAATGAATAGTAGGATGAAACACAGGTACGACAAGAACAATAATTCGGAAGGTGTCCGGGAGGGAAATTTGGTACTGCTATACAACTCTCACCGGCAGAAAGGTGTTCTATCCAAATTTTGGTGCAGTTGGGAAGGCCCGTGCAAATTTTTGAAGAAGATAAGTGATACATACCGCACACAAACCATTGTGAAACCACGAAATAGAAGGGTGGTTCATTTGGAGAGGCTATCAGATCAAGAGATTTGTGTGATCGGGACGATCAGACATAGATGGAGGGAAGTGTGACGAATATTATGATCACTAAGAGATACTACAATCACTAAGCCGATACTAAGCAATATGCACGAAAACAAATCAATCATCATATACAAACATACATACAAGGTAACAGAGAGATACTCACAGACGCATGTCATCATCAGCCGAAGTAGTACTCACTTACACACACGCATATGAATACAACCAACAAATATACATGTGTATATCTGGTAAATAAGCTTAAAGTTCACGAAATATCTAAACCTTAGGAGAAATTGGTGAACGAGGCAACAGAGAGTATAAAAGCAGCGAAAGCTTAGTAGTCAGAATCAGTCTGATTTAAACACACTATCTGTTGCGAAGTGAAGTTTAATATCATATTTATATTTCATATTTATTTATTCAGTCTATGATTTACAATTATCTTACAGACTAGAATAACAAAAATTTCTTATATATAAGTAGAAAGTGTTAAAAAATTAACATAATATAGAGAATAACATATTTTTAACCCAAAAGCGTGATACGTAAAAATCAATACAATGATCATTGTTTAATGAGTTGATGGCAATTAGAGCGCGTATGATCGGCCCATTTAGAGCATAATTAGACTTAAACTGATCAACAGAAAACATGTTATGTTGCCGCAAATTCCGTGATGGAACGTAAAAGTTCAAAGACTCCAAAAGCATGGGACAATCGATATTGCCATTAATAATGTCGTAGATAAATAATTGTGAAGTAAAAGATATAATGAGTACTACTCCCAACGTAGTCTATAAAAAGACGATTTTGCATTACTGAATATTGGAGTTATTTATTCAACAGTTTAGCGATTCGAACGTTAGCAGAAATTTCAAATAAGCGGAATTTCCATAAATTCGTTACAATATGTAAACATACAGCTGTAGTTCTTGAAATGTAATGTTCTTAAATTAACTAAAGTTTGCCAACGGGTTTGAAGTTAAACTACAACATATTGAGCTTTACTTGATACAGGAATATGCATTTAAAATTTATATGGATTAATAAGTGCATAACTTTATCTACACTTATGAAATTGTTGCGCATAAAATTAGTACTAAAAAGTGTGTGTCTCCACTATTCTCCACTTTAAATTTTGATATGCGTAATACACTGTGCTGAAAAGGTTTGTGTCGTAAATATAAAAAAACACAGCAGCTATCAGCTTATTATCGAATGCGAATTTTTATTCTCGAGTTATCCGTTTTTTGTCAACGAATTACCTGGTTGAGGATATCGATTCCATACTGAAGTCTTGTTTCTCTCTGTTTCACAGCGAAGTTTTGAGTTGCTGATGGCAAATCGATAGCACGCCGATAAAAATTGTTAAAGCTTCTATAAAACTTCAAACATTTTTCGACATCAAATTGATAGTTTTTTGATTAAAACTCGATAACTTTTCAATAAATTCTTTTGATAAAAATAGGTAGAAACTTTGCGACAACATATCGATTATTGTTCGATAAATAGTTGATAGCAATTTTATAGCATATCTACAACTTTTTAATACTGCATCGATAAATTTTCTATAACGAATCTATAAAAATCTATAACATTTTGATAACCACCAATTATTTGATATTAAATTATCGGCTATCTCTTCCGGATATCTTTTCATCGGTCACCGACTGGGATTCAAGGGGTTGATAAAGGCGATACAAAGCTACCTCAAAACTCGAGTGGAATGTAGCATACATATTTAGGGGGCGAGGCCCTGGCGATCCAAAGTTCCTCATTGCACTAGAGTATTAGGAGGGCTGTATGGCCTCGAAGGTTTAATGTGGTCATACAAATCTTTCCCGATATGGTCGGGATAGTACCTTATGGATGCTTTGTTAATGGAACGTACCGGATCTATATCCGGCAAAGGACCATCAAAATCGATAACATTCCCCAAAACTTTCGGGGAGAGTCTTTATATATAATACAACAACAACATCGGTTTACTGGCCTGCCGATAACCAATCAACGTGTTTTAGGATACCGCTTCACCTTCCATCGAACTATAGGTAGTTTTGGTACCATCCAACGGTTGCTTGCTCACTATTTAAGGATTCACCAGTTATGTAATATCAACTCATAGATTACCTAGTTATTACGGATACCGGATACTAGTTTGTCGATCACCGATCCGTGTTTTGAAATTTGTTAGCGGACCCACCATACCTTTTAACAGCGCAAACTCAAGAAGTTCAGGGGTATAATACCAACACAGTTCTTATCTATAGAGGTGTTCTGTTTTCTTCTACAAATTGTACAGAAAACTTAAAATTTTGTTTGTACATAAATGCGACCTACTCAAAAAATCGTTATAATTCGAGTAATTGAGTAATGAGCATTATGAATTTGTTCGGGTATTTTTCTGTCATACTATATACTTGCTGAGTATAAAATTTAAGCTTTTTTCTATTCCTGAATAAAGTAAAATAACTTTTCAAAGTAAACAGATCCAACGATTTTTAAATATCGGAAATATTAAAACCAAATATACGCCTATTAATAGCTAACTGTCATAGACAAAATGGTAGAGTTACTTAAAATATGTTGATTAGTGACCTTAAATAGTTGAATTTATCTTTATTATACATGTAACATATATATACATATAGTTTAAGGTCAATTACGGCTATATCAACGGTTAGTTTTATGACCACTTGGCATTTGTCGTTTAGTTCAGCGAAGAAGCGACTGGTGCGATTTATTAGACATCGAAAATCGTTTCGTTTATTAAGCGCCAATTAATAAAATAAGGAAAGATTAGACCAAACCAAAGCTCTCTATCAGAGTAGAGTATGCATTGAATGCTAATAGCCTCTTCCATATAATTGAATAAATTATCAGCTAGCAGCTTGATGCAATCAACGAGTTAAATTAAGATTCAGATATGATACAAATGCATTTCAATTAGAACAACACACTATTAGTAAAGAAAAATGTAGGTTAAATTGAAAAACGCTCGAATCACTTAATCAGTGAAACAGATCTATTCGTCTTACGTCTAATGTCAGGTTCCAAGTGTGAATAGTTATAAGCGCATGCGCGTCACTGTCTTATTAATGGGGAAAACTAAGAAGAAGTATCAAACTAAAAAATATACCCATACGTTTACCATTTTCTCCTGATCCTTTATGTACTACTCCTTCGTTCGCCTATCAGTTATTTTACTTCACCATTACTTCAGCTACTTTTTCGCACAAATGTTATCGATTTGTCTCTGCCCTTTTAGCTTTTACTTTATCTATCTTGCTCACCATTTATTCGCTTGCTCGTTTGTCAAATCACTTTCACTTATTTGGGGTGTCTTAACATGATGTTGCAATATTTTTAGATATTATGTACTAACAACAAAAAATATAAAACTAATATTGAAAATAGGTTTAGCGTAGTTTTATAGTCGAATCACATGCGGTTGTAAAGTGGCATTAACTACAAGTTCAGAGCGAAAGATTTATTTTTGTATGATCAAACACCTTCGCTCACGAAATGGGGGAATCTAAAGTGTAAGCGGTAGGTAGGTGTGAGTATAAGCGTATTGTTTGGAAGTGGATAGTGCGACTGTAGAGTATGTAGTGTAAGTAATTGTAAGGCAAGTGTAAGGGTGGAATGGGATGCAGCTGGAGGGTTATTGCAAGCGTAATATGTGCAAGTGATCGGAAGAAATGAAAGGGAAAGAAAACAGAAAAAAGGGGGAGGAAAGACAAGATGTATCGACGGGATATATGCGTTTTCCTTTTCCTTGAGGTGTTGTCGGTTTGTCATTCGTTTGCGGTCGGTTTGTTATCGAAATATTATAAATTTGTTATCGAGCACAAACGCTGTTTTTTATTGACGGTTTATTGATTTTTTCTTATTTGGTGCCGATTTTTTATCGACTAACTATTGAAAAATATCGACTAGTTAGAGCTTTATATTTGTTATCGGAAGGTTAATGATTTTTTCTTGAAGAGTTTGAACAAGTTATTGGTTTGTATTAAAAACATCAAAACAAATCTATAATAAATTATTCTAGAAAATAGTTTTTAGCATATCGGTTTAGATCAAGTACCCGCAGGCATGATGGACTATAAGTCATGTCCAACTTGTTTTATTGAAGAGACTTTTATGGTTACTGAGCATTTGAAGATTGGCGTAGTGAGTTGCCTTAACACGTATCCAAAGTAGTCCTGAAATCACCCCGTTGAAGCCCCGAAAACAATTTCTTTTTGATTCGAAATGATCTCAAAATACTATTCCTGAAGAAAATGCCGATATGATTACAAAATATTCAAATGGAAAATACTGCTGTACCCAATTGATGCCATGATAGTGTCGAATTTATCTAAAAAGTTATTTTTAATTTATTTGCAAACTTTAAATTTTCCCAAAATAGCACAATTCCGTAACCATCAAAAGAAAAGATAATGTCAAATTAATAATATAGATCATAATAGCTGACCTGAAGGTATCTCTGGCACACCAACATAATTTTTGAGAGTCTATTAAGTTCGATAAGGGCGCGGAATATTGGATTAAATTGCTTTTAATTGGCCCGACTAGCAGACAAATAAAACAGTAGGAATGACTCCAGAGGTCTTTGGGGCACATTAAACGGTATATTGCGAAGAAAAGCTGGACATCCAGACAGCCTGTAATGAGGTCATTGACAAACTTGACGAGCTGCACAGTTCTCCTTGTTTTAAGTGATTGCAAAGTGATAAGTTTTCAAAAAGAAGAATAAGATGGCAGCGGATCATGAAAATTTATAGAGCATAAGGCAAAGAGAACAAACTTTCTTTGAACTCTTTCTACTCTGGTCGAATGGCTATTATAGATTGGGTTCCAAATAATGGAAGCATATTCTAATTTAGAGCGCACCAAAGAATTGTATAGGGCTTTCTTGGTATAAGGATCTCTAAAGCCTTTAGGATATGTGCGAAGGAAATCTAGATTTATGTAGGCCTTTGAAAGGACACATCAGATATGAAGGTGAAGTTGGTATCAAAGACAACACCTAGTTCTACATATTCGTTAACTGACGCCAGTTAGCCGGCTCAAATGCCATAGGATGAGGAGGGGGAGCGGTATGGTTTCGAGAGTGATATGTTGAAGCATTCTTGGGGAAATATTGTTCGGCACGACACCAGTCAACTAGATCATTAATGTCGTTTTGAAGAAGGAAACTAGAGTTTTTGAAGCAGAAACCAATGGCATTATTAAAAAGCACAAATAGTATGGGACCAAGAATACTACCCTGCGGTACTCCAGATATTGCGACATAGAGGCGAGACTTAAATCATTTTCAATTTCAATGCACATGAGCCTATACGTTATGTAGGATTCTAGCCTAAATAAGAACACAGAATGGAAGCCGGTACACTCATGCTTATATAAGGGGATATGGTGGCATACTTTGTCAAAAGCATGCGAGAAGTCAGTGCATAGAGTATCAACTTCAGAGCTGTCCTTGAATGCGGAGATAGAAAAATCAGAAAAGGAGGTCAAGTTAGTAACAGTAGAGCGTTCAGCAATATTTATATGTTTATTTGGTTCAACGGTGCTCTTAACGATAAAAGAAAATTTCTCCTTTATAACTTTTACGAAAAGTTTCGAGAAAGCAGTAAGCTTTGCTTTAATTTGAAACATCATTTTTGTGTCAGTTTTAGAAATCGGTGTTATAGAACTGAATTCCATCTATCAAAAAAGATACCAGAATACGAAGCTAAATAAAAGATATACTATAAAAGGACACATAAAAAAAAATTGCAATGCTTCAGCACAAAAGCATAGACACCATCACTGACGTATTCCACTAACGGCTCTAGTGTGAACATGTCATTACTTACATCGAGTGCGAAGATCGATAGAGATAAAAAGTCTAATCGTTGAAAAACACCAGGCAGCAGATTCGGAACAGCAGTAAGGTCTTCACAGTTGGATTTAAAGAAATCGGCAGAAAACTCAACTGAGTCGTCCAGAGACTGGGGGATTTTGCCGTAAAAATTCATGCAAGTGGGTATATTAGTGGAACCAAGTTAGCTCCTACTCATATATCTATTGTACAGAAATAATTCAAGGTTCGATTCGAGCTCAAGGCCAGAACAATAATTTTTTTCTAATGATAATTAATGTTATTTTTAAAATTTTCTAAATTTGATTGCTGTGGTTAGCACAGCGTGCCTAAAGCGTACTGATGATGAAGGCTTAGCACCCTTCGAAACGGACCTATCTACACAGCTATGACAGATTGTCTGAAAAATTGTCTACTTACTATTCCAAAAACAAAATACAATTTTTCAAATTAAGAAAAATTAAAAAATAACAATAATTATCATCAGAAAAAAATTATTGTTTTGGCCTTGAGCTCGAATCGAACCTTGAATCATGTGGTATAGGCCGGTAAAAACAAAAACTATTGTACAAAATTTGCAGAGCACATTAAATTATTTGACACTATTTATATACTGTCAAATTT
Source organism: Eurosta solidaginis (assembly GCF_040869045.1). Classification (NCBI taxonomy): domain Eukaryota; kingdom Metazoa; phylum Arthropoda; class Insecta; order Diptera; family Tephritidae; genus Eurosta; species Eurosta solidaginis. The sequence continues at coordinate 378,069,582 of NC_090319.1, forward strand.
CGAAATTTATGTACCATGCATATTATATATGAAATTATTTAATTTTCGAAAGAGGTAATCTCGGGCACTTCTGCATGGGTTGGGATGAAATATTATATATATAAAAAAAATTCTTATACTTCTAAATCTACAGAGACACCTACTTAAAATAAAAATGAGCTCATTTACTTATTTCTAATATATTAAAGAATTAAGTTTTAAAATTGTTTACACTATGCACAGCGTTGCTATTAACGCATTCAATTTAAGTGCTACAGCGGAAATATGAGTAATGGTGTGAGTAGTAAATCAACTACACTTCGTTTTTTCGGCTAACAAATTGCTTTGCCGTGTTTGTTATTCACGTTCATAATAATTTCACCAAACAGTGAGCGCATTAAACTTTTTTTTTTGTACTGTCTCAGAACTGTTTTAAGATCATATCGGGGCTATAGGTAGGAGCTCCATATGTGTCTCCGAAAAATAATTTTTCGATACTAAAATTGATGATTTGCGCGCTCTATTACAAAAACCGGGCAGTTTGCAGGTTAAGCGAATTGGCAAAAAGTAAGTTAAACGAAATCGGGCGTGAAATTTGGGACAACTTTTATACTAGATATGTAAATAATTGTGTGATTATTTAATAATAATAAAAATTTATAAAATAACAATACGAAAAAAAGGTAAAACAAAAAAAGGTAAAAATAAGAAAAAATTACCCAAGTGTAAACAACGATTACCAAATAAAAATAATATTACATTATTATTATGAAATTCTATAAATAAGGGGAAAAGTAATAAAAACCTGTAAAGACATGACTACAAATTGTTAAATCGTATGTGATGCATTTTAAGTATGTACTAAAACTTTTTTAATACACGCATTTACAGTTTGTTATTTAGAGAATTACGTGCGCAAGTCTAAATTTACTTGCAGAAAATTTCTATTTTCTTTTAATGCTTGCTAATTGTTAATAAAAACTTGATTCGCTGCTTGCAGCAAAACTTTGGCGTTCATATGCAACGCTGAATGCATGAGCAACTGGTGACACTTTCGCATTATTGCGCCATATGTAATATGCACGCTGCAAATTTGCACCTCCACGAATAATATTTTCCGATTATATCACAATTGAAGTGATGCAATGTTCATTTTGATTTAAATTTTTGTAGAAAAATGTGTCATGCGCATAACATTTAATGTTGCGCATGCGCGCACACATCTAATGCTGTAACTTGTTAACGACACAAACAATTAATATTGCACAGCTCAGCGCATTAACAGCTTTTGGGTGATATTTGTCAATAGCTCTGTTAATAACAAATCTTTATTTAATATACAAGCTGTCTTATATCACATAGTTACTGTGTTTTCTTTCTACTTTTCAGCTATTCTATGCTCTGCTGCTCACATTACCTCTACTCAGTCACAGCTATCCTGCACAAAGTGAAGATAAAGCTACTTCATTAGAAGATGTTGAGCTGCAAGATAGTGATAATGCTGCATCAGATAGTCAGTCGCAAATACAAAAACGCTCAGGCAGTTTTGATTATGTTGCGCATATAAAATCTGGTTTACTAGCGAGCATCGGTCAAGCTTCAGCGTCCATAGCATCGGGCAGCTCAGGCGGCAGCAGCGGTGTCGAGAGTTACAAGTCATACGAATCGGCGCATGTACATACATAAATAAATATATTAACTTTATATGCCATTAATTAAAAATCAATTGCAAAATATAAATATTTTAAATCTCGTTTTTTTCTACTTTTTTCTGTTAATTTCAACAATTTAGGGCAACTCCGTTGAATATAATCCGTGGTCGTTTAAGAAATCAATACTCAACACCATTTTTCAAGCGGTAAAAGCAATTACTGGTGGCGTGACAGCGCTCAAGGGTCAATTGATTAAAGGCAGTGGATATGCTTTGAGTGCTAGCGGCAATTTGGTTGCTGCATCTGGTGATAAAGTGACTGATGTTGGCAAATCCATCATCAATTCGGCGCAAATTAACACACACAGTTATGGACCAAGTGTTTCTGTGCATCCATTCGCTAAATACAGTTCATTATCTGGCGCTTCGTCTGGTGGTAGCAGCAGCAGTGGTGGCAAGCCGGGTCCTGTTGTGCATACAGAAAGTGAGTGAATTAATAATGTTAAAATTTAATTTAGTATCGCGGAAATTTTTTTAATTAAAGCATATCAACTTGTGAATGTAAATGGGTCAGAGATTATAAAATTTGAACTTGTTTATCTGCTTTTAAAATTTGAATGCGAATACTTTTTAACGGCTTGTGATGCACTTCAAAGCAGCCCTCAATACCAAGTTTAAGAAATTTGTCCAATCTATTAGGTATAAGGGTGGGCCAATAAGAAAATAATTTTTGTTCCCATTTTGGTATATTTAAAATATTGTTCAGGACATCCAAAAACATATCATGTAAAACTACCAGCTTTTTTGTTTTAATGTTTAGAGGTGCCTTAACGCAACTTTAGTTTTTCAAAGGTTTAACCTTTCGTACCCAAACCACTAACTATACACATCCTTGTAGGGAATTGAACAGGTCTACGAAACAGGTTCAAAATGATTTTTGTGAACTTGCCTCGTTTAGTACTTTTACGAATTCAAAATTCACCTCAAATCAGCAAAAAAAAAAATAGAAGCTTTTACAGGCTACCTTTTTGGATGACCTGAACAATATTTTTAACATACCAAAAGGAAAAGAAACATTTTTTAGACCCACCCTATAAAGTTTGTACCACTCTGATTTAAATCAACTTTTTTATGTGTCAAAATGTAATAGCTTTCGTTAACAAAGCGATTGACAGCGGTTCAGTCGATTTGGAGTAGACAATTTTGACTACCGAAAGGTGGCGCTGAGATCTGACTATTTCATGTTTAGGCTGTGTGCGAGTTGACCTAAATATTTACCTAAATAGAGGAAAAACCTAAATCAATGGAAACTGTCGGCAAGCAGTGCAAAATAAAAATTTAGAATTTGAAAAGTATTTCAAACTAAATTCAAATGTCATATTTCAAAAACAAAAATATTGATTTTTCAATATTGTATATGCAAATAAATGGCTCTTGTCCATTCAATTCAAGTAAATCATAGATCATACAGCTATGATCCCTGCTGATATTAAGGTCCGATCGATTGTATGTGATGGTGAGCTCAATTTTGTTAAAGCTGATGTTGGCGACACAAAAATTGGATCCTTCCCAAATATGGACCGCAATCTGAACATATGTATGTACATATTTGGCAGCCAAGTGCACTAATTGGCCTAAAGAAGTTATTGGAGGTGTACCCACATCAAGGTATTGAATTCGAGATTATAGAAAAGGTCATTGTGTACGTACTCCACTGTGCCCCAAAAAAAGCCTTGTAAAACGGAGCCACTGCATTTTCCTGAACTGCCATCTTGGGATAGGTACTTACCGCGGACCCTATTTGACCTCTGTTCTTTTAAGTGTGAAAACGCATCAAAAATACCAAATTTCCTGTATTGTTATTATTTTCTTACCAGAAATAAACAATTTAGGTTTTCAAATCAACTCGCACAGTTTTGACAGCCTTTTCCTAAATTATTGCAGTGCTGGAAAGTTCCAGTGGAATATTAGTTTAGGTACCTAAAATTTAGGTCAACTCGCACCCAGCCTTAATATAATTTAATATAAGGCATGCAAAGCCTCAAATAAGAATATTTGAATGTATTTGTGGAAAACACAGAATATGGGAAAGGAGAGCGGGGTGAAGAGAAGGGATGAAGAAATAGCGCAAAGAAAAATGACGAAGGCAAGAGAAACTGTTATAGAGGGAGATCGGAGAAAAACAGCGGAGAAAGTTTAGTGCATGGAAGAAAGTATAAAACAGACAAAGTGATAGGTACAGACGAATATGCGGCCATTTTGTGGAAACCATAAGATACGAACAAAAGGATTACAATTGTTTCTTGAAATATGCATTGCGGTCATTAAGATTGCGTTATCCAGTTCGTTCATAAAATTCACATCTATTGTAAACTCATCTAAATTCCTTGGAAAAAACAAGCGCACCTTTCTCTCTTTCCTATTTACATATATTTTCAATACTCGCTTAAATAATATTTCCGGACCGAAATTTTCTGGAGCTTTAATGGATGTAGATATTAATTAAAAGATAGCCGGTCAATTATGTGTGAAACAGCAGTATAAATAGGCTTTTTGACCATTATTTGCTTAGTGAGTGTAGATATTGTTCAACATCACACTGCACAACCGTATACATTTCGAAGAACACCAAAACTCAGACCTAGCGGCATAAGATCACCTCATTTTCGTGCTATGGAACTTGGCTTCTCGTATGAACTCGTGCAGCCACGTTTTGCCTAGAATTTTTTTTTTTGTGGATGTACAGATTTTTGTGTCACTTGTTTTTAGTTTTGGTATATTCCCGCCATCATTTTTTCCCAACTTGTTATATGGAATATATATTCACAGGAGCGGGAAAATCGATTTTCCGAATCATTTGCCATTTCTTTGAATTCACATAAAAATATGAGCAAATCGTGCTCGAAAGTTCTCTTCTACATCTCAAAATCGGTCTATGAAACCAAAGTAATTCAAAATCGGTTTAAAATAAGGTTCTGCAAATATTAATGAAACAAAATATTCAGTAAGTACCCAATTTGCGGTGGCACCATACCGTAAAGGTAAAGAGAAGGAGGCGAGGATGTGATGGCGAGGAGCACAAAGAGAAACAGGATGGTAAATTCCTGAAATTGAGAAAGGGATGTAGAGATGTGGGAAAATAATAAAGCAGTTAAAGAGATAGCGAACAAAAATAGGTAGAGAGGAAAAGAGAAAAAAAGAGAGGAAAGGAAATTCAAAAGTGAGCGGAAGAGAACGAAAAAGAACGAAGCAGATGGCCGTTTTTATTTTAGACGTTTAACCCAACGTTTTGAGTTGCTCAGAATATACTCGCGAAAGAAGCCACTAATATCCACAGACCCGAAGATACGAGAGGAATAAAAATTGTTCGCGAGGCAGTCAAGCTGGTAGCAAAATATGAGAATAAGGTTAAGATAGTTGTCAAAAACGCATGATATTATTTGTTACTTGAGCTGTATGTTTCGAATTGTTTATAAGGGTCGGCTTAGATTGCTCGTACAGACTTTTTAGTTTCGTGCTTTTACTCTTACTAAATTTTCTCTATTTATCACGCTTTTTGGATGCTTTTTATACTCAGTTGAGCAAAGCTCACAGAGTATATTAACTTTGATTGGATAACGGTTGGTTGTACAGGTATAAAGGAATCGAGATAGATATAGACTTCCATATATCAAAATCATCAGGATCGAAAAAAAATTTGATTGAGCCATGTCCGTCCGTCCGTCCGTCCGCTAATACGATAACTTGAGTAAATTTTGAGGTATCTTGATGAAATTTGGTATGTAGGTTCCTGAGCACTCATCTCAGATCGCTATTTAAGATGAACGATATCGGACTATACCCACTTTTTCGATATCGAAAATTTCGAAAAACCGAAAAAGTGCGATAATTCATTACCAAAGCGATGAAACTTGGTAGGTGAGTTGAACTTATAACGCAGAATAGAAAATTAGTAAAATTTTGGAAAATGGGCGTGGCACTTTTAAAAGAAGGTAATTTAAAATGTTTGCGAGCTGAAATTTGGCAGTCGTTGAAGATATCATGATGAAATTTGGCAGGAACGTTACTCCTATTACTGTATGTATGCTTAATAAAAATTTGCAAAATCGGAGAACGACCACGCCCACTTTAAAAAAAAATTTTTTAAGTCAAATTTTAACAAAAAATGTAATATCTTTACAGTATATAAGTAAATTATGTCAACATTAAACTCCAGTAATGATACGGTGCAAGAAAATAGAAAAATAAAAGAAAATTTTAAAATGGGCGTGGCTCCGCCCTTTTTCATTTAATTTGTCTAGGGTACTTTTAATGCCATAAGTCGAACAAAAATTTACCAATCCTTGTGAAATTTGGTAGGGGCTTAGATTCTAGGACGATAAAAAGGGCAAAATCGGTTGAAACCACACCCAGTTTTATACACAGTCAACCGTCTGTCCTTCCGCTCGGCCGTTAACACGATAACTTGAGCAAAAATCGATATATCTTTACTAATCTCAGTTCACGTACTTATCTGTACTCATTTGCATTGGTATAAAAAATGTCCGAAATCCGACTATGACCACGCCCACTTTTTCGATATCGAAAATTACGAAAAATGAAAAAAATGCCATAATTCTATACCAAATACGAAAAAAAGGATGAAACATGGTAATTGGATTGGTTTATTGACGCAAAATATAACTTTAGAAAAAAACTTTGTAAAATGGGTGTGACGCCTACCATATTAAGTAGAAGAAAATGAAAAAGTTCTGCAGGGTGAAATCAAAAGCCCTTGGAATCTTGGCAGGAATACTGTTCGTGGTATTACATATATAAATAAATTAGCGGTATCCAACAGATGATGTTCTGGGTCACCCCGGTACACATTTTGGTCGATATCTTCAAAACGCCTTCACATATACAACTACCACCACTCCCTTTTAAAACCCTCATTAATGCCTTTAATTTGATACCCATATCGTACAAACAAATTCTGGAGTCACCCCTGGTCCACCTTTATGGCGATATCTCGAAAAAGCGTCCACCTATAGAACTAAGCGCCGCCCTTTTAAAATACTCATTAACACCTTTCATTTGATACCGATATCGTACAAACAAATTCTAGACTACCCTGATCACCTTTATGGCGATTTCCCTAAATGGCGTCCACCTATAGAACTATGGCCCACTCCCTCATAAAATACTCTTTAATACCTTTCATTTGATACACATATCATACAAACACATTCCAGGGTTACCCTCGGTTCATTTTCCTTCATGGTTATTTTCCCTTATGTTGTCACCGAACTTAACCTTCCTTACTTGTTAACAATAAAGTTACTCACGAAAATACACAAAGACGTGGACCCAAGCGTGGGGCTGGAAAGTGTCTAAGATCATGTGTAGGTCTTACAAGCTTAGTTCAACAAAGTTACTCCTATCATTAAAAAGAGAGGACTGTAGATTCATAACAGGTATTCTGACTGGATACTGCCTTGTGGCGTCTCATGCCTTTAATTTAGGCTTGGTCAGTGATAGTAGATGTAGGAAAAGGTTGGAGGAGGAATCGATTGAGCACGTTTTGTGCTAGTGCCCTGCGCTGGCCTGGCTAAGTGTCTAGCTGTTTGGAGTGATACGGCTGTCAAATCGAGAAGCAGAAAGTGGTATAGGTCCAAGAAAATGTCCAGTATTTTCTAAGAGAATAGAGCTATTTTGTAACAATAGCCCTGGTTTTTATGGGGTTTTTCAGTTTAGTAGCAGGACAAGCTTCTAGTAACACTACGAACTCATGCAGTTTACTAAGGGCCCTCATGGACTCTCAGTTCAACCTTACCTAACCTCGTAGATTTCGCAAAGCTATATGGTACCTCTTGAGGTTCTAAATCTCAGCTTTTATGTCAGTTTCTTTTGTTCTGCTTTTTCCGTACAACACGGTACGACTTGCATATTTTATGCAAACTCCGCAGGGCATAAGGATTGGTCTTGTTGTTGTTGTGGTTGAAGCAGTGCTTCGCCCTATCTAATAGATGCGACCGATCGCAAATTGCCATCATTATCCTCTAACGGAGTCCAAGAAAACTTGCTGTTTCAACCTATTTCAACAGGGGTGGACCATAATGAGAGGGGTGTTAAAGACGTTGGTTCCAGAATACAGTTAAAGAGATGGTTGCTGTCATGTGGGGACACACTGCAAGCAGGATATATGTTTTGTATGTCGCGTTTGATTCTGGATAGGTAAGTGTTTAACCTGTTACAATATCCAGATCGAGGTTGAGCTAGAGTGACTCGCGTTTCCCTAGGGAGAGTGCGTTGTTCTTCTGCTAGTTTTGGGTATTGCTCTTTGAGTACAAGATTCACCGGGCAATATTTCATTTGTTTCATTAGCCATTAAGTACGCTTGTAGTTCGCAGCTGCGGGACTTTTCAAAGCAAAATAAGGTGGCTCAACTCGCAGCCAATACCCTAGAGACCCCAGTGTGCGCCCCCAATGAATACATACAAGGTGTAACAGGTTATTAGCATCCTCTGTTCTTCTACAAGAGAAACAAATAAAATAAAAATTTAGAATAACATACAGTACACTAAAATAACAAATAAAACAATTATAAAAAAAAAAAAATTATTCGCCCGCCGAATCACCATAGCTTATGCACTCATTCATGTTTAACAAACTTTCATGGCTCCAACATAGGTATATTCATGAAAATTTTACAATGTTCTTAAAATATTCTCTAAAACTCAAAATTTCAAATAAAACTTTTTCAAACGCAAGGGCAATCAATGCCCTCTTGCATCTAAGTTAAATGGAAATACAAAATTGCGGCAATAAATCAACGTTAATGCTGTAAGTCACAGAAAATAAATATGAACATTATATACTCAGCTGAGAGCTTTGGAGACAAAATAAGGGAAAATCAAAATGTAGGAAAATGCACCTAGGGTAACCCTGGAATGTGTTTGTATGACATGGGTTTCAAATAGAAGGTATTAAAGAGTATTTTAAAAGGAAGTGGGCCATAGTTCTATAGGTGGACGCCATTTCGGGATATCGCCATAAAGGTGGACCAGGGGTGACCCTAGAATGTGTTTGTACGATATGGGTATCACATTAAAGTATTAATTAGGGTTTCAAAAGGGAGTGGCCCTTAGTTGTATATGTGAAGGCGTTTTCGAGATATAGACCAAAATGTGGACCAGGGTGACCCAGAACATCATCTGTCGGGTACCGCTAATTTATTTACATATATAATACCACGAACAGTATTCCCGCCAAGATTCCAAGGGCTTTTGATCTCGCCCTGCAGAACTTTTTCGTTTCCTTCAATTTTTCAATTTTTCGAAATTTTCGATATCGAAAAAGTGGGCGTGGTTATAGTCCGATATCGTCCATTTTAAATAGCGATCTGAGATGAGTGCCCTGGAACCATACCAAATTTCATCAAGATACCTCAATATTTACTCAAGTTATCGTGTTAACGGACGGACGGACGGACGGACAGACGGACATGGCTAAATGAATTTCTTTTTTCGCCCAGATCGTTTTGATATATATAGAAGTCGACATCTATCTCGATTAGTTTATGCCGTTACGGATTACCGTAATGCGAACAAAGTTAATATACTCTGCTAGCTATGCTCAGCTGAGTATAAAGAGAAACAACAAAGTACAAATGTTAGTACATAAGTACCTATTTATAATAAATGCCAAACTAACAATTGAGTTTTCAGCGGCAACCGCACCTGCTGTCTCAGCATATTTCATTGCGGCTGCTCTTCCATCTTGCCGCCTACTCTAAACCTTTTAATTTTATTTTCTGCATTTGTATGGCATCTTGTGTGCATGAAATCATGCATACAAAGGTACATGTGTGTGGGTGGACATGATATTAGATGTACATTTATTAATATGTTTTGGCTTTGCGATACGTTTTTTATGCACTTCTTTTATTACTTTTTTCTCTAAAGGCAATGCATCTTACATGCACCTACATACATAAATACACAGCTGTTGATAAGACTTGCCCTAAATTCAGTAGCCACTACATCGATTCAAAGGGCAGCTGGTCGACAAGCACCGAGAAATCCCCGTAATTTCTAATATACACCAATTTTCCAGGTGTTGCAGTTACGCACGAACCTTTCGGTATATCGCAACAATTGTCTGCTCTAAATCAATGTCTGTCATCCCTCCCCCCTGGTGGAAAACTAGAACTTTTGAATGGCTTAAACTCTCGCAAAACAGATACCTGTGCAAATTCAATGAAATCGTCATTTTAGTGCTCGCACTTCAATCAGCGGGAATGGATATATGGTGGAAGGAGCGCTGTCATAGCGCGGGTCGCTCTTCACCTAGATAAGGACGACAGCTACTTTCCTCATCCGCCTTGATGTTGAGAGTCCGCTACCTCTGTGACCAGATAACCAACTATCGCTTCAGCCATAAGCCGGCCCATTTGAGTGAAGTGGAATCGTTCTGAACAAACCTCTACCGCTCAAGCGGACTGGCATACCCGCTTAAGCTGGCGTAACGCTACTTCCAAGTCGATACAAATAAGGTAGCGGGCAATTCCTAGAGATTGCGTTGCCTAGCGACGAAGCACTTTTGGTCGGGTATATTTAACTGCTCCTGCTAGCTATCTGCTAATAACCGGAGTCTGTTCGTGGTGCGAGTCATCCCTCTTCTTGCATAGATGACTGGGCGAATGCATTCAAGCTCCCCGAGTCGTGTCCGCCCACGGGCAAGTCTACGGAATTTCGATTGGGAAACCCCGCCCTTCATTGGTACATTTTATATAGCGTGCTGAGCTGAAGCCGGGGTGTTCAGCCGCCCACGACTACCGTTGGTTTTGTCACTGTGACTACTGAGCAAGATGAAGCTTAAAGAGATTCCGCCATCACTTCGCCACCATCGACGATCCTGTCCCTTCAGTTCCGCCCGTGGAACACGCCCCCACACCTACTGCCGTTATTGACCGCACCGCTATCTGACTGGTGGTCCTGTTGTCATACCATCATCTGTCAGTTGCCATTTTGACGCGCTATTCGGGCCGCTATCCAACTGTTACCGTCGCTTATCTCTTGCCATTATGATGCGCTCCATCGCTTACTTCCACTATCCGACGGTTGCCACCGCTGCCACATCGTAGACCATCTGTTGTTGTCAGGACACCCATTACAACGGCCGTTGCCCGCCTGCTTCAATACTGCCGTTCAGTCGTTTCCGCGCTGATTATTCGCTACCGTTCCGCCGTTTAGCCGTTGGCATGCTAATACATCCCTCAAGCCTTTGTCAAAACTTTTGGCCGACTGCACATAATATTAGCGTAGGTGAATCTTCAATATCATTTGCTCTCGATTACTTCATCTACTTCATACCACTCCCACTAACTTGGTCCGAAAAGCTGCTATCCCAACCAATTAAGCCATATGCATGTGTGAAAAGCCGTCCTGAGCACACAAACACTTTTTTTGTTTTTATTAAGTGGGGGTTTGTGAAACCTCTACTGTATACTGGATTGACTGAGTGCTATTTCGCTCTCCGAAGAAATCTACCTCTTAGTTTTCGAAAATAATGAATTTTCCAATAGACCTATAATGGGCGGTTTCTATCGAATTTAACTTTCATTACTTGTTACGTTACCTCATGTAACTTAAGTATACCAAAAAATATTTGTACATCACTGATCAGCAAGCACCACTTAAAGTGCAAACGCTTTATTCGTCCATTGACCCAAAGCTAAACGATCGAATAAATGGAACCAACCGCAGCAACAGGGCCATGGCGGCTAAGGCAGCATACGATAAATGGTCCGATTTTATGGTTGAATGCTTAAAGAGATGACATTTTTTTTTTTTGCTTGTTGTTGCCTTTGTTTTTTGTTGCATAGCTGGTTTACTACATTAGTTTTTGTTAAATACCTTTCTTGCCATGTTCAAACGTCAACTTTCGATTTCAGTTGGACTATTTTTAATCGTAGTTTGTAATCATAGCAATAAAATAATAATCTGTGCATGGATTGTAAAAGATTTGTGAACAAATAGCAAAATCAAAAAATGTATCACTTATTTTCAAATGAAACCAGAGCAACCAGTTTCCCAATTGGTTTTTATGCCAACGCCACATGGCCATTGATCCTCTTTGCATTGCCGATCAACCTGCAGCTGTGCTCTCATTGTGGTTACGCGGTGTATGTCTACATATGTGTGTCTAAGGCCCGGTTTATAGTAGTTGGTTAAGCTAAGCTTAAACTAAGTTTGCTTAAACTCTAGTCAAATTTAAACTCCAGTTAAACTACTCAGCAATTTTTCAGTCAATGTTTAAGGCTGCCTTTGGGATAGGTTTTTTGTGCGGCAGCTACATTGGTTTTTTTATTATCTAGATAATTTGCAGATATGGAAACAGCTGGATTTTGTTTACTTAACAAACATGGAAAAAAATTTTCTCCAGCGAAATATTTACCTAGTTCCCGAGGAGATATCCAAAATCATTATTTAATTATTTTTAAACCAGATAGTTCTCGAGTTCATATCGAACTTCATTCTCGAATCACTACCTTTCACAAATTTTTTAAAATTTAGAGTTTTTGAGTTGATCTCTAATGTCATTAATATTTTCCAATTATTATCCAACTTTCAAGAGATTTTGAGTAATGTACAGTCCTCGAATGAATATTCAAGACATTTCTCCAGTTGATATCTACTGTATATCGAGTCCAGGTGAGTTGAAAAAAATCCCCAAGGTGGTACCATCAAAACTAAGAGCAGTTTATTGTGGGAAAAAAACACCTGGTTGATAGCAGTAATGAAGCGAGTGTACTCAATCAAAAATAAATCATATATAAAAATACTATAGTATAGAAATTTTACATTTGAGTCCAGTTAGCGAACCCCACGTTGTTAATAAGATTTTTTCAACTTAAGTAATAGCGCTTTTTGCTTTATAAAAAATTCCATCTTTTACTGAGTACGCTATGATTCTCAAGTTGAGCCACTACTTCGAAACAACTTCTGAGATTTTAGAAATACGCCTAGTTATGAACAATAAGTCTAATTCTACTAAAGCCCAAATGGTTGTTGGGTATATTCGACGCCATTTCTAACGAATGCAAATAACTGGTAGGTTAGCTAGAGTTTAATCCTGCCAGATCGGTCGCTTAAGCTTAGCTTAAATTTCAGTTAAAATAGACTGAACAACTGCATAATAAGTTTAAGCGTAGTTTAACTGACAAACAGAGTTGAACTTGTACTGAAAATCGGGCCTAAATACGCATTGGATAAATAAAAATTAACACGCTTACGCTCAAATTTATAGTGAATTCATGTTTACCTAATGAGGTGTCTATGCATTTTCATTATATTAAAATTTCATCAATGGGACTCGTGTACTGGTTTTTTGTACGCTGGGAGCTATCATACATTTGAAGATATTTATTACGATAGGTTGTTTATTTTGTGCAATCGTAAATAATTAAATTTTACGCATTACACTGTCATTTAATTTTGATACATTCTCACAAAAATTTCACAAATTGCATATCTAGAGGACTATGAATGAAATAATTGTTTATTTTTTTTTTATACGTCAATGAGTTGACGAAATGGCGCCCAATAAATCTTCATTTATGGACATGTCACACAAAATAGCCAAACCTAACAAATTAATACTTTAGTCGTATTGACCCTACCGCACCCCAACCTCACGTACACTACACATTTCATTTATAAATCAAAATAAGAAGCAAAATAATAAAATGTCGTTAATGAGGTTTTGATTTATGTCTGCAAAAACAGTCATAACATTTTTATTATAATTTTGCACGACGGATACTTCTCAATTGGAAAATCATTGTCAAAAATCTGTACACCCGAAAGCATTGTGTAGAAGGCAAGTGTGATATCTTATCTGTCAGCTGTCTGTTCAAGATGGCTCCCCCTTAGCGTTTTGGCAGCGTTTATACAGAATGTTTAATATGGTGGCGCATACGACGGGTTATCTTCAGTGGGTTAGAGAAAAGAGACGCATGAGACCACGATAGTATCTTTCAAAATTAAGTAACTGTTTCTATTTGTAATTTTGACCTATATGCTTAAGAAAACACTTATCCACAATGCCCGAAAGCCCAACATGCAGCAGCGAACAGATTAATATAAATATAGTTTAAAAATAACTAAATTTAAAAAATCGCAAATATGGTTCCGTTTTAGTATCTACAATCCACTTAGATATCTGATGTTCATACCACCACCAATAATTGCCGCTAGATGGGTCTAACTCTCCTTTGCCCGCCTAGCCTAGAGAGTTACAAACAAGCACACATACAAGTGAAGCTAATATAAGCGTGTTAAAAATATCAATTTTTTTAAATAACGTCTTTTCTTTTTTTTTAAACTCTTCTTTTTTATTTTCGATATTTTAGGAAAAATTCCCATGAATTTTGTAACTGAAACTATGCGAACCAATTTCAAAACATTTATGAAAAAATTCGATAATATCTAGAAAACTTTACAAAAATTTTAAACTATTTATTTGGTGTTATTTAAATTGTTTGAATACGCTGAAGCCCAAACAGTTCTAGTCCATCAAAGTACAAGTTATAGGTCTATTGTTGTTGGAGTTGTAGCAATTAAGGTACCCCCCCCCCCCCAAAGTTATGTTGTTGTTGTTGTTGTAGCGATAAGGTTGCTCCCCGAAGGCTTTGGGGAGTGTTATCGATGTGATGGTCCTTTGCCGGATACAGATCCGGTACGCTCCGGTACCACAGCACCATTAAGGTGCTAGCCCGACCATTTCGGGAACGATTTATGTGGCCACATTAAACCTTCAGGCCATTCTCTCCCTCTCCACCTCCAAGTTCCATGAGGAGCTTGGGGTCGCCAGAGACTCTTCTCTTAGTGAAACAGGATTCGCTGCGGATAGGTGAGGTTGACAATTTGGTTTGGAGAAGCTATATATTGCGCTGGCAACCTGAAGGGTTGCGCTACCCAGCCCCTTGAATCTGGTATTTTAGTCGCCTCTTACGACAGGCATATCTACCGCGGGTATTTTCTGATCCCCTAACCCGCTGGGGGCCACAAAGCTATAGGGTGTGCTAGTTTCATGATCTTTTGCCGGATATAGATCCGGTACATTTCGGTATCTGAATAAAGTACAAGAACGATTTAATATGACCATATTTAACCTTCTAGGCCATCTTGCATCCACTCCTTAATTTCATGAGTAATTTGGGGTTGCCAGAATCTCGACTGCGAAAAACAAGATTAGCCGCGGGTGTAAATGGGGTTGGCAAATAAGTTGGAGAAGCTATAAATTACGCTAGCAAACTCTTGGAAGGATTGGGCTTACACAACTCCTTCCTCCATTTGGGCACTTTAGATGTCTATTACGATATGCACACCTGTCGTGGGTATATTCTAAGCCCCCTAATCCGCTGGTGTTAAGTCTCTCAAAACTCGCATTGCTTTTTGACATTTTTTTTTCTGGAAGTGTGTTTCAGATTTGCTTCCATATAAAAGAAACAGGATGAACTTCGTGAGGAGAAAATCTAAAAAAAAATCCTGCGGAAAAAACATTGTTGAAATCAATGCGAGTTTTGAGAAACCTATAAATTTTACTTTGTGGGGGAACTTAATTGATTTGGCTAGAAAACACCATTCTTTAAAAAATTTAGAAAACTCCTCATTGCTTTAGTAAAATTTTCTCAAGTTTTCGATCTTTTTTATTTTAAACAGTTTCATTTCAAGGCGAATAGAAGTTTTTTCGTAAAATGTTGAAGAATTTAATTGATGAAACTCTCACTGCTATATTTATGTGCGTAGCTGTACGAATATTTGGTGCTCTATGTACATTTTGATGCTAAAAAAAATCGAATGCGTTATGTTTTTGTGAAGCATTTTGGGAATGATTACGATGCTCCAACTACCACACCGATGGTCCTGACTTCAAGTCCCAGGCAAAGCAGCACCGAAAATTTAGAAAAAAGTTGGTTCAATTAGAAAAGAGTTTTTCTAACTGGGCAGTGACTTGACAGTAACTTGGCAAAAACTCCGAGTGTACATATTTCTGTAATGAAAAGCTTCTAAGTGTACATTCGTTTGCTTTGCAGTTGCCATTCCGAGTCGGCATGGAGCATGTAGGTATCGTCCCGCTAATATGTAGAGAAAATTAAAAAAGGTACAACGCAAATGGGAAGGGAAGCTCGGCCTAAATCGGAGGTAAATAGTCCCAAGATTTTTTTGTTTTTCATCCGTTGTCAATTTGTCAACATCACTGAAATGTATTCGAGTTCATTTGGGAGTTATTTTTACACTCCAAAAAATATTTCCGAAAACGAGGAAAGTAGCTTTAAGAATAAGAAAAAATGTTTGCGATATTTCGTCATAGCAATGCTTCCCTACATCTCGGCAAGTAATTTTCTTAAAAGCTAAACCTTTTTTTCATTGCTTGTAAGAATAATTTTCTTAACAATAGAGAAAATCAAAAAAAAAAAAAAAAAAAGATTACAAAATATCGTCGCCGTGAATTTCTAGTCGATGTGCTCAACTATACAGTCAAGTGCTTTTATTTACTGTGCGAACTCGTGCTTGTATGTAAATACTGTGAGAAATATTCAAACAAATGTTCTTGATTGAAAAAATAAAAAAAATTGTCTGAGATAAATTAAAAGTATTCTACAAGGACTAGAAATTCTTACCCATAAAATTTAAACTTTCCTCAATTTAAAGATTTTTTTTCTTTTTGTAATGTTTACTTCGTTTAAGGATAATCTGTTTTTCTGAGTGTAGAATTGTTAGGGTAGGATAGGATAGGTTAGGTGGTAGCTGCCCTGATAAGGATAGCTCACTTGGACAACACGAAAGTCCGTTGTGATGCCACATACACCAAAAATAACGGTGACTTAGATCTAGCTACTTAGAGAATCGTTGGGTAGCAACGATAAAGCTCCGAATGATACCGATCTCAACTTTGGATAAATCCTCGGGAGATTCATGGGAGTCGTGACCGAAGTACTTTCGCCTAGTTATGGCAAAAGCTGAGCAATCAAGCATGAAGTGATTTGGTGATTCCACCTCATCATCCTCCATACAGCTACAGCAGGATGGAGTTTCCAGTATATTGAGACGTACCGCATGGATACCCATAGGATAGTGCTCTGTCAAAACCCCAATGACCATTGATAGGTGAGCTTTAGTGAACCCAATTATTTCAACAGACCTCCTGCCAATTGTTAGGGTACTTTTCAAGAAAATTATTTTGGAAGAATTTTTTGTCATATCTGAATTTTTTTGTGATTATTTAAGAACAGCTGAGGAGCTGCATATCAAAACGCTAAATTGCTATTCTCCTTTCCAAGATATCAACTGAAAATTATAGTCTAACTTACTTAAAATTCACTTTAAAAAATTTAATTTGTACTAAGAATATAGATTATTTGATTATATTTTCTCACTTTTCTCCAACCTGTTCAATTGTAATAATTGCATTTTGATTTGGGGCTGCTCAATTAAAAATTCACATTTAAATTTAATTTATTTTCCGATATAAAAATATAGTTTCTTGGTTCTTGGTAAATCTTTAGAAAAATGGCCAAAATAATCCCAAGTTAATAACGAATCAAGAATACGTGATTGAATATTTTTCAAAATATTTACATGTACAAGTTAGCTTAATGAATAAGTGCACTTGACTGTAAAATTGAGCACCTCGACTATAAATCCAAAAGTGTGAGTTGGGCTAGCATGCCAACATTAAGGGCCAGATTATGTATGACGCCGTAACACTTTGCGTCGCAGTCACATAATTTGCACCTAAATTAACTGTCTTTATTGCCTACGAATTTTTCAATTTCCGCGAAATATTAATGGAACGCATACTTATGCAAATATAGCAGTAGGCAAATATATTACGGCTAAAAATAAATCTATATTTTTTTTTTAATTAATGCTCGTGTTGTCAAGTACAGCAGATTAAATTAAGATTTGATGGGTTGCACAGAATTTGTTTAAAAGGTTATGTAATATAATACACCAATTCTCAAAAATATTGCCAGAATATATTTCGTAGCACTCAAAGTTTGATTATTTTTGCTTAACTGACTTAAATAGTACGTTATTAGAAATGCATTTGAATAGTCAAATTGCAATGCATTTTAAATCTGATATAATTTTCACACAGTTAGGCATTTAAAGGCAGTAATTAATGTAAATGAAAATAGTTGAAAAATTTATACACATAAAATTTCTTTTTGAAAATTGTTAAATTTAGTCCCGGTTTAAGTAGTAGGTTAAGCTAAGCTTAAAGTAAGTTTGCTTAAACTCTAGTCAAATTTAAACTCCAGTTAAACTACTCAGCAGTTTTTCAGTCAATGTTTAAAACTGCCTTTGGGATAAGTTTTTTTGCGCCAGCTACATTGGTTTTTTTATTAACTAGATAATTTGTAGATATGGAAACAGCTGGATTTTTTTTACTTAACAAACATGGAAAAAATTTTTCTCCAGCGAAATATTTACCTAGTTCCAGAGGAGATATCCAAAATCATTATTTAATTATTTTTAAACCCGATAGTTTTCTAGTTGATATCCAATTTTATTCTCCAATCACTCCCAACCTCTGAGAAATTTTGTAAAATTAAGAGTTTTCGAGTTGATCTCCTACGTCATTCATATTTTCCAATTATTATCCAACTTACGAGAGATTTTGTAATGAATATTCAACACATGTCCCCAGTTGATATCCTACATTGGATATCGAGTTGAGGTGAAATTGGTAAAAATCTAAAAGGTGGTAACACAAAAACTAACAGCTGTTTATTGTGAGAAGTAAACACCTCGTTGATAGCAGTACTGAAGTGTAATTAATCAAAAATAAATTATATAAATTTTATTTTATTTTCGTGAAAATACTTTAGTATGGAATTTTACATTTGTGTCCAGTTAGCGAACGAAAGGTGTTAATTAAATTTTTTTTACTTCAGTAATACCATTTTTTGCTTTATAAAAAAATCCCTCTTTTGCTCTATGATTCCCGAGTTGAGTCACTATTTCCAAGCAATTCCTGAGATTTTAGAAGTATGCCTAGCTATCATCTTGAGCTCTAGTGGTACTCAAGCCCAAATGCTTGTTGGGTATATCCGACGCCATAAATTACAAACTGAGTTGAACTTGTACTGAAAAACCGGGTCAAATCAAATATAAACTGCTTCACACAAATATTTCGTTCATCTTTATGAAACATGCGCGGCATTGTGCCATCTTCAGTGACATTATTTCATTTCGGTCTGTCTACGCCTAATGTACAACATTTAGCTACCGCGTGGAATGATTTCTTCGAAAATGAAAAGTATGCGAATCGTTCTCTTACTCAATTGTTTTCCCTTATAAACATCTGAAACAAATCGTTCCTTTGTTAAGCAACATTGTTAATCAAATTGTCGTGGGAAATTAAAAAAAAAA
Organism: Eurosta solidaginis; assembly: GCF_040869045.1. Classification (NCBI taxonomy): domain Eukaryota; kingdom Metazoa; phylum Arthropoda; class Insecta; order Diptera; family Tephritidae; genus Eurosta; species Eurosta solidaginis. Next base: position 378,088,641 of record NC_090319.1, read on the forward strand.
TTGATTTGAATTGACAAGAAAAACTTGAATATGTGTATGTATGTATGTAAATCTCGTCTTATTCTTAAAGCACCGAATACTGAAATGATGTAAAATTGCAAATTCAACATAATTTGCCGTATTATAATATTTCCGTTTAAAGGAAATAGGATTGCGATAAATTGTAAAAAAGTACCTACTTTTTCTACGCTATTCAGTTGAAATTAAATAATCGTTGAAATAATGCAGCACTAATAGAAAATGCTGACTTGTGTGTTGATATATATCCCGCAAAAAATGCGATTAGTCTAGGACGAATCGCGGATGAGTCGCAAAGGAGTACGCGACCATTGCCATTTTTGATCTCTTTGTATGTTGAATGAGTTGAGCTGTTTCCTTTCGTTTGAGCATGTCCTTTGGAGAGACTAATTGTACCCCGTTATACCCGAAACTGACCTATAGGACCAATCCCATTTGTACTCATATGGGAACATATGAAGAGTAGTCCCTTTTGGTTTCAATAAGTACTCAAATAGAGAACAGTCGCATTTTTCACCCCTATGGTAGTAAAATGATACTCACCGATGTAATCCATTTTAAAATAAAACAATAATTAAAATTGTTTTAATGGTAATTTCCGATCAGTTTTATTAATTTATATGTAGTTTTTCAGCTTTACTGATCTATTAGGGTCAAGTGCAAATAACAAATGTTTAACCATATTAGAGTTCTGCTTAAAAGAAAATAACTATTTCATGTACAATAACAATATTTACCAACAAACTTTTGGAATGCCGATGGGTAACCCACTTTCCCCCACCATAGCGGACATTGTGATGGACGACCTTATACACAATATGTACTCTGAGCTGAACCAACAACAAAACACTGGTATCAAATTTCTTGTCAAATACGTAGACGACGTATTTGCAATAACAAAACGAAGCGACACGGAAATTATCTTAAGTACACTGAACAAATACCACAATAGACTGCAATTTACCATTGAAATGGAAAAAAACAACAACATCCCCTTCTTAGACACCCGCATATATAGAGCTAACAATAAAATTATACTTGACTGGTACACAAAACCTACATCGTCTGGTCGCCTAATAAATTTCTTTTCATCACAACCCTTTAAGTATAAATTAAATACCGCCAAAAATTTTATACATAAAGTACTGACCATCAGCAATCAATGTTTTCATAACGCTAATATAGAAAAAATCAAAATGACGCTAAGAAGTAACAATTATCCCAATAAATTAATATGTAATCTAATTGACCGTAAACAACAAGAATTAATAAATATTCCCACACAAACCACAACGAAAGAGTCGCCGAATGAACCAAAACAATATTTTAGTACGACCTATATTCCCAGGCTCTCAGAAAATCTAGCACAACACATAACAAAAAACCCAAAAGTAACACTGGCTTACAAATCAAACCACACTCTATCAACATTCTTTACAAAAACAAAAAGCCCGATCGACATACAACAACAAAGTAACGTGGTATACCAAATAGAGTGCAAAGGAAATGAAACTGAACATTGCAACAAAATATATATTGGCACTACGAAGAGGGCGCTAAACACACGACTTGCAGAGCACCAAGCCGATATCAACAAAGAACAAGTAAGGAAGGCTAAGTTCGGGTGTAACCGAACATTACATACTCAGTTGAGAGCTATGGAGACAAAATAAGGAAAATCACCATGTAGGAAAATGAACCTAGGGTAACCCTGGAATGTGGTTGTATGACATGTGTATCAAATGGAAGGTATTAAAGAGTATTTTAAGATGGATGGACGCCATTTAGGGATATCGCCATAAAGGTGGACCAGGGATGACTCTAGAATTTGTTTGTACGATATGGGTATCAAATGAAAGGTGTTACTGAGCATTTTAAGAGGGAGCGGGCCTTAGGTCTATCGGTGGACGCCTTTTCGAGATATCGCCATTAAGGTGGGCCAGGGGTGACTCTAGAATGTGTTTGTACGATATGGGTATCAAATGAAAGGTGGTAATGAGTATTTTAAAAGGGAATGGGCTTTAGTTCTATAGGTGAACGCCTTTTCGAGAAATCGCCATAAAGGTGGACCAGGGGTGACTCTAGAATATGTTTGTACGATATGGGTATCAAATGAAAGGTGTTAATGATTATTTTCAAAGGGAGTGATCCTTAGTTCCATAGGTGGACGCCGTTTCGAGATATCGCCATAAAGGTGGACCAGGGGTGACTCCAGAATGTGTTTGTACGATATGTGAATCAAATGAAAGGTGTTACTGAGCATTTTAAGAGGGAGTGGGCATTAGGTCTATGGGTGGACGCCTTTTCGAGATGTCGCCATTAGGGTGGGCCAGGGGTGACTCTACAATGTTTGTACGATATAGGTATCAAACGAAAGGTGTTACTGAGCATTTTAAAAGGGAGTGGGCATTAGGTCTATAGGTGGATGCCTTTTCGAAATATCGCCATTAGGGTGGGCCAGGGGTGACTCTAGAATGTGTTTGTACGATATGGGTATCAAATGAAAGGTGTTACTGAGTATTTTAAAAGGGAGTAATCCTTAGTTCTATAGGTGGAAGCCTTTTCGACATATCGCCATAAAGGTGGACCAGGGGTGACTCTAGAATGTTTGTACGATATGGGTATAAAACGAAAGGTGTTACTGAGCATTTTAAGAGGGAGTGGGCATTAGGTCTATGGGTGGACGCCTTTTCGAGATATAGCCATTAGGGTGGACCAGGGGTGACTCTAGAATGTGTTTGTACGATATAGGTATCAAACGAAAGGTGTTACTGAGAATTTTAAGAGGGAGTGGGCATTAGGTCTATAGGTGGACGCTTTTTCGAGATATCGCCATTAGGGTGGGCCAGGGGTGACTCTAGAATGTTTGTACGATATGGGTATCAAACGAAAGGTGTTACTGAGCATTTTAAGAGGGAGTGGGCATTAGGTCTATAGGTGGACGCCTTGTCGAGATATCGCCATTAGGGTGAGCCAGGGGTGACTCTAGAATGTTTGTACGATATGGGTATCAAACGAAAGGTGTTACTGAGCATTTTAAGTGGGAGTAGGCATTAGGTCTATAGGTGAACACCTTTTCGAGATATCACCATTAGGGTGGGCCAGGGGTGACTCTAGAATGTTTGTACGATATGGGTATCAAACGAAAGGTGTTACTGAGCATTTTAGGAGGGAGTGGGCATTAGGTCTATAGGTGGACGCCTTTTCGAGATATCGCCATTAGGGAGGGCCAGGGGTGACTCCAGAATGTTTGTACGATATGGGTATCAAACGAAAGGTGTTACTGATCATTTTAAGAGGGAGTGGGCATTAGGTCTATAGGTGGACGCCTTTTTGAGATATCGCCATTAGGGTGGGCCAGGGGTGACTCTATAATGTTTGTACGATATGGGTAAATAACGAAAGGTGTTACTGAGCATTTTAAGAGGGAGTGGGCATTAGGTCTATAGGTGGACGCCTTTTCGATATATCGCCATTAGGGTGGGGCAGGGGTGACTCTAGAATGTGTTTGTACGATATGGATATCAAATTAAAGGTATTAATGAGGGTTTTAAAAGCAAGTGGCCCTTAGATGTATATGTGAAGGCGTTTTCGCGATATCGACCAAAATGTGGACCAGGTGATCCAGAAAATCATCTGTCGGGTACTGCTAATTTATTTATATATGCAATACCACTAACAGTATTCCTGCCAAGATTCCAAACGCTGTTGATTTCGCCTTGTAGAACTTTTTCATTTTCTTCTACATTACCTACACCCATTTTACAAAGTTTTTTCCAAAGTTATATTTTTCGTCAATAAACCAATCCAATTACCATGTTTCATCCCTTTTTTCGTATTTGGTATAGAATTATGGCATTTTTTTCATTTTTGGTAATTTTCGATAAAGTGGGCGTGGTTATGGTCGGATTTCGGCCATTTTTTATACCAAGATAAAGTGAGTTCACATAAGTACGTGGACTAAGTTTAATAAAGATATATCGGTTTGTGCTCAAGTTATTGTGTTAACGGCCGAGAGGAAGGCCAGACGGTGGACTGTGTATAAAAACTGGGCGTGGCTTCCACCGATTTCGCCCATTTTCACAGAATCATAGAATCTATGCCCCTACCAAATTTGAGAAGGATTGGTAAATTTTTGTTCGACTTATGGCATTAAAAGCATTCTAGACAAACTAAAGGAAAATGGGCGGAGCCACGCCCATTTTGAAATTTTCTTTTATTTTTGTATTTTGTTGCATCATATCATTACTGGAGTTGAATTTTGACTTAATTTACTTATATACAGTAAAGATATTAAATTTTTTGTTAAAATTTGAATTTAAAAAATTTTTTTTTAAAAAGTGGGCGTGTTCTTCATCCAATTTTGCTAATTTTTATTTAGCACATATATAGTAACAGTAGTAACGTTCGTGCCTAATTTCATCATGATATCTTCAACGACTGCCAAATTACAGCTTGCAAAACTTTTAAATTACCTTCTTGTAAAAGTGGGCGGTGCCACGCCCATTGTCCAAAATCTTACTAATTTTCTATTCTGCGTCATAACGTCAACCCATCTACCAAGTTTCATTGCTTTAACCTCCTTTGGCAATGAATTATCGCATTTTTTCGGTTTTTCGAAATTTTCGATATCGAAAAAGTGGGCGTGGTTATAGTCCGATATCGTTCATTTTAAATAGCGATCTGAGATGGGTCCTCAGGAACCTACATACCAAATTTCATCAAGATACCTCAAAATTTACTCAAGTTATCGTGTTAACGGACGGACGGACGGACATGGCTCAATCAAATTTTTTTTCGATCCTGATTATTTTGATATATGGAAGTCTATATCTATCTCGATTCCTTTATATATGTACAACCAACCGTTATCCAATCAAACTTAATATACTCTGTGAGCTCTGCTCAACTGAGTATAAAAACACAGCACGGCGTTATCACAACACGCGGTAAACAACAAACACACAGTAGATTTCACAACAACAAAAATAATTGACAAAGAGACGAGAGAAAGAACAAGGTACACACTCGAGAGCCTAAGAATAATGCAAAACAGAGAAAAGGCAATGAACAAGAAAGAAGATACACAAGACATAGCCGCGACTTACTTATTATGCCTATGACACAGATAATTAGTTTTAGTTTGACAAGTTTACCATATAGTGATGGTAGCATTTAATTAATTTTTTTGTAAAGTAATAATAAAATCGTTTTTTAAATACCAATGTGAGTGAATATAAATAATTGTTTGTGAAGTAATATTTCATGTAAAATTCAAATTTATAATTGTGAAAAACTTTGTTTGAAACTATGTAATTTAGATCGTTTAATTTTATTTCTAATGTTGTTTTTGTCTTTTGTATTTTGTTATAAACAAATATAGACCGCCCCTGAAGAAGATAAGGATAATTATCGAAACGTTGGGCTAAATGGTGGAATAAATAACATTTTATTTGCACTTGACCCTAATAGATCAGTAAAGCTGAAAAACTACATATAAAATTGTTTTAGCTTCATTTCCGGTTTATATTGAAATAAGCAATTGCTAAGGCAGTTAACTTTTTTGCTGCTGTTTGCCAATCCACCAAATCTATTTGGTGTAAGCTGTTCGCCCGCTTTTCAAAAAGGAATAAAATATATTCTCCGAAAATTTAAACCTAACTCCGCCGTTAAGTCCTAGTAATTTAGGTTCGGTATAGGGCCCCGCATTTTTCTTTAATAATTCGATTCAATCACTTGTAATCTTCTTTATTTTACTCATTTCGTTGCAATTTTTTTTAATATTCCTTAAAATGAACTACATAGATTTCAGAGTGACTAATCGCAACTGTACCCGAAAGGAACTAAAGGTAATCAATTATACCCAAATGTAGACAAAAGAGATCAATAGAAGATCAATCTCTTTAGGGATTAATGCCTTTATTTATTGCAGGGTATGTACTTCAGACCAACTTCATTATTAGTGTAGTGCTTAAGTATGGCTGAGTATTTATATAATCGATTTTGTCCATACCGTTATTGAGGAGGTATATATTGAAATACCAGTAATTCATTTATTCTCAATAATAATACCATACAGCACCCGGTGGTCAAACAAATCACTCCCGGATAAACCGCGCTTGTATCGAATTCATATCCTAAACCTTTTTGCTGATAGTACGATCTTACATTACGGTACACGATCAGTCAATCTAATAAAAATTTGGAGAAAAAAATGTTTCTGCAAATGCAAGAATGTATGTTGAATGTAAACTTACAGACCTTTCCCTGAAAACCTCACCAATGAAACTATGGACTATCGATAGGAAAAAACGTTGGCTCTTGAAAAACAAAATTATCGATACAATCGTTAGTGCCATCTATAGGTTTTGCTGCTCTACTGTACATTGAAGATATTAAAGAAAACATTATATCAGTGCTCATTATTAGACCCACATAACCCAGTCGTAATATTTGGGCGCGAAGACATCTAAAGATTTTCCTTCAAATAAATTGCATGTTTTTTACAAAAGATAGGAAAATTTTACTTATTCCACAGAACATTTTTTTAATTCATAAAAACTTGTGCAGGATATATTTTACTCATTGAAATCATGTGTTTTTTTTTCTGAGTGGATGATTTCATACCTTAGAAAGCCTTTCTTCGATTATTGCAGCAAGATTATAGTTAATCAGATCTGTGCATCCCTGGCGCCATAAAACTCGATAAATATTACATAACAAATGTGGCTATATCTATGACGTTAACCACTTAACAAATTTTGCATAACTTCATTACATTCACATATCAAGTTTAATGCCTACGCATTTTAATATCAACCGCATTTATTATTATTAAATTTTTAATATTTTTTATACATTTCTACAGCCATCACCACATACGAAATACCGCCCGGCCACTATGGTCCGCCCTCGAAACCGCCAAGCTACAGCTCAGCAACGCATCAGTACTTGCCACCAGCGTCGGGCGGTTACACTGGCGGTGGTGCACCGTTTAGCAGCGGACATGCGGCATTCGAAGCACCGGCAAGCAATTATCTGCCTAGCGGTTATGACGGTGCGTACTTACAAACAAATGAAACTTAAAAAAAAATATTTTCAAAAAATATAAAAAGTTATATCCCAACAAGTTTTGCTGCATTAAGCAAATTGCACGTCCATTTGTATATATGTAAATAGCACATATTTATAATAATAATTATTATGTGATGCACTTGTGCAGCAAATGTAATAAAAAGTTAAATACAAATATGTAACGATTTGTATATGTGTACAGGGTGCTTATGTAAATATGTAAATTGTATTCCTTTGGTGTCGGTTATTGAATGTTATTTGGTTTTTCCGGTATTGTGAAAATATTTGTAATCAAATATCGATCTACTAACTTGCTTGTTATACACAGAGTATATTAACTTTGATTGGATAAAGGTTGGTTGTACAGGTATAAAGGAATCGAGATAGATATAGAGTTCCATATATCAAAATCATCAGTGTCGAAAACAAATTTGATTGAGCCATGTCCGTCTGTCCGTCCATCTGTCCGTTAAAACCATAACTTGAGTAAATATTGAGATATATTCACCAAATTTGGTACACTAGCTTATCTGGACCCAGAATAGATTGGTATTGAAAATGAGCGAAATCGCATGATAACCAAGCCCACTTTTTATATATATAACATTTTGGACAACACAAAAAACCTGATTATTTAGTAATTAGTACACCTAGAATTTTAAAATTTGACGTGTGGACTGATATTTAGACTCTTGATAAAAATTTGAAAATTTTGTTTAAAATGGGCATGACACCGCCCACCTGTGATCAAATCTATTTTAAAAATATTATTAATCATAAATCAAAAATCGTTAAACCCATCGTAACAAAATTCGGCAGAGAGGTTTCCTTTACTATAAAGAATGCTTTGAAGAAAAATTTACGAAATCGGTTAAGACCACGCCAACTTTTATATAAAAGATTTTTAAAAGGGTCGCAGACGAAAATAATAAGCTATATCTTTGCAAAAAAAGAGCTTTATATCAATATAATTTTACTTTCTAAATTGAATTATAACATTAAATTGGAAAACACAAAAATTTTTGAAAATGGGTGTGGCACCGCCCCTTTTATGACTAGGCAATTTTCTATGTTTCGGGAGACATAACTCGAAGAACAATTAACGGATCTTAATAAAATTGGCTACACAAATTTTCCCTATAGTAGAAAATATTTCTAGTAAAAACGGACGGGATCGGTTAAAGATCACGGCAAATTAGATACAAAACAAGTTTAAAAGGGTTGTAGATTAGAATAATAAGCTATAAATTAGCAAAAAATAGTTTTGAATCAATGATATTGAACTTATCAAGTTTTATTGTAAGAGGAAATGGGGAGAAATGTTTTTTAAACGGGCGGTGCCACGTCTTATGTAGAAAAGTAATTTATCTGAAATGAAATGTGCAATTGAAGCTCACGCTGAGTATATAATGTTCGGTTACACCCGAACTTAGACACCTTTACTTGTTTTATTTACTTTTATATCTCATTTTATCTTTTCAACTCCTCCCCTACTAACACATACCTACATATGTTTTTGTTATAACTGTTAATGCACCTTTTTCAGTCTTGTGGTTTTATCATAAAATCCGCTGTGGCTTCTTGCAAATTCACATGTTAATCATACGCTCCGCTGCAACTCTTACAATATTTAGTTTGACGGGTGATAGTTGTTATTATTGTTGCAATTTTGTTGATGTACATATATCTCTTATTTAGCGTTTTTTGTGACGTGTGTGGGCAATCGTTAATAACATTACGCGCTTTCCATTGGAAAAATTTCAAAGCAAACGACATAACTAAACTGACACTTCCGCGTGGAAGGAAGTAATTTTCGATCTTACGGTCGGTCAATAGTTAAAAAATTTTATTTTTGGTGTTTTATGTTAGCAAATGTGTATGTGTAAAATTCAGTCATGGGTGATCTACGTTTTATTTGCGTGAACACGTGAAGTGCACTTATTTATTAATAAAATTTTCGCTGAAGGTGAAAGCGTTATTTCGACGAGCCCGTACACCCATTTTATGCTGTGAGACTAGATTTAAATATTTCAAAACTATTAAGGACCATTGACAACACAATAAATGGATAAGATAAAACATAGTCAGCTAGGAATGTGGAAGAGGGGCAGCATTTCATACGACATCTATAATGTAACTGTATCTGAAAATTGGTGTTTTTGCCAGCCACTTTAACTTGAATTTTTGGGCGGGTGTGTGCCTCATAGTATGGTTGTAACAAAAGTGATTTAACCAGAACCGGAATCGGAAGTGGAACTTCAAAATTGGTTTAGTCTGAATCGGAATCCGAGCTGCAATCAAGAGAAAAACATTGTAATTTGCACTGCCAAACTTCTTGCAGATCTTTGTTACTATTTCTCTCTTTCATTGCACAAATATCATTGTCATATTTTTGACCACAAATCACAGTTTGTGGATACACTGAAAAAAAAAAACCAAATGAAACTGTATTCTTGTTGTTTTATTAACGATAAAGGCACACCCCGAAAGCTTTGGGGAGTGTTACCGATTTTGATGATCTTTTGCCGGATATAGATCACGAACGTTTATTTGACCATATTAAACCTGCTAGGCCATACCGCCCTCCCCACCCCTAGTTCCATGAGGAACTTGGGGTCGCCAGAGCCTCGGCTGTTTATGAAACAGGATTCGCCATGGCTGAGTGAGGTTGAAAATTCGGTTGGAGAAGCTAAATATTACGCTGGCAACCACTTGAGAGGATTGCGCTATACAACCCCTTGAATCAATTTGGTATTTTACACTAAAAAAAATGGTGCTAGTAAAATTAACAAATCGGTTCTGTTGTTCTTGACTTAACGGAGATTCGGTGAAATTGATCGAATTTTGGTTAACTCGACCGAGTTCTTTGTCAAGCGAACAAATTAGTTTAGTAATTTCAACAGAAGAGAAATTGTCGCTCTTAAGTTAACAAAATTATGTTAAATTTGACAGATTCCTTATCAATCTAACTGATTTTTTTGTTAACACAACTGATCTCACTGGTCATTTCAACAGCGATCAACACTCAATACATGAGCAAATTTCAAAGAGCATTTAACGCTCACTGCGCTCTCTACTTTGTACTTATGTATGCTGTGGACTATATGTATGCACATATTTGCGTATATACATGGCGGCCGCCGTGGGGTGATGGTAGCGTGCTCCGCCTACCACAACGAAGACCCTGGGTTCACACCCTTGCCAAAGCAACATAAAAATTTTAGAAATAAAGTTTTTAAATTAGAAGAAAATTTTCTAAGCGGGGTCACCCGTCGGCACTGTTCGGTAAGCTTCCCGAGTGTATTTATGCCATTAAAAGATTTCAGTGAAAACACATCTGCCTTGCAAATGCCGCAACATAGGTACTTTCGTACAAAGCTGTCGCAACAACTCTTTTTGTTCATTTGACTACTAAAACGGTCAATTACGAATCGACGATTTGTGCGCAGTTGATTCGACATCTTCTTGCGATGGATACAAATTTACCAGTCTTTTTCTTTCAGTGTAGTCGCCTCTTAAGACATGCATACCTAGAAACTATGTTCTTTTCCATATATATAATTTATTTCACATTTAAGGCTTTTAGATTTAACAAGTTATATGAGCTTCTCTCAGACTAGTCGCAATAGACGCTACATGAACCCATGATATCAGTGTCGGAGCACGACGCAAGGGCAGGGTAGTATAACTTTTGCTGTGGACGCTAGTCGTCAACTAATTGCTCAAATTTGGAAAAATGATAAATACAAATAATTGCAAGGCACGATAACCACCGAAGATATTTGAGGACGAGATTCCCTTCTAATTTGCATCGTGCTTCTTTTAATTTTAACTACGAATTGGCTTGATGGGCCCTACATGTATTACGCCGACTCCGAAGGGCAACTGCAAGGAAGATGAGTTTTCGCTGAGAAGCTTTTCAAGGCAGAAATATACTCGAGGTGCTTGCCAAATCACTACCGAGGGACGATACCACCTAGAAAAATTGTTTATATGAATAAACTCTTTTCTGAATTTCTGATGTTGCTTTGTCTGGGACTTGAACCCAGGATCTTCGATGTGATAGAGTAGCACGCTACCACCACACCTCTCGGCGGACGCCAGGCAAAATTGCAAATGCTGGCTAATAATTAGACAGATCGTACACTTCGGGCATTAGATGCCTGGGCATCTGGCGTCAGATTAACCGTCAATGCGGGAAAGGCCGATAGCAGGTAACGACACTGTACGCTTGTCAGAACTGCTGGTGTTTATGTAGTGCCTATCGACCTTCCTCTTTCATGTGCGCTTGTGAAATCTATCTTTTACAATTTAGTTGCTTTTTGAGGGAAAAGACATTCTTACTTACTTACTGGTGCTTCAGCGTTTAAACGATTATGACCCTCCAACGTCTTCGCTAACTGGCACAAATTGGACACTTCCTCTGATTCCATAGGCGGGATTCATTAAAAATACTTTCTTAGCTGGAGCATCATCTCTCATTCGCATAGCCTAGCTAGCCTAGCCGCTGCATTTTAAATCGCAGGACTATGTCATATGCTTATAAATAAAGCCTCATCAGAGATAACAGAAACGGATCAGCGCATTCTGTGTTCATTCCTCATACTCGGCAGCTTAAGGCTACAATTATTAAATTCAATACATAGATATCAAAGCTCGAAACTGCAAGAAGGATAGGTTATAAAAGTTTCTTGTATTTGGCCTTGTGGCGGATTTATATTTATCATCCTAGTCCTTAATAAGGTTTTTTAATTTGGTACCCGAAGAAACTTCTGGAACACTTTACACACATTCAGTCCATGTGAGGGCTTTACGGGAGTGTCTGTTCAAACAAACCCAACCCATGCAAATCGGTAACTCTACACTCAGTATTTTTCCGATTTTGCTGATACTTGCTTCTACAATCGGGACTTCCGACTTATTGGAACCGGAATCGAAGCTCTGTTACATCCCTACTTCATAGGTGTTTACTTACCTATTTATTTTAAATATCTTCCCAAAAGTATCAGTATGTGCCTTCAAAATCACCAGAATATGGGTTCAATGAGTTTAGTCTTAGTATGTGCATTTATATGTGTAGCTTCTGCGGTTACAGCGATGTAACGTTAGAAATTCTACAAACGAATTTTTCAGAAATACTGTGATATCGTGGGCGTGGCTCTCCACCGATTGCTCACATTTTGACAGCAAGCTTTTAGTGCCAAAAAAGTAAAATTTGTTACAAAATTCGTTGTGATGCGTACGACTTATTATCATAAGTAGAATAACAATCTGAGATACCATAGATTTAAAATTTCACTTTATTATATAAGCTTTAGATACTTTTCAGTTATGTATGTATATTTTTAAGACAGCTGCTAATATACTAAATAGTCTTGTATATAATTAGTAATTTATGTGAATAAATGAAATGTGTTTAACTTCTTACCACATTGTATAAATAAACACATACATATATACATTAGTATAAAGAGTGTTCCATATAGTGGTTTTCTTCTGCAAATCAAAAAACAAAAAAATAATAACACTAAAATCAAATTTTTCTTGGACGGAAATAAAATTTTTCATCAGAAAAGTTTTATGTATAAAATGGTGTAAAAAAAGGTGGGGCATAAATGTTACTTGCCATTGCCAATTTCACACAGAGGCTTCATGAAATAATTAGACTAGTTTTCTGCACTCAAATTTTCGCAGGTGGAAAGTGGCCTCCAACGATTAATTCCTTGATGGATCGGGCGTTTCGTGATATAAAAACATGGGCATCTAATGTCGGGCTTTGAGCCAACGCAGAGAAGACGGTTAAGGTTTTGCTTACTAATAGATGCAAGGTGCCGAATCGGACCAGGCCTAACTTAGAGGGCGTGACCCTGCAGGAGAAACCTTACACAAAACAACTAGGAATTATCCTAGATAGTATATTGTCGTGGAACCTCAACGTGGAGTAAAGAATGAAGAAGGCCTCGACGGCACATATGCATGTAAAAGAATGCTGGAGTGTACGTAGTGCTTATCATCCTCTCTCTCTCTAATTGGCTATTTACTGAGACTGTTAAGCCTAGCCTCTACTGTGGAGTTCTTGTTGGGGTAGCCACACATAAAAGAACCTTTCCCAAAAATTAGAGGGGGTATACAGACTATCAATGCTTGGCATTACGGGAGCCATAAGAACAACCCCGCCGTCTGCATTGTATGCAATTTGAATGCAATGCACATTGCACGTGTAGACCTGGTGGCAAAGCAAATAGCGTTGAGCACTGCAACGAGTCTTAGTGCCTCGGGGCAGATTGAGCGCAGACCATATCGTCAAAGTAGAATTGCACCATCAATAGCAGGACTACCAGACTGCCTGATCCCGCTTCTGCGCTTCGAAGGGGCTCTTAGAGCCACAATAAAAGTCGATGGTTTGTGCAAGAATGTCCAAATAGCGGACGAAGCTATACACGTGTACACCGATGGTTATAAATTACTGGAAGGGGTAGGGTGTGCAGTATGCTGTGCTTATCTGGAAATAAACAGGTCCTACAAGCTGCAGATCACTGTAGCGTTATTCAGGCGGAAGTTGTAGCCATAACCAAAACAATAGGAACACTGGAAGAGTATACCTTAAACTGCACCCGTGTAAAATTTTTTATTGACTGCCAAGCAGCAATTCAGGCAATAATCTCGCGTACCGCTGCATCTAAAAGTGTGTTAGAAGGTAAGCAATCTCTGAATCGGGACAGGGGAGCATACATCTATATTGGGTACCAGAGCATATGGGAATAGATACGAATGAAAAAGCGGATAAGCTAGCTAAATAGGGCGCATCCCATGAAATTTGCTCCCTAGATGGCCCAATTAGATCGAGCGAGATTAACAGAAGCCGAGAGGTGCACATTATCGACCAAGCGGGAAAGATGTGGAGCCTAGCGTGGAGCTATAAAGTGTCGAAGATTATGTGTAGTTCTTGCAACCTTAGACTAACAAAGTTATTCTTATCATTAAAAAGAGAGGAGTTTAGACTGATGACGAGTATTCTGACTGGACCCTGCATGGCATATGTAGGTACTGCGACTTGTAGAAAGAATCGATCGAGCACATTCTGTGCTCGTGTCTTGCGCTTGCCATGTTAAAACTACAGTTATTAGGAGTGATACAGCTATCAGTTCTAGAAGCACCAAGTGTTAAAGGTGCTAAAAAGCGTCTAGCATTTACCAAGAGGACGGAGTTTTTTTAGAACATAGGTCCTGGATAGGGATTTTCAGTTTGGTCACTAAGCAAACTTCTGGTAATTCTACGGACTCATTCAATCTATGTGAGGTAGTCATGGACCGGCCAGCTCAACCTAACTAACTTCTGCACTAAAGCCCTTACTGAACCGAATCTTCCATATAAAATACAAGTTCTTAATTATCTCATTATTGCTTTATTGAAAGCCTAATGAACTTAAAAATTTAGTCTGTCTTGTTTTGTGATTCGGGTTTATTAGTCAATGTGAAAATCAAAAATAAATTATTTTCAATAACAAAGACCGACAAATTTTAGACGCAGAAATGAGCCAATACTATTCTAGGGGTTTTATGATGTTTTTTCCATAAAATTTTACAATTTTAATTATAATTTTAGGCCTTCAGTTAATTTAAAAACGAAAGTAGACGTAGAATAAATTTACAATTTTAAATATATAAAACAAAACATTTAACATAAAAAAAAGCTATGCATATCGACTATTTCATCTGCCACACAACCCCAACACTAATATAAGAAAGTCTGCCTGTAAGTTTGCTACACATTTTGCTTTTACAGCAATCGAGGGCGTAAAGTACAAAATCATCCTAGTAAAAAGTTTTGTTAAAAAGGATGTATCTCTGCGAGGTCTTTAATAAAATCGTATCTCAGAAGATCGCTTAAAAAGGTTTTAGCAGTCGCTTTTTGTTTAGTTTTCCGCCCCGCTTGGTTACATGATTCGTCACCTGAAAAGATGCTATAAATACGTTTATTGAATCTCGCGACTTTTTCAAGTTGATTGTGGAGCTATCTTTCACAACTCTGTACAAAATTATATCAAAATAGTTTTCCCATAGTAACCCGTTAGGTTATTATTCAAATCAAAGATGGTTAATCAAGTTTTCCCGATAGAGTTTTTCCGGTAAAAGAAAGGTGCGATGTGGAGAACATTGATGTGCTGTTTTTAAAAAGAAGACACACTACATGGAACACCCTATTTTACACAAACGCGTTTATAAATATAACACAAATAAGTAATAAGCAAAAACAAGCATTCATAGACGCTATCACTTCATTCAATATCCTTTTTTCATGTACAAATGTAAACTTACAAAACTAAATTTCTGCAATTACTCAAAACAATGCCTAATCAAGCGCGCATTGTAAATATATTAACACATATTACATACATACATGCACACATACAATATGAATTTATAATTAATAATTTTCATTTTTCATATCATTACACAAACAATCAAAAAAAACCAACCAACACACGCACAACGTCTTAACGTCCCACACGCTTTACGCACACACTCACACCGGCGTGTTTTCAACTACACAGGACATGATGACTTCAATATTTACGGCCGTCATCAGCCACTAAGCGAAGCACAAGCACGAAAGGCTGCCGCACAATTACAGGAAATACTCAGCCTGCTGCCAATTGGCAAAACCGAATTCACCGCATCAAAAACTGTGGTCTTAGATACCAACAACAACAATCAATTGCCACATACTGCAACAGGCGCTGATTTGAATAATGAAAGCGCCGATCTACAAACATATGGTTTGCCGAATAATTTGGGACCCTTAGAATCGCTCTCTCATACCGAATCGATAACAGCCGCTTACAAACAAAGGCCAGAAAATCCCTGGGATATTTATCGTCAAATGGCCAAAAAGCAAACAGCAGAAGAAATTTATTTACAAAAACATCCAAATGAAAGTTATGATTATAGGCCAACAAGTCCGACTACGAGCACGAATGATCATCAACAAAATGTTGCTTACAAATATAATAATTATCATGCAGCAAGTAATGCTTTAAAAGATTTAACTCCAATTATAGCAGCGTTAGAGGTAGCCAAGAGGCGTGGCACGGCGCCAAGCGGTCTGGGCGTAAGTAAACATTTTACCGTGGAAAAGAGCGTTTACAAAGTTCCAGCATCACAGCACACTGCTTCGAAATCAAGCAATCAATTCAAGTATTTGTCACCAACAATACAAAAGACAAAACACATTTATTTTGATCCAGCGCAAAATAAAGTTGATAACGAATATAGACCAACCTATGTGCCAACGCCATCGACAGCGGCACCACCAGCACCAGCGCAACAGCATAAAGTACGACGTCAAGTGCCGAATGATTCGGTGGGAATGATTAAGGTGCACACCAAACCGGGACCATATTTCAAACATCTCGACTACGAGATCCACGATCCGCTAATGTTCAATCGCATGTTGACGTTCTAGATTGGTTGATTGTAAACAATTTTCGTCGCAACAGTTGGATGGTGTCATCATGGATGGCGTCATGAATGCATTTCTTAATATAAGTTTATTTATTATGCATACTTATTGTTATTATTTATTACATTGTATGGTATTATTTAAGTTTGTAAGTTTTCCTAAAAAATTTATACCAAAATAGGCTATAGAGAAGGATTCAAACGTGGCTCAACTGAATTTTTATTTTTTATTTTTTATTATTTTTTAAACATTTATAGGTTTGCGAAAACTTATATTTTGAATTGCTGGTACTTTCAAGATTTTAGCACAGTTAACTTTTTTTAAAACTTCAGAAAGCATAGCTCCCCAACTAATTGCAAACTCCTGTTAAATCTTTTTTCCCAAGAAAGAAATTTCCCCTTAGTTTTGGTGCCGGTTACTATTTTAGAGTCCGGTCGCTTTTTGTGCAACTTTTTGGAAGCGTCTTCTTTTATAGAGCCGGCTTCATTTTTTGAAACCAGTTACCGTTCCTGTGGCGGCTACTCTGTAAATATATACCTTTACTGAATAAGTTACCTTTTTCGAGTTACTTTTCTGTTCGTTTAACATTTTGGAATCGGTTACTTTTACTGAGCCGATCATTTTCTTGAAACTGGTTTTTTGTTAAACTTTTTATGAAACCGGTTACTTTTTCTACGTGTTACTTTATTTTGTGAGCCGGTGGACCTTTACCTTTTAACGGTTACCTTTAAACCAGGTTTTTTTTTAAATCTGCTTTTTTGAACCGGTATTTTTTCGCTACTGCTTCCTTTGTTTTTGGAACCGGTTACCATATTTTTGGAACCGGTTACTTTTTCGAACCGCTTAGGTTTTTAATAGAAACCGTTAACTTTTTTGCTATCGGTAACTTTTTTGGAATCGGTGGACTTTCGTATCTGGTTACTTTTTGGATCCGTCTACAATTCGAACCAGGTTACCTTTTAACAAGTAAGGAAGGCTTAGTTGGGGTGTAACCGAACATTGCATACTCAGCTGAGAGATTTGGAGACAAAATAAGGGACAATCACCATGCAGGAAAATGAACCTAGGGTAACCCTGCAATGTAGTTGTATGACATGGGTATCAAATGTAAGGTATTAAAGAGTATTTTAAAAGGGTAGTTCAATAGGTGGACGGTTTTCGAGAAATCGCCATAAAGGTGGACCACGGGTGACTCTAAAATGTGTTTGTACGATATGGGTATGAAATTAAAGGTATGAATGAGGGTATTCGAAGGGAGTGGCCCTTAGTGGTTACGAAGCCCTTTTCGAGATATCGAAATCGATATCGCCCTGCAGAACATTTTACAAAGTTTTTTCTAAAGTTATATTGTGCGTCAAAAAACCAATCCAATTAACATGTTTCATTCCTTTTTTCGTATTTGGTATAGAATTATGGCATTTTTTTATTTTTCAAAATTTTCGATATCGAAAAAGTGGGCGTGGTCATAGTTCGATTTCACCCATTTTTAACACCAAGATAAAGTGAGTTCAGATAAGTACGTGAACTGAGTTTAGTAAAGATATATCGATTTTTGCTGAATTTATCGTGTTAACGGCCGAGCGGAAGGACAGACGGCCGACTGTGTATAAAAACTGGGCGTGGCTTCAACCTATTTCACCCATTTTCCTAAAAAACAGTTACCATCGTAGACGCTATGCCCCTACCAAATTTCACAAGGATTGGTAAATTTTTGTTCGACTTATGACATTAAACGTATTCTAGATACATTAAATGAAAAAGGGCGGAGCCACGCCCATTTTGAAATTGTCTTTTATTTTTGTATTTTGTTGCACCATATCATTACTAGAGTTGAATGTTGACACAATTTACTTATATACTGTAAAGATATTCAATTTTTTGTTAAAATTTGACTTAAAAAAAATTTTTTTTAAGGGCGTGTTCGTCATCCGATTTTGTTAATTTTTATTTATCGTACATATAGTACTAAGGGTAACGTTCCTTCCAAATTTCATCATGATATCTTCAACGATTGCCAAAGCTTGCAAATCTTTTAAATTACCTTCTTTTAAAAGTGGGCGGTGCCACGCCCGTAGCCCAAAGTTTTATTCATTTTCTATTCCGCGTCATAAGGTCAACCCATCTACAAAGTTTCATCGCTTTATCCGTCTTTGGTAATGAATTATCGCACTTTTTCGGTTTTTCGAAATTTTCGATATCGAAAATGTGGACATGGTTATAGTCCGATTTCGTTCATTTTAAATAGCGATCTGAGATGAATGCCCAGGAACTTGAATACCAAGTTTCATTAAGATACCTCAAAATTTACTCAAGTTATCGTGTTTACGGGCAGAAGTACGGACGGACGGACATGGCTAAATGAATTTATTTTTTTCGCCCAGTTCATTTTTATATATGTATATACGAGAGTTGCAAATTTCTTAACAGTCTCACACAACTATTTTTCTTAGAAAAATGTTACGTAAGTGCAGTGTTATTTCAATACATGAACTTGATACTTTAAATGTTTGAGTAACCTTAGTTTTTATACCCTGCAAAACTTTGGATCAGAAAGCAGTCCCAACTTGGAGCTTTTACGCTTATTATGACTTCATTTAGATGTCCGAAGTGAGTGTAGTCCGTCTCCGCAATGTTCGTCAAATATGAGTTCAAATAACTTCATCATATGAGTCCGATGTGACTCCTAATAGACTCACAAACAGCTCATATTTTGCTTCTTATATGCCTCTATTGAGACATTTCCAAAGTCGTTTATGAGCCTCATTGGCCTAATATGCTTCTTTTTTATATTAATGTGTTACTTGGTCAGGAGGGTGATGGATACATATCAGAAGAAAAGAATGTTAACATGGAACATTTGGAAGGACATGCATAGTTATTACACTACACGCCAAACAAACCATCCTGCGGCTACCATATAGCAATATTGCACAGACACAAAGACCGGGAAAAGGGTGGTTTAAAATGTAAAACGAATAAACAGAGCAGAAAAAGTGCCAAAAATATATATAAAATCTGGTTTTAATTTTGGCTTTTTTTAATATGCACTCTTGGCATTGGCGCAACTTTCGCATCATATTGGAGTCAAATAGGGCGTTTTATGCTAAAATTTTTATAAATTCTAAAACTTCAATTTCTAACATAGTTTAGACTCCTATCGGACTCATAATTATGAGCGCTCTGAAAATATTAACATATATATCTCAATGTACATGTATTTATTTATTGTTACCTAAACAGACAAGTCATTAGTTATAAGTACAAACAAAAAATATGAAATATTTGCAAAATTTCAAAAAAAAAATATTTTAAAGAAAAATGTTATTAAATCGATGTTAACAATTAAACGAATAATCTAAATAAAATGCATAATTAAATTGTTTTTTATTCTCTTGCATCCCAATTTTTCTCCGCTTGATTCCATAAGTCCTCTGGTAAACGTATTTAGCTCCGTAACTTCACATTCCCATACAAATTTCCAGCACTGTAGTTTAGTGGTTGTTCCTGCCTCCTACCATTTCCCTTCACTTATCAAATACCTTCCGCAATGTAAAAACATTTAATATATTACAGAAATAATTTTAATAATATTTCAAATTCACATCTTCTTTCCAGGGTACTATTATCAGTTCTAGTGTTCTTCAGCTACAGCCTCTTACCATATGTCTGTTAGCAATGCTTTTGGGTCAAGTATACGCCATGGATGTTCTTTGTACTCTCATTGACTTGCAATTCTCTGTTAGTTGATGAGTACAGCGCTTGGTTGCCGCAGCTCGATTATGTAATTTTCACTTCAACTGGTTAATATGAGGCTTAACTCTTCATTATTGCTTAATTTTTCGTATCTTCATGATTTCTTCTTTTGTTTTTGTAAGGCTGGTTAATTTCACTTCTATTTACATATGTACGTATATGTATATATATTTTTATATTGGTTTAAGTATTTATTATTTTAACACATATGGCATTTATTGGTACTTAATTGTTTGTAAATACAATAAATGAAAAATAAATTGTGTCTGAAATCGACGTTAATTTTGTTTTATTTTTTTTTTCAGCCTAAAAGTAGGCAGCACATTTCTTATGAAATGTACAGTGATGTCGATATCGGAATTACAGTGACTGTTTGAAAAGCAGTGTAGGCTTAATTTATAAAGAGATTTGTGCTTTCAGCTTGCGTTAGCCACGGTTGCCATCTTTTGTAATTAGTTACCAAATTGTGTAATTAGTTACCAAATTGTGCTAATTAAAAGAACGAAATTCATTTGCAATTATCCGAGTAATGTATAGAATGAATGCACCTTATATACCTCAGTACAATTCGCCAAGTAAGGAAGTTAATAGTAAAATGTGGGATTTGTCCTCAATAATGGTCTCTTATGCCTGCAATCGCTTCCTTTATCATATATGGCATATTTGTCAAAGGCTGCGAAATTAAAGCTTCTAAAATTTCGTAATGAAATCCTGTTGCTACCATCCCTGTCCGTATACATATGTGTGGAGGATATTAATACCACCTGCCGGACGAAAAGTAATGAATCGCATTATAGAGAGAGCGGTTCATATAAGTGGAGTATATGAAAATGTTGGACATTCAAGTTGAGCTCATCAGAATATTAAATTGTCTGCTGTTGATTAAGCTTTGGTCTTAAAAGCTACCATAGCTATTACCAATTCTATTATCAAACCCTTTAACTATGTTGTGGAAAGCTTGTTGTAGGATGTTACGGGTGATATTCAAATTATCATTGACTAGACCATTAAATAACCCATGACTATTTCGAACATGCACGTTAGATCTTAGTAATTTTCCTAAGCACTACACCCCGGTACATCGTGCCACGTGAAAATTTCTGGTAATGAAGCAACTGACCGCTAAGCCAGCATGTGCTCTGAGCAGGCAATCACTGGATGACTGTACCGTAGCTTATAAAATTGTATACAATTTGTTAAGTCATAATTTCGTCAATCTCAGAAACGTTTGGCCAGTTACGGAAGCAGGACCTTTTAAGCCATTTTTTTTTTTAATTTGGTTTGGCCCTTACATCTCGAAGGACTAATTACTTGGCGGAGCTATAGGTATTGACTAACGTCATTTGGAATATACGTATGAATGGTTCAGGGAAACCATGCATAGTAGTTTAAAAGCAGCTCCTTATGAACTATAAAACATGCTTTGACATCAAGTACAGGATTTGACATATTATATGATTGATAAAAGACCTAACAAGTGTGGTCTTGCAGTGCTAAGATCCAATCTAACCAGGATTACCTCTTTGTCAACAGGCATTCAACTCCTTTTCCGAGAGCGCTAGTATTTCACGTGCCAGTTGGTCTTATGATGTCGCTGGAACCTTATAAAGTCATCATAAATGAAATGACGTAATGTATGCATTAGAGATATATGCCGCCGAATGTCAAAAATATCGGCGCGGCGGCGGCGGCGTCTGGCACGTTACTATATTTTCTACTCATTTAAGACAGTTTAGGCCATTTATTGTTCATGCGAAAATTGGTCGGATATGGTTGGAAGTGATATCAACGGCTGCGCAACACTACCAGTTATAAGAAACTAAATGCGAAATTTAACTCTTTCTAACTGTTCAAAAGCTAGATAAAACAAATTAATAAGGCTAAGTCCGGGTGTAACCGAGCAGTACATACTCAGCTGAGAGCTTTGGAGACAAAATAAGGGAAAATCACCATGCAGGAAAATGAAGCTAGGGTAACCCTGGAATGTGTTTGTATGACATGGGTATCAAATGTAAGGTATTAAAGAGTATTTTAGAAGTGAGTAGCCATAGTTCTATAGGTGTACGCCATTTCGGGATATCGCCATATAGGTGGACCAGGGGTGACTCTAGAATTTGCTTGTACGAAATGGGTATCAAATGAAAGGTGTTAATGAGTATTTTAGAAGGTAGCGGGATATCTATTTTACAAAGTTTTTTCTAAAGTTATATTTTGCGTCAAAAAACCAATCCAATTACCATGTTTCATCTCATTTTTCGTATTCGGTAGAGAATTATGGAATTTTTTTCATTTTTCGTAATTTTCGATATCGAAAAAGTGGGCGTGGTCATAGTCGGATTTCGGCCATTTTTTATACCAAGATAAACTGAGTTCATATAAGTACGTGAACTAAGTTTAGTAAAGATATATCGATTTTTGCTCAAGTTATCGTGTTAACGGCCAGCGGAAGGACAGACCGTCGACTGTGTATAAAAACTGGGCATGGCTTCAACCGATTTCGCCCATTTTCACAGAAAACAGTCATAGCGTCTCTTCCCCTACCAAATTTCACAAGGATTGGTAAATTTTTGTTCGACTTATGGCATTAAAAGCATCTTAGACAAATTAAATGAAAAAGGGCGGAGCCACACCCATTTTGAAATTTTCTTTAATTTTTGTATTTTGTTGCACCATATCGTTACTGGAGTTGAATGTTTTACTTATATACTGGAAAGATATTAAATTTTTTGTTAAAATTTGACTTTTAAAAAAAAATTTTTTTTTAAGTGGGCGTGTTCTTGAT
This sequence comes from Eurosta solidaginis, assembly GCF_040869045.1. Taxonomy (NCBI): domain Eukaryota; kingdom Metazoa; phylum Arthropoda; class Insecta; order Diptera; family Tephritidae; genus Eurosta; species Eurosta solidaginis. The sequence goes on from NC_090319.1 coordinate 378,111,730, forward strand.
TTTACTAATTTTTATTTAGCACATATATAGTAATAGTTGTAACGTTCCTGCCAAATTTCATCTTCAACGACTTCCAAATTACAGTTTGCAAAACATTTAAATTACCCTCTTTTAAAAGTAGGCGGTGCCATGCCCGTTTACCAAGATTTTACTAATTTTCTATTCTGCGTCATAAGGTCAACCCACCTACCAAGTTTCATCTCTTTAGCCGTCTTTGGTAATGAATTATCGCATTTTTTCGGTTTTTCGAAATTTTCGATACCGAAAAAGTAGGCGTGGTTATAGTCCGATATCGTTCATTTTAAATAGCGATCTGACATGAGTGCCTAGGACACCAGCATGTTAGGGGATCAGAATATACCCGCGGTAGGTAAGAGGCGACTAAAATATCAGATTCAAGGGGCTGTGTAGCACAACCTTTCAGGTTGCCAGCGCAATATATAGCTTCTCCAAACCCAATTGTCGACCTCACCTATCTGCGGCGAATCCTGTTTCACTAACGAGGCTCTGACGAGGCTCTGGCGACCTCAAGCTCTTCATGGAACTTGGGGGTAGGGAGGGAGGGAATGACCTGAAGGTTTAACGTGGCCACATAAATCGTTCCCGAGATGGTCGGGCTAGCACCTTAATGGTGCTATGGTACCGGAGCGTACCGGATTTGTATCCGGCAAAGGACCATCACATCGATAACACTCCCCAAAGCCTTCGGGGAGCAACCTTATCGCTACAACAACAACAACAACATGAGTGCCTAGGAACCTACGTACCGAATTTCATCAAGATACCTCAAAATTTACTCAAATTATCGTGTTAACGGACAGTCCGGTAACATTCTCTAAGGCCGGGAGTGTCCCGTGGTCTTGCGATTTCATTGCATTTTTATTACTCATATATATGTGTTGACTAGCGCTCGGAAATTCTTCTTAATATAACTTCTGAAAGGCCGAAAATAAAAATAAAAACAACAGCAGTTAACATCTTTCAACTTAAAATCGGTCGACTTTGATTGTAAAATATCTATTTGTTTTAACGAAGACTATTGAAATCAATGTTGTGAACACAAACGTCTGCAAACTTTGGTCTATATTTTAAAAATTTTATCCAGGGTCCTTGTAAAATTTTAATTATGTAGATGCGCTGAGGATTATACGATTTTCAACCATGACTTACGCAATGACATAAACTTAGAGTGCTTATGATTTCGAGGGCGGCATCCTTGGCCGAATAGTCACTCCCTAACGTTTCAAGGTGTTTCTCTGGTATAGCTCGGCAGCATTGCGCGACAAACGCATCCGTTAGAAAGTCTTCGGAGCTACACCTAGAGCTTCTAGGAAAGTGACGTCGACGAAGGTGCATATGAGGTAGCGACTGGTGGTAAGGATTGCTACGGTTCGCACATCGAGAATTGTAGCTCTTAATAACTGGGAATTGTAGCTTGAAGAAACTGAATGCGCCCTGTGCCATGATAGTCATGAGTACTAATAGACCAAGTCGCCTTTGCGCGTGACCGCCAAGGAGCCACAAATGATTTAAAGAAATTGTGTTCGCGACGATTATTAGGAATTAACCCCAGGTGAAACTACACTTTGCACGAGATATACAGACAAAAGTGTGACCATTTTATGTATCTTTATTCCTTTTCAGCAGATGTAGCATTACCAATTCCCAAGACCGGGGTAAGGTTCTAAGCCTCTCTGGAGTAAGTGAGCGAGCGGCAGTACCTCCGCAAAGAGCTAATCGTGAAAATGTTTTAACGATCTGCGAGATTTTGAAGCAAAACGTTCATTTCCTTAATAACATACAAACAAAACCTTTCCTAATTTTTATTCTTTAATAGAAAAATCAGGCTTTTTAAAGTAAGAACACCGGCGTACGCCGTCGCGCCTCCCACGCCTCCGCCGATAAAGTGATCGGCGTAAAACTTTAGTATGCACCCGCTATATGGCTACATAGTTAGTTCAAATATTGCTTCCAGAATGCAGGCGTTGAGGCCGAATATAATGTGGCCAAACTTTGCATAGAAGGTTCAATGTGGTCATATTAAATCTTTCATCTAAAGGCAATAATACTCGACACCAAATTAAACTCCATATGGAATTCAGTTGATATGATCTACAATATTAGATGTCATTGCTGAAGGTCGTGCGACCATTATTGGGTTTATTTTCAGAAAAATAATTTAATAATATTTCAAATTCACATCTTCTTTCCAGGGTACTATTATCAGTTCTAGTGTTCTTCAGCTACAGCCTCTTACCATATGTCTGTTAGCAATGCTTTTGGGTCAAGTATACGCCATGGATGTTCTTTGTACTCTCATTGACTTGCAATTCTCTGTTAGTTGATGAGTACAGCGCTTGGTTGCCGCAGCTCGATTATGTAATTTTCACTTCAACTGGTTAATATGAGGCTTAACTCTTCATTATTGCTTAATTTTTCGTATCTTCATGATTTCTTCTTTTGTTTTTGTAAGGCTGGTTAATTTCACTTCTATTTACATATGTACGTATATGTATATATATTTTTATATTGGTTTAAGTATTTATTATTTTAACACATATGGCATTTATTGGTACTTAATTGTTTGTAAATACAATAAATGAAAAATAAATTGTGTCTGAAATCGACGTTAATTTTGTTTTATTTTTTTTTTCAGCCTAAAAGTAGGCAGCACATTTCTTATGAAATGTACAGTGATGTCGATATCGGAATTACAGTGACTGTTTGAAAAGCAGTGTAGGCTTAATTTATAAAGAGATTTGTGCTTTCAGCTTGCGTTAGCCACGGTTGCCATCTTTTGTAATTAGTTACCAAATTGTGTAATTAGTTACCAAATTGTGCTAATTAAAAGAACGAAATTCATTTGCAATTATCCGAGTAATGTATAGAATGAATGCACCTTATATACCTCAGTACAATTCGCCAAGTAAGGAAGTTAATAGTAAAATGTGGGATTTGTCCTCAATAATGGTCTCTTATGCCTGCAATCGCTTCCTTTATCATATATGGCATATTTGTCAAAGGCTGCGAAATTAAAGCTTCTAAAATTTCGTAATGAAATCCTGTTGCTACCATCCCTGTCCGTATACATATGTGTGGAGGATATTAATACCACCTGCCGGACGAAAAGTAATGAATCGCATTATAGAGAGAGCGGTTCATATAAGTGGAGTATATGAAAATGTTGGACATTCAAGTTGAGCTCATCAGAATATTAAATTGTCTGCTGTTGATTAAGCTTTGGTCTTAAAAGCTACCATAGCTATTACCAATTCTATTATCAAACCCTTTAACTATGTTGTGGAAAGCTTGTTGTAGGATGTTACGGGTGATATTCAAATTATCATTGACTAGACCATTAAATAACCCATGACTATTTCGAACATGCACGTTAGATCTTAGTAATTTTCCTAAGCACTACACCCCGGTACATCGTGCCACGTGAAAATTTCTGGTAATGAAGCAACTGACCGCTAAGCCAGCATGTGCTCTGAGCAGGCAATCACTGGATGACTGTACCGTAGCTTATAAAATTGTATACAATTTGTTAAGTCATAATTTCGTCAATCTCAGAAACGTTTGGCCAGTTACGGAAGCAGGACCTTTTAAGCCATTTTTTTTTTTAATTTGGTTTGGCCCTTACATCTCGAAGGACTAATTACTTGGCGGAGCTATAGGTATTGACTAACGTCATTTGGAATATACGTATGAATGGTTCAGGGAAACCATGCATAGTAGTTTAAAAGCAGCTCCTTATGAACTATAAAACATGCTTTGACATCAAGTACAGGATTTGACATATTATATGATTGATAAAAGACCTAACAAGTGTGGTCTTGCAGTGCTAAGATCCAATCTAACCAGGATTACCTCTTTGTCAACAGGCATTCAACTCCTTTTCCGAGAGCGCTAGTATTTCACGTGCCAGTTGGTCTTATGATGTCGCTGGAACCTTATAAAGTCATCATAAATGAAATGACGTAATGTATGCATTAGAGATATATGCCGCCGAATGTCAAAAATATCGGCGCGGCGGCGGCGGCGTCTGGCACGTTACTATATTTTCTACTCATTTAAGACAGTTTAGGCCATTTATTGTTCATGCGAAAATTGTTCGGATATGGTTGGAAGTGATATCAACGGCTGCGCAACACTACCAGTTATAAGAAACTAAATGCGAAATTTAACTCTTTCTAACTGTTCAAAAGCTAGATAAAACAAATTAATAAGGCTAAGTCCGGGTGTAACCGAGCAGTACATACTCAGCTGAGAGCTTTGGAGACAAAATAAGGGAAAATCACCATGCAGGAAAATGAAGCTAGGGTAACCCTGGAATGTGTTTGTATGACATGGGTATCAAATGTAAGGTATTAAAGAGTATTTTAGAAGTGAGTAGCCATAGTTCTATAGGTGTACGCCATTTCGGGATATCGCCATATAGGTGGACCAGGGGTGACTCTAGAATTTGCTTGTACGAAATGGGTATCAAATGAAAGGTGTTAATGAGTATTTTAGAAGGTAGCGGGATATCTATTTTACAAAGTTTTTTCTAAAGTTATATTTTGCGTCAAAAAACCAATCCAATTACCATGTTTCATCTCATTTTTCGTATTCGGTAGAGAATTATGGAATTTTTTTCATTTTTCGTAATTTTCGATATCGAAAAAGTGGGCGTGGTCATAGTCGGATTTCGGCCATTTTTTATACCAAGATAAACTGAGTTCATATAAGTACGTGAACTAAGTTTAGTAAAGATATATCGATTTTTGCTCAAGTTATCGTGTTAACGGCCAGCGGAAGGACAGACCGTCGACTGTGTATAAAAACTGGGCATGGCTTCAACCGATTTCGCCCATTTTCACAGAAAACAGTCATAGCGTCTCTTCCCCTACCAAATTTCACAAGGATTGGTAAATTTTTGTTCGACTTATGGCATTAAAAGCATCTTAGACAAATTAAATGAAAAAGGGCGGAGCCACACCCATTTTGAAATTTTCTTTAATTTTTGTATTTTGTTGCACCATATCGTTACTGGAGTTGAATGTTTTACTTATATACTGGAAAGATATTAAATTTTTTGTTAAAATTTGACTTTTAAAAAAAAATTTTTTTTTAAGTGGGCGTGTTCTTGATTTTACTAATTTTTATTTAGCACATATATAGTAATAGTTGTAACGTTCCTGCCAAATTTCATCTTCAACGACTTCCAAATTACAGTTTGCAAAACATTTAAATTACCCTCTTTTAAAAGTAGGCGGTGCCATGCCCGTTTACCAAGATTTTACTAATTTTCTATTCTGCGTCATAAGGTCAACCCACCTACCAAGTTTCATCTCTTTAGCCGTCTTTGGTAATGAATTATCGCATTTTTTCGGTTTTTCGAAATTTTCGATACCGAAAAAGTAGGCGTGGTTATAGTCCGATATCGTTCATTTTAAATAGCGATCTGACATGAGTGCCTAGGACACCAGCATGTTAGGGGATCAGAATATACCCGCGGTAGGTAAGAGGCGACTAAAATATCAGATTCAAGGGGCTGTGTAGCACAACCTTTCAGGTTGCCAGCGCAATATATAGCTTCTCCAAACCCAATTGTCGACCTCACCTATCTGCGGCGAATCCTGTTTCACTAACGAGGCTCTGACGAGGCTCTGGCGACCTCAAGCTCTTCATGGAACTTGGGGGTAGGGAGGGAGGGAATGACCTGAAGGTTTAACGTGGCCACATAAATCGTTCCCGAGATGGTCGGGCTAGCACCTTAATGGTGCTATGGTACCGGAGCGTACCGGATTTGTATCCGGCAAAGGACCATCACATCGATAACACTCCCCAAAGCCTTCGGGGAGCAACCTTATCGCTACAACAACAACAACAACATGAGTGCCTAGGAACCTACGTACCGAATTTCATCAAGATACCTCAAAATTTACTCAAATTATCGTGTTAACGGACAGTCCGGTAACATTCTCTAAGGCCGGGAGTGTCCCGTGGTCTTGCGATTTCATTGCATTTTTATTACTCATATATATGTGTTGACTAGCGCTCGGAAATTCTTCTTAATATAACTTCTGAAAGGCCGAAAATAAAAATAAAAACAACAGCAGTTAACATCTTTCAACTTAAAATCGGTCGACTTTGATTGTAAAATATCTATTTGTTTTAACGAAGACTATTGAAATCAATGTTGTGAACACAAACGTCTGCAAACTTTGGTCTATATTTTAAAAATTTTATCCAGGGTCCTTGTAAAATTTTAATTATGTAGATGCGCTGAGGATTATACGATTTTCACCCATGACTTACGCAATGACATAAACTTAGACTGCTTATGATTTCGAGGGCGGCATCCTTGGCCGAATAGTCACTCCCTAACGCTTCAAGGTGTTTCTCTGGTATAGCTCGGCAGCATTGCGCGACAAAAGCATCCGTTAGAAAGTCTTCGGAGCTACACCTAGAGCTTCTAGGAAAGTGACGTCGACGAAGGTGCATATGAGGTAGCGACTGGTGGTAAGGATTGCTACGGTTCGCACATCGAGAATTGTAGCTCTTAATAATCGGGAATTATAGCTCGAAGGAACTGAATGCACCCTGTGCCATGATAGTCATGAGTACTAATGGACCAAGTCGCCTTTGTGCGTGACCGCCAAGGAGCCACAAATGATTTAAAGAAATTGAACCATGTGTGACCATTTTATGTATATTTATTCCTTTTCAGCAGATTAAGCATTACCAATTCCAAAGACCGGGGTAAGGTTCGAAGCCTCTCTGGTGTATGTGAACGAGGGGCAGTACCTCCGCAAAGAGCTAATCGTGAAAATGTTTTAACGATCTGCGAGATTTTGAAGCAAAACGTTCATTTCCTTAATAACATACAAACAAAAACTTTCCTAAAATTTATTCTTTAATAGAAAAATCAGGCTTTTTAAAGTAAGAACACCGGCGTACGCCGTAGCGCCGCCAACGCCGCCGCCGATAAAGTGATCGGCGTAAAACTTTAGTATGCACCCGCTATAAGGTTACATAGTTAGTTCAAATATTGCTTCCAGAATGCAGGCGTTGAGGCCGAATATAATGTGGCCAAACTTTGCATAGAAGGTTCAATGTGGTCATATTAAATCTTTCATCTAAAGGCAATAATACTCGACACCAAATTAAACTCCATATGGAATTCAGTTGATATGATCTACAATATTAGATGTCATTGCTGAAGGCCGTGCGACCATTATTGGGTTTATTTTCAGAAAAATAATTGCTATATACCAAAAGAGAACGAGCTTGGAGTGGACCAACCGGGATGATTGTCTGGTTTCAAAGTTCTAATGTAATTATTTGGATAGCAAAGGAACGAGCTTCCTTTTCAAACCTAACAAATTAGCACCAATAGTACTTACGTGTGCAATTACGGGTCACTGCGCTACAATGTATATACGATCTACGTCTCAAACCTAGAGCACAGACGGCACTGAGGAATGTGTGACAAGAGTTTTTAACATTAATAAAATGAGCCGGTCTAAGATAAGCGCATGCTTCCCTCATGTACTTTAACCATTGCACTGCTTATAAAGCGAGTATTGCAGAGATCTCTCACTGAAACTACATATCCTTCAACAACAGCTCTTTGCGACAGACGGGGTGTGTCTCGCTTATGAATTTATCACATTACACAAACACATCGAACGAGTACGCCAGAGTTAGTATAGAGCTTGGGAGCACAACTCTAGGTACACCCCATACTCTTTATGCTCCACTAAAATTTAATGCGCACTCTTCCCCGTACCATGCAATTATACATCGTCTTTATCTTTGATTTGAAACAAACATTTTTTAAAAACCTTTCCTACTAATTTTATTTACATATTATCTTGAATTTATTTTTTGATCTTTTCTGTTTACATTTCGCCGAAAATAAACTTAAGTAAATTATAAATTATCATTTTACGCCAAAAAAATTGGCAACTCTACAAAAGTTCTACAATTTTTACGCAACTTCGCCACAGCCACGTTGACTGCGCGCTTAATAGTAACCAAATGAAATGTCATGTAGGGGTTGAGAATTACTCTGTGGCAGAGCATAATCTCGCGCTAATTGATCCAATAAACTGCTGCCACCACCGGAACGTCCCTGCAGCTGGGGTTGATGACTTATTTGTGGCTGATAGCGTGGTAGAGGCTCTGGTGCAGCCTGTTGTACGGGCCTTGTTTGTGGTGGTGGTCCAAATTGTATGGGTTCAAGTAGAGGACGATTACCAGCTGGTGGACCCAGAAAGTTATTTGCCCTTGCGCTGGATGGTGCAGGTTGAGATGGTGGCGGAGCATAGATGGGACGAGAGACCCGCACATTTGAAGGACCTTCACCAAAGTTCTGAATGTGAGATAACCAATTTAAAAAAAAAAATTAATAATAAAAGAGGAGCGCTAAAAAATATTATCGACACGCCTACCTGTGACTGCGAGTAATCTGGTTCGGGGCGCGCGGGACGTTGTTGTGGTGAATATAAAACATCAGTGGTGCGTTGTGCTCCTGGTATTTGTAATCGTGGTGGCGCTGGTGCAGCTGAAGCTTGTGGTGGTGGTGCATATTGTATACGTCGTGGTGGCTCTGGTTCAGGCTCTTGTTCATATTGGAAATATTGTGGTTGTGGTTGTGGCTGCGGTTGTGGACGTGGCGCCGGCGCTGGTTGTGGGCGAGATAATTGTTGTGGGCGTTGGGGACGCTAAATAGGTATAAGAAGTTGATTTTAAATTGAGTATGTAGGTAGAAAAAGTTTGCGAGAAATGCACTTACATAAGCTTTTTGTGGACGCACAGGCTCGTCTTCATAATCTGGTTCTTCTTTTATTGATTCATCAACCAGTGTTGGTGGTGCAACCGTGATGCCTTCACCAGATGGCTGGAAACCAAATTTGTTGGCGCCATATTCCACCACGCGCACTTTACCCGTCTCATCAACGTAGCCATATTTGCCTTTTACCTCACCGGTTGCTAGTTTTGTTTCGATTTTAAATGAACCATCTGCACCCTCATACCCATAAGTATAGGAACCATCTTCATTGTGTCTGGAAAATAAATATTTTATTAGTAAAAATTATAATTAAATTATATCGGCTTCTTTGATGAGTATTACTTATTAATTTGCTTTAGAATTGGTACTGGTGTAGGCCGCGGTGAATCCGCCGCCAAACCAGAGCTGGGGCGTAATCTTAGTGGTGCAGGACGCGGGGTATTCTCTTGGTAGTCCTGATAGTCCTGTGCTCTAGCAAGGCCATATAGCAATGTGAAAAGTAATAAATATACCAACTGCAAGTAAGAGAATAAAAAGATTATATGAGTAAATAATTAGAAAAAGCAAATTAAAATCCGGACTGACCCGGCATCAGAGATAAAATAGTTATCAAATGTGATTATGACATAATTTTTTTTTTAAGATTTTAAAAAGCTTCGATAAACATAACCCGGTTTGATATGTTGGGCATCTTTTCGTCTGTCATAAATAAAAATGTAATGAGAAGAAACCTACAAGATCATTTGCAATAAAAACTTCAAGGTTATCATCACAATTTCTTCTTTTTACCTTTTTATTCTGCTTGTAGCGAAAAGGAAACTTCACCAAGGTTTGTGGACTTTTGTGGCCATTCGAGTTAGTCTAAAGTCAATTGACGTTAAGGCCGTTGACCTCATGTCACCCCTCTGTTTTTTTTTTTTTTATATATCCCGCCTCTCTTTGTGCAAAAATGATATAACAGCCTGCAGTCAACCATAATAAACCTCGCAAGCCTAAAAAGTACAGATTTACCTAACCACACCATGACCATTGAAATATGAATATCCAACAAACTCTGGTGTTTTCATTGAAATATTGGCCTTAACTTTTTTTAAGAAATGATATAATCATTAATACCCAGCGCCATCATTATAGTAATAGCAAATATCAGGTCATACAATAGAGTTTCATTGAACCAAGACTACTCAATACTCAATATTTTTAGGCATATACATTAGGGTGGGCCAAAAAAAATTAAGCATTATTGCTAAAATGTACTCACCACAAAGTTGAAAGTTTTAGTTTAAACCTTAAACTTTTAAGTCTACATACATGAGCAACCTTTATTGGTTTTTAATGCAGACCTTGCAAACTCTAAAAAGAAATGAGCTCATACGACGTGTTTTGAATTGAAAAATTTTTGTTTAAAATTAAGCCCAGAAAACTTCCACTTTCAAATTTCTGGACTAAAATTTAAACCCAAATATATTAAAAATAAGATTGATTCTCTCACAGATTATGATGTAGACCGAACAAGTTTAAAAAAGCGGAGCGGGTAAGACTTTTTGGTTTTAGTTTAACATTTTTCATCGAAAATTATATTTTTGCGGTATCTGGTCTAAAATAAAGATCAAGATATTTTATAAATTGTCTAAAACGACTTAGAGGTTTTTAAAGTAGTAGTTTAAAAAAGCTTAAAATTAGCAACAAACTTTCATAGGTCTAAAAAAATAAACTAAAATTTTTGACCGGGCATATATGTTTTTCTATAATTAACGGGAAGAGTATGCTCATCAGTGTTTGGTCATATTAGGAAAAGAAAACTCTTTAGATTTTTATACCTTTCATGAAAATGAAATGGTATATTAATTTCGTCACGAAACCGAAAATTGTAAGTCCTTAAAGGAGAATAGATAGACCCACCATTAAGTATACCGAAATAATCAGGTTGAAGAGCTGAGTTGATTTAGCCATGTCCGTCTGTCCGTCTGTCTGTTTGTATGCAAACTAGTCCCTCAATTTTTGAGATATCTTGATAAAATTTGGTGAGCGGGTGTATTTGTGTGTCCGATTAGACATTTGTCGGAACCGACCGGATCGGACCACTATAGCATATATCCTCCATACAACCGATTTTTCAGAAAAAGAGGGTTTTTGTAATATCTTACCCAATTTAACAGATTGAAGCTTCAAACTTCACCGTATACTTTATTATATTGCACATATTGTTGCCTGAAAAAATTGATGAGATCGGTCGCATATATAGTATATATCCCCCACAACCGATTGTTCAGATAAGGAACTTTTCGTAATTACTGCCCTATTTTAAGAGCTAGAGGCTTCAAATTTCAACGAATGCTTACGTATATAGCATATATTGTTGTCTGAAAAAATCATAAATATCGGTGGTATATATAGTATATATATGGTGGTATATATAGTATATATATATATATATTTTCGCAAATTTTAGCCCCATTTTAACAGCTAGAAGCTTCAAATTTCACCGATTGCTTACGTATATAGCAAATTACTGTTGCCTGGAAAAATCATAGAGATCGGTTGTATATATAGTATATATCTCATACAACCGATTGTTCAGATAAGAAACTTTTCGCTATTTCTACCCCATTTTAACAGCTATACGCTTCAAATTTCACCTATTGCTTACGTATATAGCATACATTGTTGTCTGAAAAAATCATAGAGATCGGTTGTATATATAGTATATATCTCATACAACCGATTGTTCAGATAAGAAACTTTTCGCAATTTCTACCCCATTTTAACAGCTATAAGCTTCAAATTTCACCGATTGCTTACGTATATAGCATATATTATTGTCTGAAAAAATCATAGAGATCGGTTGTATATATAGTATATATCTCATACAACCGATTTTTCAGATAAGAAACTTTTCGCAATTTCTACCCCATTTTAACAGCTATAAGCTTCAAATTTCACCAAATGCTTACGTGTATAGCATATATTGATGTCTGAAAAAATCATTGAGACCGTCTGTCTGTTTGAACGCAAACTAGTCCCTCAAATTTTGAGATATCTCAATGAAATTTGGCACAAGGATGTATTTTTTAATTATATTAGACATTTGTCGGATCCGGCAGGATCGGACCACTATAACATATAAGAAAGTATAAACGTGAAACTTGGTTATATATATTCTAATATATCATAGAAGATATTCTGAAAAAATCACTTTGATCGGAGCTATATATAGTATATATCCCATTCAACCGGTCGTTCAAATAGAAAGATTTTTGGCAATTGCTCCCTTAATTTCCAATTTAAAAACGTTAAAGTTGGTTATGTTTATTCTAATATATCATAGAAGATTTCCTGAAAAAATTGCTTTTACCGGAGCTATATATAATATATATCCCATACAACCGATCATTCAGATAGAAAGATTTTTGCCATTTCTCCCTTAATTTTCAATATAAAAACGTGAAAATTGGTGATAGATATTCTAATATATCATAGAAGATTTCCTGTAAAAATCATTTCGATCGGAGCTATATATAATATATATCCCATACAACCGATCATTGGTGTTTTGCCATTTTTTATTTTATATTTATCTTAAAAATCGTTTAGGTATGTACATCTGCTCACTAATATTTCTTATCTTATACATCCGATTATTTATTGTTCAGCCCCATTCATGAAAGGTATGAAGTCTTCGGCAGAGTCGAAGAGAGTCCCGTCCTTACTTGTTTTAATTTATGAAAGTTAAAAAATTTTATATGCAATTTTTTTTTAATTTTTAAAAATTTTTGAATACCCTGTTTTGAAGCCCATTAAGATTGATTTTTCGATGCACAAGCTTGAAGGTGTTAAGGGATATCGTTAAATTTGGTGCTTTTTTTTTTTTTTTGTGGGGCGAAGTGGCTATATTTAAACGATTTTATTTAGCTTGACTTGACAGGCAAGCCGCACGGCCGCATGCACGGCCGTTGTGAACGAATTTTATAATTGAAATTTAAGTAACTTCCCGATAAGCTACAAGCTTGAAACTTGGAATATAGTTCAGAAGCCAGTGATAATGCAATAATAAGAAAAAAAGTTGACGCTAGGTGGCGCAAGGATAGAGATATTCACAAAAATCGTATTTGTGGTCCGATTTGGCTCATATTTGGAACACATAATACATACAAGAATATAAAGCGACCAATGAAAAAAACGCCGCTAGGTGGCGCAAGGATAGTGGTATTCATAAAAATCGTATTTGTAGTCCGATTTGGCGCATATTTGGAACACATAATACATACAAGAATATAAAGCGACCAATGAAAAAACGCCGCTAGGTGGCGCAAGGATCGAGATATTCACAAAAATCGTATTTGTGGTCCGATTTGGCTCATATTTGGAACACATAATACATGCAAGAATAGAAAGCGGCCTATGAAAAAAATCGCCACTACGTGGCGCAAGGATCAAGATATTAACAAAAATCGTATTTGTGGTCCGATTTGGCTCATATTTGGAACATATAATACATACAATAATAGAAAGCGACCTATGAAAAAAATCGCCGCTAGGTGGCGCAAAGATCGAGATATTCAAAAAAATCACATTTGGGGTCCGATTTGGTCCATATTTGGAACAAATAATACATACATGAATAGAAAGCGACCTATGATGTCCGATTTGTTCATATTTGGAACAAATATTACATACAGTCCGGTAGAAGTGACATCAAAATATTTTGGAGTTGGAGGAGGGACACGCATACGTGGCGCAGAGTCGAGTAAAGTCTTTGGAATGATTATGTATTGGGGACTTAGATTGTAACAAATTGTTAGGAAAGAATATTTGTAATAATGATTCGCTAAATGAACTAAATAGAATGAGAGATAATAAGCAATTAAATAAAGACTAAAAACTTGGAAATAAAACAATTAAAAAAATGTTTAAGTTAAACGGTTTTATTGAAAACAATACTTATATGAAGCAATAATAATCCTAAAAGCTATAAAATTATTAGGTAGGTCCTAGGTACTAGTTATCACACTCCTCATCAATATTGGGCGTTGATCAGAAAATTAAATAAAAGCGTTGGACGCGTCAAATTTATATTGATAGTCATATATAAGACCATCTGAACCTTAATCAGGTTATGCTACGCCTCACATTTTTAGAAATTTCACGCTTCCAACGCTTTTATTTAATTGTCTGATCAACGCCTTAGATTGATGAGGAGTGTGATGACTAGTACCTAGGACCTACCTAATTATTCTCTAGCTTTTTGTATTATTATTACTTCATGTAAGTATTGTTTTCAATAAAACCGTTTAACTTAAAAATTTTTTTATTATTTTATTTCCATTTAAAACACATCTCGTTTATTCATTGTATCGATTATTGAAAATAAGCAAGATATACGATTGGAATGTTTTCCCATTAATATTAATAGCCATACTTACGAAATTATATTCTAGAGGTACCAAGTTTTTTTTTTGGCCCATACCAGAAAAATATGTGTCGTAATTTTTTTTGGTGCACCCTAATGTAGATAGTATTGTATTTCCAAAACAATTCATAAGTCAATTTTACTTAGCCACTTGAAGGCCTTTTTGCGTGAAATCCCTTTAACATTATTTTGTGCTTAATAAATAAGAGCACACCAAACTAATATTTATTACAGCAACCGGATATGGGTTGGCTAGAAATAACCAATTAACAAGAAGTGCCAAAGCTAATTACAGCATATTTCATATATACTGAAGTATCACACAAACGTTTCTATGTATGATTGTGAAATTAGTACACCTTCTTTTGAATATATTAGAAGAGGCAAAGGTCAGTTCTAATAATTGTTGAGATGCCCTATAAGTATTTCTGAAGTTCGATCAGTTAAGCACCATAATGGTGAAATTCATAGTTGATGACACTTCGACACTCTCTAAAGCAATAAGTGAGCTTTTATATAATTCCAACTTTTTATAATTCCCATGAGGTGTTTGTAGTACACTTTAATTAAATATTGTCCCATATATTGTTAAACATATCGTTTGATATTTCTGGAGAACTAAGCAAGGCTCAAGGAATTCTGTAGGTAAAAATTGTTTTGTTGATTGTTTGGTCTAAAGTAACATTTTTTTATAAAAAGTAAATTGTTTCCACTGTAAAATATCTGAACATAAACCAACTACTTTTAGGTTAGGTTGAAGTGGCTTCTCCGTGAGGACCTCACATAGAAGGAATGAGTCCGTAGTGGTACCAGAAATTCGTTGAACGACCAAATTGAAAACCCCTATCAAAAACCAGGACCTAAATTATTAAATAACTCTGTTCTTTGGACAAATACTAGAAGCTTCCTAGGAACTATTTCACTTGGTGCTTCTAGATCTGACAGGTGTATCACTCCTAATAGCTATAGTCTTAGCCTGGCAAGCGCAAAGCACAAGTACGTAACGTGCTCGATCATTTCCTCCTCCAACCCGCACTGATATTTGCCACAGTATTGGCAAACTATGAATGTCATAGATAGTTTGCGATACTTTGTAGTTGACTATCGATAGTGTGAGCACTTCAGGAAAAGCAAAATAATGTACCAAGAACGAAAAACACATTCAGAAGGTCGAGTTTGAACTACACGTTACATTTATGGTTGTAGGTGACTGATAAAACCGATGGAATAAAGTTGAAAACCAAAACGCCATTAATAGTTCAGCGCTCTAGCAACGCTAGAGGCCCAGATTGAAATACCGCTTTCTTGAGATACAACAGTTGTCGCAAATATAAGAAAACATTTCCAGAACGACGAGATCGTACAATATATAAAGCAGAAGTTTTATTCGTCGGTTTATAGACAGACCCGGTGTATAATTAATGTGTTCATCTCCTATCGCAGATAACACGGTCTGTCGCTGGAGATCCTGGTACAATCTTAGCTGATTTGTATACTGTGGCTTGGTTACCATGCTCAAACACAAACCAATACAGCTGCCAGGCAATCTGAATTATCATGCCAATTCGACGAATCATGCCTCGCTTTAAATGAATTAGCACATTAATCTGAAATTTTGATGCTAAATAGAATAAATCCACAAAATAAAGTAAAGCAACTGGGAACAATACCAGAAAAAAATTAAACAAAATTCATCAACAAAATAAAATCGAAAGACACATTTACATAAACACTTTGGTTGCGTTGATCCGTTTCGACAGCCCCATAACATAACAAGGAAACAACTTGCCGTTTTCTTTCCTTTAAAGTAACCGAAGCGTTTATGTTAATCTACCTTTACGAATATAAATCTTTATGGATTAAAAATAAAAAACTTTTGACAAGCGCACAAAAATATCGATGGCAACGATAGTATCAGACTGTCGATAGTTTGCTAAGAATATTTGCGATTAAATTTCCCGCGAATTTGTTTTCCAAAATTTTTCATGCACAGTGGTATTTCTGGCATTACTTCGCTATTATAAAGAGAATTAATGTTAATGACATTTATTCCCACATGATTCTGACATTAATTCTCTTTCGGGTTACGAAGTTGTGTCACTGACATTTTTCGCATTTAATATAGAAATAACAATGTCAATTGACGTGAATTCCATTGATATAATTGCATGTCACCAGAAAAACCACTGAATAGAAATTTAAACGTAAAAAAATGCATTAATTTCCGAGGTAATAGGTCAACTATTTTTTATGAAAAACGCATCTGAAATCCTTCCAAACTCGGTTAGTCATTACAGAATGTAGTATTTTAATTTTTTTCACACTGTGAGCCAGAACGATATTAGGCTCTGCTGCTAAAACTTAACAATTCAGTTCAGTTCTTTCTGGGCTTAGTCGATGTTACTTTTTTTTAATTGTGCTCTTAATTCGGTTCTACCCTCGACGTTAAACTTACCCGATAAATATATAATTAATGAAGTCATTGCCTTAGTAAGTGTTAATTGCTCTATTAGCACGTCAAAACTTTGTGCTTCAGACAAGTGTGGGATAGTGAACAAATGTTTGAAATAAATATCTTCATTTTAGTTAATATTTCCAATTTTTGTACACTAACTAAAAGCTACTGGTTAACACATGGACTTGCGCAAAATTTTGAAAAATAAAATTCCCAAATACCCAAATTTTAAGATCGATAAAAACACTATATTTGTTTGATCAGAAATGATGATTTATTACCTTTGTTCTGTGATCAGGATTTAAAAATATGTATCAGATGATTGGACTGTGCTAATGGATACACTCTCACCTGTAATACACAATGATTGATTAAATTTTTATCATTGCTACTCTATCCAAAAATATAGAAAACTAGCTGTGGATATAGGTGAAATCTAAAAGAAATATCAAGTGAGGGGCAAGTAATGCGAAGACCATTTATGGAAATGGAATAAGATATGAAAAAGATTTAATTTGCAATTGCTGTAGTTTGTTAAGGTTTGTGACGTTTCGGAAAAACATCAATATTATTTGCAGTGAGCTTTTTTTATACTTTTTATGAAGATGAAATGGTATATTAAGATTGTCACGAATCTCAAAATTTTAAGTCCTTAAGGAGAAGAGATAGGCCTACCAATAAGAACACTGAAATAATCAGGATGACGAGCTGAGTTGATTTAGCCGTGTCCCTCAATTTTTAAGATATCTTGATGAAATTTAGTGAGATGGTATATTTGGGTGTCCGATTTATTATTTGTCGGAACTGACCGGATCGGACTACCATATCACTATACATACATATATTGTTGTTTGAAAAAAGTTATGAGGTCTCACTCCCCTCCTCACTTGTTTTCGTTTCACAGATTTTTATCTTTAGTATCAACACTAAATATTATTTATTATTATTATTTATTTCTATATTCTCATAAGTATATGTACATATATCGATAGCTTAATTTTACTTGTCTACAATTACTTAGAGAATAGTTAGTGACATCTTTATTTTATATAATAAAAATAGTGTTGTATGTCACATCATGTTTTAACAAATTCAATTATATAAATTGTAGTAGTGGGGTGAACAAAAAAGAATACAAGATATATATAATAAAATTTATTTAAAATGAGAATAAAATATTTCAAAAATAAATTGACTAAATATAGTCATGAAACAATTTGAAGAAAGAAGATAAAAGCTAAGTTTACACAATTCCTCATACGAAAACAGAAAAAAGAAAATTCAAAACTATACAATGCTTATATAAAAGTAAAGACTATATGGGGTATTCCATCCCATTTCGACCAATTTTGAACCCAACCCCTTTAGAATTAACTGAAAGTTTTTCTTCTTTTTCTAGCTTACGAAAGACGTTTTTCAGAAGTTTTTCAAATTTTTCATCCAACTCAAAAAAAGTTATGAATTTAAAAAAAAACACCGTTTTTGTTTTCAAAATGCTATAACTTTTTCAAAAATTGAACCGTTTGGGATTTTTTTTTTTAATTTGTTTTTAAATGTACTTTTCGGAAAAAATACAAAAAAATGTTTAGTTTTTTTTTTTGTAATTTTTCAGTTTTTCGAGATTTTTCGAATTTCGCCCTTTTTTTTTCTTTTCTCATTAAGAACTTCAATCAATTCTGCAATCATCCCCACTAATCCCGGAGCGGGCCGAGAATTTTTTTTTTATTTAATTGAAATAAAAAACTTTAAAATTTTTTTTTTTGTATTTTTTTCGAAAAGTACATTTAAAAACATATTTAAAAAAAAAAATGATCCCAAACGGTCAATTTTTGAAAAATTTATAGCATTTTGAAAACAAAAACGGTGTTTTTTTTTTTAAATTCATAACTTTTTTTGAGTTAGTGAAAAAATTTGGTAAACTTCTGAAAAACGCCTTTCGTAAGCTAGAAAAAGAAGAAAAAATGTCAGCCAATTCTAAAGGGGTCGGGTTCAAAATTGGTCGAAATGGGATGGAATAACCCATATGTAGCTGTATTATACAACGTAGTGCATCAAAATTTCTATCTGGTTGGCATCAAACTCAAGAAGCCAAGTTTTTATTTTTTTTTTTAAACAGATCTGGATCTAATGTCTCGTATGTTTTCTGGAAGGGAATTAAAAAGTTTGCAGGATAAGACAGTGTAGGAATTTCTAAACAATGTTGTTCGAAAAACTGCCAAAGACACAAGTGTGCTATGGTTACTACGCAGGCTGTACATACCTCGTGTTGGATTGTGCAAATAGCCACCTCTCATGTAAAAAAATTTTAAAACTTTGTAATAGAAAAATGCCGAACTCGGGATATATTTGATCTTCTAAATAATTCAAAGGAGTCAGTCCGACGTGGACAATTAAATATTTTTCTTACCGCACATTTTTGCAATACAGTTAATTGATTGATTTTATTGGAGTGAGCATCACCCCAGCAACTTATTCCATATTCTAATTTTGAATGAAATATACCACAATAAACTATTTTCAGTGTATGGTTTGAAATGTATTTTCTAAGACGGTAAAGTATACGATTGGATGAAGGTAAGTATTTTCTTAGAGTTGCGATTTGCTCATTCCAGTTTAGATTACAGTTAATTGTGACTCTTAGATATTTGAAACTATTCATTTTTTCAATTTCAAAGCAGTTAGAGTCACATGCTGTGTTATTATGAAAAGAACACTCATAACGATGGTTGGAGCACTTACAACTATATAGGATATTACGTTTGCATATTGCACTGTGAAAAGTTATATTAAGATCTTGTGCTTCTTGATGTTTTGGACTAAAGCACATTAATTTGGTTTTATTGCTGGCAACCAGTTTATGTTCCGCAAACCATGACCGAAGTATGTGTATATCGCGGTTAAGATCCGCAATCAAACTTAAAGGATCCGTTGATTTATATGTAATTCCTAGGTCATACGCAAATGCTTCGACTTTGCCCTTAAAATGTTGAATAAATAGTGAGTTCACATAGATAAGGAATAATATGGGATCAAGAACCGATCTTTGTGGTACATCAGAGTTTACGACTTTGGTCTCACCAAGAGTGTTGCCTATTTTCATTCTTTGGGTTCGACTTCCTATTTCCTGTTTTCTTTTCTCAAATATGGTGGCAATTGTAAATTTCTTTTGGACAATATCGGCCCATATTATATGCACAACATTTGGTATCTTCACTACGTTACTTATAATTATGTTAAAAGAATGGCCTGGTGCTTATGTACAGTTGTACAGTTTGTTTAGTTATATATGTATTGGGTACACATATTGAAATATGTGTAGGTGTTAACTCGACATAAATATGTGTCCAAAATGTCACATAAACAATCCGCTTTCACAGAATAAAAATTTTGTTTCAAGAATGTAACATATTAATTCATTTAGCAATATATTCTTGGTTCAGATAAACTAATATACCTAATTTCGTTAAAGATAAACGATCCGGGCGAAAAAAGAAATTCATTTAGCCTTGTCCGTCCGTCCGTCTGCCCGTAAAGACGATAACTTGAGTAAATTTTGAGGTATCTTAATAAAATTTAGTATGTGAGTTCCTGCGAACTCATCTCAGATCGCTACTTAAAATTAACAAAATCGGACTATAAGCACGCCCACTTTTTCGATATCAAAAAATTTCGAAAGACCAAAAAAGTGCGATAATTTATTACCAAAGACGGATAAAGCGATGAAACTTGGTAGGTAGGTTGATCTTATGACGGAAAATAGAAAATTAGTAAAATTTTGGACAATAGGTGTGGCACCGCTCACTTTTTAAAGAAGGTAATTTAAAAGTTTTGCAAGCTGTAATTTGACAGTCGTTGAAGAAATCATGATGAAATTTTGCAGGAACGTTACCCCTATTACTATATGTGTTCTAAATAAAAATTAGCAAAGTTGGATGACGAACATGCCCACTTTAAAAAAAATAAAGAATATTTAATATCTTTAGAGTATATAAGTAAATTATGTCAACATTCTACTCCAGCATTTGTTTCCAAAGCTCTCAGCAGAGTATGTTATGTTCAGTTACACCCGAATTTAGCCTTCCTTACTTGCTTTATCTTAAATATTTCCCATTACTGAAATTCTTCGATATTTTGGTAACCAATGAAGCTATCATCATCAAATTTGGAACTTGGGCTGTATATATAAAGGCTGCTCAATACGCATTCAATTTTTGGCGGGATTCGGTAGTGATGTCTTGAGAATGGTTAAAGATATAATAATGAATATTGTCTACATTGTAAAAATCTAACGTTGGACTAAAATAAAAGCCTGATTGTATTAATGCTTTCCTTTTTTCGTATTTACACTTCTTGGGGCTCTCGCTTTTTAAAAAAAAGCTAAAAATACGATCGCAATCAATTTGAAAGTAAATTTCTTCAATCTCTCTAACCGTTGGTCGATATCTGCCAACATGTAATGTTCATTCTATCGATAGATTGGTCCCACCTGAGTAGGCGTTGATACGGCCCTTTTTAGATTTGGGTACTTTAGACCGTCCTAACGAGATTTTAACCCCAAAATTTTAGGGTGGTAGCTTTTACGCGGGTACTCTCACTAAATTATTTGAAATCTCATAATACGACTGACATCTACCAGGTTACCCGGTATAACCAAAAAATATGGCATAAATTAATAATAGAAGCTAAATGTTAATTTTAAGTTCTATATTTAGACAATACTAAAGATGTAATATACTTAAGTAAAAGGCAATTTTCATGTTGACCAGTGCTATCAATTTTGAACTAGTTAGCACACAACATTTATCACATTAGAGTACTGCACGCTTTTCCAACAAACACACAAAACATTATCTACATCATACATATCGTTAGCTTAATTTGAAAATGTGCTCAATGTCAACTTTTACGAATTTTACAGTAGACGAAAAAAACTGAATAGTTTTTGAAATACCCTTCTTTTTTCAAAACTGTGAATTAGGGTATTGCAATGCTTTTGAGTGTAGAAGCTTTGAAAAAGATAAATAAAAATCATGTATGCCAACCCAGCAGCTATTTTATGACTTAGCACAATTTCCGCACTCAAAACAAATTTTTTCTCCTGACTTAGCACTTTTTACTCAATATGTTTTCCCATCACTCCTCCCCTTTAATGATTGAAATATAACACTAAAACTATATATTTGACAAAAAATATTATTTATTTGTCAAACTATTTATAACAGTCCTGATCTAGACTCTTTTGGCGGATGGTGCGCAGAAAATAATATATTTTTAAATTCAAACAAATGCTGTGTTGTGTCTTACTCAAAAAAAAAAAAAACTGCCACATACTTTATCTACAAACTAAATGCTAAATCTCTTAATCGTTGTCAAGAGAGTAAACACTTGGGTGTAATTTTTGACTCCAAACTCTCTTTTTCTAGTCACATTGACATCATTGTTTCAAAATTTGTTGCAATGGTTGGGAACTATGACGTTGAAACCACCACTACCAGCATGAAAATTTCAAAATGCGATATCTCAGCGAAAGAAAAATATTTGAGCAAACTCAACGCCATTTGAAAGAAGAAGACTTGTACTTGAAGATGCCATCCTTTAATTTTGGTGAAAGAAAACATCTGAAAGGATACATAACCTCAAATATGGGCTAAAACGGTTTATCTCAAAAACCAGAGCTGATAGAGCAAGGCCAGATTTGGATTCAGCTCATCAACAACCTTCGGAAATATATAGTCTGGTTTCTGGGTCTGAATAATAGTTGAATTTTGTCGGCCTGTGTTATTTATCGAAATAACTCATAAAACGAATTATGCTATGAATGCACCTATAACTAGGACTATACATCTACATAGCAAATAGATTCAGTAGTGTTATTAATTTTAATAAGAGCTTATATAATTTTAAGCTTGAATTATTTTCTATTTTTAACTAGTCTGTAAGAAAGCATGTAGTTATCGACATGTAAAAATTGAAGTAGATAAAAGTCAGCGCAAAGCATTTATCATACACCAAAGGCATGTCTGGATTGGGTGAATCCAATTTCGAGGGGTTGCCAGCGCAATATATAGCTTCTCCAACCCAATTGTCAACCTCACCTACCCGTGGCGAATCATGCTTCATTGACAGCCGAGGCTCTGGCGATCCCAAGTTCCTCATGGAGCCGGGGGGTGAGGAGGGCGGGATGACCTGGAAGGTTTAAAGTGGTCATATAAATCGTTCCCGAGATGGTGGGGCTAGTACTTTAATAGTGCTTTGTTACCTGAACATACCGGATCTATATCGGTCCAAAGCCTTCGGGGAGTGTCTTTATCGTTAATACAACAACAACAATAAAGCATGTACCTTTAGACTGAATGATTTAAATAAGTAAATAAAATGCGCGCACAAAGAAATGGCTAGTAATTCAGATTGATATTATTAACAGGTTGACTTAGCACATTTTTTTGAACAGCTGACGACTTAGCACATCTACACATCATTGCACACAGCATGTAAAAATTAAAAATTAAATTATTTTTTTTAGTGATCGGTGTATTTTGAATTCAGTTTTAAAACTGCATTAAAATACAATTTTTCAAAAAAAAAGTGTCTTAGCACATTTTCACATTAAGCTAACGATATGTATTTATGTACTTCTTATGAGAATTTCATTTTTCTTTTGTTAAATAATTTTGTGCTTAAGTGGGATTTTTTTTTTTTTTTTTCAATAAATTCATATCGATGGAACAATTTTATAGGTACTTATTCGTTTGTATATACATACATACGTATGTATGCAGTTAGCGGAACCTTTCACTTAACCGACAGCTGCTGAATTTGTTGGATCACTGGTGTGGCTGCTAACAAACAACATTCAATGGCGGTAAGTCGCTTAAAATTGCAATGCATTAAAGGCCTTGGTTATAAGTTGGTCTGGCCTGCAAGCTACATTTATGAACTGACCAAATACTTGAGGTTGACCAGTTAGCAAGTCATGCAATTGAAGCTGAACAACGTGGTGTAAATACCGGATAATGTTTAGTTAGTGGTAGCCAACGTTAATTCTAGACACATAATATAATTATCTATATAAATATGTACATACACAAAGGAAATGGGTGGGTATAAAAATACATAGGTGCTCCTGTATTCAGGAAAAAGTAGTATATACCTATTTCAATACATAACTCATAATATTTGCTTAATTTGATCAAATGTTTTCAAAATACATATGTTTATGGAATCTAAGGATATTGGATTCATGGAACAATTGCTATTGTAAAAAAAACTTAGAAACTATCGACAAAACCATGGATAGTGTACAGCTGCCCATGTTTAGAAAACTACTCCATCTTTCATTGGATTAGTTTCGAAGTATTCGTGAACATAGTGTGCTAAATGGAGAATTTACATTATTACTTAAAGGTAGCGATCTCATTACTTACCATATATGTCTGGCCCGAAAATTCACTGTTTTAAGAAGCGAGTGAGTCTATCCTTTATGGCCGCGGCACAATAAAATTTGTCATATAGATGCATTCAATACAATCTTATGCATTTCAGTAACATCGCCACAATCAACCAAGATGTTGCGTTTGTAAATATAAAGGTACTTCAGACTTGGCAATTGAAGTTTATTTTGCCTTGCTCATTTACATACAAAATTTCGCGAAGCACTCTTATAAACATACTCGCTATACAAGAATAGAATATTTGCTAACATATTTTGTGTTCTATTCATTTGTTCAATTGCAGTTCTTTTAACTGTGAAAAGTTTTAGAAAAGTACCAACGAGAGAGAAAAATAATTTCGTTTGCAAAGATTGAAAGCACCCTTAGTCAAATCAAATGTCAAATTCTTCTTCTTATGCTTTACTTGCGAAGATGGCTACTCTTTCATGTCAGATGGCGCTAGTGTCGCTCGATTAAGCATAAGTTCGTTAAGGTTGAATGGCAGCTACTTCGATAGATGAAGCTGACTTCGAAAGCTTGGAGGCCTGTTGTGATACCACAAAATATAAGATTGTCGTAGTGGTACCTACCAAGAGAATCCGTTCTTAAGAACGACATAGTTCAGACAAAAGCTTGACTGCCAAAAATGAAGTGATTCGACGATTCTTATTACCTCATTATCCTCCCGCAGACTACTCCTTTGCTTAGCGCACTGATGGTTTGAGGCATAAACGCCTTTTCTTCCTTGGTGAATACCATCGTGTATATCTTCAAACGTAGCGCATGGACTTCCAATGGACATTGGCCCAAAAGACCTCGAATCACCATTAATAACTTAGTCTTGGTAAGATCAAAATTCTCAACAGACTACCCTGCATCCACTTCAGGCCAGAAGGATATCCTCACGCTTTAAGATGTATTGTGCGCCCAGTGCTTGTTAAGAAATGACGCAAAGAATTGACAAGTTTACCTATGACCCGTTTCGTCAAGTTACCTGCGTTCACATCAGCTCTGCATCCACTTGATTCTAGCTTCACCATAAGCTCGTTTATAAACACAATTCGGAGTAGAAGAGACAGAACACGGCCCTGTTTCATGCTCTATTTGAGATATGGTCAAATGAAATTGAGTAAACGGTAAATGTATTCGAGAAATGGACAATTGATTTTGGAATAGGGCAAATGCATTTGAGAATTGGGTAAATGAATTTGAGAAAAGGGCAGATATATTTGCGAAATGGGCAAGTGGATTGGCGAAAAGGGCGAATCTATGTATTTAAGAGATGGCACAATTGAATTTGAGAAAACTACGAACTTATTTGAGAAAAGTATTTTAGTAATATTTTAGCTTTTTTCCATTTCTCAAATAATACTCAAGTGTAGTTGAAAAGTTGAAGAGTCTGATTGGTCTGAAGCTGTGAAACGATTCGCGAGGGGAAGGTCTCAAAGAATTAATTATGACTAACTGTATATATTTGAGAAACTTTCCACTAAGCAAAAATGGACTGTGGCAAACTCACTATGCCCAACTATGATCTACAGATCAAGCACAATAGGTATGTATTTATTGTTGTGTTGTTGTATTTTTCATTGTCAAGGTCAAGGTCAAATTTCGAACAAATGCACCATTTAAACTGTTAAGCGCCAATTAAATCAGTTATTATAATGGGGGTGCGTAACTGGAGTAAAATCGTCCTTTTGAAGACTAAAGTGTGGTATGCTTCAAGGCACTACATACATAATATATTGGGTGTAAACTTCGAGTAGGGATTACTTTCTTTTGTTTTATTTTTAACACTCTTACGCTAGCTCCACTTGCAATTAACTTTTTTATGCCAAAAAAAACACGTTACGTATACGCACGAATACCGTCTTTTCATTTGGCACGAAAATTTAATTTGTTGGTTTTTAATAGAACAACGAATCTAGACCTCAAATTCCATATTGAAACTTGCTTGACTTGATCTAGAGGTGTTTAAGCCTTCATTAAATGATGGTCAAAAAAACTTAATGACGCTAACGTCACAAAATCACTCTCTACTGTGACAAACTAGTATCAGTACAAAACCAATTCCAGCTTTTTGCGTTGAGTCATTTATCGTGGGATCTGACAAGAAATCTGCCATCCCACAATAGCCGGCCGAAGCTTATAAGCTAACCTTCGCTTGAAAGCCGCAGGGAAATGTTGTGTGTGCTGTTCTTGGTGAAATTATTGAGAAGGATTGTTACTTAACGATAAAAACAAAAACAATTGTTAATAAGCCAAGAGCACATGGAAATGTCAATAAAATAAAAAAAAAAACTTTTAAAAATAAGCGTTTATTGTTGGTTAATAAAATTAACTAAAAATTAAAAAATAAATTGACTTTAAAAAAATATAACATTTTCAGTTCAAGTTCATTGTAACATTTAACGATAATTAGGTTTCTACGTGTGCGACAAAAAAATTCCATATTGTACATAATTATATATTTCATACAATCGATTTTTCAGAAAAGAGGATTTTTATCATATCTTCCTCAATTTATCAGATTGAAGCTTCAAACTTCACCATAAGTTTTCGTATAGTGCACGTATTGTTTTTTGAAACAATGGATGAGTTCGGTCGTTTATATAGCATATACCCCCACAACCGATTCTTCCGATAAGAAGCTTTTCGTAATTACTGCTCCATTTTAAAAGCTAGAGGCTTCAAGTTTCGTCGAATGCTTACGTATGGACAATTCATTGCTGTCTGACAAAATTTTTACATCGGTTGTATATATAGTATATATTCCATACAACAGATTTTTCTGATAAGAAACTTTTCTTAATTTCTGCCCCATTTCAACAGCTAGAAGCTTCAGATTTCACAAAATGCTTACGTATATAGTACACGATTTTGTCTGAAAAAATCATAGAGATCGGTCGTATATATGGCATATATCCCATACAACCGATTGTTCAGATCAGAACTTTCGTAATTTCTGCCCCATTTTAACAGCTAGAACCTTCACATTTCACCATATATATTTCATATCTTATACACCCTATTATTTGGATATTACGAATGGGATAATATTATTGTTCACCCCATTCATGAAAGTTATAAAGTCTTCGGCATATCCGAAAACAGTCCCGTCCTTACTTGTTTGCTTGTGAGTTGTGTGTATATATTGTAACGAATTTACTGAAATTCCGCTTATTTCAACTCTTCTACTAAGGTTCGAATCACCAAACTGTTGAATAAATAACTCCACTATTCAATAATGCAAAATGGCCTTTATTAAAGTTCTTCACAATAACACTTATACTTCGCTTACTGATAGCTTGCTTAACTCAAACTAACTCTCGCGCCTCTACTGTTGGTGATTTTATACTCTGTGATTTCCTCGTTGCATCTTTTAGGCGCTTCCAGAATTTACTTAGTTACTGCCATATAATTATAACTACATAGCTTCTCATATGCGCGTGTATTTGTGAGCGACACTTCCACAATTACAATTGCATACTTTTGGGACCATCTCAGATAAGATATCTGCATGTGTTTGTGCGTTGCTTCTACGCTGCATGTACGTACATATGTGTAGACATAATGATTGATTCGTTTATGTAGATACATAATGATTGATTTATGGATGTGCATACAAGTCACTCTTAGCATCGGCTTAGAGATGACAGTACGCCTTATTGTTGCTAACATTCGTAACAATATTTTTATAATCTTATAGTCGACAATTATATTTTTGTTGTCGACTTTAATTAAATAAATAAAAATAAAAGTGAAAAAACCATATTTCACAAGTAAATCAAACTATTCACTTTCTCAAATAATTCTTTCTAAATAAAAGTCTACACAACTCCATTAAAATGTGTTACGTATCATGCTATTAGACACAATTAACAAACTTGTAACTGGTTTCCTTATAAAAACATCCATAAATGCTCTATTATTAGATTTTAAATTGCAGTTGACGCTTTCATAAATTCATAATACTAATTCTCAGCATATACATACATACATATACGAGTATACAGAAACTAAGTACACTGTCATACAGGTTGTGGTCATAAACTAATCACTGTAAGTGCAACTTTTGTCTTCTCATACTAAAATTCGTACATTCCAACAAGCCAATGAACTATGCCAGCTGGTGATCAAATAAATGGCCAAAGCTCTAAACAAACACTGTATTTTGGATTTAGTTAATAGAATAACATCCACTTCTACTTTAGTTTATGATTGCACGACATATACGTGGGGAGCATTTGAATTTTTGCGACTTACATTAAAAGAATGATGGTTTGTTAATCAAAATTTGATTTTGAAAGAATGAGTAGTAAGTAAGTAACAAGTTATCTGCTTCCAACTAGGTTATCTGTGGGTCGTTTCATTATGTCTTATAACTTTTACGTTTAATTAGACGGCAGATCGCATATTTATAGGTCGGATTAACACTTACATTTTTTTTTTTTAGATAAATTAACGCATAATATAAAAATGACTAAGCCGTCCGTCTTGAAATTAAAATACAAATTTTCGTCTTTGTTTGATGTTTTTCTTCATTACACAATATTCTAGACCATGATTCAATACTAAAAGTTTGTTCTCCAATTATGACAGAGTTTTGACACTCCCAAATTGAAAAATCAGCGAAAATTGTTGTAGAAAAGTTCCTTTAGTAGTATATTTGTAGTGATAATAAATTTGTAAATTCCAACAGGTTTTGGGGGAAATATTTCATTTTCTAGTTAATATTTTGTAAATTGATAATGAGTTTTGTTGATTTGGTCACACTTTCAGAATTTGTTTGAAGATTGCCGTACGTTAGAATTTTATTCAAAAATACGCTATCTCAGAATGTGTTTCAACATCTCCCTAAATGAGCATAAGTTCAATGCATTCTGAGATAAGAGGGAGTTAATGAAAAGCATTCTGAGATAAGGCGTTCTTCAACCTGATTCTAATATAGGGCGTTTTTGTAACAAATGGGACATTTTTGAAAAATATTTTGAGATAGGACGATTTCGAACTGGCGGCGGAATGGGTGATACTCTACTGTGCAGCCATAATGAACTGACAATAAAAAATATAAAAGAAAATGGTTAATTGTCTTAGTACTTTATATTCCGGCCTTGACTTTGACAAAAGAGTTAAGCTTTTGTGAGGTCGTGCTACCAAGGGGGTTATTACTATTTTATTCTGAAATTTCGGAAAGCTCTTTTCCGTTAAGTATTAATGGAAGTGTGCCTGATAAACCGTTAATTTAGAATACTCGAGATAGTTTCGTTTTATACTACCTCACTAGGTACGAATATATCAAACAAGTATTTACATAATATTCCAAGTATAAACCGATTTCACAAATTCTTAAATGGAGATGAATGTTCCAAAAATACGGAATGAATAAGTTAACATGCTCAATGAGTACATTTCGTTATGGCATCTCCATTATTTAGTTATGACATATTTAAATGAATCGATTTACTAGTAGAGTTTTTGACATTGCACGATGAATTTTGAATTGGTTTAGGTTTCGTATGTTCATAGGTTTACGAAAGTGCACGATTCCTTTAT
The DNA here is from genome assembly GCF_040869045.1 of Eurosta solidaginis. Classification (NCBI taxonomy): domain Eukaryota; kingdom Metazoa; phylum Arthropoda; class Insecta; order Diptera; family Tephritidae; genus Eurosta; species Eurosta solidaginis. The sequence continues at coordinate 378,141,363 of NC_090319.1, forward strand.
GTCCGTACGTTTGGAAAAATTAGCTATATTCAGCCACACTAATAGATCATAGCATAGTTAATAAATTCATCATAAAATAAAAAAATATTCCAAGGATTTATGAGTTCAGTACTTATCGGGTATTTGTAAACTAAGTTCTTTCCTATTTCTTCTACTGATATTTTTTGAAGAATCGCAGGAAATACCACAGTTAACGGATGTGAATTCGATTTGGAAGAAAAATGGCTGCAATTGTCAAAAAATTTGTCGGCCGAGCAAATCTCTTGTGATTGAATCATGATTCTAGACTATGGAAATATTTTTGTTTCGCCCCTTCGTATGTCTCAACAAAACGTGAGACAACTCTATTGATTTTTTTTATCTTCTAGCACTACACAGCTTTCTTTGTAATATAACACAACATGGCATACCATAACATAACATAAAGCAAAATAACATAAATTTCTATAACATAATATAACATAGCATAACATAACATAACAACATAACATAACATAACATAACAGAGCAGACCAGAACATCAAATAACATAGCATAACTTAACATGAAAAAGATGGCATAACAAAATACTTAATGGAAGGACAATAGTTTAAAATGTAAGAATAAGTCATAACTGCTCATAGACTTTAATGTAAAGTTACCTAATACACTTTTGATTAGCAATTAATCCCCAACCGAAATTTCCGATAAGCTCTTTTCCACTTATCTGGCAGATCTGTTTCACCACAGCATTGGATTCACCACATTTTTGAGGCGGTGGTGGGTGTTATGATATATGAGAATGATAATGCCAGTAAGAAGCTCAACTCCCCTGACAATTTAGCAAGTGTTATTTCAAACTAAAGGGCCAATATTATTTATTTTATGTCATCGAATTTATATTGAAGTTTAATCAGTAGTTTATAAGAAACAATGAGTGGTCGATAACACACCGATAACAAGAAGTCGATAACGAATCGATATCCCGCCAATGGCAAATTGGTAACACTCCGATAACGAATCTAGAAAATCGATAAAAAATCTATAACTTTAAGATTAATAACCGATATCTCAAACATTTTAAACCGCGATATACAGTAAAATCGAGAACACGCAAATAGAAAACTGGTAACACTCCGATAAGACCTCAAAAACTTTCCAAATACAAATGGATAAGAAAAGAAAACGGAAAAAGAGCTATAATTTGTAGATATGACATTTTTATTTATTGATAACCTTTGTTATCGATATCAAGATTCTGGAAACTGGCGATATAAAGCCGATAACTATCTATAAAAAATTGATAACACGCTAAACGATTTCAATTTCGACATCAGTTTTGGCTTCTCATCCCTCTTCCCTGATTTTCTTTACTTTACTTTACTTTCCTTGACTTGCACTGTCTCGACTTGATTTGCTGTCTAATTTCGCTCATATTTACTCTACTTACGTTTTGTATGCCCTGATACAGCATTAACATACAACACATTAGGCCTATACTTACAGCCAATGTTGCCCATATAACATACTATTTGAAAGACTATGCTCACTCTTACACCTACCCTATGGTGAGCAAAAATGTTTACATGTCACTAATAAAAAATTACAAGACCTCAACAGAATTAAAATCAAGAATTGTATAATGGAAAAGCAGACTAAGCGATCAATATTGCTAATGCTCGAAATTTAAAAGCCATCCCACGTATCAAAGTTACAAGCGCAATTGCATGCCAGTTGGTAAAGTGGTTGAAAAAAAAAAACTGTAGAAATTCATGTGACGGTGGTCCGAATTTCTGTGTAACGAAATTTTTGCATGCGATAAATGCAAATAATCTAACGGGTTGCCGTATTCAAAACAAATGCAGACGGGTCCACACACACAATCATACCAAGGGAAGCATGCAGGTCAACAATTTGGTATATGCGGAATATAAAGTGCATACAATTATAAGTTACATACATAAGTACATCCATGCTTTAGATTTAATTAGACGTGTTTTTTCGATGCTGACCATGCGGGAAAGTCAATAAAAAGCCAAATAAATGCCTCTAAAGGCAAACAAGTAGTAGATCGCCAAAACGAAACTACATGAAACTATGTAGCAAGTAGAGCCCCATAAGTTCCAAAGGAAGTTTTTTTATAAGGCTTTTCAAGTTTTATTTGAAAAAGTATCCACTTCCTATGCCAAAGATTTTATGGAACCCTAATATTGGTTATTTTTTAAGTTAATAAAATTCATTATTTTCCCAACTAGGTATATACAAAGTTATAACTACACATCTATATAAGCCGTATATTGAATCAGCTTGGCACTTTTGCAAATTTGCATAGAAAATTATAGCTTATGTTAGGTAGTGATGAGAGACAAAATTCAATGGCTTTACGAGTAAATATATTTACAACAAGAAGAATAATAGTTTATGTTGTGTTGTAATAAGCGTAGATATGTTAGTATGAACGAATGTATATGTGGCAACATTTATATATGCAAACAGATTTATGTGCACTTCGGTAGGTGGGAAGATTTTCCCACAGATATATAGCAATGTAATTTCAATATATTTTTTTTAATAAATAGGTATGTAAAGTAAGTATAAATCATTTCATTGATGATTTTGCATAATGTTGTTAGTAGCTTTTTTTTGTAATAAACATGGCATCTCATTAAAGAAAGAAGCAGCACACATTTTATCAACTGTGTCAGTTGTGCTGTTAATATATAGTTTTTCGGTGTACATATTAACAAGTTGACATGAACTCCTAACCTTAGCAAATACTAGAAGTATTCCAGGACCTAGCTTATTTGCTGCTGGCCCTTCAAAGCTGGAGCCTTGACCTGCGAGCGTATTACACGAACATAGAGTGTGCTCAGCCGTTTGTTCCTGCAGCTCCCACTTTCTACATCTGTTGTTACTGATAAGGCCTTACTTGAAAGCATATCTGTGGCAATTTGAAAAAACAACCTATTTCGAGTTAGGATAAAAGTCATATTCTGGCTTCATAACAGAAATTCGTTACAGATCTCCCTGCGTTCATTACTCATAGCCCTAGCGCCAAATGGCTGCTACAAAATATAGGAAGTTACAATGGTGAATTGCGGCTAGCTTTTCTAATATAGGTCTATGTATTGCCATTATACTAACTCGACATAGGATGTTTTTTTCAAATTGCCTTAGACATGACGCCAGAAGGCAGTGTCCAGCTAGTATGCCCATAGTAAGCATTAAGTATTCTGTCTTCAGAGATATGAGTCACTTTAAGCCCAGTTCTGCGCATTAATTTTCGCAGAAACCTGTATACTCGAAATTTTGAACAAAAAAGTTTAAAACTTAGGCACTGCTATGTACACATTTTCGTTATAAGAGGCTCCTACATTATTACTACCAGTGTTAACAGTTTTTTTTGCCTACATCTGAAAGATGTCCAAAGCGATCTTGGGTACGATCGAAAAAATTATAACGTCAGTCAGTACATTTTATTATTACTTTTGCTATCATATGAAAATATATTTATTTATTAAATAAAAAATACTGTCAGAAGCGTTCAAAAAATATAAAATTTACGAATTTGTGGAAGATAGACGGATGATCAATTCTAAGAACATAAGAAAGGCGTGAGTACCAAGAACTCCCATGTACACGTGTGCGCCTAGAAAACCAATCCTTCTGAGCTAACAAGAGCTCGCCAAAAGATTGAAGCTAGACCACAACATAAGTAAGTCTACCAGAAACGAATAGTGTCGGTCTTCAGTGATATCGACAAGTTATTATTTTAATATAGGTTTATTGTGAATAGCAAAATTTTTATCTTTGAATTATGAGTTTGTAGTAGGCTTCTAAAAGCCGACTAATCGGCTTTTTGTTGGTTTCTTATCAGCTTGATATCGGCGGGTTATAGATTTGTCATCGATACCAAATCGATATCTTTGTGATAACAAATCGATAGCTCTTCGATATATTTTTGATAACAAATCAATTACAAATCGTAAATTCCTCGATAGTAAAATTTTGTTAGTTTATCGGTAAAAAACCAACAATCTGTGGATAAATACTCCATAACTCATCGATAACCTTTATCAACAATATCAATTTCATAACAATTAAAAATAGCAAATCCATAACTTCCTAATGCCTCCTCGATAACACACCAATTATTATCTTTAAGGGTCTGCAACTAGAACTTGCATTGATCAACTGATTTGAATGCGCTCAATTCAATTAAAAATTGTTAGCACAAATGGATTGCAATTAACGCTTAAAATTGTATACATCAGTAATATAATTCATCAGTCAAAGCAATATTTGCATTCAAAGTTCAAAAATAATGAACCCAATCACATCTTTTCATTGGTCATTAAATTTGATTGCACTTAAATCAACTTAAAATTGCTAGTAACTAATATTTAAAATTATTTCACATCAATCAAAGCAGTGATTGCATTCAAAGTAATAAAATAATTAACATAAGCAGAATTTTGTATGCCAACTAATTTGATTGCATTAATTTCAATTAAAAGTTACCAGCAATCAAATTGATTGCAATTGATATTCAAAATAACCCAAATCCATTATAAAATGAATAATTAAAAGCATTGATTGCATTCAAATTAGTAAAATAATTTACCCAAATACTACTAAAAAAATATATTTGACGCAAATTAGTTCGGTGGATATTTAGGCCTAGCTTTTCTTCCAATTTGCATCGTGCTCCATCTTAATTTGGTCTATACTAAATTGGCTAGACAGCTGCAAGGCAGTTACATTTTCATTTACAAACTCTTATTAGCAAAAACCGCTAGGGGTATTTTGCAAACCACTGTTGAGGGCCAACACCCTTTAAAAAAACTTTGATAGGCGAAGCATGCTATCACCACACAAAGGTGACCGCCTTAGAAAGGTTTAATTCAAGAGCCACACAAATCTTGATAAATGTACTTAACTAAAGTACATTTTTTAATTAGAAATGGCAGATTGTAAAATTTTTGAGGAACAACGTCATCTGTAACCCTCGGTGGCAGCGACTTTTTTGGGACAGTGACAGGAAAGTCATAGCAGTACAATTAGATACGACATTATACATAAATGAATGAATCAGTGAATTTAATGGCTTTTTATTACTAGGTGCAGCAGACAGTAAGGTGTCAGCTAGTGCATTTGCTTAGGTAACTATGCCCACTGTCAGTTCACAGTGACATCTACTACTACATAGTCGCACTCAAATCAACACTCACAGCTCCACATCTAATTGTTCCTGTAATGAAATCTGTGATTGAGTCTGGGATTAGCATTACTGATAAGCGCGGTTGCCAAAGAGATGCAGATTCAGTCACCGCGACTTCTTCGAAGCTGTTGCTGTGACTTACTGCGATCTATCAGTCACTGTGACAAAACCACAAAATTTTAATTTTCTTCACCATAGAGTACGAAAATTGGTTATCACATACTTATTTTCTGATATAAAATGTTTTTATGTTTCACTTTTTGTTGTTCAAAAAGTCTGCGCTTCACTGTACTCGTTCATAGTTGCCTAGAAATCGCATGCAATTTCACCTTTAACCTTATCGTAATTGTTAGTAAAATAAACATGAGTTAAGATCAAAGTTGTACTGAGATGCGGACAATGAGTGCGTGAGCTTTAAGTATTTTAATAAGAGTTTTTAAGGCTAGAAAAGGTGTTAACTATTTTGCAGGAGTCGGGTTTCAAGCTGGCAAAAGGCAAATGTTCATTTTTAAATTCTTCATTGTGTTATTTGGGCCATATTATCGACCAAAATGGTTTACACACGAACCCTGAAAAGGTTAAGGCTATTGACGGTATGGGCAATCCGTCCAACGTCAAAGAAATCCAAGCATTTTTGGGAGTAGTAAACTTCTATAGGAAATTTATCCCTAATATGTCAGCTGTAGCTAGCCCATTGTACGAGCTGCTTAAAAATAACAAAAAGTTTATTTGGACAACAGAATGCTCAAAATCGATTAGTGCGCTTAAGGAAGCCTTAAAGTCCGACAGGTGCTTAGGTCAGTTTAGTCCGAAATTGAAGACAAGGCTAACCGTAGATGCAAGTCCGATTGGATTAGGAGCAGTTTTTTCGCAAATCCATCCTAGTGGAATTGAACGGCCGATCGAATATGCGTCTAGGAAGTTGTCAAACGCGGAACAGAAGTATTCGCAGTTGGACAAGGAAGCGGCAGCAATTTTGTTTGGGGTGAAAAAATTTCACCATTATTTGTACGGTAGATCCTTCGATCTGGTGACGGATAATAAACCCTTACATTATATTTTGGGGCCAAAAAAAGGTATTCCGCGGACTGCGGCCAATAGGTTGCAAAGGATAACGCTGACATTGTCAGCATACGATTTTAATATTAGTTGTGTTAAATCTGAGGAAAACGTTGCTGATTTCTTTTCAAGGTACCCTAGTGAAACTGTTTGCGAAAATTTTATGTTGCAAGAAATGCAAAACGGTGTTTACATGAATTATGTCTCTGAACGAGGTATTCCGGTATTAGACTTTAACATCATCCAGAAAGATACTATGTCGGATCCAATCTTAAAAAGAGTTAAAGAATACATCAATTCGCAATGGCCAAATAAATGCAGTTAGGTAGAGTTAAATCCATATTTCCTTCGTAGGTTCGAGCTCTCAGAGGAAAATGGGTGTTGGTATTGGGGTTATAGAATTATAGTTCCTCATTCGCTACAAAGTAAAATAGTAAAGTATTTGCATAGTTCTCACATGGGTATAAGTAAAACCAAGTCAATAGCCAGAGAGTGTTGTTGGTGGCCTTGCCAAACTGTCGACATTGAAAAAGAAATTAAATCTTGCCTAATGACACGTTCAAACCCCCCGAAGCAAAATTTGATTCCCTGGGACTGGCCAGAAAAACCCTGGGATAGAATCCATATAGACTTTTTTGGGCCAATGATGAGTCGTTGGTGTTTGGTAGTGGTGGATAGTCACAGCAAGTGGGTCGAGTGTGTAGATATGGGCACAAACACAACTAGTAGCAACACAATAACAAAATTGCGAGATATTTTTGCTCGCTTCGGTCTTCCACGAACGGTTGTCTCGGATAACGGCACAGCGTTTGTGTCCAGAGAATTTCAAGATTTTTTAACAAATAATGGTATTAAGCATGTCACAACCCCTGTAGGCTATACGGCTACCAATGGACAGGCGGAAAATATGGGAAAAGTATAAAAAATGCGCTAAGGAGAATTTTGTTTGGAAAAAGTTGCGTACGATTCAATGAAGCATTAGCACGATATCTTTTTGACTACCGCAATACAAAGCACATCACAACGGGTTCGTCACCTGCTGAATTGATGTTTGGTAGGCAGCTACGAAATAGATTTGACCTAATTAATCCCAAGAAGAAGACTTGTAAAAAAGAGTTAAGACAAATAGATAAAAAGGTAAAGAAACAACAGAAAGATCAGCAGCACTATTACAAGGGGAAAAAGAATTATGATTTTGAGCTAAACGTAGTGTAGTAGTGTTAACAAAGGGCTACTCAGTCGATGGGCGCGTTTGTTGGGTGAGAGCGAAAGTAGTAAAAAAAATTGTTAAACAAACGTACTATGTTCAGTTAGAAGAAAAAAATAAAACGTGGAAGCGGCATGCCAATCAAATGTTAAAAATTGTTGATAGAACTAATGAAGAGTTTGAAGAGGAGGGATACGTTCCAACTACATTAAAGAACACAGAAAGATTAAAATTCTCAAATGAAAAAGAAATTGCCGCAGAGCCTGAAATTGTAGAGAATAATGAGAATAGGCAAAAGGAAAATTCTGTAACTAACGATGACACTAGAGCGCATAGCTATAATTTAAGAAGCAACCCTAATAGAACTAAGTCATAAATTTTGTAAAGATTAAACGACTAAAAACTAAGAGGGGGATAGTTGTGGTAACTTGCATTAAAGCCGATGAGAGATTTCTCTTATATACATACAACGGTTTCTATGCGCTATGTACACACTGTAGACTGCAGCTTCAATGCACTGTCACTGTACTTCAGTCGTTCATTCTCCTTCGCCTTGTCGGTACCTGTTTGCTTAAATAAATACAATCCACTATATAACGCGTGTTTTAATTATAACAATTTCACTATAACTTTTGAATGAAATTAATTTACGAACTTAATATTTTGTATGCTGTAATTACAGCTTGTAGATAGCACCTCTGCTTATATTTTATCATTGTTACCTACCACATTCATTGCTGCACAATATTTTTTTGATTCAATAGGAACAAACTAAAATTTATGGCTGATTTATTTGCAGATATTTTTTCAATATTCGATATTTTGCAGCGCTATTTTACTTTTGTTATTCCAAACCACCCACTATAATTTATTTGCACGTTTTTTTTTTGTTTTTTTTTTTATTCTCAACCGTTCTAATGTTGCTGCACACACAAATTTAACCTAATACAAACAGTAATTGTTGCTGGTCCATATGTATGTACATATGTATTACGATCGATATTGACCGTGCCCTGTTTGGTTATTGTCTTTATTTGTATTAAGCGCCTATTTCAACTGAACTGCTACAAAGTGGTTTTGGCCTTTTTATACCAACCACCAACCCCAATGACTACAAACAGCAAAAGAAGCAAACGCGCGGAAAGACGTAATTTGGGAAAAACGAGGTGGAGACGTCCGAGGGGTAGTCGAGGCTGGTAGAGTTGAACAAATTTTAGAGCTGAATGGCTGAAAGCTTCTTTAAGTTTTGTTGCAAGCAGTTTTGTGTAGTTGCAGCAAATAAATAAATAGTAAAGAGAGCGAGAATGCAAAAGCAATTAATGCACGCGTTTGAGCATGCGCAATTTATTTAAAGTTAAACTGCAATTGCCAATGTTGCCAACTTTTTAACTTATGCATTCACTGCCAAATTTTCAAACTTTTACATTTGACCAGACACGTATACCTGTCTAGAAGTATTTCGACTTAGCGAAAACAAATCTGAGATCCATTAACTCCAAATCCCTTCTTATTTCTACTTAGATGCTAAAAGTCACTACAAACTATTGGAAATCACTATTTTCTCAAAACTTAGTGGTTGAAGGAGCTAAATAGAGATCAGATCCGGACTAAGCCCGTTGAAATATATGTCGCCAGCCCAGTTCAGTAAAATACCACAATTTTTCTAAAATCAGGGATTCGCAAGTAAGCGCCAGCAAAAGCTTATAAGCTCAGTAGGATGCTGGCATAAGATGGTCGAGAAGTCGAGCTGAGGTGATGTCTACAGGTCGACGGCGAAGTGGCAAAATTAGTTGAAGAAAAAAAGGTGAGGGAAAGAATAAGGCATACGGAGGTAGGAAGCAAGAAAAAGTGCGAAAAATAGATATTCTGACCAAGTGCAAAAGAGTGTGAGACATAGAGAGAAATGGTGAGGGAGATATGTATAGTTAAAAAATAAATACTTTTTTCATGTCCTATCCTTTGGGAAAGTTTTGAGTGAAATAGAAAAGTATGTCCTTAGACATAAGCTGCTCTCCCTTCGAAGTTTTAGAATGTAACTACAGCGACAGCAAAAAAGACGTCCCCAAAGCTACGAGGAGTGTAACCGACGCAAACAGTATTTAAAATACCCTCCAGTACCAGAACCGTTAATTCCTAGGCGGACATCGTGGGAGGGGTTAAACCTTCTAGAGTACGTCATCTCTTCAGTTAGTAAGGAACTTGGGATAGCTAGTACCTCGCCTACTTAATATGTGACAGGATATGCCACGCGAAGGTGACTAAGACAATTTGGATAGTGAAGCTGTGCATTGTACTTAAAAATCTCTTGAATCCCTCGATTCAGAAGTCGCTATTATGTTCGCCATTCTCTACTCTGAATTACGGTCGTAAACGATCTTTTTTTAGACCTGGAATAAATTAGATGCCGCGCCATATTCTGCTTAATATTTTGATTATTTCTTAATACACTGTGAGTTACTTTGGAGGTTTATCTGCATTGTTTAACCAAACATCAAAAAGTAGTTCGTAAAGCAACTTCTCTCAGACTAACTTCGATTAAAGCTTGTATTGTCGAATGAGATGAAATGGCTTGAAATAATACTGAAAATACAGCTGATATGAAAACTGAAGGTCTATGGAAAGCTTGTGTAGACTTCTATTGGCTATCATCAAGAAATAAATTGACGAGATTGTTGATTTATCCAAGCTGCATGTGAAGGTTAAGTTTCGGTCAGGAGCTCGCGGTAAACCGAATATTCAAGTGGTCTGGTCGAAGGAGGTTGCTTTTACTGGTACGAAATTCAACATTGACTCGGACAGAAATAAAGGTTCTGAGCCTAGCAGTGCTGTGTCAATTGGTCTATTAGAACGCCTTTAGGATAAATATCATGTTCTTTTGTTTCGAATACATACTTGTGAGCCGAATTTGGAAATACTCAAGTCAAGTTGACGCCTAGCTTTATTTAAAAACCAAAAAGTGTTAATTTAAAATACTGTGATTAATCTCGCAACTACTGAACTCACTTTTTAGCGCCTGAAAACCAGAAAGCCAAAAATTGAACAAGATGGCACCTCTGTCAATAGTATCATGAGAGCAATTCAACCACAGCAACGAATGTAGTTGCCATGAGTAGTGGTGATCTCAACGTTTTGCAAAAAATTGCAATGGTTTATGGTCACATTCGCTGAGCTAACAAGAAATTTCGACTTTGCTGCTGGGGTGAAAAGGTGCTTAAGCCAAACATGGGTAATAAGATACAACCGAAATATCCGAAATGCAACTTTGTTATAGGTGAGTACTTCGTTCAACAGCTTCCTTCACATAAATTAAATAGTTTTATTTTTCTAAATTTTGATTTAGTGAATTTCCAGAATTAGCAGGAAATTTCATTTCCATTCTTTTAAGTTTAGCCAATTTTTACCAACCACAATCGTTTACAAGTACTAATCACAGTTTCAATGAGCTTTTGCGAGAGCTGTGGTAAATGTAATTTTTTTTTACTTTTCATCTCTTTTATTACATTGACCAATTATAAAATTTCAAAATTAATTGAAGTGTATCAAGTTTTATCGATTTTTAAACTTTTTGCTGATTCTATGTTGACCAATTTGTTTTGGTTTTTAATAATTTTTTAAAAATTATATTAGAACACTAAAACTACAAATTGGATAACCAAACTAAAATTTTATTATATTTTTATTCGTATGTGAAGAAATTTGCTTTTATATTGAAAGTAGCTTGAATTGAAATGTGCTCCATGCAATTTGTGGATTACAATTCTTGACCTGCTCAGCAGTTATTGCAAAAATGCTAAAACTTTTTAAAGGATTAGAATAGGTTCAAGAGTTTCAAATGAGTTTTAATATCAAAAACCAGAATATTTCAGGATTCCTCGGAATTAACAGAACTAGCACTTTAACAAATTTTTGAAGACTAGCCTATACCCGCAGCCGAGTTCGCATGAAGAAAATACCATATAAAGTTATTGATATAGGCACTATATATTCTTGAAAACAGTCTGGTGACAGTCCAGAAAATAATCTTGGAAAAGTTCCGAAACTAACCCGAAATTAAGGCACACAACAGCGGAAAAGTCCAGAGGTAAGCCAGTAATGATCCATAGAAGGAAGATATGCCGAACTTTTAATAAGATGTAGCCCAATACTCACATGTAACATTTTTTACGAAATTATCCCTAGATAGTCTTGTAATAATTATGAAAATTATTTCTAAATGAACCGGCGAACACTCGAAAATATCTACCTAGCAATACGTCCGATATAATATCCGAACAGCCTCGAAATAGCTCCGAAAACATTTCCAAAAGGTCCCGAAAGAATCTCGATAACGATCTGGAGTATATACAGCGCACGTTTGATAACGTGAACACTCCACCCCAAAACGTGAACAGGCATTTTTGTGCATTGACTACTCTAAAACGTCAACAAACCCAAAAAGCTCTATAACATGAACAATAAACGTTACAATTATTTGAATGTAGTTTACATTGATCTCAAATAATTCTGAAATTGGGGAACCCCCTAATTAAAAAAAAGGCATTTTATTCGTAATTGGATGTAAGGAGTAAAATATTTCAGTCGCTGTTTTGGTTTTGCAAAGAGTGTTCCGTCTTATGTTTTCTGGTGAAAATGAGTTCTAAAAAACCCGTGTGCTTGACATTAAAACAAAAGGCTGAAATTCTCGGCTTTTTAAAAAAAACGCTCATCTGTGACGATTTTAACAAAGAAAGATAATGTTGCTAAATCAACAATTTGTAACATTAAAGCGAAAAAGCAAGTGATTTTAAAGTGCGTAAATAACACGTATTGTGGACCTGGAAAAACAGAAGATACAAAAAAAGATGACTGATTTTTTTAAATAAAACCATCGCATGACTTAATTTTCAATTAATATGTCACGAAAGCAAGAATAAAATGTGAATTTAAATGTGAAAAATATATATTTACTTAGTCTTTTTGGGCATTCCAAAACGTGAACACTTTTGTTAACGTGAACTGCCTTGGTTTGAATTAGTTCACGTTATCGAGCGCGCGCTGTATGCAGATAATCCTGAAATAGCCATGAAATAACTAAGAAACTGATCCGAACAGTACCGAGAATATGTGGATCAACTCCCAAAATAGTCCAACATATTTTTATATTACCCCGAAAAAGCCCACAAAACAGTCCCAAAAGAATTACAAAATGGGCCGAAATAGTCCTCAAGTACTCTAGTCCCGAAAGGATTCTGAACATTCGTTTTGTTGTGTTGGTTTTTGTCCCCTATTTCACCCCCCGTAGATCTGCACCTGTTACTACTACGATGGTAGAAAAGGCATATTGAAATCTGTATGTACTACACACTTTGAAAGAAAAACCTTACGAGATATTACAGGAGATCAAATATTATTTTGATATCTAGAAAGACTCCTGTTCAGTTTTCTCCGAGTTACTTCCGAACCTTCAACCTCGGGCTTACTGTTTAAGAATTAACAGACATTCTGTAAAATTATGGTGATGCGCGATGATCTCCGAAGAGATTTTTCCATCGTGCTCCTCTTGATTCTTCCTACAAATTGGTCGGACGGGACCTACGTGTTTTATGCCGACTCCGCACGGCATCTGCAATGCAGATGAGTTTTCACTGAGAGCTTTTCATGGTAGAAATACACTCGGAGTGCTTGCCAAACACTGCCGAGGGGCAAACCCGCTTAGAAAAATTTTCTTCTAATTGCAAAAACTTGTTTCTAAAATTTTTATGTTGTTTTGCCCGGGCGTGAACCCAGGATCTTCGGTGTGGATGGTGGAGCAGGCTACCAAGGCGGCCGCCACTTTGTTTAATATATTTTGGCTATTATCATGATGCAGCAGAAACAACTGCCATATTAACAGTCTTCACTGTTATTTTAATAATAATGGTTAGGTTCACAGAGCTATGTACGTAAGATGAAATTTTTTATTTTGTTGTTTAGACTGTTGAAACAATAGAATCGACAATTTGTGCGAAGTTGTTTTAACAGCTATTGGCGTAGAATATAAATTAACAGAAATTTCGGTTAAAGTAGCTGGTTGATTTTACCAGCTGTTTTCTTTCAGTGAAATCACTTAAACTACCCTAGCAAAATATTATTTTCTCCATCAAACGCAAAAACTCTTTTTTTTTTTTTTAAATATCTCCTCAATTTTATAACCATTACCTTATCTAACTTCCATTATAGGTAACCATACATGACTTTCATTTTTCATCGCAGTATATTAATTAGGTCACGGTTAAAGTCAAATAAGGGCATTCATGTTATTCAATCATTTTTCATTCGAAACCAGATCGCCAAAAATGTATTAAATAATGGTAAACCATTTAAGTTGCAAGTTAATGCGCTTACCACAATATAAATAAACGCTTACCTGCTGTGCGTTTATTATGGCAGAAAAGTAAAAGTAATTGAATTGATTAGCGGTTAATTAAATGAATCAAAATGCGAATGGGCGCAAACACAACAAAGTGCATAATTAAAAGACAATACCGTTAGCTTATGTATGAAAATATTAATACGCAAGCTAAAAATAAAATAAATATAATTGCAAGATATGTATGTATGCACGTAGACTTCCAAATATACAAAGCACATGCGTCGACTAGAGCTGGATTTCGATTCGATTCTTAATCGTTTTAATCGATCTTTTTATTTGGAAATGTAGAATCGTTTTTTTTTTTAACCGTTCGATGCTTTAGGCATCGAAGTTTTCATCACTTTTCTGTATTTTTGGTTTTCATAAATTTAGATTTATTGTGTTGGTGGCTTCGAGAGAAAGGAGAAAGATGAAGAAATTTCTTCGCACTTCTGGCAAGCAATATATTGAAAATGTGTTTATCTATTTTGTGGTATGATATTGTGTTCAGTACGAAATGAAAACTAATTAATACCACATTTTTAGATTCTAGTAAGCCAATTGAAAGTGACCCTGAAGGGGAATTCAATCTTATAAGTAATCCAAAGATTCGCAGATCTGTTGTCTGGAAGTACTTTAGCCAAGTGCAGGGTGATTCTGCGAAATGCAAATTGTGCGGCAATAAATACGAAACAGATGGAAGTACAACTAATTTGTTAAATCACTTGAGGCGGTCACATCCAACGTTGATATAAATGTCTTCATGAGCTCCTATAAAAACCTTTTTTGCACCTAATAACAACAATATAAGGAAGTGTCAGTCTGTAGATGAGCGAAAAAAACAACTAGATTGTGCTTTGATTGGAATGATTGTCACAGATATGCAACCCTTTAGGATTGTCGAAGATAACGGATTCATATCTTTTACACAATGCTTGGATCCTTGGTACATTTTACCTTCACGAGTAACATTAAGAAACACACTTTTAACAAATATATTGTAACGAATTTACTTGCAAATCCTCTTATTTGCAATCCTCTGCTAAATTCGAATCACTAAACTGTTGAATAAATAACTACAATTTGTAATAATGCAAACTGGCCTTTATTAAAGTACTTCACAATAACACTCAAACTGTGCAACGAATAGCTTGCTTAATAACCAAACTGATTGATAACTCAAATGAAACTCTACTATTCAAAATAATACTGCTCTTGCTCGCTAGATAGCGTCTTAGTCGAAACTGCTTGACAACTCAAATCAAACTGAATTCCAGCGCCTCTACAATTGCCGCCTTTTATACTCTTTGCTTTCAACCTTCGCATCTTCTAGGCGCTTCCAGAATATACTAGCCCAGCAGCTCTCAAACTTCTCAGCTGTAACTACAATTGCAAAATTTTATAGTTTTTCTCATTGCATACTTATAGGAGTATCTCAGGTATATGCATGTGTTTGTGCATTGACTCTCCGCTGCTCGTATACGTACATGGTACATATGTGTAGACGCAATTCTTATTTCGTTTATGTAGATACATAATGATTGATCTATGGATGTGAATTCACGTCACTGCTTAGCATCGGCTTAGAGATAGCAGCACCCCTTAGTTTTGCTAATATTCGTAACAATATAAAATCAATACTTTTTATGACATAGACAGCAGCAAACACGAAAACAAAAGTGGCAATTTTTATGAAACTTCGTCAATTAAATTCCTTATTCCTTTTTATTTTCAATAAGCTAAAAAAAATACTTCCATAAAGTTTTTAACTAAAAACACGCAAACCATGACACAAATATCCATATGTTGTCAATTGAAATTCCCGTATACCTTATTGATTAAAAAGCTGCAAAACGTATACTGAAAACATGTTACCTTCGTTATTTAATAAATACTTCCTTTTTATATGATGCTGAACATAGATCGGTTCTAATGCCGTAAACGATACGAGAACATTATACATATTGTAATAAAAAGTATTAAAGAAGAAAGTGTATTGGTTAATGTTCCCAATATTGGTTTCCCTACATTTTGAAATAAAAGATTCAAAAAAAGCGCAAACAGTATGAAATTTCGGTAAAGACTATACTAATTATCTCACTCCGATGAAAGGATCAAGTGAAGAACTATGTGTCATTCCTTGATGCTTCCAATTTTGTCGGCAGGCAACGAAACGAGAGAGAAACTGTCCAGCTTTATTTGTCGGAAAAAATCGTGTAAATGGTTAAGTACGTAAGCAAGTACACTGTTACAAAGACTAAGGAAAATTTAAATAAACTTTACTTGGTTCGATTTAATCGATAAAATCGATTTTTTTTCTAGAATCGAATCGAAAAAATCGATTCTTAAAAAAATCGAATCGAATCCAACTCTAGCGTCGTCTCGTGTTGTTGCTTTTGTACTGAGTCCATAATAACGCATGACTTTGCTATTTTTGGAAATTCGACCAAAACTGTCAAACGCCAGTGAAATATGTGAGAAAAACTTGACGCACCAACATACACACATACGAACATCAATAGAGAGATTCCTGCTTATTTATGTATGTACATAGTAAAAACCAACTGTGGTTAACTGAACCACATACATGCATAGATACATCAAATATGGCCAAAAAACGTTGATGGCTATTGAAAGGCGAAATGTAAAGTGCAAATATTCGTCGCACAAAACTGCAAGTCACACAATAGACTAAGCATTCGGTATTTGAGAACTTCAAAGCTCAGTGTGGCCTAATCATTGGTAGTCAAATGAACTTTGCGTAGCTAAAATATGGTGAGACGGCTAATAAGCTTAGCTGCATTGAGTAGTGTTAAACAGGTTTTCTAAGTGCTGGGTAAGTACTTGCATGTGAAAATCTTGTGGGCCAAAAAACATTTTAAAATCACATAAACATAGAAGATGTACGTCGTACGTGATCATACAAATATATGCACATGTTTGCATATAGTCCGGCATGCTCATCCAGTAATTTAGTTGGCTAATTTCGGTTAACACTAAGATCGTTCTGTATTGTTATGGCTCACGTAAAAACCGGAAAATTGAGTACCGAACCAAAACTTCGTGCTCTCCTAGAAATGGCTTATTATTTTCTTGCAGGCAAATCAATTTTAACTATTCATCTAGATATGAGATACATTTGCCAAGCATAAGAGTGTAGAAAATATCTTTCTACCTCCTTCCCTCCATCCTCCGAAATCTCATATAATCCAAGGATATCCCTGATGAAAATATTGCCCTTACCAGATACCGAGAATTTTTTTAATTAAAAACCTTCTCAGCGCTACTAAGACAAACTCCGCTGAAACAGTAATTCTGTTTGATCAAGTCATTTTCAAATTCTGAATAGTCGAACAAAGCACGATTCAGAGAAAGAAGCTTAATCTGAGCTAACTATAAGTATTTTAGAAATAAGCCAGTGCGAATTTATTTTCTATCTCGATAGCCGGAAAAAAGTCAGAGATGGTTAACCCTGCCTGACATCACACCCAATAAACTGTGAGCAATAGTGATTTTTATGGCTTCACTGCATGGCAATACACCTAGCTGACGTTTTGAAGACGCTGTTTATCCAGCCCGGCGCTGTTTGTATAAGATATTCGAAGATTCGCTTTATACCTTTGCAGTTTTCAGATTCGATCAAATAATCTCAGTCGGATTAAGTATTGAAGAGTAGGGGCCCAAACGTAGCACAGCGTGCATATTATGATAATGTTGGGCTTTCAACGACTTAATACTTGAGTGGCAAGGTGCACTGCGCCAGGCGATCACCAAATCTTTTCCGTAGTATCCCAACCCCAAGTTGCAAAACCCAATCGCTACATGTACTGGCGGTAGCAGATGTTCTGGTCCTTCTGTTCGATGCAATGACCAAACCTTTGATGCGGTAATGGCACCTTTCTTATGAGTTGTAGGTTTACGCACTGCTGGTAATATCTACACCGCAAGATGTCCTACTTTGGACCGTCCACTTGAAAGCCGACTGAACAGAGTGAAAATAGTTTCATCATTCCAAACGCTTTGCTTTCTTTGCCTTTTTCTTTATTTATCTTGCTTGCCATCGTTACAAGCTCACGCCCACTTTTGCGATGTCGTAAATTTCGAAAACTGAAGAAACAGAAATTTGGAAACATATTTGAAAACGAGCATGGTATCACCTACATTTAGAAAAAGACAATTTGAAAGTCTTCTTAACTATATATCCGAAGTCGTTGAAGATATCATGTTAAAATTGGAGGAGGTTTTCCTTACTAAATATTCATAAAATATACTAAATATTTATAAAAATTAGCAAAATTGGTTGAGGATCACGCCTACTTATATACATATATGTGACCCGGCCTATGAAAAGGTGGCTTATGACTCAAAAACGAAATTGCGAAAAACAGCTGTTAAAGATAAACAATGCATTTCTTCAGTTTCTTAGTAGTTTTCTTTTTTTTTTGAGTCATAAGCCACCTTTTCATAGGCCGGGTCACATATATACATTGTGAAAGGAAATGGGAAAAATGTGGTAATTCATTATTAAAGACCTATGTATAAGTAGCGAGAATTGATATGCTGGTTGACTTCATTAAGAAAAATAGAAACGTGTTAAAATTTTGCAAAATGAGCGTGTCACCAAGTAAATTGTAAATCAGACGCCGTTAGTATCACTTTGCAGAATTATAACTTTATATCAGAAAGAGTGGAGAAAGGCAGCTGGAAAAAATAGTGCGCACTAAAATTTGTCCAATATAGTGTATTCTAATGAATGTGTAATGCAATCAAAATTTAGTGCACTATTCCCAACTATGCTTATCGAGTAAGGGAGCTTAGAATATACCCGTGGCATGTAGGTCACTCGTAAGAGGCGATTAAAATACCAAAAGATTCAAGGGGTTGTGTAGCGCAACCCTTTCAAAGAGTTTCCAGCGCAACTTATAGCTTCTCCAATCCAATTTTCAACCTCACCTACCCGGGGCAGATCCTTTTTCTTTAGTAGCTGATGCTCTAGCGCCCTAAGCTCCTCAAGGAAGAAAGAGGGTGGGGACGAGATGACCTAGAGAGTTCTATATCCGGCAAAGGACCATCGACATCAATAACACTTCTCAAAACCTTCGGAGGGTGATTTTATCGCTACAACAGTAACAATAATAACATGCATAGCTTTATATTTGGATCTGATTCCTTAAGGACCACACCCATTTTACACATCACAAAATTGGCAATATATCTGTGACACGTAGCCTTTATACGTAGATATTTTAGTACAAGTACGAAATTTAAAAAATAATGTAAATTAATTCTGCTACGTACAAATAAAACTTTCAATACCAAAGTAGAACAAAATGCGGAAAATGTAACGAGATTTTTTAAGAAACTTGTTTCTATGACTGTAACTGTTTTATAGCTGCTTACGGCAAGCGACATTTGCATGTATATTAGTAGTATATTTCAAACATTCATATCAGTTAATGTTCGTGACGTTCCTCTTCTCCAACGTAAGGGGTAAAAAATGTTCGGTTTTGCTCGAACTAAGACATCCTGACTTGCTTATCTTAAAAATTACATTTTTTTCTTACATTCGCAAATATATTAACTAACAAATAAATACTTTTATATTCAGTTGAGCAGAGCTCACAGAGTATATTAACTTTGATTGGATAACGGTTGGTTTTACAGGTATAAAGGAATCGAGATAGATATAGACTTCCATATATCAAAATCATCAGGATCGAAAAAAAATTTGATTGAGCCATGTCCGTCCGTCCGTCCTCCCGTTAACACGATAACTTGAGTAAAGTTTGAGGTATCTTGATGAAATTTGGTACGTACGTTCTTGAGTACTCATCTCAGATTGCTACTTAAAATGAACAATATCGGACTATAACCACGCCCACTTTTTCGATATCGAAAATTTCGAAAAACGGAAAAAGTGCGATAACTCATTACTAAAGACGTATAAAGCGATGAAACTTGGTACGTGAGTTGAACTTATGACGCAGAAGAGAAAATCAGTAAAATTGTGGACAACGGGCGTGACACCGCCCACTTTTTAAAGAAGGTAATTTAAAAGTTTTGCAAGCTGTAATTTGGCAGTCGTTGAAGATATCATAATGAAATTTGGCAGGAACTTTACTCCTGTTACTATATGTATGCTTAATAAAAATGATCAAAATCGGAGAACGACCACGCCCACTTTAAAAAAAAAAATTTTTTAAGTCAAATTTTAACAAAAAATTTAATATCTTTACAGTATATAAGTAAATTATGTCAACATTCCACTCCAGTAATGATATGGTGCAACAAAATGCAAAAATAAAAGAAAATTTCTAAATGGGCGTGGCTCCGCCCTTTTTCATTTAATTTGTTTAGGATACTCGGTAGGGGCTTAGTTTCTGGGACTGTAACTTATTCCTGTGAAAAAGGGCGAAATCGGTTGAAGCCACGCCCACTTTTTATACACAGACGACCGCCTGTCCTTCCGCTCGGCCGTTAACACGATAACTTGAGCAAAAATCGATATATCTTTACTAAACTCAGTTCACGTACTTATCTAAACTCACTTTGTATTGGTATGAAAAATGGCCGAAATTCGACTATGACCACGCCCACTTTTTCGATATCGAAAATTACCAAAAACGAAAAAATTGCCATAATTCTACACCAAATATGAAAAAAGGGATGAAACATGGTATTGGGATTGGTTTATTGACGCAAAATATAACTTTAGAAAAAAACTTTGTAAAATGGGTGTGACACCTACCATATTAAGTAGAAGAAAATGAAAAAGTTCTGCAGGGCGAAATAAAAACCCCTTGAAATCTTGGCAGGAATACTCTTCCTGGTATTATATATATAAATTAGCGGTATCCAACAGATGATGTTCTGGGTCACCCTGGTCCACATTTTGGTCAATATCTGTAAAACGCCTTCACATATACAACTACCACCACTCCCTTTTAAAAGCCCCATTAATACCTTTAATTTCATACCCATATCGTACAAACACATTCTAGAGTCACCCATGGTCCACCTTTATGCCGATATCTCGAAACGGTGTCCACCTATAGAACTAAGGATCACTCCCTTTTAAAATAATCTTTAAATTAATTTGATACACATGTCATACAAACACATTCCAGGGTTACCCTCGGTTCATTTTCCTACATGGTTATTTTCCCTTATGTTATCACCATAGCTCTCAACTGAGTATGTAATGTTCGGTTACACCCGAACTTAGCCTTCCTTACTTATTTCTGTTGTAATTGAGTTTCCAGAAAATTTTTCTTTGATATATTCAAGGTAAGCCGAGCATAATAAATATCTTTAATACCAATTTATTTACCACCTCAAAAACTTCATTCGCTATTCGTCCTTGAAATCGCGTATTCATATACATACACTCATGTGCATACATTTGAGTTTAGTAGTTGTTGTGAACATTTGAAATTGGTAAGCAAATTCCCCAAAATACAAAAATAAGTTAATTGTTTTATAATTTAGTGTATTGAAACATAAATTAATTATTTAAAGCTTTTCAATAAACTGGACGATTGTAATTGAAACTTGTTTGAGAATTCGTTTTCCTTGGCACGCGCCACCATGTGGGTATCTGGTTTAGTGAACTCATTGCACAGGAAGGCAATTATACATAATCTGATTTATTTATGGACAAGTTTAAATATCTTTGTATGTGCATAGATACAAACATATTTACAAGAGCATATATATTTACATTTCGATAAACATATTCATAGAAATTTTGCAATAACGAAATGCTCTGAATTGTAAAACTGGTCCATATACACTACTAATGTACACATATACAGTATGTACATATATATGTATATGTAGGTAGCTAATTGGTTTTATGTATATATGTATATGCACCTTCATATATGACCGCCTCAGGTGCACAGCAACAAATCTCCACACCCACAAGCCCAGACAAGTATGACTTACCAAATTCACCATGTACATAATCTTTTTCTGGTTTATTTGCAGACATGTTGTATACATTCAAATATATGTACATATGTACCTATAAGCCACATTAAGAATTCATTTTCCTGCTTTGATCGAAAGTAAAATTGTAATTAGTTGAGCGCAAAATGGAGCAAACGTAATGTAAATATTTTTTCAAAAAATTCCAGACTGACTGAATAATTGCTCTTAGTAATACTGGTTGAACGAGTATATATGTATGTATGTACTTACCTAAGTAAAATATGGCGTCCCAGCAGGCATTTATGTAAATTTTTTGAAAAGTAACTTAAAGTAAACTTGCTGTGTTAAACGTTATATAAACATTTTCAGTATTAAATATATTTAAATTTTTTTTTTTTTTTTGAAAACATTTTATAAGCTAAAAGACGAGAAAACTATTTGTCAATATTTTTCAACTTGGAAAATTCCAAATTATTTTCATAAACGTTTATTCATGAGAGGGAATGGCTGCATTTAAACCGTTTTCTGGAGTCTCCTTCAACCCATTAGAATTGCAGCCATTCTTCATTTAATGTATGCATGAAATTTAGAATTAGTACATATGTATACTTAGGTACATTCACATACTATCTATTTGTTAATATCAGAGCTGCTCAACCCCTATATACTTGTAGCACTTTTGTTTTTGTTTTGCCCTGAATCATAGGCACAGATTCAAATTCACACTTTGAATATAAAAAAAAATTTTCATAGCACTCCCATATACCCTCACAAATAATTTCGAATTATAGGAAGATGCTGGAATTTCTTATGAAAATGCCAAGAAAAAGGACACCCATATGAAACTCAGGCACTAGTGTATGGTAAAAAAATTTACACTAACAATTTGACAACTAGAAATTATTCAAAAACATTATAGTACTGAAAAAAAGTGTAATCAAAATAGATTCATAAATAAAATTAAAATAGATAATTGACTGCGGAGCTGAAATATATGGGGCATATGACAAAAGAATGTAAGCAAAACTGTACCTAAACAAGAGGTGCCTCTTCTAACTTCATATGATATTAGTTAATTACCCTCAAGGGAAGTCGGTAACTAGTGATACAAAATTCTGGTACAGAACTAGACCTAGAGTGCCAAATAAGTATTAGTTCGTTAATAGCTAGATTTTCAGTTATAAAATCGACAAAAAAACTATACCAGCTTTAACGAGCTGCGACTACATATGAGTATGCCTCTTCTAACTATTGAAAAAGTACCAAAAACAAATTTGTATATAGTTAGGTATTAGTGAAAAGTTAAAGCAGCGGGGACAATTTCCACCGCCTAGGACATCGCCATGATAAATTCGCCAGTTGAAAATATGTAAAAGAGATAAATGCCGAACTACTTATTTTGAACTAGAGAGAACTTACGGCGTAGTTTCTGTGACTTTTTATTTCAATTCGGAATATTATTTTTCTTGGTTAAGAGAAATTTTTTGACTGGAAGTGGGAGGAACCGTGAAGTTCCCATGACTACCATTTACTTGTTAAACATTTTATTAAATTCAAATGGTATTTCAGCACCTCAGTAATCTCTGTTGCTAATATAGACTTGAACACAAATTTAAAACAAACCACGCGGAGCCTTCTAATTAAGCATTTCAAAAGTTTTTAAATTCAATTTCCAATGCAATATTCGCGGGAATCTCTACATTCACTCTTAGTATGATTATTGAAACCCAAATTCCGCCGATATATGTATGCATATAGAATATTGTAACGAAATTCCTCTTATTTGCAACCTTCTACTAACGTTCGAATCACTAAACTGTTGAATAAATAAATCCAATATTCAATAATGCAAAATGGGCTTTATTAAAGTACTTCACAATAACACTTCTACTTCTCAACAGATAGCGTTATTGAATCAAACTGATTTGTCGTGCCTCAACTGTTGCTGCTTTTATACTGTTTGGTTTCCTCGTTGGCATATTTCTAGGCGCTTCTATTTCTAGAATTTACTAGTCAGTTACCAGCTATAAAATTACCAGCTATAACTACGTTTATAGCTTCTCATATGCGCGTGTATTTGTGAGTGATACTTGCAGAAATTATTGCCTACTTTTGAAAGTGTTTCAGATATATGCATGTGTTTGCGCGTTGCTCTCCGCTGCTTGTATGGACACATGTATAGACATAATGATTGATTTATTGATGTGCATACAAGTCACTGCTTAGTATTGGCTCTTGAATGTTGGTGATATCGCTATTTACGTAATATTTTAAGCAAATATTTTGTAACTTGAAACCAAATATTCAACATTTTCCGACCTGAAATAATTATAATTTTTTAAATATATTTTTTTTAAATACAAAAAAAGTTTCAATGCACATAAAATTTTGTACATGTATTGTGATTCGCACTTCTATATAAAAAATTTTGAGCAGCACTGGTTAATATTATTGAAATAAAAATTATCATTTATAAAAAGTTTTGGAAAAAATTTGTATCAAGCTTTCTTTTAGAAATTTTTTATAAGTTTACATTTATAAGCTGCAAAGCAACCAGCCGTTTCGATTTCGTTCACGCTTATTTCTAAACAATTTGTAAACAAAAAATCAACGTCTTTTAAGCTTAGTGTTTGTTTGAGCAAACTTTTTATAAATTTACATTACGTTTACTTTGCTTGTTGGGGTATATAGCAGCTATGTATATATATATGTATGTCTAGATTTGCTATTTGAAATGTGTTAAGTCGATTAGGGTAAAAATATAAAAAAAAAGATAAAAGGAGGAAAATGTATTAGCGTTCATGGATAATCTACCAAAGAATGTTTTGCATAGAACCTTTATTTATATACATGGTTTGAAATATCAATTAGGGCAGCTCAGAATTTCGTGTCTAGCATTATTGCATTGCGAAAGTGCTGCGAAATACTTTAACAAAATTCACTTCTATGTATTTCTGTCAAACTAAAATTATAAAAGAAAACAAGTAAGGAAGGTTAAGTTCGGGTGTAACCGAACATTACATACTCAGTTGAGAGCTATGGTGACAACATAAGGGAAAATAACCATGTAGGAAAATGAACCGAGGAAAACCCTGGAATGTGTTTGTATGACATGTGTATCAAATGAAAGACATTAAAGAGTATTTTAAGAGGGAGTGGGCCATAGTTCTACAGGTGGACGCCATTTAGGGATATAGCCATAAAGGTGGATCAGGGTTGACTCTAGAATGCGTTTGTACGATATGGGTATCAAATGAAAGATGTTAATGAGTATTTTAAAAGGGAGTAATTATTAGTTCCATAGGTGGACGTCGTTTCGAGATATCACCATAAAGGTGGCCAGGGGTGATCCTAGAATTTGTTTGTACAATGTGGGCATCAAACGAAAGGTGTTAATGAGTATTTTAAAAGGGAGTGGGCCTTAGTTCTATAGGTGGACGCCGTTTCGAAATGTCGCCATAAAGGTGGACCAGGTGTAACTCTAGAAAATATTTTGTACGATATGGGTATCAAATGAAAGGTATTAATGAATATTTTAAAAGGGTGTGGGCCTAAGTTCTATAGATGGGCGCCTTTTCGAGATATCGCCATAAAGATGGACCAGGGGTGACTCTAGAATTTATTTTGTACGATATGGGTATCAAATGAAAGGTATGAATGAGTATTTTAAAAGGGCGTGGGCCTAAGTTCTATAGATGGACGCCTTTTCGAGATATCGCCATAAAGATGGACCAGGGGTGACTCTAGAATTTGTTTGTACGATATGAGTATCAAATGAAAGGTGTTAATGAGTATTTTAAGAGGACGTGGGCCTTAGTTCTATATGTGGACGCCTTTTCGAAATATCGCCACAAAGGTGGACCAGGGGTGACTCTAGACTTTGTTTGTGCGATATGGGTATCAAATGAAAGGTGTTAATAAGTATTTTAAAAGGGAGTAATCCTTAGTTCCATAGGTGGACGCCGTTTCGAGATATAGCCATAAAGGTGGAGCAGGGGTGACCCTAGAATTTGTTTGTACAATATGGGTATCAAAAGAAAGGTGTTGATGAGTTTTTTAAAAGGGAGTAATCCTTAGTTCCATAGGTGGACGCCGTTTCGGGATATCGCCATAAAGGTGGGCCAGGGGTGACTCTAGAATTCGTTTGTGCAATATGGGTATCAAACGAAAGGAGTTAATGAGTATTTTAAAAGGGAGTGGGCCTTAGTTCTATAGGTGGACGCCTTTTCGAGGTATCACAATAAAGGTGGACCAGGGGTGACTCTAGACTTTGTTTGTGCGATATGGGTATCAAATGAAAGGTGTTAATGAGTATTTTTAAAAGGGAGTGGGCCTACGTTCTATAGGTGTTCGCCTTTTCGAGATATCGCCATAAAGGTGGACCAGGGGTGACTCTAGACTTTGTTTGTGCGATATGGGTATCAAATGAAAGGAATAAGTATTTTAAAAGGGCGTGGGGCTTATTCTATAGGTGGACGCCTTTTCGAGGTATCACAATAAAGGTGGACCAGGGGTGACTCTAGACTTTGTTTGTGCGATATGGGTATCAAATGAAAGGTGTTAATAAGTATTTTAAAAGGGAGTGGGCCTTAGTTCTATAGGTGGACGCCTTTTCGAGATATCGCCATAAAGGTGGACCAGGGGTGACTCTAGAATATGTTTGTACGATATGGGTATCAAATTAAAGGTATTAATGAGAGTTTTAAAAGGGAGTGGTGGTAGTTGTATATGTGAAGGCGTTTTCCAGATATCGACCAAAATGTGGACCAGGGTGACCTAGAGCATTATCTGTTGGATACCGCTAATTTATTTATATATGTTATACCTGCCAAGATTTTAAGGGTTTTTTATTTCGCCCTGCAGAACTTTTTCATTTTCTTCTACTTAATATGGTAGGTGTCACAACCATTTTATAAAGTTTTTTCTAAAGTTATATTTCGCGTCAATAAAACAATCCAATTACCTTACCATGTTTCATCCCTTTTTTCGTATTTGGTATAGAATTATGGCATTTTTTTCATTTTTCGTAATTTTCGATATCGAAAAAGTGGGCGTGGTCATAGTCGGATTTCGTTCATTTTTCATACCAAGATAAAGTGAGTTCAAGTAAGCACGTGAACTAAGTTAATTAAAGATATGTCGATTTTTGCTGAAGTCATCGTGTTAACGGCCATGCGGAAGGACAGACGGACGACTGTGTATAAAAACTGGGCGTGGCATCAACCTATTCCGCCCCTTTTCACAGAAAACAGTTAACGTCATAAAATCTATGCCCCTACCAAATTTCAAAAGGATTGGTTAATTTTTGTTCGACTTATGGCGTTAAAAGTATCCTAGACAAATTAAATGAAAAAGGGCGGAGCCACGCCCATTTTGAAATTTTCTTTTATTTTTGTATTTTGTTGCACCACATCATTACTGGAGTTGAATGTTGACATAATTTACTTATATACTGTAAAGATATTAAATTTTTTGTTAAAATTTTACTTTAAAAAAAATTTTTTATTTAAAGTGGGCGTGGTCCTTCTCCGATTTTGCTAATTTTTATTAAGCGTACATATAGTAATAGGGGTAACGTTCCTGCCAAATTTCATTATGATATCTTCAACGACTGCCAAATTACAGCTTGCAAAGTTTTAAATTACCTTCTTTTACAAGTGGGCGGTGCCACGCCCATTGTCCAAAATTTTACTAATTTTATATTTTGCGTCATAAGCTGAACTCAGCTACTAAGTTTCGTTGCTTTATCTGTCTTTTGTAATGAATTATCGCACTTTTTCGGTTTTTCGAAATTTTCGATATCGAAAAAGTGGGCGTGGTTATATTCCGATTTCTTTCATTTTAAATATGGATCTGAGATGAGTGCTCAGGAACCTACATACCAAATTTCATCAAGATACCTCAAAATTTACTCAAGTTATCGTGTTAACGGACGGACGGACGGACGGACGGACATGGCTCAATCAAATTTTTTTTCGATCCTGATTATTTTGATATATGGAAGTCTATATCTATCTCGATTCCTTTATATATGTACAACCAACCGTTATCCAATCAAACTTAATATACTCTGTGAGCTCTGCTCAACTGAGTATAAAAAATCTTACATATACATAAGTTAAAAAAAAGCATCATGAATTTGAATCTTTTCCATACAAATAATATTTTAATTTTTTGCTATTGTTTGCTACTATTCTGTGGTCCAATCCCTTAATATGGGACTAAGGCGACTATAGCGGAATGCTACGAGCGAAAACACGGCGATAATGAGCGGGCGCGGCGGCTTCAAGGAATATCTCCATAAGCGTGGAATAAAGGAGGATATTTTCTCTACACACTCTCCCTCGGAATTGGAAAGCGCAGAACATGAAATGTTTCACTGCCCTCGTTTTCACGGCGAAAGACTCTCTGTACACAGAGTTTTTGGAGAGGAGCCTTCCATTAGGAATTTAATATACCAAATGTGCGGATAAATAGATTGTTGGTGTGCTCTGAGCAAAATGGCTTTTACAGTTATGACACAATTGATGTATGCTGAACGGGAGCGCAGAGAAATACGCATAAAAAGTAATGGGGGCTAAATCGCCTTACAACCCCCACCCCCCGCCCCCCTCGTGAAGTTGTGCCTAACGGCGGTCCCACGGGGTGCGGGCACATGAACAGGATTAGCCTGGTTTCATTGCGCTCCTTCAGCCCAAAAAGGCGACTATTGCTTGTGAGCATATAATTTATATTTATGGCTGCCGCGTTCGACGTAACCAAGAAGAGAAGTTAATGCTTGACCACAGTCGCCATCAAGTTATGTTTTATTTTCATTTTAGTCCGTAGCCGCCGTCTTCAATGTAATGAGGCTTAAAGAGTTGGCTTTCTGTACTATATTTAATTCTAAGTTTGATTCGCTATGCGGCACTACAACTCTGTTAACTCATCTCAAAAATAACTGTTATTGTTTAATAAAAATTGATATATTATTAACTTATGAAGATTGCCGCACCGCCAGGTAGCACCAGAGAAGAGTAGATATATTCTTTAGCCAAGCTTTTAGTTGAGATGTTTTTCAAAAACCTTTAAAATATGGTTTCTTAAGACCACTTTAAAATACTTTGAAAAAATTACGCAGTTCAAAAATTTATACACTTCATATGGAATCATGCCAATAAAATCAGTGGTCACAAGCAATAATCGTCTGAGTAATTTCCCTGTAAAAGGATAGGACTTAGACGATTATTTCTTGTGAACACAGATATGTGGGATTAGGCCAATCAGCTAATTTTTTATTAAGATGCATTTTTATACAATATGAATGAAATAGTTTATTATGATTATTATTATTCCCAAGATCTCGTATGCCATATATATTGAAAATCATAGTTAAAATGTACGATTTAAGACTTGTCAAACTGGGTAAATGTTCATCATACGCTCTGACAGACCCATTCAAAAAAGGGATACAAATAAGATCTTTTAGAAAATGCGAAATTAATTGTACCCCTTTTAGCCCAATTGGCTGGTCTGTACGTAATTGCCTGATATAAACTAAGCTGATTCATTATTTTTTCACAAGAAATAAAAATACGAAAGAAAAATGAAAGAGCTATGAGGAAGAGGAAGTGGGAAAGGGAGAGTAGAGGAATGACGAAATATATTTAATCCAATTTTTGGATGGAAAAACTGTGTGTCGCCACTTGGCTGAATTTCTTCAAATTTTCAAGATTTCTTCATGCTAGCCCGGAAAATTCTCACTTGCAGTTTTCGACTTATAAGCACATACCGTGAAAGGAAAGGAAGGAAAAGGGAAAGAAAAGAAAACCAAGCAAAGTTATGTGTTTATTAATTATTAGTTATTAAAGTGTGGAAAAGTTAACGATTCGTTATCAAATATGTATTGCTTTGTTCTCAAAAAGTTATCGATATGCTATCAAAATTTACAAATACGTTATCAAAATGTTATCGATTTACAATGGAAAAGTTATATATTTCATAAACGAAAAGCTATCGACACATTACCAAGAAGTTATCGATGTGGAATCGATGATTTTTTGACGAATAGTTATCGTTTATTTATCGGAACTTAGTGGTGTCTTAACAAAAAGTTATCGGTTTTTTATTAAAAAGTAGTCAATTTGTTATCAATATAAATAAATTATTGTTTTTTTCCGGATTTGTTATCGTCTTGTTGTCGTTTTCTTTTCGAAAAATCATCGATTCCTTATCGAAAATTATTTATTTGTTATGGGCATGTCGTAAGAGTAAAGCCTTGGTTTCGTCGAAAGCGGTGCCGCTATAATGCGGTCGTAATGAAGCTTTAAAGTGGATTGTAAAAAATTTTTCAATGTTAAAAGGCTTGTGTGGATATTAAGAAAACGATTGGAGTAACGTAATATAGCGATAAACCAAAACATAAATTCCCTCCCGTGGAGTTGCAATCTCTGCCTCTCACCGCCATATTCGAAACCGTGCAAATTTTTCAAATATTTGAATTCTATTTTCAAATCACATATAAGGCATTTGCTAAAGTACCAAAACTAAAACTCTAAAAAACGCCAAAAAATCAAAAATAAACACAAACTATTTGCAGAAAAACGCGCCATTTACAGCCGTTGTAGTTTACAAGGAAGCGGTGCCGCTAATTACGGTGAATACAGCGACCATTCTTTAGCGGTCGTAATAAAGCGGCATCATTTTTTCAAGAAAAACCAAGCCCTAAGAGATGTAAACTTTAAGGTTGCTTGAAGTTCCATATGTAGGTAAAGAAAGTTAGGGTTGAACAACCTTTGTTGGCTCTGTTCGCTTTTTTATCAAATAATTCTATGATCTCAACGAGCTGAAAAAATACTGTGCAGCTTAACGAAGTTTGGTGAGTTTCACATAGTTTTTACTTATCAGCAAAATTTCGTATATGAAAAAAAAAAATATCCCCATAAATTGTCTTAGCATAATTTCCAAAATCTTCGGTCACTCAACCAATTCAACTTGCCATAGTTTGAGAACACCTGCCTTTAAGTTGCCATTTAATATTCGTCTTGCACTTTTAACACAGCCACTGTTGTGCTATCAATGCTCGTTGTCCTTGCATTAATTTGAGAACTAAACCAACCACTGCACTTTTATTGCACTTTGTCACATAAGAATACTTTCGTCTAATACGTGCTGACAAGTTGCAACAACAACAATGAACACAAAGTGAAACCACATTACACATTAGCACATTAGTCTACTTGAGACGGAGGTAAGCTTTTGTGCATTTAACGTGTGTGTGATTTTTGGTATGAGATGATGGTGCACATTAATTGCAGTCACCGCGGCATGACAAGGGGTGTGGTTCTTCATACACAATGTGCATCGAGCACATAGCATTTTTATTGTTGCATACATACACTGTACGTGTCTGCATGTTCAACTACTTACGCAGATTTTCAGTTCAAAGCACATATCTGTTGTAAAAAGCACACACGAACTTGGAAGTACACTCATGTACACTTATATACATACATATGTACATATTTAGAGAGTTAGACAAATTAAACCATTTAAGGTTCGTAAGTCTGGCATAAATTACATAAAAAAAAAAAATAATAATTACGGTGCTGACTTTTGGTTTGATGTTGGTAATGCCAAGTTGGTTTGTGGTGCTTAACTTGGCTCAGTGTGAATTAGCTGACAACAACCGTATGTACGTAAATAGCTACGTACATGTGTATCTAAATTTATGAATAAGCACTTACTCCTACTTTTGGTTCGCCTACCTGATTGTTTGTATGTATGTACATATGTTTGTATTGCTTTGTGCGTAAAAGTAAAATTATAGTGACGCATGAATCGCATTTGTTTGGTGATTTCTTCTTATTATTTGCTTTTTACATTTCCTGAACTTGCGCTTGTTATTGGCGGTTAATGAATGCACTTGGTCAGTAAAATCTAGGCGAGGTCAGTGCCATAATTTTGTAGACGCATTTGGTCGTTGTTTGCATTGTTGTTTGCATGGATGTGTGTGTTCATATGTAGGAACATGATTATGCGGCTTAGATGCAAATCATGAAATTAAACGTAGCATGTAAGACGCAAGACTGTCTCACTTCGGACTTAAAAAATTATTGCATTACATTAAGAATCCGATATTTCTTTAAGATAGCAATAAAGGACCCTCTTTACTCAAGCTTGTGGAATACTTCAAGTAAAATGTTTCTGTGCTGGACGTATTCCTCAAAATCCAGACAACTTCTATAATAATCCGTTTTGGGGTTGCCATCTATTCTAAATATAAAAAAAAATTGCATAAGATATGCCGATATGGGTATCAAACGAAAGGCATTTCACTTCGCATTACAATTAGGACATTTTTGAGCTGGGTTGGCATTTAGGGTTGCCACTTATTCGAAACTAAAAAAAAAATTGCATGAGATATGCCAATATGGGTATCAAACGAAGGGTATTTCACTCCGCATTACAGTGCGGACATTTTGGTTAGGGTTGCCACCTATTCGAAACTAAAAAAAAATTGTATGAGATTTGCCGATATGGGTATCAAACGAAAAGCATTTCACTTCGCATTACAATTAGGACATTTTTGAGCAGGGTTGGCATTTAGGGTTGCCACTTATCCGAAACTAAAAAAAAATTGCATGAGATATGTCAATATGGGTATCAAACGAAGGGTATTTCACTCCGCATTGCAACAGGGACATTTTTCAGCTGGGTTGCCGTTTAGGGTTGCCACCTATTCGAAATAAAAAAAATTCCATGAGATATGCCGATATAGGTATCAAACGAAAAGTATTTCACTCCGCATTACAATAGGGAAATTTTTGCGTAGGGTTGCCATTTAGGGTTGGGGTAGTTAGACGGAATAGTACTCAATTTTGTCTGTTTGTATGATTTAATCGGGGATTGCCCTTATTGCTTTAAATGTATGAAAACATTTACTTGAAGCAATTTTTAATTTAATTTAAAAATTTTGGAAAAATTTAAACAACGTGACATCAGGACGGACAAGGCGACAGCTTGTGCGATTATACCTTGTAAATCTCTTCAAAGCCTTTTCTCCCGGGAGTGGGATTTGAACGCGCACTCCTACGATAGTTGAACGTGTTACAAACGCATTCAGCCACGTCATTCCTTAGTTGCTGTAAAGTTTTCCCAATTGCCTTCTTTTTGCATATTTATTCTTTTACACATTGCATACTTCGTATGTAATTATGTGTTAAAGCTATGCTTGTTGGTAAGGCGGTTTTCAAAGAAACTTTGGTATTGTTGCTGTTTTTGTTCTATTTATAGGCTTTGAAGAGATTTACAAGGTATAATCGAAAAAGCTGTCGCCTTGTCCGTCCTGATGTCACGTTGTTTAAATTTTTCCCAAATTATTAAATAATTTATGAAATAATACTCTACTTACTCATATTCTATTAAAGCTTTAAAGGAGAAAAATAAAGTTAAAAATCTTAGTAAAAAAAATTGTATACATGATTCGACTTAATTTTCGTAATTTCACACACTCTCGTGTGTGGCAAATTCTAGCAAAATATATTTAAATGCATATTTTTGGCAAATATGGAATGAATAATTACATTTTCCCACAGGTTACTATTAGAAAGATGTCTCACCATAGCAAAAAGATATCTCAATATGGTAATTTGCTACCGTTGAACACTAGAGGCATACATATGTTCAATTTGAAAACAACATTTAACCATTTAACCACTTACCAACAGATGTCGCTTAGGGACGTAAGTTGAAATTTAATTAAACTAACTGATAGTTGTCATTCGTGAAATTAAAAAAATTTTGGAATGTAATAAAATTGTGAGACTAAAAAAAAATTTGAAATTAATAATTATATTTTTAAGGAAATCAAATATTGGTAAGTAAAAATATGTAATATATGTACATATAAAAAAAGTAGAGTTTAATTAATGATGACATGTAGAACAAAGTATGTTATGCGGCATACTCGAAGATTGCCGAGCAAAACTCGGTCGCCCAGGTACTAGTATTATTCAAGTAAGTCATTCATATTTATGTAGCTGAAGCCATTGTTTAAATTTAATTTAACTGTATATACACTAACTGACATTCAGATGGTAATGGATTGGTATTTAAGAAATCAACAAATGCCAATAGAATGGCTCCACCTTAACATATCACCAAAGGATGACAAGAAATACCACCTTCCCAACATTGCTAAATTAAATTGCTAATTCATATAATTGAAGGAGATTTTCGTACCCAATACCTTAGAACCAATAATAAAGGTATTTAAGTGCAATCAGATACAAACAATGTGATACAAAAAGTTTGAAGCCATTTAAACGGAAACAGAATCGAGTACCAACTTTTAAAATATTAGACGAAGTTTTAGAAGAACCAAAACACGAATACCTTTTGCATTTAGTTATAACAAAACTGATAGTGTGCTCAAAGAGGATAAATATAATAAGAGACGTCACTCGTTACTTTGCGTAATGTTATTCGTTAGGGTAATCGCAGGTTTTTTTTTTTTTTGGGCGAGATGTGCATAAATGTCTTCTATACATTTTGTGGGGTATTTTTGGTTATTTTTCCAACTTTAATTAATTAATTAATTAATTCTCTTTCCAAAAATAACATTTGTATAAGGTGCCTACACGGCATGGATAAATGCGAGACAATTACAAATGTTCCTCACAGAAAATATTAGACATCAATTTTTTTGATTTCCAGCGAGTTACTTGCCACTCGTAGTAGACTGGTGGCTCTTATTTATTTATCCTATTTGGTGTGCTTATTTAATTAAATATGCGGCAAAAAATACTTTTAATGTTTACTGAAAGAAAACAAATGTTTTTTTTTTTTTTTTTTTGTTTATTTATTTTTCAAATATTTATTTGCGAATCATCATATCCCGATTTAGGCCATTGTGGCTTGTGACCACAGAGATATATAAGAGCCTACAGCGCCTAGACCTCCTTACTAAAAAACTGAAGCCAAATCTACTTCTAGAATAGCGAAACTACTTAGTATGCGAATACTTAGTTAGGCCCATATTTGTAATCGATTATTCGACTTATTCGATTATTCAAGACAGCATGCAATCAACTAACTCTCATTATTCGAATATTGACGACAATTTTATAAATATTTTTTTTTAATTAAAAAAAAATTTAAAAATTTCATAAAATAAATTGTTCGTCCTAAAAATTTTAAGATTTGCGTTTCTGGAAACTTAGCTGAGTATGAAATTTCCTTTTCAGTTTCAAGAATGCCAAACAGCAAAATATGTGAGCTAGAGATGGCTAACAATAGTACCACAACGATGATAAGAAATCGCAGAACTCATTAAAAATTCCAAAAAAAAAAATTCTTCTAGTAGACGAATATGTCATTAATTGAATGCAAGCAACTAGTCGATTAGCGATATTCGATGATTTAACTAAACAATTTTTGCTCAAAAGCTCTGGTATTTATGCCATTCGATATATTCTTAATTACGTTGAAATTGTAAGACCATCATCACCAAACTGTAAATCGAGCGGGTTATCTATAAAAATAAAGTGAAATTGCAGAATTTATTTATATTTCATATTAACAATTTATTACATCCTACCGTGAGCGCAGTATTTACTGATAGTGGTTGAACACCGGCTATCATTATATCACGTGGAGCCTGGGATTTCAAAAGCATTAACTGAATCATTTTTTGATTACGAACATCCAAGCCATACCAATTAATATCGTAGATGCCACAACAAAATTTATCATTCTATTGAGATTGAAAATTTTTGAGCATTTTTAGGAAACAAAGTACCAAATTAATACTTACACATAGTTCAACACGTGTGCCCAAAATGCAATACATATATAACCATAGAAACAGTACAATTATATAGACATAAGCACCAGGCCAATACTTTAACATAATGATGAGTAATGTACTTAAGATACCCATTGTTGTGCATATAATATGAGCCGATATGGTCCAAAAGAACATCAAATTACAAGTATCATTAAAACTGTATTAAAAAGGAAATTTTTATTTTAAAAATCAAAGTATTCAAACAAGCAACAGATTAAAATATCAATTCCACACGACAAGATCATGAAACCAAGCGTTAAGAGTTAAGCTCATTGAGCAGAAAGACGTGAAGGGTGTAAAAATATATATATAGCGGTAGAGGTTTCACAACAACGGTGCTTCAAAAAATCAGAGCTTATAGCTTTACCTGATGGAAAAAAGAGGTATTTGACTTACAGGATCCATATCTTAAACATATTTTCGAATATATGAAATAGTTCCAGCCTTGTGATTGAACCAGAAAGATGTTGTTCTGGCTTTCTCTCCTCTGTTCCACGCTCTTCTTTTCTTATTTCCTCTCTCTCCTATGTTTTTTTAGTTTACCTCCATCAGCCCACTAAATTTTCTCATCCTCTTCATTCTTTGGTAAACCTTTCTAGATTTGCTACTATTCTTGCCTTATTCTGATTATTAATTTTAATCTCATCCTTTTGTTATTCTTTCTCAACTTGTTGCAATTATTCCTATGAATAAAAATAAATAAAAATTATATTATTCCTACTTCTTCTCAAAACATTAGCTTTATTCTTGAAATCACTTTCCTTCTTCATTTTGAGCCCTTTAATTTTATGACTTCCCTCCAACATTCTCGATTTTCCTTCTCTTTGTCCCCTTTTTTCTTAACTCTTTCCTTTCGATTTCCTTTTTCCAATCTTCTGCAAATCTATCGAGTTTTGACTTTTCTTTCGTACATTGCATTACTTAAGTATTGAAAAAAGTTGCAAAAAATGTTCATTATTTCTACTGTAAATTGCATGATTATGAGGGCCTTAAAATTTGTGTTGATATACTAATGATTTGACCTGTCTGTATATATTGTATCACGTCATCACCAAGCAAAGCCAACTAAATTGTTCCCTCCATTTGGCTATCAATCAATAATGAGATATCTTAAAAAATTTTGTTTTGTATGGAATATTGAGTTCAATAAGGGCTTGAATGTAGAAAACTTGATCATTTCACTAAGCCCCTGTGTGAAATTGACATAACTCACTTCAAATAATATTGATGCCACTCTAATATATCCTTAACCAATTTTGTTATACGTTTATCCTTTTCATCATGTTCCATAATTTGATGTAGATCCTTAACTTTTAAAGCATCGAATGTGTTAAAAACAATAACAAATACAAATCACCAGCATACAACCCGAACGCGGCTATAACGACACACATCGCATTAAAAGCTTCATTAATGAAAAATCCATATACTGTATTCAAATCAAGACAGGGCAATTCGCTCAAGAGTATCGGATTCTTTTCCCCAGTAAATATATATATAACAAGTGGTGCCATTAAAATAACTATCGCCGTTCCCGAATAAACTACAGCAATTGCAACTAAAATTTTTTTCATCTTTTTGTTCCATTCCCATAATTGATCTTCGTATTTCTTGTTTATCACCTGATATTTCTCATAGATTTCGCCTGTCTCCATGACTAATTTTCGATATAGTTTGGCATAGAGTATCGCTGATAAGAATTTAACAAATCCTTGCGTAGTACAACTAACCGGTGAGAATACGTCTAGTAATACGCTCCAATCTTCTGCGATATATTTGTAAATCGTAGTAACTGAGCAAAGGTAATAGAGCAAAATAAATGCCGCGACAACTATGGTATTCGCATTAATTTTGAAATCATCGGCAATAATATCAACTCCAATCGGGCGTGAACAAAAACGTATGACTGAAACAATTTTGAAATAGCTTTCGGAGGGACGTCTTTGTTTTGCCATTTTGTAGCAGTTACTATAATAATATTTTTTAGAAAAATTTCCTTCAACTAGTTTCTTAACTACGAGCTTTGAATCTAAATATTCGGATTAATTTCTTGAACAAGTAAGGAAGTCTACGTACGGGCGAACGCGTTCATTATATACCCAGATGTGAGCTCTCACATATATAGCGTGCCCCTAAATTTGAAGGTTTAATGAGAGCGTTCTGAAAACCACTTCTTTTTTTTATCCATGCAAATACAGTCTAAATGGTTTTTTGTGATAACTTGCTTATTTGATAACTAATTTTTAAATTTGATATGTTCTTCTAATGTCGTCTTAAGCTTTTAAGTTTATTTTTAGTTTTATTATAGTTTTGTCTGCTCAACCCGTTAGGGGGCACCTTTTTCGTCAAACTATGAAAACAAGAGTATGTATAACCTACTGCAGAGCTCTAAAGAATATTAAAAGGAATTACATTTCCAAAAAATTTCACAGATCTCCAAATAAAAAGTTTGATATCCCAATTTCACACAGAAATTTAATGAAATTACAATTTTGTTTAATGCAAAAATTTAACATTTTTTCACACAGGGTCACTAGCAAAATGCAAAATGACATAAACGGATTAAGGCCAATGAGCAAATGTGATTTTTTTTTTCCTAATCTGTCATATAAATCCCATTTCTTCAATCAAATATATATACTAAATGAATTTGTATCCAACCGTTTTGCTAGCCTGGATGTAAGACTCCAGGTAAAAGAAGGGGAATACAAAACATTTTCAAGAGAGCTGTTCATCGATATTTGCTCTATATTTTTATGGTTGCAGCGCCACAATCTCAACTCCTCTCAGGGCTCGTCTTCGAGGTATTCAGAGCCAACATTTGTCTCGAATATGTCGAGACTACACTTTTTTCGCTTACGGTCTGATCATGTGTTTAACTGCACTCGTCACATTTACGTGAGAGAGTGTATTTAAATAAAAGATGCGCACACATGAGCGTGGTCATACAAATTTTGAATCACAGATATGTTTTCAATATACCGCAGCTCATTTACATGAGCATTGAATTCAGTGAACATTTATTCTTTGCAAGTGAGGATGTTAAGCATGTATGTATGTGGAAATACGAACCCTGATTAACAGCTTACAAAACTTATCAAATTTATTTTACGAAATGTATTAAGGTTAATCCACTTGCCAAGTTTTACCACTTTAGTAATGTTTTATAATGAGTTCAGATAAGCTTGGATTTCTCAATTTTTCAAACAAGTTATCTTGTAAACGGACGGGCAGACATGATATCTATATCTACTTCAAATCCTTTATGCCATTACAAGGATACAAGTACATGCTGGGTATATGAAGAGATGTTTTTAACAACAGTTTGCTTGCTCTCCCACGCTTGTCCTCTGAGGAATATTTAGATGTACTAATAGAGCAATTAACGCTTAATTAAAAAATTACTTAAGTATTTTCATATTCATTCTGTGTGAAAACTGCATTTGCCTAATATATGAGGACTTTCATATTGTCGATAAGCCTGTCGAATAATTGCTAATTGCCAATCTGAGGGCAATTAAGTTTTATAGGGGAGAAAAAACTGATTTCCCTTGGTTCCATGTACTTTGTCTCTATATAGAAATTTAATAGAGATTAACTGAAAATATTTAAGGTTAAATCTTGAAAGTTTTTTCACACAAAATTGCCTTGCCTTGGTCCTCTGAGCCATGCGTGAGACTACAAGGTTTACAGCCTTAATACCGTTAACGATATCTTGTCCAAAACGATTGACTTTTTGTAGCACACCAAGCAGTATGATAGGCAAAACAATAATCAAAACGATAACTACCGACTCCTACGTTATCTGGCTATTATCTACAACGACCAATTGCTGTGAGCGCAAAAACAAAGGGCGAAAACAAATTTGACAATTGCGTCTCGTTTGCCAAATAGAATGTACATAGCTGTATATTTTGGTTAAAAATAAAAGGCCTTTTATACTCATCCTGAAAAATGTTTGGTTAAAATTAAGGTCTAGTTTTACAATTACCCGTCTTGTTTTCACTACAAGACGATACGCTACAATATCCCGCCACGGGCGCCACCTTTTTTCCAGTAACATGCGTTCGGAGGTGTTGAGCAATAAATAAATTGTATGCTTGGCGAGCGAGACGCTTAACGAACGATATCTGCGTTGACGATGTTCCACCCTTTCCAATGAACAGTGAACCAGAGCCCGATGGACACTTGACATGCAAATGAAACAACAATGTCCTCCATAATGGATATATTAGCGTGAAAACAACAGTAACTTATCTACGCTGCAAGAAATGGTGCTAGTAGGATCAACAAATAGGTTCTGTTGTTTTTGACTTAACGGAGATTCGGTGAAATTGATCGAATTATGGTTAATTCGACCGAGTTCTTTGTCAAACGAACAAATTAGTTTAGTCATTTCAACAGAAGAGAAATTGTCGCTCTTAAGTTAACAAAATTCTGTAAAATTGACAGATTCCTGGTCAATCTAACTGATTTTTCTGTTAACACTGACTAACTGATCTCACTGGTCATTTCAACAGCAAATCAACAGTCAATACATGAGCAAATTTCAAAGAGAATTTTACGATCGCTGCGCTCTCTATTTTGTAGTTATGACGATGGTGCCACTTGTTTAAAAAAAATACCAAAATAAGAAAACCATCAAATCCAAAAACACACAAAATGGGAAAACAACAAAAAACTAGTTTTTCAGTTATCAATACAACACGAAAAACCCCGTTTTGAATTTACTCCTCCAAGCGAAATGCAAAATTGCGCAAAATTAAACTTGCCGAATTACATGTACAGTTACTCCAGTGGTGAATTATCTTCCAGCGATTTGATTCTTTACTTTTCCATATCTTACAAGTTCTCTATTTAAAATGTTATGTCACACATTTATACAAGTTTTGTTCGAAACAATCAAGTGTGGCAACTACATGCTAGAGAAGAAATTGAGAATGAGCTGAGCTGCAACTGAAAGAATTGAGAATCAGTTTTGTGACTACTATTTTCATTTCTATTTGCAAACCGAAGTTCAAAACTATAAATTAAATAAATTATAAAATATAAAATTTGGTGAAAGTGCGTTTAATAAAGCAAAATAATGAAGTGTATAATGTTTAATGTGTGCCAGCATATTTGATGTAAGCCCAATTGACGATCGGTTAGTAAGTGTGATGGTAGCGTGCTCCGCCTGCCACACGGTATGCCCTGGGTTCGCACCCCGGGCAAAGCAACATTAAAATTTTAGAAATAAGGTTTTTCAATTAGAAGAATATTTTTCTAAGCGGGGTCGCCCCTCGGCAGTGTTTGGCAAGCGCCATGAAAAGCTCTCAGTGAAAACTCATCTGCCTTGCAGTTGCCGTTCGGAGTCGGCATAAAACATGTAGGTCCAGTCCGGCCAATTTGTAGGGGAATCAAGAGGAGCACGACGCAAATTGGAAGAGATGCTCGGCCTTAGAGCTCTTCGGAGGTTATCGCGCCTTACATTTATTTATTTATTTATGTATATGGCAACATAGGTACTTTCGTACAAAACTGTCGCAACAACTTTTTTTGTTCATTTAACTACTAAAAGGGTCAATTGCTAATCAACGATTTGTGCGCAGTCGATTCAACATCTTGTTGTGATGGATAAAAATTGGCAGAAATTTCGGTTGAATTGACACGTATATCGGTTGAATTTACCAGTATTTTTCTTTCAGTTTATTGTCAAAAAAGTTTCCTCATATTTCCGCTGGGAGGACTTGACGGGATGGGCAAGCGAATGAAAAACTAAAGAGTTTCATCTTTCAATAAATTCGTTCTCCATCACATTTATAGCTTAACAAACCTACATATCTTTTAATATATAATAAACCTTGCGTTTATAAGTATGTGCATATATAGTATTTTATTCAATCAAATAAGTCAGTCATATTTATGAAGCTGAAGCCATTGTTCAAATTTAATTTTATTATATATACATTAACTTACATTCAGATGGTAATGGATTGTTATTTAAGATATTAACAAAAGGCAAAAGAATGGCTCCACCTTCACACACCACTAAGGGACGGCAACAAATACGACCTTCCCAACATTGCTAAATTAAATTGCTAATTCATATGCATAATTTAAGCATTTTTACATACCTAATACCTTATAATTGAATAACAAAGGTATTAAGGAGCAATCGGAAATAAGTATACAAGATGATACAAAAAATATGAAAATATGAAGCCATTTAAACGGAGACAGAACTGAGTACCGACCTCTTCAAAAAGTGGACGAAGTTTTAGAAGAACCAAAACACGAATAACTTTTGTATTTAGTTTACTTCAGTATTTGTGCCATGAGAGAGTAACAGTAATATTGTTTACCCAGCGCGTTAAAATGTGGCCACAAATTACAATAGCCTAAATCTAAAATCATGCCATCGGAAAGGTTGTATGAATCGATTCAAATCTCGAATATAGATGAACGAATATCTTTCAAAGTCAATAGTCTAAAGAAGAAGCAACATATATATTTAAAATCTAAACTCATAAGTGTTTATTTAGCAGGTATAAAATGTAATCATATATTTATTTGCGAGTCATCATGTCCCATTTAAGGCGATAATGGCTTGAGACCGCAGAGATATATGAGAGTCTATAGCTGGATTTAAAGCGTTCATTGTCAGCCGAACTTGGACCTCCTTCCGTGTTAAATTTTATGTCGTTTTATGGAAAAGCCTTAGTTCTGAACGGGTGCATTGAGAATTATAACCAGTTTGCCCTGAGTACCTTGAATACGCTTTTAAAATTACGATTTTCTAGTCGGTGAATGTTATTAAAACAAATACAGAGATAGGATGTTTCGGCTTAAAAATGTTAGATAGAGAGTTCTTTAAGTAAACTTGGTTATAAACCATTCCCGAGCCATCAACCCAAATGAAGATACCTTCTGCTAACTTAAGCGTCATAGCTGGGTTTGGAATCCGGTCGATCACTAGTTATAATCACTCCCTTTGAAATATTACACAAATGTATGACCTTTTGATCAAAATGTATGGGTCGGCATATGAAACGCCAACAGTGGGTATCAAAAATATTATAAACATATTTCTTGTGAAAGAATGTCTTCCCTATAAGTATTTTGAACAAAGAACCAGTCTGAAATCAGCAATTGCGGTAAGTGGAATGCCGTATATATGGAGGTCGAACTTGAGTAGTACGAAAATATATAAGTGGTACGATATACTTTCGAGGATTTATACCGACATTCTCAGCCAATTTTCGTTGTGCTACTTTTTTAGTTTTTCTACAAATTCGCGGGACGAGACGTGCCGACTATGAACGGCATCTGCAAGCA
This sequence comes from Eurosta solidaginis, assembly GCF_040869045.1. NCBI lineage: Eukaryota > Metazoa > Arthropoda > Insecta > Diptera > Tephritidae > Eurosta > Eurosta solidaginis. The sequence continues at coordinate 378,184,276 of NC_090319.1, forward strand.
GTTGAAGTTTCGATGAAAAGCTTTTCATTGTAGAAATACACTTAAAGCGTTTGCCCAACAACTGCCAAAGGTTGACACCGCTTAGAAACATTTTTTTTTTAAGAAACATTTTTTTTTTAAGTGAAAAACCTTTTTCTAAAGATTGTGATGTTACCTTTTTGTAGAGCTAGAACCCAGGACCATCGGTGTGGTAGGCTCGCACGCTACGAACACACCATGGCGGACGCTCGACCTCATACTCGTTAGATGTATATTTAACACGGTAATTTATTTATTGAACATTTTAGATACATACTAAAAAGTTATGAGATGCTTTTTAATTTATTTTAAACTCACCGAATAAAATGCCTTGAGCACACTCTTCTGAAAAGTTAAGTCGAATAACTCTTAAGTTATCTAAGCCATTGCAAGAAAAAATTCCAAGAACGAGAACGTAATTGTCATTGTTAACACAGAAAAAACTAGCGATACTTCTAATATATGCGAAAAATTATTAGGGCTCTTATTTACAATCGATTACTCGACTACTTCAATTTTTCACCACATCATGCAATCAACTAACTGTCATTATTCGAATATTGACGATTTTATGAATCATTTTTTTTTTTTTTCTTTAAAAAATTTAATTTAAAAATTTCATAAAATAAATTGTTCGTCCTAAAAATTTTAAGATTTGCGTTTCTGGAAACTTAGCTGAGTATGAAATTTCCTTTTCAGTTTCAAGAATGCCAAACAGCAAAATATGTGAGCTAGAGATGGCTAACAATAGTACCACAACGATGATAAGAAATCGCAGAACTCATTAAAAATTCCAAAAAAAAAATTCTTCTAGTAGACGAATATGTCATTAATTGAATGCAAGCAACTAGTCGATTAGCGATATTCGCTGATTTAACTAAACAATTTTTGCTCAAAAGCTCTGGTATTTATGCCATTCGATATATTCTTAATTACGTTGAAATTGTAAGACCATCATCACCAAACTGTAAATCGAGCGGGTTATCTATAAAAATAAAGTGAAATTGCAGAATTAATTATATTTCATATTAACAATTTATTACATCCTACCGTGAGCGCAGTATTTACTGATAGTGGTTGAACACCGGCTATCATTATATCACGTGGAGCCTGAGATTTCAAAAGCATTAACTGAATCATTTTCTGATTACGAACATCCAAACCATACCAATTAATATCGTAGATGCCACAACAAAATCTATCATTCTATGCAGATGGATAATTTTTGAGCATTTATGTGAAACAAAGTACCAAATTAATACTTACACATAGTTCAACACGTGTGCCCAAAATACAATACATATATAACCACAGAAACAGTACAATTATATAGACATAAGCACCAGGCCAATACTTTAACATAATGATAAGTAATGTACTTAAGATACCCATTGTTGTGCATATAATATGAGCCGATATGGTCCAAAAGAACATCAAATTACAAGTATCATTAAAACTGTATTAAAAAGGAAATTTTTATTTTAGAAATCAAGGTATTCAAACAAGCAACCAATTAAAATACCAATTCCACACAGAAACTTAATGACATCACTACGTCGTTTAATGAAATAATTAATTTTTCCTTTTCACACAGGGCCACTTGCTTCATTAGAGAACATTCGTCGGAAACCCCAGAAAAATATTATGCTTTTTACACAAAATAGTTAAAATAGTCTATAGTTCATAGTGTGAACGAGAGTTTTTTCCTTTTCGTATATGAAATAAGGCCCGCGGGCACTTTGCAGGCATTATACAGAGTTTCTGAGAGAAAGTTACTTAGTTTTAGCTAACCGGACCGGAATGGATGAATCGTCAGAGTATCAGTTTGTCCACAGCTAAAGAAATTGGAAATAAACCGTTGATGTCAATGAGATTACTGACTTTGAAACAATATCATAAAGCTGCGGATGAGTATCTGGAAGGCTGCCTATTTTCCTCTTTTCCTCTTTTTTCTTAACTGTTTCCATTCGGTTTCCCTTTTCCAATCTGCAGATATATCGAGTTTTGACTTTTCTTTCGCACATTGCATCACTAAAGTATTGAATAGCAACAAATTTCCCTCTCTTCTACTTTAGATTGCATGATTATGAGGGCCGTAAAATTGTTGTAGTTATACTATTGATTTGACCTGTCTTTATATATTGTATCACGTGAGACGCCTAGCAAAGCCAATTAGATTTTTCACTCCATTTCGCTTTCAATCAGTCAATAATAAGATAAGTAAAAATTTGTGTTTTGTATGGAATATTAAAGCCCTTATTGCTTTAATGTAGAAACCTTGATCATTTCATTAAGCCCATGTGTGAAATTGACATAACTCACTTCAAATAATATTGATGCCATTCTAAAATATCCTTAACCAAGTTTGTTATACGTTTATCCTTTTCATCATGTTGCATAATTTCATGTAGATCCTTAACTTTTAAAGCGAATATGTCATAGAAGAACATCGAATGTGTTAAAAACAATAACAAATACAAATCACCAGCATACAATCCGAACGCGGCTATAACGACACAAATCGCATTAAAAGCTTGATTAATGAAAAAGCCATGCGCTGCATATGAATCGAAAAAGGGCAGTTCGGTCAAGAGTATCGGATTCTGTTCCCCAGTAAATATATATATAACAAGTGGTGCCATTAAAATTACCATCGCCGTTCCCGAATAAACTACAGCAATTGCAAATAAAATTTGTTTCATCTTTTTGTTCCATTCCCATAATTTATCTTCGTATTTCTTGCTTATCACTTGATATTTCTCATAGATTTCGCCTATCTCCACGGCTAATTTTCGATATAGTTTGGCATGGAGTAGCGCTGATAAGAATTTTACGAGTCCTTGCGTAGCACAACTAACCTGTGAGAATACGTCTAGTAATACGCTCCAATCTTCCGCTATATATTGGTAAACCGCAGTAACTGAGCAAAGGATATAGAGAAAAATAAATGTCGCGACAACTATGGTTTTTGCATTAATTTGGAAATCATCAGCAATAATATCAACTCCAATCGGGCGTGAACAAAAACGTATGACTGAAACAGTTTTGAAATAGCTTTGGGAGGGACGTCCTTGTTTTACCATTTTGTAGCAGTTACTATAATATTTTTTACAAAAATTTCCTTCAACTTGTTTTTTAACTACGAGCTTTGAATGTGGAAAAATTTGGATTAATTTCTTGAACAAGTAAGAAAGTCTTAGTACGGGTGAAAGCGTACATTATATACCCAGATGTGAGCTCTCACATAGAAGGGCGCCCCAAATAAAAAGTTTGTTATCCCGATTTCACACAGAAATTGAATTGAATTACAATTTTGTTTAATGCAAAATTTTAAAGCTTTTTCACAGAGGGTCACTAGCAAAATGCAAGATGATATAAACGGATTTAATTTACGGCGAAATGAGCAAATGTCATTTTTTTTTCTAAATCTGTCAGATAAATTCCATTTCTTCAATCAAATATATATACTAAAAGAATTTGAATCCAACCGTTTTGCTACTCTGAATGTAAGATTCCAGGTAAAAGAAGGGGAATACAAAACATTTTCAAGAAAGCTGTTCTTCGGTATTTTCTGTCTATTTTTATGGTGCAGCGCCAAAATCTCAACTCCTCTCAGGGTTCGTCTTTAAGGTATGCAGAGCCAACATTTGCCTCCAATATGTCAAGTTTATTGTTTTTTTTCACTTATGGTCTCAGCATACTCATGTGCATCTGTTTAACTGCACTCGGCACATTTACATAAGAGAGTGTATTGAAATAAAAAGCACACACATGATCGTGGTTATACAAATTTTAAATTAAAGAGCACACTCATGCGCATGTGCCCGTTTTTTCATATGACCTACATATGAGTTGTGTGCTCAATTTTTTTTTTAGTATTCTGCAGCTCATGTATATGAGCACTGAATTCAGTGAACATTTGTTCCCTGCAAGTGTGGGTGTTAAGCTTGTATGTATGTGTAAATATTGTGACGAATATTAGCGACACTAAGTGATACTCACATCACTAATCTGATACTAAGTAAATAAAGCCACAACAACAATAAAGCAAGCTGCCACACTTTTATGTACGTAAACAAATTAATTATTATGTCTACACATATGTCCATACAAGCAGCGGAGAGAAACGCACAAACAAATGCATATATCTGAGATACTCCCAAAAGTAGGTATCACTCACATATACACGCGCATATGGCTATGCGAGAAGCTATAGGTGATGAGTTTATAGCTGGTAATTTTATAGCTGGTAACTAAATAGTAAATTCCAGAAACGCCTAGAAGTATGCGAACGAGGAAATAGAAGAGTATAAAAGAGCGCAAGCTGAGCAATCATGGAATCAGTTTGATTTAAACAAGCTATTGGTTGTGAAGTATCAGTGTTATTGTGAAGTACTTTAATAAAGGCCATTTTGCATTATTGAATACTGGAGTTATTTATTCAACAGTTTAGTGATACGAACGTTACTAGAAGGTTGCAAATAAGCGGAGTTTCCCGAAATTCATTACAATATGAACCCTGATTAACAGCTTACAAATTTATGAAATTTTTTTACGAAATGTATTAAGGTTAATCCACTCTCCAAGTTTTACCACTTTAGCAGTATTTTTTAGTGATTTCAGATAAGCTAAGGTTTCTTAATTTTTCACACAAGTTATCTTGTAAACGGACGGGCAGACATGGCCCACTCAGAACATTTTTCGATGCTGTTAACTTTGATATCTATATCTATTTCAAATCCTTTATGCTATTACAAAAAACCGTTATTCCTTCAAAGTAAAAATACACGCTGGGTATATTAAGAGATGTTTTTAACAACAGTTTGCTTGCTCTCCCACGCTTGTCCTCAGAGTAAAGTCTAAATGTGCTAATAGAGCAATTAACGCTTAATTAAAAAATCACTTAAGTATTTTCATATTCATTCAGTGTGTAAACTGTGTTCGCCTCTTAGATGAAGACTTTCATGCTGTCGATACCGCCTGTCGAATAATTGCGAAACTGCCAATCTGAAGGCAATTAAGTTTTATAGGGGAGAAAAAACTGATTTTCTTGGTTCCTTATTATTTGTCTTTATATAGAAATTTAATAGATATCTATGCCAATGAACATATATATTCTATATCTTGAAAGGTTTTTCACACAAAGTCCATTCTCAAAAGGCAGTACATATAATTAAGTTTAATCTTAATCAGACCTGAAATTAAAATAGCTTTTAATACAATTTCTAAATCAAAATTAACGAACGTCATGTGAGCGTTTAAGGATACATTTTCCGCTGCAGTTTGATCCGTTTGTATAAAAAAGTGTTTACTATTTCTATTTTCTTCTTTTGTTGCATTGTCTCGCTGTTCTTAACTACATGTATACTTGTAAGTTTCTAGCTCAATGGCAAATCTCTATGAAAATTGAAGACAAGCATTCCCCAACGATCGTCTTTTTGTAGAAGAATTATCAGTACGATAGGCAAAACAACAGAGTCAATCCATATGAAAACGTCTAATTCAAAAAGCTGGCTAGTCTCGGATTTCGCTCAAATTTGAGGGACACTTCTTTGGGGTCCTAAAGGACTGGTCGAATTTCAAAGTTTGAACAACGTCATTGTTAGGCTTACCTTATTATAGCAGTAAAAATGTTTCTATTAAAGATATCCTTAAATTCGATATGGCGTTTTAAATCTAAAAGATAGTACTTTGTTTAAAAAGAAATAATAAATCATATGGCGGGTATCTAGAATTAAAAACCTGGTACTGAAAATACGTAATTTTTATCCTTTTTTGTCAATTTTAGCTGGCTCTGGCGTCTTCATTGTTGCAAGTAGCCACTCAACTTTTTTCAGAAATTAAGGGCACATATCTTCGAAGAAAATAACTCATCCATCGGCCAAAAACATCTAGCCCTTATAGATAAATTATTATCTCGAAATTTTTAAGTTTTCAAAAATCGTGTTTTTCATGCTCTAAAACGAACGTGTTTCTCAAGAGATCAAAATACGAATTTCTCATGGACTCCAGTCCTGACATTTAGCTTTTAATATCTCAACATTTCGTTTTGTTATTTTCATACTAAGGGCCTCTGCTGATCGATTTTGTAAGGCATAATCTTACAAGTTTTCTTTTTTTTTTTTTCAAACTAATTTATACGAACTATGTTAGAAAACTCATTTTATATAAAGTTCTATTAAATAAAGAGACATTAATTTTCGGTTCTGGTTATGTTGTGAATCAGTTTTGTTATTTGCAATCACAGGTTAATATTTCGATAGGTCTAATTTTTTAAGTCAACTTAGGATGTTTTGACATGTGACCTCTACTTATTTATGTATGCACATTGGGGTAATTGTCAATAAATAAGGACTAAAAAGTGCTTGTATCAAGTAATTTCTCAACTTGTATACTTTGTTTTAACTAAACACTGTCAAATTTAAAAAAAATTACAAACATAGCGGTTTTGAATAATTCGCGTATTTTTCGTTCATTTCTGTGGTTTTCGGAATCGTGTTTTCTGCTATATATAATATGGAGTGCTCAATCGGTTTAAAATTTTCACGGCCGTCGGAATTAATTAGTGAAGATGATATAAGTGAAAGCGATAAATACTTATTAATGAAACGAATTCAAGCAGTTTGTTTTAATAATATCTGTACCTATCATCATAAAAAATATATCGATAACTATTTTTTTTTTGTTTGGAAAACAATGCTGTGATCCATTGAATATCCATAAAACTCCTATTAAAAAGTCACTTAGAGAAATTACCATAACATTCTGTGAAAAAAAAATGAAAATTTGAATCTCATACCGGGACGAGCAATTTGCTCACGCTGCATTGAAAACTTAAGCAAAGCACATTTTCAAGCCATTAATTGTGAAGTGTTATTTGAACCTCCATATGAGGCACTAAATTCACTGAACAAAATATGTTCAATTCTCGAGGAATCACCGATTCCGCAAATTCAAAAATTAAGTATGCCCCAAAAAAACGAAAAATCGATGAAAAATTGTATCAAATATCAAGGAAGATACGAAACAAGTTACAATCATCTTTTGACGTTGTTAGATGTGAAGAAAATGTGAAAGGTAGTGACCTTGATTGTCACAATTTAGACTATTTGCAGTTGATTGAAGATATGAAAAGTAAATTTAAGGTTTCGTCAACGTTCGATGAAAAATATCAAATTTTAACTTTATTACCAAGGAAGTGGACAATTTCAAAAATAAAGACAGAATTTGGGTGTAGTGAATATCTCATCAAAAATGCTAAAAGAATTAGAGAAATGTGCGGAGTATTAGGGAAGCCTCCAAAAAAAGAGAGTGGGCATCAATCAGTTGAAAAGTGAAACTGTGGAAAAAGTGAAACAATTTTATGAAGATGATGAAAAAGGTAGATTAATGCCGGGACAGAGAGATTGTATAACTGTACATGACGATAACAATGTAATGTCTAAGGAAATAAAACGTTTGATCCTATTAAATTTTAAAAAAATATATGAAAAATTTAAACAAATACATCCACTGCTAAAGATAAGATTCTCGTCATTTGCGTCCGAAGAACTGTGTATTAGCTGGGGCAAGTGGCACACATTCAGTGTGTGTTTGTTTGATCCATCAAAATATGAAGTTGATGTTGATGGCGTGCAAGGCTAATAAAACATACAAAGAATTACTTAAAAAAATAGTTTGTGATGAATCGCGTGAATATTGTATGTTATCTCGTTGTACAATATGTCCAGGCACTGATGTTATTAATTTTGACATATGCGACGAATGTGAACTTTCATCTGAAATACATTTTAAACAATGGGTAACTACTGATCGCCGCAATTTGGTAACTGTAGTAAAAACAATTGAGGAATTCAAGGATGATATAAAGGAACAGTTAATAGCTTTAAAGGCTCATCATTTTATTTCAAATAAACAATCTGAGTACCTAAAGAATCTCAAGGAAAATTTGAAAGATAATACATTAGTTGCCTTTTTTGAAAATTATTCTTTTATGGTACAAGATGAGGTACAAGCGTTTCATTGGACAAAAAATCAAGCTACTTTTCACCCTTTTGTGATATATTTTAAAGAAGACGCGTACTTAAGACACAAACTTTCTGTGTGATTAGTGATTATCTAACCCACCATACTCTATCTTTTTTTTCATTCCAAAAAATATTTTTGGACCATATTAAAATAAACTATCCACAGTTTAAAAAAAAATGTATTACTTCAGTGACGGTGCAGTTTTCCAGTACAAAAATTAAAAAAAATTTTGTCAATGTGTGCCATCACCAAGAGGATTTTGGATTGGAGGCAGAGTGGCATTTCTTCGCTACTTCTCACGGCAAAAGCCCGTGTGATGGCGCAGGAGGTACAATCAAACTGACCGTAAGGAAAGCCAACTTGCAACGAACTGCAGAAGATCACATACTAACCCCAAAGTCAATGTTTGACTTTTGTTCGAACGCAATTCAAGGCATAACATTTTTTTATGTAACTAGTTTGGACGTTGAGGCAGCTGAAATGTTTTTAACTGATAGATTTAAAAACATTAACAGCATCAAAGACACGAGAAAATACCATAGCATGGTTCCTGTATCTCAGCGGCAATTAAAATTACGAAAATATTCATTTTCAGATAATTTAGACATTGTCATTATATAAATTGCAAAATATAACCGTATTTTCGTAAAAAAAAATAATCACTTTTGAGTTAAATTATTGAAGTGTTACGAAGAAAATAAGAGAGATTATGCCTCAAAAAATCCATCAACAGAGGCCCTTAGTATGAAAATAACAAAACGAAATATTCAGGTGTTAAAAGCTAAAGTTCAGTACTGGGCATGACAAATTCGTATTTTTATCTCTTGAGAAACACGTTCATTTTAGAGCGTGAAAAACAGGATTTTTGAAAACTTACAAATTTCGAGATAATAATTTATCTATAAGGAGTTCGTTTTTTTGGCCAATGGATGAGTTATTTTCTTCCAGGATATGTACCCTTAATTTCTGAAAAATGTTTAGTGGCTACTTGCAACAGTGAAGACACCAGAGCCAGCTAAAGTTGACAAAAAAAGGATAAAAATTACGTATTTTCAGTACCAGGTTTTTAATTCTAGATACTCGCCGTATGGTTTATTATTTATTTTTAAACAAACTATTATCTTTTACCTTTAAAACGCCGTATCGGATGTAAGGATATCTCTAACAGAAATAGTGTAAGCCTAAAAATGGCGTTTTTCAAACTTTGAAATTCGACCAGTCCGAAACCAGTAGTAATAAAAATTAAATGTGTGTCAATTTGTTCCTTTATTACCCTAAAGGAGTGTCCTTCAAACGTTTTCATATGGATTAACTCAACAATCAAAACGATAACTACCGACTCTTACGTTATCTCGTTATTCCCTATAACGAACAATTGCTATGAAACAAAAGTGTCAGAAACAAAGCACGTATTGCTAAAGCGGGAGTCCTTGGTGCCGTATGTCGTATCGCTGTAGTCGTATCCCTAACGTAATCAGCTGTTTATCGTTACGACGGTAAACCAAAACCCAATTGGTTGGCTACGATACGGTTACGACCTTAGTGACACCAATAATCGATTGCATTGATTCTCATAAGGTTGGTCGAATCAGCTATTATAAGGTTACCGATACGGTTACCAATAAAGCACCAATTTCTTCAGCTTAATCGTGCTAAAAACAGATGAACGATGATCATTTTGGATATGATCGCGTCAGAGGTATTAAAGATGTAAACCTCACGCTTGGTTTAGAGGACCAAGGAAATGCAAAAAAAATAGAGATCATTCTGGTAAAGTGAGCGTTAGCTGATCAGACTACATTTTAAAATTTGCAAAATGAGATAAGCTCGCTTTATGTATTAAAAAATGATCCTATTAACACATGATCCAACCAGAATCAACAGTTTGTGATGGTGGTTATATTTTAACATTTGAGTTGTTTTCATGGTTTCCAATATAAAAATTTATTTGAGCATACCACATACGGCGAATAGAAGACCTTGTGAGTTGCCTTAGGGCTCTTAAAAGTTTTTTAAAATCTTAAGCGGTAATTTTTAATTTGCTATGCGGACCCTTGTATCTGCTTAAAATAGCATTCATAAAAAGTCTTTGTTTAAGAAAAGAAAACTTATTTGTTAATTGTTCCGCTCTGAAGGTTTTAAGTTGCATTACAAAATCTATAAAGTCAAATAACAGTAATTATAACTACAGTGGAGACATAGATAAAAACTAACTATGCAAGATTTTGATACATTTTTAGGAATTTAAATATATATATATATATATACAAGTATTGATAATATATATAATAATATATACATATACACATATTTCAAAACATCAAAAAGGACAAGTCAACGGAAACAAAACATATTACTACATAAAATATGCATTATATCAATCAAAAAAAAATTGTCTTTCAACGCAAATATCTACAGTAATTTGAAGCTAAATTTCCTAGACAGTTTTGAAAACTAATTTAAAAAATTTGGTGAACCAAAACCCTGAACCCAGAAATTCTTATATGTATGTACAACCTCTACTATCTCGAAAACGGCTCAACCAATATGGATGAAATTTGATGTACACAAAGCTTATTATTTTCTAAGGCTTTTTATTTGGATCAAACACAATTTGTTTGACCAATAATTTTTTGATTTCAGATTATTTTACTTTTCCATAGCTTTTCGCAACTAATTTTGATCCAATTGAGATATTGCCCTTAAACTTGATACACCACTTTCTGTTAAAACAAAGAGGTTTTTTATAGAAAAAAGTAATTGCAATTTGATGAGCCATTCCATAGTTATAAGGCAGGACTTTTGTTCTCTACTTCAAGAACAAAAGTTTTGCGGACTTATAAAACTAAAGTCCGAACTTAATAGTTTCTTTCGAACTGAAAAATTAAAAGTCCGGATATAATTTGTTTTGAAGGACTTTTATTATACAAGGAATAACAAAAGTTTGGATGCCTGTTTTTGTTTTTCAATTTGAAAAGAGCGCTTTCTAAGCGGGGTCGGCCTTTGAGATGGTTTGGCATATACTCCGAGTGTATTTTTGCCATAAAAACTTCTGAGTGAAAATTCATTTGCCTTGCAGAGACCGTTTGGAGTTGGCATTAAACATGTGGGTCCCATGCCGCCAATTCTTAGAAAAAATTAAAAATGGGGTCGACGCAAATAAGCTCGTAGCAATTCTTTTGGGAGCTAAGTCGCGCCGAAATATTTTTTATTTTTTTGACACAGTCTAAAGTACACATTTATAGATACTCTTTTACATTGCAGCCCGGCAATTAAAATTTTTTTAATTATTTCGGAATATGGTTTACAGTGCAAAAAGCAATGAAATACGTTTCTGAAAAGCATGATCGGTAACAACAACAAGCCGTTGAAATGGCTAAGAGTTGGTTGATAGTTGGGGTGCAAGCGGGTGAACTTACAAATTTACGAACTATTACTAAGAGTATAGTAAATGCTCGTTTGGAGACCAGGTGACGATGCAAATATTGCTCTGATTTTTCGGTTTTATTACTCATTTGCTCCTTTGTTGATTTGCAGGCTTATGCAACTGTGCAAAATTCCAAAAAACCAACTTTCAAAATTTAACCACCAAATCCACTACTCGACCCAACTAAATGCGCCGCTACACATGAAAGCTCTAGATAAAAGAAAAGGTGGTAAGAACACACACACCCTATCAAGTAATGCAACTCCTGCTCAATGAATTTGGGTGTTGGCTGGTCAGTTGGTGGACTGAATGGTTTAATCAATTGTGGGTTGGTTGGTTATTTATTTATTTGGTCAATCGATTTGATTTGGCTCATGCTTCAATATTCGATTACTGGGTGAGTGGATTAGTTGAACGCTGCATTTTCTATTAAAGAGTTGTTCATATTTGAAAGAGTACTAACGAATTAAGTTAATCGAATGTATGTAAGCACTTAAACACGAAAATTATTTACACACTATCAAACATGCCATTTGATTATTCATTTCACCGTTGCTTTTAGTAACCCGTAACAACCTTTGATGATTTAGTTTTGTATTCCACACCCACTCTTATATAAATTACTTTGTGTGCGAATTCCTATTTCATAATCAAAAATTACTTTTTTATTTATTTAATTATTTGCCAATATTTTCTTTTGTTATTCTTAGATAATTATATTTGTGGTAAAGTTTTTTTTTTTAATTTTGATATAAAAATAGCTTCATATTTAATGCAATAAAATTAAAGTGGATATGAAGCGCTTATCGTTTACTTGAAGTGTCGGTAGGTGAACGGCTGAAATCCAGAGACCAAGTTTAAAATATCGGGAAAATAAGATTCTGTAGCTTGCCTACCCTTTAAAGTTTTAAAATGCTTTATCTCCATTTATCGTTGAGGTAAGGAGTTTACCGTCGTAGTGTGAGGCGGCCGCCGTGGCGTGACGGCAGCGTGCTCCGCCTACCAGACCGAAGATCCTGGATTCAGGCCTTGGGCAAAGCAAAATCAAAATTGTAGAAACAAGTTTTTTCAATTAGAAGAAAAGTTTTCTAAGCGGGGTCGCCCCTCGGCAGTGTTTGGCAAGCACTCCGAATGTATTTCTCCCATGAAAATCTCTCAGTGAAAACTCAACTATAAGTTGATTATTTGACAGTATTTCGGAAGGTAACTCACTCTCAGTCAACCCAATAAGCAGCTTTTAACCAGTTGTAAAGTCATGCACCATTGCCCAGGCAACTACTATCAGGGGTAGCATGTGATCCGACTGTTGTCGTAATGGGGCTTGAACCAATAACTATTTCTGCACGAGTTGTGAAATTTTGCTTTGATGCTCAAATGAGATTTATAGGCCAAAAAGAAATATAATTCAATTACAAAACTAAAATGTATTGAACTCATTGCAGCAATATTCATGGGTTTCAAATCCGATTCCAACAACAATCGGATTCCATGACAACCCTGTATATCTGCGGCTTTGAAAAAATATAGCAGAAATAATTCTAAGGAAGATATTATCAAGTGTACTTTAAAATATATCTGGCCGATAAACACAAATTTAATTCACAAAAAATGTTTTTATTGGGTGTATGATCCTTCAATTTTACATTTGAAGGGCTCAGAACCAAAAGGATCTAAGTGACATTTTTTTAAAATTGAGATATACCCATATTTGTATATTTAATATAGTGTATATTTGTTGACAATGCGATCCAAGCCATTTTGGACATTTTAGTGCCCATATATTTGCCAGGCCAAAACCGTACTAAATTTTATTGCATTAATGATTGGAGCCAAAAGGATCTAAGTGCGCTCCTCCAAGCAATAAAATTTAATGCTCGGCCAAGAGAACATGCAGAATTTTTTCAAGTATGCAGTTTTGTGGCCCGTTTAATTTTAGTGTAATAAAGTACTAAACTTAAGTTCGTTGGAAGTCTCGCTGAATTGAAAGAAGTGAATAAGCTTCTCCCCTCTCTCGTCTGTGCCGCAGACTTGGGTTCAATACTTGACTAATGTAAAAGCAGGCTTACATGTACATATGTTGCATTTTATGTTGTATATTTTCTGTATATACTTAATGTAATGTCACTATGCCTAATGTATGCCAAATTTGCGAAAATTTTTTATTTTGACCGAGCAATCAACGTTCGAAATTTTATTGCAAAAATTTTTGGAGCCAAAAGGGTCTAAGTGCGCTTGGATACAGAAAAAAAATTGCCCAAAATCAGCGAGACTTCCTACGAACTTAAGTTTAGCACTTTCTTATACTAAAATTAAACGGGCTACAAGACTGCATACTCAAAAAATTCTGCATGTTCCTTTGGCCGAGCAATCAACGTTCGAAATTTTATTGCAATAATTTTTGGAAATTTTTGCAATAATTTTTGGAAATTTACAGTTATTTTCCATTTGCAGTAAACATCCTTTGAATTAGTTGACTAACCTGCATTCATTTAGACAGGAATCATTTCAAACTCACTTACCCAGAATTTACAATAAGTAATTTACATTAACCTTAATTATCTCAATTCAACGTCGATGTTACTTAGATCCTTTTGGTTCTAAAACCTTCATTTACAAAACGGCCCTAAATCAGAAAATAATTTGTAAAAAAAACAATACTCTAAAAATTTATCTTTTCATGCAATTTTTCATATGGCGAACAAAAACGATTTGTGATTGGCTTTTAGTTGGATGAAATGCACTGCAGATCGGGAATGATTTTATTATAATAACTAACAGTAGGTTAACCTATTTCTCTGCTGGGTTTCTTCAAGCGTTTCATGAAATTTTTTCTTAATTTTAATATAATTTTCAACCTTAATGGCCACTTGAAAAAACATTTGAGTATGCTTAGGGTGGCCCTTAGAAGTATGTGAATTGCGTGGAAACGAATGTATATAAAGTATTATGCCAATCCGAAAAATTGAGAGCTTGCGCAAGGAGCTTGAAAAGTGAAAAAAAACGATTTTTAAAAATTTCAAGTTGCTAAGCTCTTTTACGTTTATAACTTTTCAAAACAGTTTTAATGTCTTTACTTTACATACACTAAACAAGCTTAATTTTGATCTGGAAACTAAAAAAAGTTTAACTCTTACCAATACAGAATCAATTCCAACATACATACCCCTCTTGAAACTGCAAGTTTGCTCGGACTCCCGTTAAAGGATCTTGATGGCAATTTGTGAGTGGTCGAACCTATTGGATGGGGCGAAGCACTGCAACAACAACAACTAAAACCCTTCTCAAAATAAATTCTCAACGGAAGTCGATAGCGCTGTGAATCTTGAACGTCGTTAAAGTCAAATTAAGTGAGCAACACAACTGTGTACTCGATAAATTTATGAAAATAAAGTCCTTTTATTTTATAATTTAATTATTATTTTATAAATTTTTCTAATTTTAGATATGTTTGAAAGCAAAATCGTTAAAGGTTATTGATGACAAAAGAGGGTCAGTTCCACCCGAAGAAATGTAAAAATTCCCACTTTTTACGATTTCCAACTCCTTGCGCAATCTCTAGACCGACTTTAAAGGTTCTATCGAAGTTATAGTAGCCGTCATGATAGTTTGGTAACAAAAGTAACAAAAATTGCTCAAGCCGATGAATTACTCAACTTTCCAGTCGTATAGTGATAATATATTGCAAAAACAATAAACTCCATTTAAAAATATTCGTCTTACTTCACTGCAGAATAATGACCTTTTTAATCGAAGGCGACTAAATTTGTCAAAAAATAAATAAATAGGTACCCAAATGTATGATCACAGTCACATAGTAAACACCGAAGTCGACTCAGTAGAAAAAAGTTGGGATTATCTCACATCTTGCGTAGTATCGTAAAAGCAACTTTTTCGTTGGAACTATGCCTCCTTCGTTGGAAATATTTGGTTACACTAAAATATTTCAGTAAAGCAGCCTCCGCTGCACTGCTGCTTCGACTGGCCTCCAAAGGGGCAGCTGATATTGTCCTCAACCGGGAGCCGTGGGTGGTAGGATAAAACATTTGCGATGAAGACACAACAACGATCAGCCTGAGCTTAAGTATGGGTCAAATCAGGCTATGATCTATTTATATAGCCCATGACAATACGGTGCCGACATCGACCGTCAAGAAACTGGTGGAAGCTGCATCAGGTGCACTGATACTGGGAGGGGACGTAAACGCGCACTACTCCACCTTGGGAAGTAATGACGAAAACGAAAAGGGTGAGTTACTATTTCATTTCATCCTAAACTCTAGATTAACCATAAGCAATAGGGGAACTGAACCAACCTTTACTATAAAAACAAGAAGGGAAGTTCTTGATGTCACCCTACTCTCAGAAGATGCGGAGGAGTTGGTCAGAAATTGGAGGGTCCTTAAGGACCACTCATTCTCTGACCATCGTTACATCCAATTCGACTTAGACTTGGTGAAAAAGCACAGCGCTGTCACCAGAAATATTAAAAATACAAACTGGCAAGAATACAATAAAGACTGGTAAATAACTTCACGAGGGCATGCCGCAAAGCACTAGATAAAGTCTGTCTCAAGAGAATCCAAAGGGGTAAAGAGAAGCCTCCATGGGGGGACTCACAAATGAAAAACCTTCGCAGGTTAAGTAGGATCGCTTTAAATGCATCTAAAGCCTCTGGCGATGAGCAGCATTGGGAAGTATACAAAAAACATCTTAGAAATTATAAGTTTGAGCCAAAGCCAAAAGATCCTCCTGGCGAGATTCCTCTAGCAGCATGGAAACAGTGTCTGAAGGGGGAGACTCAGGAAAGTACTTTCCAGATCGGCTAATACAGCCCCAGGATGCTTGCAAAGGACAGATGGTTCGTGGACCGAAACTGGGGAGGAAGCCCTGGACCTACTGCTGAATACACACTTTCCAGGTGCAACTAGGAACGAACCAGTGGATACACAAAACTTGACACAGGCAACAGTGCAACCTATACTGCATAACCTAATTAAAAGAGATAAGATATCTTGGGCGTTCCAATCTTTTGAACCATTCAAAACTCCAGGGCCTGACGGAGTTACACCTATACAACTGCAACAATCACTAGAATGCAGCACTAGCTTGCTATACGCTATAATAGGTGTCGTGGCACTAAACCACATCCCACGTATATGGAAAATATCTAAACTGATATTTATTCCCAAGGCAGGAAAAGCGTGCCACGCTTCAGACCCATCAGTATATCTTCATTTCAACTAAAGGTGATGGAGTGGCTGATGGAAACATATATCAGGGAGGCAGTGAATGACCAACTCTCTGAATCACAACACGCCTACATGAAGGGTAAATCAACGGAAACGACATTGCACGAAATTACATCGTGCATAGAGAGATCGTTCTCCTTCAAGGAATACTGCCTGGCAGCCTTCCTAGACATCATAGGAGGAGTATTCAATAACATCAAACCCGACTCAATCATTAAGGTACTGACTGATCTGGGCATCGAATCTCAGCTGGTGGGTCTTGTGCAGCAATTGCTGATATGCAGGGTCGTACAGGCAGGACTTGCAGGGGTATCGGTGAGCAGGTTCGTCAGTAGGGGAACTCCCCAAGGTGGAGTCCTATCCCCTCTGCTGGGGTCTTGGTGGTGAATCAGCTGCTAAGGGACATGGAGGAGGAGTGGGGCTGTAAAGTTATAGCATATGCTGACGACCTTGCCTTGGTGATAAGTGGGAAGCCTCCACAAACTCTCTGCGGTATGATGCAGGTGGAATTAAGAAGGATCGAAGTATGGGCCGTTGATAATTGTCTGGGCGTGAACACAAATAAAACGGAGCTGGTACTCTTTACGAGGAGGTATAAGATACCACCTCTCTCACCTCCAGTGCTGGCAAAAAAAGTGTTTAAGTTAAGTGAGTCCGCCAACTATCTAGGGCTCCCACTTGATAAGAAATTAAACTGGACACAAAACACCACGGAACGTGTCCGTAAGGCCACGGTTACCCTCTATGCATGTAAAGGGGCAATTGGACGAAAATGGGGTATGTCCCCTATGATAGTGCATTGGATATACACGGCCATAATTAGACCAATATTGCTATACGGGGTGGCGGTATGGTGGCCCGCCCTAAATAAATCCTCGACAGTTCTTGCTCTTCAAAAGGTGCAAATATCTGCACTACTATGCATAAGCGGAGCCATCCGCACAACAACAACGGAGGCTATGAATGTAATACTGAACCTACTACACATAGATATAGTAGGCATAAAATATGCAGCATGTGCAGCTATTTGGCTGAGGAAACTTACCACATGGTCTCACTGCAACCATACTGAAATTCTCGACAGATTCTGCATACCAGAATTGACAGATTTCTTCAAACCACATACCCATTTTAACAAGGGATAGGAGATATTAATCCCTGAGAGGGAACAGTGGGTGAATGACTCTGATTGGCCTACTAACAGCATTCAGATCTACATAGCTGGATCTAAACTGGATCACAGGGTCGGAGGGGGTGTCTATTCAGAACGATTGGACATAGAAAGATGGTTTCGCCTTCCGGATCACTGTAGCGTACTTCAGGCCAAGCTTGCGGCCATACAAGTCGCTGCGGACTGCCTTAGACAGAAGGCAGTCTCTCAGAAGCAAATTTATATTTTCTCAGAGAGTCAAGCAGCACTGAAGGCCCTTGACTCTGTCACAACTAATTCCGAAACTATAGTTGGCTGTCGCAGATCACTTAACGTGATGGCTGAACAGTTTATTATGAATCTTCTATGGGTTCCGGGACATAAGGGCATATCAGGTAATGAGATGGCGTATGAGCTTGCAAGGAAGGGTAACTCCCTTCCACTTTCGCCATCCTGGAAGAAATTGGGCATGCCGCTCCCCACCTGCAAGCGCAAGATAAAGGAGGCTCTACTGATGGAAGCGGGAGCCAGGTGGAAGCATCATGATTAATGCCACACGGCAAAACTCACATAGCCGGAATGGAATGAGAAGAGATCGTGAGAGCTTCTCACCCTCCGTAAGAGGGATCTTTCCTTAGTTGTAGGTCTTCTCACTGGTCATGTTTGTATTGGACCGCATGCGGAAAGGATTGGCGCTCCATTTAACGATTATTGTAGAAGGTGCGGCAACGAAGAAGAGCCTGAAACTGTTAAGCATCTACTCTGTGAGTGTCCAGCGCTCGGTAGAAGAGGGCAACGTTTTATGGGCAATATGTTTCTCGTATATCTAACTGATAAAGCTGAGGTCAATACACGACGCTTAGTTAGCTTCACAAACTAAACGAAGTGGTTTGATTGGGAGAGTAAGAACAAATCCGTGTGGTTTCGCAATGGGCCTATAAAGGCCTAAGTGTGCCGCTCCGATGTGGACGGCAGCCACTTGAACCTAACATAACCTAACATAAAATATTTCACTTATATTGCCATTGTACTAGAAGTACTAATCCAATTAATGGCGTGTTTTTCTTTTTTTTTACTCGTATATTTGTACATCTCCGTTTGCGACTAAAGAAACGCTCTTTGGCAATGATACATAGAATTTTTGTATAGAGAAATAGTGGAAGTGGAACTGGCCAGTCCATGAGGACCTCACATTGACTAATTGAGTCCGTAGTGTGGAGACACGCCATAATATTTATTTATTTATTTATTTATTTAAGCCAATCAGCATACAAATCTTATAGGCTATTTAGACATATATATATATATATATTAAACAATAATACTACACTTCAAATACTTTATTTATAAAAAGTTGTTAAAGAACTTAAAAAGCGATCTTTCGAACCTGAAAAATCTACCTCGATAAATCTAGCAATTCTGTTGAACTCAATTGAAGCTCTAGTAATTGGAGCATTTTTCACATAAAGAGCTTTAAAAATACCAACATGGAAGAACTCCGAGCTACGCAGAGCTCTAGCTGGAATGTTTATTAGAATCCTTTCAAGGAGCACGGGACAATCAACAACACCCCGAAACAAATCAAAAATGAATGACTGCGACAAAATTGTTCTCCTGCTCTGCATTGATTTTAAACTAATCAATATGCATCGCGCTTCATAAGTCGGAATAGGCTCCGAGAAACGTAAGTTGCGTAATGCAAATTTTAAAAATACCTTTTGGATGCGTTCAATTCATACAATATGGCAACTGTAGTATGGCGACCAAATGAAGCAGGCATACTCAAGCTTGGAACGCACAAATGCCGAAAATAACTGCTTAAGTGTATAAGGGTCGGCAAAATCCGAGCTATGACGCCTAACAAAGGCCAGCATGGCATACGATTTTGAAATGCCAAGGTTAATATGGCTTGCAAAAGTAAATTTCGAGTCGAAAATTACTCCTAAGTCTTTAATTTCACTTACCTGCGACAAAGGCGTATTAGATATATGATATGAGGTATCAATGATATTCATACGTTTCGAAAAAATAATATGAAAAAACTTACTTATGTTGAGTGTTAGCCGATTATTTTTACACCAGTTACTTAATTTATCCAAATCTAATTGCATCAATTCGGAATCATGAAGGCTATTGATTATAGAATATATTTTAAGGTCATCCGCGTACAGCAGAAATCTTACTGTAGAAAAGCAAGAGCAAATGTCATTGATAAACAAGACAAAGAAAATTGGGCCCAGAATGCTTCCTTGTGGAACACCGGAGCAGGCGACGAACGGGAGAGACCTAACATTGTCAACCACCACCATACAGTGACGATTATATAAGTAGGATTCAATCCATCTCAGGAAGACAGAATGGAATCCCATCAGGGCTAGTTTTTTAGTCAGAATTGAATGTGCAATCCGATCAAATGCTTTAGAAAAGTCAGTATACACTGTGTCAACTTGACATCCTGACTGAAAGGCTGCGATGCAGTCATCAGAGAAAATAGCCAAGTTAGACACAGTTGAGCGTCCCGGAAAAAAGCCATGCTGTTCTGGACATACAATATTCTTGACAAAGAAAAGTACTTTCTCTTAAATAATGCATTCAAAGAGCTTTGCTGTGGCGGATAGTTTGGAAATAGGCCTATAATTGCTAACGTCATTTTTATTGCCACTCTTGAAAATAGGTGAGATCAGAGCTAATTTCCAAGCGTCAATAAAGGTACCCGACGATAAGGAATTGTTAAAAATTAACAAGAGTGGGTAACCTAGGGTATCGCACAGTTTGAACACAATTACAGACAAACTATCAACATCGGTATTTGACGAGGGTTTAAGTCGAAAAATGCCCCTAACAACATCGTCATTAGACAACACAAGGTTCCCAAAATCAAAAGCAGGATGTGTGTTAAAACAAATGTCATCACAATTGCCAGAATCGGATACAAAATTTGCCATAAAATATTCGGAAAAAAGATTTGCCGGAGCCACAGGAGTATCAACCACTTTGTCGCCGAGGAAAATAGATGATGGAATATTAGATACAGCCTTCTTCGAGTAACGAAATTCCAAAATGATTTTGGATTTGATTTTAAGTTTTCTTCACAATTTAAAATGTAATTTCTGTGTAAAAATGAATGACTGCGACAAAATTGTTCTCCTGCTCTGCATTGATTTTAAACTAATCAATATGCATCGCGCTTCATAAGTCGGAATAGGCTCCGAGAAACGTAAGTTGCGTAATGCAAATTTTAAAAATACCTTTTGGATGCGTTCAATTCATACAATATGGCAACTGTAGTATGGCGACCAAATGAAGCAGGCATACTCAAGCTTGGAACGCACAAATGCCGAAAATAACTGCTTAAGTGTATAAGGGTCGGCAAAATCCGAGCTATGACGCCTAACAAAGGCCAGCATGGCATACGATTTTGAAGTGCAAAGGTTAATATGGCTTGCAAAAGTAAATTTCGAGTCGAAAATTACTCCTAAGTCTTTAATTTCACTTACCTGCGACAAAGGCGTATTAGATATATGATATGAGGTATCAATGATATTCATACGTTTCGAAAAAATAATATGAAAAAACTTACTTATGTTGAGTGTTAGCCGATTATTTTTACACCAGTTACTTAATTTATCCAAATCTAATTGCATCAATTCGGAATCATGAAGGCTATTGATTATAGAATATATTTTAAGGTCATCCGCGTACAGCAGAAATCTTACTGTAGAAAAGCAAGAGCAAATGTCATTGATAAACAAATTAAAGAAAATTGGGCCCAGAATGCTTCCTTGTGGAACACCGGAGCAGGCGACGAACGGGAGAGACCTAACATTGTCAACCACCACCATACAGTGACGATTATATAAGTAGGATTCAATCCATCTCAGGAAGACAGAATGGAATCCCATCAGAGCTAGTTTTTTAGTCAGAATTGAATGTGCAATCCGATCAAATGCTTTAGAAAAGTCAGTATACACTGTGTCAACTTGACATCCTGACTGAAAGGCTGCGATGCAGTCATCAGAGAAAATAGCCAAGTTAGACACAGTTGAGCGTCCCGGAAAAAAGCCATGCTGTTCTGGACATACAATATTCTTGACAAAGAAAAGTACTTTCTCTTGAATAATGCATTCAAAGAGCTTTGCTGTGGCGGATAGTTTGGAAATAGGCCTATAATTGCTAACGTCATTTTTATTGCCACTCTTGAAAATAGGTGAGATCAGAGCTAATATCCAAGCGTCAATAAAGGTACCCGACGATAAGGAATTGTTAAAAATTAACAAGAGTGGGTAACCTAGGGTATCGCACAGTTTGAACACAATTACAGACAAACCATCAACATCGGTATTTGACGAGGGTTTAAGTCGAAAAATGCCCCTAACAACATCGTCAT
Organism: Eurosta solidaginis; assembly: GCF_040869045.1. NCBI lineage: Eukaryota > Metazoa > Arthropoda > Insecta > Diptera > Tephritidae > Eurosta > Eurosta solidaginis. The sequence goes on from NC_090319.1 coordinate 378,206,535, forward strand.
TAGACAACACAAGGTTCCCAAAATCAAAAGCAGGATGTGTGTTAAAACAAATGTCATCACAATTGCCAGAATCGGATACAAAATTTGCCATAAAATATTCGGAAAAAAGATTTGCCGGAGCCACAGGAGTATCAACCACTTTGTCGCCGAGGAAAATAGATGATGGAATATTAGATACAGCCTTCTTCGAGTTAACGAAATTCCAAAATGATTTTGGATTTGATTTTAAGTTTTCTTCACAATTTAAAATGTAATTTCTGTGTAAAAATTTATCAAGGCAAGCAAATTTCTTTTCACACTATTTATACTTATCGTAAAAAGCCCTATTTTGACTGTTTTTAAATTTACGGAAGAATTTATTTTTCAAATTGCGAAGTTTCATCAGGGCAGCATTGTGCCGAGGAACTTTGTATTTTTTTTTTTTTTGAAAGCACAGGTATGCACAACGGTAGATCTAAATATCTCAAAACTATTAGTGGTATCGAGATTACAAAGCAAATTATCCCAATTTACTTGCTGCAACAGGTTGTTCAGATTCGAAAAATCACACCGCTTGAAATTAAAAGAGAAAGAAGATGTAGCATTACTAGTTACGGAGTATTTATAAAATTCAATATCAAGAACTAGAGGAACATGATGCATATCCGATTTAATAATAGGTGAAGAGCATTCATGCAACGTGAAATATAAGTCGTTACTTAGAAATATCAAATCTAAAGTTCGACCAAGGCTGTTAGGAAAACAGTTAACTTGTTTTATATCAATACTTAAGAAACTATCGATTAAATGTATTTCCGTAGAACTATTGACTTCACATGCAATTAAGGCAGAGCTTGAAATAGTCCGTGACCATCTAACATTGGAGAGATTAAAATCACCCACCACACAGAGGTGGTCACCACCTACTTTGTTCAGAGACAATGACATAATATTGTCGACGTATATATAACGCATACCAAAATCGAAAGTGGAGATAAAGCTATGCACTTAGCAGTACATATAAAGTTTAATTGCATATGTATATACGCGTAAAAAAACACAGCTAACGTGTATATTATTGGAACGGTATGCAAAATCAATAGTGGACAACACTACTTTCACGCTAAGCGCTGGATATATTTTGAAAATTCAGTTCCTCGCGAGGACAATTTAGGTACGACACTAACAACAAAAATCTATATATTGATTGCTGTGAAGAAAACATGATACCAAGCAAACCCATTAAAGACAAGTAGCGAGATCAATTTGTTGCTGGAAACCCGGTTTAGTAATGGCATTAAATTTAAATTTAAAACCTACTGGTTCAGCAATTTTCCGAAATTTTTTTTTTTTTTTTGTTAATTATTAAATAGTTTACTGGATTTTACTTTCGTCGAAGAAACAACAAGAAAAATATCGTTAAGTTCAGCAAAAAAATCTATCAGAAATTTAGCATAAAAAGTAGACACTTGTGACTCATGAGCTTATTTTCATAAGTGCCCGTAATCCCCGCATAACTAATTGGTCTTGTGTATATTTGATACTCGTCTAAAAACTCTTGAAAAAAGTCTCAGGAGTCTCCTGACTCAAAGTCAAAATTAAAAGAAGATTTTTTCGCGGTTTTCAGCTAAATGATATGTTTAATCATAATTTTTTTCTTACGCTCCACCATTTCTGAAAACCAACGATTCAAAATGTGGTAAAAGTCTTAATTGTCATATTATGCGCCACATACAATAAACATCTCTTGAGTTTTATTATAAAGTAGCTTATGCCCATGGCTTTTACTGCACTTTCTAAAAAAATGTGCAAAATAAATAAAACTAATTTTAAACTTCTTATGTATTTGTAAAACAAGCTCTCGCTCATACGATTTGCGATATTGCAACGAGTTTTGGGAAATTCCTTATAATTATGCACCTTCTACAAACGTTCGAATCGCTGAACTGTCGAATAAATAACTCCAACATTCAGTATATCAAAATGATCTGTATTAGACTACTTTGGGAGTAGTACTTCACAATTATACTTCACTAATACCGTGTTTAAATCAAACAGATTACTGATTCCCCAATTTGCGCTGCTTTTATACTCTCTGTTACATCTTTCGAATATTTCTCCTTAGGCCTAGACGTTTCACGCACCAGCTTCTATAAAAGTTGTATTTCATGCTTGGTTATTTAGCTATATACATGTAGTTTATGCTTTTATTCTAGCCACATGCATGTGTATGTGTGAGTAACAACTTCTTCGCTTTCTCGATGAGCCGACACTGGAGCAAGCTACGTATAATTGGCCATGGATGAAATATCACTTGGTAAGTTTGACTCGTGCTACAGCTAATGACTGTCCTTGAGCTTTACTGATGGACATTGCGAAAGCTAACCTATTAGGAAATTGGAGGAGTTTAAAATAGAAAGGCGTATCTGCAGATATCAATTGAATTCTTGGTGTGAAAACTTTGTTGTTTTCGAAATTTTCTGATAAAATCATTGCTTAAATTACATTCGGTAAAATTTTTGTGACAATAAGCCTTATCCCATTGCAAAAGCGCGGAGTATCCAATTCGTTACGGCCAGCTTTTCCGCATGTTGAAGTTGCAATTCAAGGTTATTTGTTTGAACTTGATATATGAATATAGATAGAAGATGTAGATGGACAGAAGTAAACAAGCATTTTTTACGGCCACAGATTACTAAACGTCGAAAAGGAATAACAGCAAAAAACTAACGCTGTTGTTAAACTTTAAAAAATAAAAAAATAAAAAATGTAAGGCGCGATAACCTCCGAAGAGATCTAAGGCCGAGCTTCTCTTCGTGCTCCTCTTGATTTTCCCTACAAATTGGCCGGACGGGACCTACATGTTTTATGCCGACTCCGAACGGCATCTGCAAGGCAGATGAGTTTTCACTGAGAGCTTTTCATGGTAGAAATACACCCGGAGCGCTTGCCAAACACTGCCGAGGGGCTACTCCGCTTAGAAAAATTTTCTTCTAATTGAAAAACCTTATTTCTAAAGTTTTGATGTTGCTTTGCCCGAGGTGCGAACCCAGGGCATACGATGTGATAGGCGGAGCACACTACCATAACACCACGGTGGCTTTTAAAATAACCTAAGTTTATACGGCACCCTTTGTTCTGAAAAATCCCATTTGTAAGGAAGGTGGAACGCCACCTTTTCCCCAATACCTCGTTTAACTGGAAGTATTAGGACTGACCGGCATATAGCTCTTTACCAATTTTATTTTATTCTAATATTACATTGCATACCATGTGCCGAAAACCGTGAATATCTAATTTCTTTTAGCTTTAACCTTCAATAAAAGTTTTTACTGGAATGGTGAGGAGTTTCAAAATTTTATTTATAATTTTATTGATTTTCAGCTTGTTGCAACTTTCTCTAGCACCGAAGGTCCAGATTAACTGGACTAATAACCAGGGTCATTTAAAAAATGTTCAATGATTTTAATATAAATGGAGTTTTGCTTATATTGGCTAAAACAAATATTTTAGTATAAACAAGTAAGGACTGGACTGTCTTCGGCTGTGCCGAAGACTTCATACCTTTCATGAATGGGGCTGAACAATAATCTTATCCCATTCATAATCTGCAAATAATCGGATGTATAAGATAAGAAATATATAGTGAGCAGATATACATACCTAAACGATTTTTAAGATAAATATAAAATAAAAAATGGCAAGGGGGTTTTATCTGAACGATCGGTTGTATGGGATATATACTATATATAGCTCCGATCAAAGTGATTTTTTCAGAAAATCTTCTATGATATATTAGAATATATATCACCGAGTTTCACGTTTATACTTTCTAAATTGCGGCAGGAATGACCAAATCGTCTTATCTGAACGATCGGTTGTATGGGAGATATATGTTATAGTGGTCCGATCCTACGGGATCCGACAAATGTGTAATATAATACAAAAATACATGCTTGTGCCAAATTTCATTGAGATATCTCAAAATTTGAGGGACTAGTTTTCGTTCAAACAGACAGACGGACGGACGGACATGGCTATATCAACTGAGTTCGTCGCCCTGATCAATTCGGTATACTTAATGGTTAATCTATCTTCTATATTTATATAATATATATATATATAACGTTACAAACATCGGACCAAAGTTAATATACCATTTCATGTTCATGAAAGGTATAAAAATCAATCAACAGTTCCATTTCATTAGAATTCGGAGATTAATGTTAATAAGCCTTTCTATCATTTTTGTAAATTCTATCGACTGTAATGATTATAATGAACAAAACTTAACAAAGTAGATAAATTACGTAAAATATATTTCGACTCGTTCGCCTTAACTAATCGGCGTTGCTAAAAAACTATAGCTACAAAAATATTTACACAAAAAAATCTTAATTACTGATTGATGTTAAACAAGAAGAACATCAGTACAAGTCTTTATGGTGACAATACCACAAGCATTTGCCACAATTTGCCCCGCTTCCGACGCCCACGCACAACTTCTTAAATGTCTTTGCTTGCCTAGATGTTCCAATAAGGTCAGCAAGCCGCCCACATTCCAACACACATATCAATCATCTCTCTATTTACGTCGACCCGTGTAATCAATGCTATAAGAACCACTGAAAATATCAAGATTCCTTAACGCTGGATGATGATGTTGTGGCAAACTGCCATATGGATACTGTGGGCGTGGTTGGGGTTGTGGTTGATACGCACGTTGCTGATATTGTGGGCTATAGTTGGGTTGATAGTAAGACTGTTGCGGTGCTGCTGGTGGTGGTGGTGGTGGCGCTGGTCGATATTGAGGCGGTTGATTTTGGAAACCAAATTGTTGATAACGGGGTTGTGATGGCGCTGCTGGCGGAGGTGGAGCATTATAGTATTGGGGTACTGGTGGATTGTATTGTGGACGTTGAGGCTGATGCAAATTATCCAAACTGAATTTACTTGATGCTACCGCTGGACGATTGAATTTTTCATTTTTATAATATACAGCGGGATCTTCGCGATACTGACCATCATCGACTTCATTCGGTCCTAGCGGATAAGGGTTGTTCTTGGTGAGTGTAGGTGGTGGCACATTAATGTCGCTACCTGAAATTTGTTCAATATTAACTATTTCTTCTGATTTTAAGTAAGTAATAGAAAAAAGCACTCACCTGCTGGCTCAAAACCGCGTTTACTTGCTCCATATTCAATCTCACGCAATTTGCCCTGATCATCCAAATAGCCATATTTGCCAAATACTTCACCCGTGGGATATTTCGTTTCGATTTTGTAACTTCTATCTGCCGCTTCATAGCCGTAAGTATATGAGCCATCATCATTGTGGCGATCGATCTGTTTCAATATTGGAACTGGTGTTGTATAGTCTTGTTGTTGTTGTGATAGCCGGATTTGTACGGCCAAAATAAGGCAACTAACTACGATCTGTAAAATTAAGCATATAAGTGAGATATTAGAACGAAATAAATTTTGTTTACGTTAATAAAACGTGTAATAACTAAGCTAACTTTGTTGTTGTTTATATACATATCAAATAATATATTTACGTATTTGGTTAGGTATCAATGACATGGTAACTTGATAATGTAGTTGCCCTTGAAATTGGACCGCTTTATTGACTTAACACATTAGCAGTGGTAATTTTGCAATTAGCAACTGAACACAATTGAATTTCCAGCAAGTGTTGTTGAAATGGTGCTAATCGGATGCAGAGCGGGACATTCGGCAGCCACATTTGTATCCGCAGCGCTTAAGTCTGAACTAGAAGGCTGCAATTTTTACAGAACCACCTACGACCTCACGCATCTCTACTTGTGCGATAGATTTTAGGATAAGTTTCTCTCTATTTCACCAGCTCTCCCTATAACTTAATTATCACTTCCCTCTTTCCCGCATTCCCTCTGCCAATATCCCAAATCTTTGCCCTCATTCTGCCATCACCTTCTGCTCTAACCTTCAACATTTATTTGACCGTCATCCTCAACGCCACCCATAAATTATACTCTTCCTCATCCTCATACTCATCCTTAACCTTATCCTCATCCTCACCCTCATTATCATCTTCATCATCATCATTATCCACATCCACATCCTTATCCTCATTCTTTTAGGTCAACGACCAAAAGTTTAATTGACGTTATGGCCATTTCAAGCGGCCTAATATCAATTCGTCTTATGACCACTCCAAATGGTGACTCTGTGACTTTTTTTAATTTGACTTTATGGCCATTGAGAAATTTTCCACAAAACCAAAAAACTTCCGAAAGATGGGTTAGACGATTAGTTGAATATGTTTTCTATCTAATCCTCACCGGCAATCCGGTTTTTCACTGTAATAAAACTAGAATTCGGAAAGGTACAACTACTGGCGAGAATTTTCACTAAATTTCATTAAAGTATTCTTCCACTCTACGCCAGTATTAAACTCGACCTTTTACTAAAATGAAATGCAATATAGGAAAAGAAGCATTGCAGCCTTTTATTTCCTTTTAGCCGAATAAATTCCATTTATCTCAGAGAGTTTCTTAACCGAGTGTTTACTAGAAAGCATGGCACAACGATACAAGGTGGCAGCATGGGACAGCTGATTTTAAGCTTTTTTTATTTGATTTGATACATCAAAACACGGCGCAGTACGATTTTGACATTTGTCCATCGAATTTACAAAAACAAAGTACATGAAATTTTTATTTATGTTTGTAGGTATGTCACCATGCTGCCACCTTGTATCGTTCCGCTATGCTAGAAAGGGACCAAAATATAAGAAAAAAAACACCGTGTCTGAGAATTTGAATTACAAAAATTCTCATTTCATTCGACTCAACAAAAATATAGCGAAAACAATAAAACATAACTGTAGTTCAGTCATTGTTAGCGTGGAGATGCGAAACAAACTAATTGATGTTATGACCACTTGCGAAAAAAATTTGCTTTAAGAACATTTCGTAAAATCAAATTGTTCATAATGTCATTATCCTGTTGATGTTGTGACCATTTGAAACGGTCACAAGTTCAATTGATTTTGCGGCAATTTCAATTTGTCGTAAAGTCAATTGGCGTTATGGCCGTGACCTTAAGTCAACCCTCCTCATAATAATCCTCATCATTCTATCTTCAATCTGAGCTTATATTTCATCTTTAATATAATCGATTCCACTTTATCGCCACTATCGGTAGTACAGATCTAACGTTGCTTAAAATTTCGAACATTAAAGTCAAATATTCAAAAATATCATTCAAAATTTATAGTCCTATCATGAACCGTTAGCCATTTTTAAAATCTTACATCCTAGGTGTTTATTTAGTAGGTATAAAACGTTATCACAAATTAACTTTGCGAATCATGATATCTCGACTTAAGCGGTTATGACTTTTAACCACAATTATATGTATGTTTTGCAGTCGGTGTACTCAAATTGATATTATAATTCATTTATGTATACAAATGTTAGTCATAATCGTCAACGCCACAATTCGTAATTGCCTTCATTGCACCAGTTAATTGTAGTAGCGAGAATTTAAGAATGTCGGCATGCAATTGAAAGGGGTTAGAGTAGATTGCATAAGGAATTTTCTCAAGGACGTTTTGTATTTACTACATTTGCTTAAAGTTGATCGTTCTGCAAACAGGCACTGCACCACTTTGTGCCAGCCATACATTAACCGCCCATATGAGTTGCATATAAATTATTTATCATAATTGCAAACCAAATTATATGGAGTATGACTTCATTACGTACAAGTATAAGTGCTAAGTAGTGACTTATGTACTTACATATATATTTACGAGTTATGTACTTTCGTTTTGCTTTTATGAATAAGAATTAATTTGGTTCATTAATTGAACTGGTTTCGTTTGACTAGCTATTGGTTGGCATTCATAAAATAAATATGTACGAGTACTTGCATACATATGCACATAGTCAATTGGCCTGACGTCTACGCGGTGAGGTGGTGTAAGATTATTTGGCAAAATCAAGTCACAAAGCAGGTTAAAAGGCTAAGTTCCGGTGTAACCGAACATTACATACTCAGCTAAGAGCTTTGGAGACAAAATAAGGGAAAATCACCATGTAGGAAAATAGACGTAGGGTAACCCTGGAATGTGTTTGTATGACATGGGTATCAAATGGAAGGTATTAAAAAGTATTTTAAACGGGTGTGTACTATAGTTTTATAGGTGGACGCCTTTTCGAGATATCGCCATAAAGGTAGACCATGGTGACCCAGAACATCATCTGTCGGGTACCACTAATTTATTTATATATGTAATACCACGAACAGTATTCCTTCCAAAATTCCAAGGGCTTTTGATTTCGCCCTGCAGCACTTTTTCATTTTCTTCTACTTAATATGGTAGGTGTCACACCCATTTTACAAAGTTTTTCCAAAGTTATATTTTGCGTCAATAAACCAATCCAATTAACATGTTCCATCCCTTTTTTCGTATTTCGTATAGAATTATGGGATTGTTTTCATTTTTCGTAATTTTCGATATCGAAAAAGTGGGCGTGGTCATAGTCGGATTTCGGCTATTTTTTATACCGAGATAAAGTGAGTTCAGAAAAGTACGTGAACTAAGTTTAGTAAAGATATATCGATGTTTGCTCAAGTTATCGTGTTAACGGCCGAGCGGAAGGACAGACGGTCGACTGTGTATAAAAACTGGGCGTGGCTTTAACCGATTTCGCCCATTTTCACAGAAAACAGTTGCCATTGTAGAATCTATGTACCTACCAAATTTCATTGGTAAATTTTTGTTCGACTTATGGCATTAAAAGTATTCTAGACAAACTAAATGAAAATGGGCGGAGCCACGCCCTTTTTGAAATTTTCTTTTATTTTTGTATTTTGTTGCATCATATCATTACTGGAGTTGAATTCTGACTTAATATACTTATATACAGAAAAATTTTTTGTTAAAATTTGAATTAAAAAAAATTTTTTTTAAAAAGTGGGCGTGCTCTTCATCCAATTTTGCTAATTTTTATTTAGCATATATATAGTAATAGTAGTAACGTTCCTGCCAAATTTCATCATGATATCTTCAACGACTGCCAAATTACAGCTTGCAAAACTTTTAAATTACCTTCTTTTAAAAGTGGGCGGTACCACACCCATTGTCCAAAATTGTATTAATTTTCTATTCTGCGTAATATGGTCAACCCACCTACCAAGTTTCATCGCTTTATCCATCTTTAGTAATGAATTATCGCAATATTTCGGTTTTTCGAAATTTTCGATATCGAAAAAGTGGGCGCGGTTATAGTCCGATATCGTACATTTTAAAAAGAGATCTGAGATGAGTGCCCAGGAACCTACATACCAAATTTCATCAAGATACCCTAAAATTTACTCAAGTTATCGTATTAACGGACAAACGGACGGACGGACATGGCTCAATCAAATTTTTTTTCGATACTGATGATTTTGGTATATGGAAGTCTATATCTATCTCGATTCCTTTATACCTGTACAAACAACAGTTATCCAATAAAAGTTAATAAACTCTGTGTGCAAAGCACGGTGAGTATAAAAATATCGACATTCAATTGGCACAAAAATTTAACGCATTCCACGCATTTTTGGTTTGAATCGCTATGCTAGAATTTCCGCAATGCCACGCGTGCCGAACGAGCTTCGTAACTACTTAAGTATCTTTTCACGCATAATAGACGAAAATATTAGGTGGTTATGTGTATGTGCTGGAAATTAGCGAATATAACCCTGCAAAAAAATGCGATAAGTCTAGGGTGAATCCGGGATTAGTCTCAAAGGAGTATGCGACCAATGCCAATTTTGATCTCTTTGTATGAGCTGAACTGTTCACATTTGTTTGAGCATGTCCTATGATGAGACCAATTGTACCCATTTATACCCGAAAGGGATCTATAGGACCAATCCCCTTTGTACCCATATGGGAGCATATGAAGACTAGTCCCTTTTCGGGTCAATAAGGCTCAGTCGCATTGTTCATGGCAGAAACACAATCGAAGGGTTTGCCAAGCCAGCAAATCTATTTGATATAAGTTGTTCGCCGCTTTTCAAAAAGAAATAAAAATATTATCCGAAAATTTAACCCTAACTCCGGTGTAGTCGTTAAGTCCTAGCAATTTAGTTTATGTATAAAGCTCCGCATTTTTCTTAAATAATTCGGTTCAATCACCTGTACCCTTCTGTATTTTACTCACTTCGTTACAGTTTTTTTTTTTTTAATATTTCTGAAAATGGGCTACATAGATTTCAAACTTACTAATCCGAACTGTATCGGAAAGGAACTAAAGGGGATCAATTATTGTCAATTGGACAAATGTAGACAAAAGAGATCAATCGGAGACCAATCTCTTTAGGGAATAATCGCACTCTTTTTTGTAGAGAACACCTTATCTCAGAATTTGTTTGCAGAGCGCGCTATCGAATCACTTTGAGGGAGAACTTAGTCCACTTGCGAGCTTGATCGCCTAAGCGATTTTAGACGAACTGAAGCCAAGCTTTCCTTTAAATTTCTCTCCCATCCCAGTGAAGGCCCCTTACACCCTCTGCATCCAAATACTTTCTGAGCCAGATCGTCTTCTTTCAATCTATCAACATGACCTTACCTGGACAGCTTTTTAGCTTTTATTTAGAGCTTACGGATTCTTAAACTTGTTCGAGAAGAAATTTTAATTCTAATTTTGAAATATTTTCATAACTTGCTAGCTTCTCGGTATTCGATTCAATCCCTGCATCGGCAGAATTATAGGAGTATATAGCTTACGATTTCTTCTCGTACTGAAGATCATACGACTCACCAATCTTCGTTTAATTTCTAGGGTCAAGTGCATCGTGCTTCAATCAGATTGATGGGCTGCATGTCAAATTGCAGAAAGATTACATCACAATGGGGATTGTACGTGGACAGGGGCACGCCGCAGGGAGGGGTGCTATCACCTCTGCTGTGTTACGCTGATCATCAACCAACTGCTCAGGCGATTCGATGAGGGACCCGTAAAACTTACGGCTTACGCAGATGACGTTGCAATTGTCATAAGTGGAAAGTGCCTTCCAACAATTAGTTCTTTGATGGATCGGGCGCTTCGGGATTTTCACACCTGGGCATCTAATGTCGGGTTGAAAGTCAATGCGGAGAAGAAGGATATGTTCTTATTTACAAAGAGGTGCAAGGTCCCAAATTGGACCAGGCCTAAGTTAGGAGGGGTGACCTTACAGGAGAAACCTTGCACAAAATATCTAGAAATCATCCTAGACCATACGCTGTCATGGAAGCTCAACGTGGAAAAGAGGGTCAAGAAGCCCTCAACGGCACTCTATGCATGTAAAAGAATACTGGGGTGTACGTGGAGCTTATCGCCCTCTCTTTCTCATTGGGTTTTTACAGCGATTGTAAGCCCTATTCTATACAATGGAGTTCTTGTTTGGTGGAAAGCCACACAAAAAACAACATGCCTCAAAAAATTAGAGGGGGTATGCAGACTATCGGTGCTTAGTATTACGGGAGCCCTGAAAACAACCCCGACGGCTGCACTGTATGCCATTCTGCACATTCCACGTGTAGACCTGATAGCAAAGAACATAGCATTAACAACCGCAACCAGGCTCGGTGCCTCGGGGCAGCTTGAGCGCCAACCATATAGGCATAGTGGTATAGCGTCATCAATCACAAGACGAACATACTACCTGATTCCCTGTATGCGCTGCGAGGGAGATCTTAAGCCACAATAGAGCTGGACGGTTCGCGCAAGGGTGCGCAAATGGCGGGCGAGGCGATACATGTGTACACAGATGGTTCCAAAGTAGTGGAAGGAGTAGGGTCTGCGGTATACTCTGCTGATCCGGAAATAAGCAGATCCTAAAGGCTGCCGGATTACTGTAGCGTTTTCCAAGCGGAAATATTAGCCGTAAGCAAAGCAGTAGAAACCCTGGAAGAGAATAGCTTAAGCTGCAACCGTGTTAACTTTTATATTTACAGTCAAGCAGCAATTAAGTCAATAATCTCGCATAGAACAGCATCTAAATGAGTGTTAGAGTGCAAGCAGTCTCTGGAGAGAATCGGGACAGGGAGAAGCATACATCTATATTGGGTCCCAGGGCATATGGGAATAGATGGGAATGAAAAAGCGGACGAACTAGCTAAAAAGGGCGCATCCCTTGAAGCTTGCTCCGTAGACGTCCCAATTAAACTGGGCGGGATTAAGCGAAGGCGAGAGGTGCACATGATCGACCAAGCGGGAAAGGCATGGGTTCACGCGGGGTTGTAAAGTGTCGAAAATGATGTGTAGGTCTTACAATCTTAGACTAGCAAAGTTGCTTCTATCATTAAAAAGAGAGGTCGTAGACTCGTGACGGGTATTCTGACTGGACATTGCCTTCTGGCGTTACATGCCTTTAAATTAGGTTTTGTCAGTGATAGCAGATGTAGGAAGTGCGGTTGGAGGAGGAAACGGCCGAGCACGTTCTGTGCCCGTGCCATGCACTTGCCGGCTAAGACTCCAGCTATTAGGAGTGAAACTGCTGTCAGATCTAGAAGCGGCAAGTGGCTTAAGTCCTTGGAAGCTTCAGGTATTTGCCAAGAGGACGGAGTTATATTATAACATAGGTCCTGGTTTTTGATACGGTTTTTAAGTTTGGTCGTTAAAACAAACTTCTGGTAACACTACGGACTCAATCAGTCTATGTGAGGTCCTCATGGACCGGCCAGTTCAACCTAACCTAACCTTCTAGGGTCAAAATATTTGCGACTCTCAATTTTGAATTTACATTTGTCAATACTGATGTGGCTGTCTAAGCGCCATGGGCACCCTTGTCCGCATTCACCGAATGACTTTTGTCGGCACAAAAAAGGCAAAACTTACAATGTCGACGTCGTTTGCTACAGAGTTTGTCGTAAACATGAAGGTCCCTTTCCGCCAATTTGTACGAAAAGTTAAATGGAGCACGACGTAAATTAGAAGTGAAGTCCAGCCCAAAATTTCTTTGGGGTTTATCGCGACTTGTATTCAGTTTTTCGGACAATACGCAATACCGTTTTACGCTATTAGGCTGCTTGACTCAACAGTAGATGGTAAACTCTTCGCCTTCGTCTTTGAGAACTCAGCCGTAGTCCATCTTTTGCTTCTTCTTCAAGTAGCGATAAAAGCACTCCTCCAAGGTTTTTTGGGAGTGTTTTCAACTTTAATGAGCATCATTAAGGTACTAACTCGTCCATCTCGTTTCATAAGGAAATTGGTGTCCCCCAGTAAAGCTTTGTGTTGCACTAAGCAACCCCTTTCTATCGGTATATGAATATTATTATGGATATTATTTTCACTTTGGCATAGTCAGGTGTCGAAAACTATTATAGTTGCGGTTTGTGGTATTGGATTCGTCATCTCTTTTGCTAACTAGCAATGCGTGATATTTTTTCCTCTAGAACTTTACCACGATCTGAACTTTCAACAACAACAACAACATCTGTACCTGCCAAAAATTATCTTTCCTGCGTGGAGTTGTCTCCGTCTTGAAAACTTGCTTCATTCCCCGAAATTTTGTGTACATTTCTTCTTCTCTTAGTATGCGCCTCTCCTTCTTTAGCGCGTCGCACTGCGCTCAGCTGCTCTCTTACGCAGCGTGGCTCTCCTGATTGTATTAGCACGCTAGAACAGTTTGTTGCCTTCAGTGGCGGTATGAAGTTGGTGAGAAATGTTCGTTGGCAGGGTTCCACCGTTAAGTCGAAGATTGCTGACAAGGAGCAGGTGTGAGAACCGAGTAAAGTAATCACGAGCTATATATATGTTTCGTGAGCAGCCTTTCAAAGGCCAACTTTGCTTGTGTTACTGTGCTGCCGCCTTCACTTTACAGAAGAGGCGTGAGTATATATGATGTGTCGTTCGGATATTTCACTTCAGCGGAATTTTCCAAACTTAGGTCGTCAAACTTGAGGTTGATGTAACGACTGTGACAGCGATCAACTTCTAATTGAATAAAGGTTACCCATAGAGGGAAAGATACAGCTCATGGTAAATTTTTTGGTAGCCTCATGAGAAAGTTCGCCTATTCTCATCAGTTTATGGCCCATGGCACGTTATTCCAGAATTAGATTCATTGACACTGACGCTTTGAGGATTGCGAATGCACTGGTTTTTGTATAAATTCACTGAACGAAGGTTCCAGATTCGTATTCAGGATAACATCAAACAAGAAAGCTTCTGGAATAGATATAAAGGGGTGGATAAGGGGTTTGCAAGCACGTTTTTCAGCCAAGTTTCTAGACAAAAAATCATCTTTCTTATCAGATGTCGCTGGAAATCTGTCTGGACATTTACATACATACATTATTTAAAAGGTAGCACAACATAAACTGAAAGCGAAGACCGGCCTAATCCACAGCAGGTTATTATGATTGTTATTTTTAGTATTTTTAAATTAAAATTATTCTTATTATCTTTTCACACCAACATTCTCTCGATCGTCTTACCAATTTATTCATTTTAGCAAAGTCGACTGAATATCCAAATTGTCTATTGTTTATTATAAAAACAAAGGCACCGTGAATATTTTATTATTTCGTGTGTTATTTTAAAAGTATTTCTTAATTTTCACTTCGCTTTTTATTTATTTTCGTAAGTTTATTAAGAAATTTTTACTAATTTTTCAACTGATTTACAAATTTAAAAGTATATTTTTTGTTGTTTTTGTATTTTTAGTCATTAACTTTTGGCGCACTACAAAAATATTTCGAAAAAGCACTTTGTTATTGTAATTATGGTGGAAAAATTCAAATATTGCACTTGCACCAGACTCCAGCAAACCAACGAACTCAAAAGAAAATCAACAAGTCAAACGCTTTTATACCGCCAATGAACCACAAACAGTAAAATATAACTATTTTACAAAAACAATACCAAACGCCAGAAGTCTAAAAACAGCCATAACAATAACAAAACTGAAAATATGCAACAACAACAATAAGCATCAAGCAACATATCTATCAACATTAATGCGATCAAAGAGAATGTTGGCCAAAGGGATAGACGCACGGTCGGTGGAAAGTAAATCAACGTTGCTTGGAGGCTGGTGAACGGTGGATGGGAGCAGGGAAATATGTGGTCATAGTCGCTCCAGCCGGGGCTTATTACCTGCTGCAGTAGTGGCAGCGGTAAGAAATAAAAATATGTTGCTCATGACGTGTTTTCATACATAAATATAAACATACGTACAGTGTAAACAGCCTTAGGCGGACACTAGACGTAAGTCAACTCCCAGTATTTTCTTTTTACTATTATGTATTATGATTATACGCCTTCAGACTATTTTCCTTATGTCACGAGCAGATCCTAAAAGGCAATAGAAGATTCTTTGTTATCCGTATGCAGAAAATGTTCATCGTAGTCCTACTGTCCAACTCACAAAACCGACTGGTTATAGATATAGCTCAAATGGGAATTAACGTAAATCACAGCGACCTATGATTTATCTAGCGCCTAAGTTGACGAGTTCGTCTGATGTTCCTTTTAAAGCACTTTGGCCTGCCTTTATCTTAGGAAGACAATACAGTGTTGTAGTGTTTGGGTTTCAAACCTGTTTTTCAATCAGACCCTATTATTTAGCCTGAGCTCGAATATCCGTACTGTAATCATGGGATGAAAGGCACTAACTCAGTGTGTCTTATTTCGGTGGCCTCCAAATACCTGACCTCTGCTTTGGGGTGCTATGTGACCCACACTCGTGGATATTTATTTTTGAAAATTTCACAACCAAACAGCAAACACAAACTGAACAGCTATCAAAAGATCAGGTTGAATTCAAGCTTTTGGTGAAGATAGCTTATGTGCAGATAGTTGTTCTGAGGATTTCTGGTAATCTACCCTATTCTTCTTGAACGTCCCTGAAGCTATAACATTCTCAGGTAACTCAGTTTGAGATATAGAGTCAATTACCAACTCGACTGAAAACTCCTTAAACGGATTCCAGAGTCCGCAGTGGCGGAAGTAACACCAACCAGTTACTAATAGTTTTCAGTGCTAGCAGGTTCTATAACAAAACAGTTTCTCTGCTCATTAACTTCACATACTTTCTCACAGACATCTGAGAACTTTAACACACTTATCAGAAATTTCGCAACAGTTATATACGACTGCTGGTCTGTAAAGCTCCTTGACCCTCAGAAATAATGTAGATCCGTCAAGAAGATGAACATCTTAGAAGAAATGCGCTACTGACGTTGTTGTTGTTGTTGTTGTTGTAGCGATAAGGACACTCCCCGAAGGCCTTGGAGAGTGTTATCGAGTTGATGGTCCTTTGCCGGATGCAGATCCTGTACGTTCCGGTACCAAGCCCGACCATCTCGGGAACGATTTTTATGATCACATGCGACCTTCTAGGCCATCCCACCCTCCCACCCCTACATCCATGAGGATTTCGTGGTCGCAAGGGCCTCGGCTGTTAATGAAACAGGATTCGCCACGGACAGGTGAGGTTGATGACTGGGTTTGGAGCAGCTATGTATTGCGCTGGCAACCTGAAAGGGCTGCGCTACAGAAACCCCATGAATCCGGTATTTTAGTCGCCTCTTACGACAGGCATAACTACCGCGTGTATATTCTAAACCCCTAACCCGCTGGGGGATCGCTCGCTACTGAAATCTTTTATGGCGGCATGGCCTAAAAGGTTTAATGTGGTCGTATTGATCTTTCCCGAGGTGGTTGGACTAGTAACTTAATGGTCCTTGTAACCAGAAGTTACCGGATCTATATCCGGCAAAGGACCATC
The DNA here is from genome assembly GCF_040869045.1 of Eurosta solidaginis. Lineage (NCBI taxonomy): Eukaryota > Metazoa > Arthropoda > Insecta > Diptera > Tephritidae > Eurosta > Eurosta solidaginis. Next base: position 378,223,272 of record NC_090319.1, read on the forward strand.
AACATGGTTAACACTCCCCCAAACCTTCGTGGAGAGTCTTTATCGTTGATACAACAACAAAAAAACAACCAAAATTTATATGTACATATATGATATCGCCTACTATAGTATTATCGATTTTGGCTATAAGAAAACAAAAATTGTAATTCAATTGGCTATGAATTTTCTCATTATTTTTATTTGTAACTCTTTTGAATCAGAAATACCATCACTTAACTCAATGTAAATGGTCTACTTTTTCATATTAGGGGTTTTGATAACACAAATGTCAGGCAGTGTCCATAACAAGAGGTTTCACTGTATGTTTTATGTAAATTCGATCAGTTTGGCGGCGTTAAAGTTGATCGCTTGCTCACATTCTCTGTTATTCAGCTGCTCGTTGGTTGTTGTAGGTAAAGTGTTTAAAAACTTTTTTGTTGCGTTCTAAGCTGACTTTGTTGCGAATATCATTGTTGGGGCGCGAGGGAGTGCTGGTAAATTTGCAAGTTCTAATGTAAATAAACAGTCGATCGCATTCACACCAAAACATTTTTGTAACGCAAGCAAACGTAATTTGGAAGTGATTACGGTCGGCAAGCGGTGTGGGGTTATTGAGTTTGTGGTTATAACTTCGAGGTTTGAGCATTATGGCATATTTCAAAACAAAAACAAACAATATGATCAGGGTGTTAACAACACTTTTAATTCTTTTTTTGCAATTTTTAACGAATGAACTGATTTAAGCGAACAGGTGGAGCGTGGAAAAATATAAATACTTACTCATACATACATTCAAACATATTTAATATCAATTCTTAAGGTGTTAAAATAAACAATAATGGAAGGGCGCATATAGAAAAAAAATTTATATAAATTCTAGTGATACAATAATAAAATATTTGAACGCATTTTAAACTAAGCTCATTTTAAATTCAGCGATTGCAAAATGTACTCAAATTTTGTGAATGCGAATTGATAAGCCAAACATTTCTATGTCGCAGTAATCTGGCAATGAGCTGTCGGAATTCGGGGTCTGTCTTGTAGACATTTGGTCGTGTCGTCAAAGATGATAAATACAATAAGAGCCGTCACTCGTTATTTTTTTGGCATTTACTCGATGTATACTGAGAGGTAGTCGCTACTTTTTTTTTTTGGGCGAGATGTTTATAAATGTCTTCTATACATTTTCGTGGAGTATTTGTGTTTATTTTTCGTCTGTATTTAATTAATTTATTTAATTCTCTTTCCAAAAATCACAGTTGCGCAAGGGGCCTACACGGCGTGAATAAAAGCGAGACAATTAAAAATGTCCCTCTCAGAAAACATTCGGCATCAATTTTTTTCAATTTCCAGCAAGATACTCGCCACAAAATAACGAGTGACGGCTCTTATTGTATTTATCCTCTTTGGTGTCGGGCTTATCTATTAGGAATTCATTATTTCAGAATTTTCTTAGGCAGCATATCTGTCAAAATATGAACTATTATGTAAAAAAAAGAAAACAAAATTTCGCACTATTTGTCCTTATCTCTCCTACTGAGTTGAACAGTGTTTTTAGCTGTAATCTGGAAAATATGTTTAGTCACAACGTTCATAATATTGTTATATTGTATCTCAAGTTATTTTTATACATTTGCCCTAAAGGTGTAAAATGAATATGTTAATTACATAATTATTGTTTGAACGTTTAGATTTTTTTTTTCGCGCTGTCATCAAAACACAACGCACCTGGGCGATACTCTGACTAATTTTCGATACTTTAATTCATGTAGTAAAAGCTATTACGTATAAGCTTTTAGTAATAAAATAAAATAATTTGCATACATTTTATAATGTTAGATTTTTTACATGCTACATACATACATACATATTATAGTAATATAATAAACGAGTTCTTGAAAGCTAATAGATATTCTTAAAAATAAAGACATAATATCTTAACTATACGTAAACACTTGCAGCTGGAATTCATACAATTCGGTTGAGATTAAATTTTCACTTAAAAACTAATAGGTACATACATGTATACACTAGGGTGCGTCTAATTTGTATTGTCAAGCTCCACCATGGGTAGTGGACAAATCGTACGCATTTTTTTAGTGTTCGACCTTAACTAAAGGGTCGAAATTTCTCAAGTGGGCCACTTTAAAATCGATTGTCTCAGTTTTCATCGATTAATACGGTTTTTAATCGGTTTGGACCACGCTCTTACCTCCAGCGCTAGACGAGCACATTTTGATGCTCGCGCGCTGTGTCATCGTGCGATCGAAATTTTGTGGACGGTCACAAAAACATGTATAACTTTTCACCTAATGCAAAATAATGACTTTTTTTCACCAAAATATTTTTAAGAGATTATAGAATTGAATGAAATGCGTTAACATATTCTCGCAGGCGGAGAAGTTTTATTAATTTTTAATTGTTTAAAACAAACAGGATTTTTTTAGCAAAATAATAATTTGTTATAAAAACAATTTTTTTATGGCAAAGTATATTAATTGGCGAAAATTTTGATGTAGAAAACGTTGAGTTTCGATAAATCGTTCACGAGTTGTTAATTTTTTAAAATAACATGATAATAATATGATAAAGAAAACTTTAACTGTTAATAACTAATGTAAAAAAAAAAATTTTGCAAAAATATTTTGGGGATATCGTTTTTTACCTCCAAACCGATTGATCAATGAAAACTGAGACAATCGATTTTGAAATGGCCCACTTGAGAAATTTCGGCCCTAAAGCAAACTATGACATTTTCAGACAAATTAATAAATGCATTGACATTTGATGTCTAAATAAAAACAACAACAAAACAAATAATATTTGAAAAAACTATATATGATAGTAAAATAAAAAAAAAATATAGCAACCAAGTTTAAAATAATTTTATTTATTGAGCTGCCTTAACTTACGCCAAGTTGAAATGTTCGACATAAGTGTGTTTAATGACAAATTTTATAGCTCTACGTTGCTCTATTTCTTATTTAATGAGCAGAGCTGCTCAACCCCTATACACTCAAAGCATTTTTTTTTCTTGTTTTGCCCGGAATCATAGGGACAGATACAAATTTACACTTAACATATTTTTTATTTTATTTATATGAATAAATAAAATTTATATGAAAGTTTTTGATTTTCATATGTAAGTGCAAAGCAAAAGCACTTTCATCTGATGAACGAGTACTTCGGTATTAAAAAGAAATTTACACTAACAAATTGACAGCCAAAAATTAATCAAAAATATTATGGTACTGAAAAAAATGTGCATTCAAAAATGATGCATTAAGAAAACTAAAATTACTTCAGTCATTTACGGGATCGGCCTAGGACTTTGAGATAAAACTTGGAAATTTGCTTATGCCTTTATTTTGACATTATGTTAATGGTACCAAAAGTCGTGGTAAATCGCAAAATTTAGTACTTCGCAAAAACCTCCCTTCCTATGTCTTGCTCGAGTTTAGTGCTCAGCTTGAAGTTGAACATCATAAAATTCTTCACAGGTCCAGCCGGAAGTACTTTTTCGTGGTATCAACCATATCTGAGTTAAGCTTCTAGCAGTTCCTGAAACTTTGCATCGACCGAGATTAGATATTAATGAAGCAAACTCGTTCAAATATTGAATTTGGACTAAATTTGGATCGCTAGCAACATCGATTCAACGTTTAATAAAGTTTTTCACAACAATTCCGAAGCTGTAACTACGGTAATTATTCCCCTATCTTAAAAATTTGGTGGATATAATATGAACGCCATATTAACGACTGAAATAAATACCAACTCGTGATGAGTGAAGTTGTTGTGCTGAATTTTCAGAATCAAGTTTAATTGCTGTTGAGTATTGTATGATTTACGAAATGTTTTAAGCAATCGATATATTAAAATTGTTGAGCTTTCTGACCATTTAAAAATTTTATTTTTATTTTTTAAATACAAAAAAAAAGTCAGTGTATATAAATTTTGTACATGTATGTAGTTTACACATCAATATAAACAATTTTGAGTAGCACTGTTCATGAATCTGCTCAAAATTTAATTAGAGCGATCTAGATCCAACGAGAATCCACATGAACCAATAAACAGATCCCGCATTAAAAAATGAGAGAGCAAAAAATCATAGTTAGCTGTGAAATAAATTTTCCCGGCGTGACGTCACGCTTTTGACAATATGTTTCATTGCTGACGCAGAGTTCAGACTTCATTCCAATCGGAGTATTTTGTTCCGCTCTTACCTCCTACTACATTTTTATCTCAAATGTTTATTTGGTTCGAGTTGAAAACTAAATAGTATTACTACGTCATATCTTTTAGTTGAAGCTTTTATTGTATACGTATGAAAATCTGATTGTTTACAAGAGACGATTGGATGAAATGACGTGAATTCATTGTTTGTGTCTTAAGACATGTTTGTTCACATTTTACTCACAGTTTTTGCACTTTTTTCGTACGGAATGAGAAAGGAAGGATTAAAATGTAAGCAAAAAATGTGTCGGGGCGCGATCTGTAAATCCTGCCAAAATTCAACATACAGCACTTCTTGAAGTTTTATATGAAGTAGTTGAGTCAGTGAGGTCAGCTAAGCCTGTTTTGCGCTAACAGTCGCTAATTGGGGGCACCAAGCGAGGTCAAATCTCCCTCCAACTGTCTCTCCCAACTCAGTGAAGGTTTTCTCTTTCCTCTGTTTACAAACTGCTGGAGCGTATTCGTTCATCCACATAACATGCCCTAGCCAGCGGAGCCTTTGGATTTTCAATCGCTGCACTATCGTCATGTCATATAGCTCATCATTATAGCTAGTTCGATACTCGGCGTCGACATCACGGATAGGAATATAAACCTTCCGGAGATCTTTTCTCTCGAATACTCCAAGAGCCATCTCATCTTCTCTCAACACCTTCCACGATTCCGAGCCATACATCAGGACAGGTACGATGAGTGACTTGTAGAGCGAGAATTTTTTTCGTCTAACTTTAGTTGACTTTACTTTTCGATTGCCTAAAGAAGCAGTTGTTGGCAAGAGTTATTTTCCGTTTGATTTCAAGGCCGACATTGTTTTTGCTTTTAATGCCTTTCGCCACCATGTTTGAATAGCCCGGCGGGTATCCCATCATTACTTAGCACCTTGTGATTTTTTAGCCGCGATATTGGATGGCGGGGAGTTTATTTCATCATCGGCGATCTGGGTATCGGGTTCGTCTTCCCTCACACTCTATACGTCAGTTGCCAGGTCGCCATTATTGTTAAAAAACCTTCAGTAGAAATTAAACTCTTCTTTTTCCATTCAAATAAGGTTTTATGAATTTTCCCATTTTTTCTGAACTTATTTTTCATATTTAGTTTAACCGGATATGTTTATATGTATGTTTTTCTTTTATTCACTTCAAAAATAAAAACATTTTTCATTACCAGCCGTTTATATGCTTGTGTGTGTGCATTAAATTGCTCGATTAGAAAAATGTTTTATTTAATTTTCAGCCAATATATGTTTTTTTGTTGTTATGGTTATTAACTTTGCTTCATTGATTATATCAATATATACTATATACTATATATGTAGGTAGATGCTATGATCAGAAAAATATGCATAAGTATCTGCAATAATTATGAACATGAACAAACCTGTGAACACAAAAATAGCAGCAATATGTATAAACAATTTGTATTAGTACTTCAGTTTGTTTGAGGTCCTAATGGACAGTCTACTTCAACCTTAACTATTTTTTTCTATAATATGTGCTTGCTAATTTAAGAAAACATTTTTGGAATTGTGAAATTAAGGCTATGTTAGCCCTTTCGAAAAGGTTCGACGAGGTTTTAAAAATACTTTTGAATTTGTCTTAAATTTCCAAAGGTTATTTGTGATGCGCTATCGGTTTGCTATCGAGAAGATATCGATTTACTATCGAAAAAGTACCCGATTATTTATCGCAAAGTTATCTATTTGTTATCAGAGTGTTACTAATTTTTTATTGGCATGCTATCGAAAAGATATCGATTTTCTATTGTTTTCGACTTTCTAAAAAAATTTATCGATTTTTTATCGCAAACATTGTGGAATTACTATCGAAAAATGATCGATTTAATATTGGAGTGCTACTAATTTCTTTTCGAAAAGTTATCAGCTTGTTATCGAAGTATATTACCAAGTTATTGTCGGCAATTTATCTATTTTTATCGATTTTTTGTCGAAATGATAACGATTTACCATCAAAAATTTGTCGGCTCGTTATGAAAATGTTCTCGATTTGTTATGGGTTAGGTTAGGTTGAACTGACCGGTCCATGAGGACCTCACATAGACTGATTGAGTCCGTAGTGTTACCAGAAGTTTGTTTTAACGACCAAACTGAAAAACCAGGACCTATGTTATAAAATAACTCCGTCCTCTTGGCAAATACTAGAAGCTTCCTAGGACTTAAGCCTTGCTGCTTCTAGATCTGACAACTGCATCACTCCTAATAGCTGGATTATTAGCCTGGCAAGTTCAGGGCACGAGCACAGAACGTGCTCGATCGTTTCCTCCTCCAACACGCACTTCCTACATCTGCTATGACTGATCAAGCCTAATTTAAAGGCATGTGACGCCAGAAGGCAGTGTCCAGTCAGAATACCCGTCATGAGTCTACAATCCTCTCTTTTTAATGATAGAAGCAACTTTGTTAGTCTAAGGTTGTAAAACCTACACCCGCGCCTTTCCCGCTTGGTCGATCATGTGCACCTCTCGCCTTCGCTTAATCTCGCCCAGTATAATTTGGACGTCTACGGAGCAAGCTTCAAGGGATGCGCCCTTTTTAGCTTGTTCATCCGCCTTTTCATTCCCATCTTATCCCACATGCCCTGGGACCCAATATAGATGTATGATTCTCCCTGTCCCGATTCTCTCCAGAGACTGCTTACACTCTAACACGCATTTAGATGCTGTGCTATGCAAGATTATTGCCTTAATTGCTGCTTGACTGTCAATATAAAAGTTAACACGGTTGCACCTTAAGCTATTCTCTTCCAGGATTTCTACTGCTTTGGTTACGGCTAATATTTCCGCTTGGAAAACGCATTTTTCTTCGTCGTTTCTTGTTGTTTTTATTTTATACAATAATAAATAGAATATTACGCCCCTGATGATGCCAAGGAAATTTGGCGAATCGTTGGGCCGTAAGGTGGAATAAACCTTGTTTTTATGCGCACTACAACGAAATAGATCATAATAGCTTAAAGAAAACTTAATCTCCACATATGACATACTGATCGGAAGAAAATTATTAAATTGACTTATAGATTTGTTATCGATATGTTACCAAATTATTATCGGCGTGTTATCGATTTCTTAGCTGAGCGTCAACGATTTTTGATCGGTGTATTAACGGATTGTTTTGAAACATATACCGATGCAAATTCAATATAAAATAGAGAACACATCTGTAACCCATCGATGACAAGCTGATATCAAACCGTCTATTCGACGAAAATAACTAGCTAGCGACAATAAGCCGATGAAGCTCTTCTCGTTTGAAACTTATTAGATTTCTCACCCGGTTCTTGTTGTTGTATTAACGATAAAGATACTCCCCATAGGGGCGTGTTATCGATGTTGATGATCCTTTGCCGGATATAGCTCCGATACGTTCCGTTAACAAAGTACCGTTAAGGTACTAGCCCGACCATCTCGGTAACGATTTATATGACCACATTAAACCTTCTAGGCTATCCCGCCCTCCCCACTTCCTAGTTCCATGAGGAACTTGGGGTCGCCAGAGCCTCGGCTGTTAATGGAACAAGATTCACCACAGATAGGCGAGGTTGACAATGGGGTTGGAGAAGCTATATATTCCGCTGGCAACCCTTTGAGAGGGTTGCGCTATACAACCCCTTGAATCAATTTGGTATTTTAGTCGCCTCTTACGACAGGCATACCTGCCGCAGGTATATTCTAATCCCCTAACCCGCTGGGGATAGATTTCTCACACTAGTTAGTCGTCGTAGCGAAATTCACGAAGTAGTTTTTATGATTAACTAAATTGCAATACGGTGTAGTCTCCAGCTCATTTTTACTGCTCATTTTCCCTTTCAACCATCTAGAAACTTTTAAATTCGAATTCTGAAATATTATAGAACTAATTTTGAACTAAATTAGGCTTTCCGTTGTGTATGTCAAAATTATAATTCTCACTCCAGCGCATTTGATATTTCGGACTGGCTTTTTAGCATAACATAATCTATTCTGTCATCTCTTAATAACTAACCCTACTCAGAAGATAAATGTTTTTCACAACACAACCTGGGCTCGTATTACGTGTTACGATCAGTGACTGAAAACCATTTTCACTCAAACGACAACTACGCAACTGTCAAGCTTTTTCTAAAAAATTATAATAAATTATCGATCTGACGAGTACTATTTGTCGCTAGTTCAAATATGCCATTAATCCGATCCCCCATTTCAAAGCTATTGTGATTTAAAAAATTAGTTTCGATCACGGATCGTAACACGTAATACGGGCGCTGTTCTATGATGAGTTTTTCTCTGTAGCTGAGCAGTTTTAGATCTCGACGATCGACAAATCTCTGCCTGCGGCCTTTGCCGTTGGGCGTTATTATTATTATTATTAAGGCCGAAATTATTTGCTTTTAACTATCCTACCTCTGTTGGAGTTTAACTTCAATAACTGAGCGAGCTCTACTACTTGGTACTCAAGCTTTCTTTGTACTTTATTTTGTATTCACAGGTGTACGAATATGTACAAATTAGGACCGCACCACCAGTCAAATATTAAAAAATTAGTGCAGCTTGCGAAATGCAGCTATGCTTGCTTAACACAGTGGGATATCTCAACGTTATTTTAGTCAATGCCATTACATAATGTTGCAATAATATTGCTTAGGCATTTCGCAGCTCAAGAAATTACTAAGAGATAGTTATCTATATTTTCGCTTAAGCTGCAGCTCAGTTATGGCTAACGAGATTATATTTGTGCAGCTAACAAAGCCCAGAAAAAATATTATCAACGCTCGGTTTGACTGTGCAATAAGAGCGTAATTATGATATCTTAAATTTTAGGGGAATTCGAATTAATATATAAATATATATAAACATAATTATTCGATTAGAGAGGCTTGAGAGCAATCGATACCTTTTACAAGAAAAATAAAAAAATTAAAAAAAAAATTTTTAAGTTAAACTGTTTTGTTGAAAACAATATTTACATGAAGTAATAATAATACTAAAAGCTAGAAAATAACTAGGTAGTTCCTAGGTACTAGTCATCACACTCCTCATCAATCTAGGGTGTTGATCAGACAATTAAATAAAACTTCTAAAAATGTGAGGCGTAGCATAACCTGATCAACGCCCTAGATTGATAACGAGTGTGATGACCAGTACTTAGGACCTACCTAATTATTTTCTAGCTTTTAGTATTATTATTACTTCATGTAAGTATAGTTTTCAATAAAACCGTTCATCTTAAAATTTTTTTAAATTACCTTATTTTCAAGTGTTTAGTCTTTATTTAATTGCCTATTATTTCTCATTCTATTTAGTTCATTTAGTGACTCATTGTTACACGGACTCTTTCCTGACAATTTGTTACAATCTAAGCCCTCAATACATAATCCTTCCAAAGACTTTACTCGACTCTGCGCCACGTATGCTTGTCCCTCCTCGAACTCCAAAATATTTTGATGTCAATTCTACCGGATATATGCAATATTTGTTCCAAATATGAGCCAAATCGGACCACAAATACGATTTTTTTGAATATCACGATCTTTGCGCCACATAGCGGCGATTTTTTTTCATAGGTCGCTTTCTATTCATGTATGTATTATGTGTTCCAAATATGAAAAAAATCGGACCACAAATACGATTTTTTGAAATATTTCGATCCATGCGCCACCTATCGGAGTTTTTTCTTCTTATTATTGCATTGTTATCGGGTTCTGAACTGTATTCCAGTTTCCAGCTTGTAGCTTATCGGGAATTTACTTAAATTCAATTACAAAATTCGTCCCAGCCAGCTAGAGAACCAGCCAGCCTGCCAAGTCAAGCTTAACAAAACCGTTTAAAAACATAGTATTCAACGAATTTTCATAAAGTATTTCCACATTTTACTGTGAATCTAGGCGAATTCAATACCAGGTGTTGTTATCCCAACAGCTGATTGCTTCTTCTTGATTATTTTCCATACAGCGCCTTGTACGTCCGTGAATTGAAATCAATGAAAAATTTCTTTTGACTTCATATTCTTCTGCATGGCGATTTGGTTGAATTTGCTTTGCTATCACCCAAGGCGAATGCAGTACCAAGTGTTGTTATTCTAACAGCTGATTGCTTCGTCTTGATCATTTTCCATACAACGCCTTGTACAACAATATGTCAGTAAATCGGAATTTATGAAATAATTTTTTTGACTTGACATTCTTCTGCACGGCGAATTGATTGAATTCGCTTTGCCATCACATTGTACAGATTGGCCTTGTTTTCCATTCAGCGCCTTGTACTTTAATATGTCAGTTAATCGAAATCAATGAAAATTTTTTTTTGACTTCATATTCTTCTGCACGGCGATTTGGTTGAATTTGCTTTGCTATCACCCAAGGCGAATTCAGTACCAAGTGTTGTTATTCTAACAGCTGATTGCTTCGTCTTGATCATTTTCCATACAACGCCTTGTACAACAATATGTCAGTAAATCGGAATTTATGAAATAATTTTTTTGACTTGACATTCTTCTGCACGGCGAATTGTTTGAATTCTTTTTGCCATCACATTGTACAGATTGGCCTTGTTTTCCATTCAGCGCCTTGTACTTTAATATGTCAGTTAATCGAAATCAATGAAAATTTTCTTTTGACTTCATATTCTTCTGCACGGCGATTTGGTTGAATTTGCTTTGCTATCACCCAAGGCGAATTCAGTACCAAGTGTTGTTATTCTAACAGCTGATTGCTTCGTCTTGATCATTTTCCATACAACGCCTTGTACAACAATATGTCATTAAATCGGAATTTATGAAATAATTTTTTTGACTTGACATTCTTCTGCACGGCGAATTGTTTGAATTCTTTTTGCCATCACCATACCAGGTGTTGTTATCCCACCATACCAGGTGGTGGCAAAGAGAATTCAACCAATTCGCCGTACACCGAGGTTCCTGTGTTCAATTCCCGGGCAAGGCAGCACCAAAACCTTAGAAAAAAGTTTTTTCAATTCCAAAAAATTTTTCTAATAAGGGTCTCTCCTCACTAGTAATTTGGCAAACACTCCGAGTGTACTTCTGCCACTCAAATCTTCTAAGTGTCTCCCTGGCAAATGGTATTCCGAGTCGGCATAAAACATGTAGGTCCCGTCATTAAAAGTAGCACTATGTAAATTGGAAGAGAAGCTCGGCCTAGATCTGCTCGGAGGTAAATCGCGCCGAATATTTATTTTTTTTATTTATTTAATATTCTATTCTATTTGTTTATGAAATCAACACACAAAAAGTACTGCTATTAACTTTTATATATTTATATATTTTAGTTTATCTTATGACGAGGAATCTGCGCCAGCAGGCCGCGGTCTACGTCTGGGCCGCTTTATTTTCCGCATTGTTCGATCAACATCGGCAACAATCTGTTCAATGACATCTTCCAAAGCAGCAACGCGTGAGTTTAAACTAAAGAATGTCACAGATCAAAAAAAAAAATTTTTCATCAAAAATGCATCTGAATTTAAGTCATTCAAAAGCTTACCGGTTAACAGTCGCAGGATCGGCTACTGGTCGATCTCTCACTGGCTCGAAAAAGCTAAAAAATTGTAAAGAAATTTATATTGAGAGTACATGTTCCAGTTATATTTAAACCTACTCTAGTACATTATCCCGCTGAACTTGAGGCCGTACGTCTGGACTGCGTACCGGCGCAGCACCTATTTCTTCATCCTCCTGTGGCTTTCGCCGACAACATTTCGGACAATACTTACTAAAACAGTTACGCAGATATTGAGTTAAGTGGTTGCGCCCACCTTTTATGTCACTTTTTACTGCGCTATAAGTATCATTTATAATAGCTAAGAACATGTTCTGTAAAGAAGTAAGTCGAATATCAAGAACTTATTTTGTGCTGAGTATCTTTTAAACTAAGCTACTCTGTTCTACTCACCAGTAAAATGAAAAAAACTAAAAGTATGTAAGTTAGAAAGTATATGGGACCCAATACGCGATTAGCCGCTTCGATACTGTCATAATCAAAATCGCCCAAAATCATGCGTATCATCGTTATCAAAGACTCATGAAAGTTACGAAAATCGTAATGTACATTGCCAAATAGTAAGAGGCCCAACTGAGCATATGCGAGGAAAACGATACCAAACATAACACCAAAACCCAAGAGATCTCGAAAACACTAAAACGGAAAAGCATGATAAGATTCAAATATTACCCAATTAAATACTCAGGTGTGTCCCTTTATAAAAGTGTTTACTGTACTTGAAAGGTACTTACAGTGCTCACAGTCGCATTAAATTGTCTCATTGTTTTGTTAAAGCTAATAAATTTGAAAATTTTAATGCAAACTAAAAACGCACATATTCCCATTACATCACGATATACTAAATTCCAGAAACATAGCGGATCCAATTCTAGATATTCTTTTGGGTTCTCGTCAAATCTTTTGTATAATTGATTCAGATAGATGGGATGCCAAATATTGTAGACGAATGTGAAGAATGCTAACTGAAAAGAAAGTGAAATATTATGTACTATATATTTTGTGATTTGCCATGACATGACACCCCGAATCTTTAATGAGGTGCCATAATTCCAATTAGGATAAAGTCTCTATAGAGCAGTCCACCGGGGTAGACAAGATCAAGAAAAAGACAAAGCCGAATTAAAAATTAAGAACATACCGAAGGCCAAGTGAAAGACTAAAACCCTGAAAAAAACAAAGGTGAGACATAAAGATAAGTATAAAAAGAAAGAAAAAGACGAGGACAAATGTGGAGACGATGGTGAAGAGGAAGTCCAAGAGAAAGAAGGGGACAGATAAAAAAACGGAGATATCACCGAGGCCTAAAGGAGAGACGATGATTAAGATAAAGACGAAGATGAAGGCTAAGACAAAGCGAAGCCGAAAGCGAACGAGTAGGCGCTTAGACCAAGAGACACAATGACTAATGCAAGCAAAAACTCGTATACAAAAAAGAGCGGCTAGAGCAAATATGAAGGCTACGACGAAGGCAAAGACACTAGAGACGAAAATTATGGAGACGAAAACGAAGATGACAAAAAGTGAGCAAAAGATATGTTAAGACCAAAAAAAAAATATAAAGGGAGATCTCAGCGAAGTAGAAAAGTGCCGTATAAATCGCTAGTGAAAAATCCCTCCCCCATAATGAGGCTAACATAGCATCCAATATAGAGAGGGCCGGCAATGAAAAATTTGTACCACGAGAAATCCACTATTTAGCTATATACTATTGGGAAAAAGCAGGCTGGTAGAACCATGACTATCTGGAAAGTGGAGGAATGAGCAAGTTCCGCCGGAAGAGACACCACACTCAAAGAAACAGAGCGGTCTACCTAACATTTCAGGTTCAAAACAGGTTCAGGATCAGTGTTCAGAACCATGCTTTGAGATTTATATCTCCCAGGCTGTAAACCGCATATGGAACAAGAAAAGACGAAAAAACAGTTTTTGAAAAAAAGAAACAATGAAGGTATATTGAGGCAGACAGGAATATCGACGGAATAAAAGAAAGAAAAGAAATTTAGAACGTGGGGGAGGGGGAGTGAGAGGAATGTGACGGTTACGTAGTAAGGAAGAGGGAAAGTGTATCTATGAGCAAGATGAATATCGGGTGAAATAGTTTGAAAGGGAGAGACGAAGTGCTTACCCATCAAAGAAAAGGATGAGATGTTGCAGAGGGTGAGAAAGAGCTGGAAAAAAGAAAGAGAGTTAGAGATCGCAAACCTGATATTGGGGAGACACATAAATTAGCAGACGGGGGTACGAGAGTGACAGAAATTGTTTGTTAACAGGGAAGCGTTACACAAGAGCTTTTAACCTGTGTAATGCATGTCGAAATTCGCTTTAATTGAAAAATATTGAAACAAAAATTCGGATCTATTTTCTGTGAGTTTAAGCGGGGATTGCGGGGATGGCGGCCACCGTGGTGTGATGGTAGCGTGCTCCGCCTACCACACCGGATGCCCTGGGTTCAAACCCCGGGCAAAGCAACATCAAAAATTTTAGAAATAAGGTTTTTCAATTAGAAGAAAATTTTTCTAAGCGGGGTGGCCCCTCGGCAGCGTTTGGCAAGCGCTCCGGGTGTATTTCTGCCATGAAAAGCTCTCAGTGAAAACTCATCTGCCTTGCAGATGCCGTTCGGAGTCGGCATAAAATCATGTAGGTCCCGTCCGGCCAATTTGTAGGGAAAATCAAGAGGAGCACGACGCAAATTGGAAGAGAAGCTCGGCCTTAGATCTCTTCGGAGGTTATCGCGCCTTACATTTATTTTTTTTTTTTAAGCGGGGATTATTACCTTATTGCTTTAAATGTATGAAAACATTTTTTATTTGAAGCATTTTTTATTTATAATTTATTTAATAATTTGGGAAAAATTTAAACAACGTGACATGAGGACGGACAAGGCAACAGCTGTTTCGATTATACCTTGTAAATCTCTTCAAAGCCCTTTCTCCCGGGAGTGGAATTTGAAACCGCACTCCTACGATGGTTGAAGTGTTACAAACGCATTCAGCCACATCATGCCTTAGTTCTTGTAAACCTTATCCCAATTGCCTTCTTCGCATATTTTCTTTATGCAGTGGCCATACCTCGTATGGCATCATGTGGTAAAGTTATGCATTGGTAAGGCGGTTTCAAAGAACTTGGTGTTGTTGATCTAATGTATCGAATTTCAACCAGCGTTGAAGCTTAGTGACATATCCACTTTAACTAAATTAAATTTTTCGGTATGTTCAATATTGGCGAAATTTTAATGTAAAAAAACTTAGTACTTACAAAAATAATAAGAAAATCGACAAAGTTCCACAATAAACGCACATAATTCGCAAATCCAAGGGCTCTCATTTCCAACACTTCAATAATCGCATAGTATATTATAAAGATATAAAATATTATGCCAGCCAAACATATCAAAAAACCGTCCTTCCAAAACACCGAACCCAATTTTACTGATTGTATGCTGTATGAAGTAAGAACGCCACCTGTTGATGGTAATTCACCAATGAATCTAAAATGAGAATCACACCGAATTAGAAGTTCTAAGATCGGAAATTAAGGACTGAGTGAAAGATCAACTCGACCAGCTCGGCTGCCGAAAACGCGCATTGGGCGAGCACTCTATCTCAAGCTAAATTTTTGCCGATGTAAAAAAAACTCGCGAGATATCCGTTATTTTCAAAAAAAAAATATTTTAAAGCTAAACTAAATTTTTAGTGTCTTCTTCTGAATAAATTTTTCAGAAGTCATTTTCTTAGATACGATTCTTTCGATCCTCTAGCCGAGACAGATTGATATACCACTTAGCCTTTGTTATAAACTTACAACAACAACTCACTTGATATTATTCCCTAAATTTTTATTCGCATTAAATAGCGTAAATTCCACCAATACTAAACGTGTAGCACGATCTATCCATTTCTGCTTCTTCAGTTCAGCCAAAATCGCTTTATTCTCTTCATAGTTGTATGTTAAGCTCTTTACAAACCCCCCACTTCGATAAGTTGTTATCTCAGTCCAAATGCCATACGCGCCTAGCTCGCTCAAAGTTTTATAATTCGTACTATTTTAGATGAGAGAACTCATGAAAACTTACTTCCTACTAAATAAAAACCCTAAGTAAAATTACCCTTTAAACTCGCTTGAAGTGTCCTCACTACTCGACGAATAATCTGAAAAACAAGTGGAAAAATATCTACCAAATACATCGTGAACATCACAAGAGCCCTCTCTAACGCGTATTTGACGTAGACGTGGTGGTCCCAAAACTAGATTCTCTTCTAGAAAAATTAGTTTATTTTCAACTGCACGCCTTCGTCTTCGTCGTGTCTTTTGTTTATCTTTGTTCGGTGATTCGTCCTTTTTCTCATTTTTATTTTCCTCTTTTAACGGATCTTCTTCATGTTTGCTATGTAGATCGTTAATAAATTTTGTTTCCAAAAATGCCCACATATCAAATGTGGTAGCTAAATTGGCGAATTTTACCGAAGATTCGTGTGTTGATGTTTGGACTTCGCGTGCTAGAAATAGATTTTCGATTCCTCTGTTGTAAAAGTACATTGACATGTTGCGCGAAGATGTAGCCACTGTCAGCATTTAAGTACAAGGAAATTACCAATTGTTTGAGAAAGTTGCTGATTACTGCATTTCACTTGTAAAACTCACTCACCAAATATCGTTATCACAAGGAAACACATATAAATTAGAAACTCGATTAGTGCCGATCTTGCTGCAGCTTCGTTTTCATATTTAATTCGATGAGATTTGTTAAGATTTATGGCTTTATTAATAGCCATCGCGTTTTTAATAGAAAACTCTTTTTTTTAGGAAGAACAAAATTTTGTAATATTTTTTATAACTGACACAAAAGCAAAGCGAATGTATTGTAAGACACATATTTTGAAATATAAAAACAAATTACAGAAAATTTGAATTCGCCGCATCAAAGGGTTGTATTTTAATTTAAGTTTGTTATGTGCATTTAAGCCGTATTTATACGGTATATATCGTCGCTGCGCCAATGAAAACAGTTATGTGTTTTTTTTTTATTGCATATTTTATTATCACTATATAGAGCCCACATTTCTGCATATGCCGTTTTTATACTCAGTTGAGAAGAGCTCACAGAGTATATTAACTTTGATTGGATAACGGTTGGTTGTACAGGTATAAAGGAATCGAGATAGATATAGACTTCCATATATCAAAATCATCAGTATCGAAAAAAAATTTGATTGAGCCATGTCCGTCCGTCTGTCCGTCCGTCCGTTTGTCCGTTAACACGATAACTTGAGTAAATTTTGAGGTATCTTGATGAAATTTGGTATGTAGGTTCCTGAACGATATCGGACTATAACCACGCCCACTTTTTCGATATTGAAAATTTCGAAAAACCGAAAAAATGCGTTAATTCATTGCCAAAGATGGATAAAGCTATGAAACTTGGTAGCTGGGTTGATCTTATGACGCAGAATAGAAAATTAGTAAAATTTTGGACAATGGGCGTGGCACCGCCCACTTTTAAAAGAAGGTAATTTCAAAGTTTTGCAAGCTGTAATATGGCAGTCATTGAAGATATCATGATGAAATTTGGCAGAAACGTTACTACTATTACTATATATGTGTTAAAAAAAAATTAGAAAAACCGGATGAAGAACACGCCCACTTTTAAGAAATTTTTTTTTTAAAGTCAAGTTTTAACAAAAAATTTAATATCTTTACTGTATATAAGTAAATTATGTCAACATTCAACTCCAGTAATGATATGGTGAAACAAAATACAAAAATAAAAGAAAATTTCAAAATGGGCGTGGCTCCGCCCTTTTTCATTTAGTTTGTCTAGAATACTTTTAATGCCATAAGTCGAACAAAAATTTACCAATCCTTCTGAGATTTGGTAGTGGCATAGATTCTATGACAGTAACTGCTTTCTGCGAAAATGGGCGAAATCGGTTGAAGCCACGCCCAGTTTTTATACACAGTCGACCGTCTGTCCTTCCCCTCGGCCGTTAACACGACAACTTCAGCAAAAACCGATATATCTTTACTACACTTAGTTCACGTACTTACCTGAACTCACTTTATCTTGGTACCAAAAATGGCCGAAATCCGACTATAATCGCGCCCACTTTTTCGAAATCGAAAATTACGAAAAATGAAAAAAATGCCATAATTCTATACCAAATACGAAAAAAGGGATGAAACATGGTAATTTGATTCGTTTATTGACACAAAACATTAATTTAGAAAAAACTTTGTAAAATGGGTGTGACACCTACCATATTAAGTAGAAGGAAATGAAAAAGTTCTGCAAGGCGATATCAAAAGCCCTTGGAATCTTGCAGGAATACTGTTCGTGGTATTACATATATAAATAAATTAGCGAAACCCGTCAGATAATGTTCTGGGTCACCCTGGTCCACATTTTGGGCGATATCTTGAAAACGTCTTCTCATATACAACTAAGGGCCACTCCCTTTTAAAACCCTCATTATTACATTTAATTTGATACTCATATCGTACAAACACATTATAGAGTCACCCCTGGTCCACCTTTATAGCGTTATCTCGAAAAGGCGTTCACCTATAGAACTAAGGATCACTCGCTTTTAAAATACTCATTACCACCTTTCATTTGATACCCATATCGTACAAACATATTCTAGAGTCACCCCTGGTCCACCTTTAAAATACTCTTTAATACGTTCCATTTGATACCCATGTCATACAAACACATTCCAGGGTTACCCTAGGTTCATTTTCCTACATGGTGATTTTCCCTTATTTTGTCTCCAAAGCTCTCAGCTGAGTATGTAATGTTCGGTTACACCCAAACTCAGCCTTCCTTATTTGTTTTATATCTCTTTTGGTTTAGAAGTGATCGAAAACAGCTATGTGCTCGCAGAGCTAGAAGTACTCTGAAAAAAGTTATGTACTTACTTGCTTATAATGTAAAAAATAATTACAAACCATCTACATACATACACAAATACATACTGTATATACTATGTAGGTTCTACAATTTTATTTGCTCGGCTGCAATTGGAAGTCGACCATTGCAAAGGTAAATATTGTTTAGCCATCTCCAAAGATATTTCTGTTTTTAATCTAAATAAGGAATAATATGGCATTCTTAATGAAGAAACTGGCTTGTTTGAAAAACTATTCTGCGCCTCCCCCAACTCAGACGTAGTCACCCATCCCTTGCCCCCAGAGTGACGACCCGTATGGGTTAAGCCGTAATGGGTTAATTCGGAAGATCATGGAGATAGTTGACTTCATGCAGCGGCATAATATCCGCCTTGCAGCAATCCAATACACCAAACACATAAAGTCCACAGAAAAGATTGTGAGACCGGAAATGGAGGCGGCCTCGCATTTATCACCCACCATTCCATGCAATATGATCTATTTGATCCCGACATCGGCATCACGCTACCGACTGACTTACACCCTAAAATCTTGGATGTGACGTTCGATCAGGATCTACATTTTGGAGAGCATGCAACCGCAATTGTACCGAAAATCCACAACCGTAATAAAATCTTCAGGTCTCTTTCCGGCAGCACTTGGGCTAAAGAGAAAGAAATGCTCATTACTACTTACAAAGCAATTGGCCGGCCGATTGCATACTACGCGTCCTTGAAATAGTCGCCAAGCCTAAAGGTTACTCACTGGAAGAAAATACAGGCCTGCTAAATACTGCCCTCAGAACCGCTACGGGCTGTTTTTTATGTCCCCAGAACACCACCTACACAATGAGGCGAGAGTACTCCCCATTAGGGAGAGAAATGAAATGCTAAACAGTTTCTGTTGAATAACTAGAAACCTGGGAATACAACAGACATCTGATTGATGGAGCTACACCTCCCAAGAGCTTAAGGGGGTATTTCCGTAAGCATTATGAGGAAATATGGCAAAAATTGCATACATTTCCTTCCGCCAAAAGCAAAATTGAATCATGTTTGAAAGCAGCTATGTGATATAAAACGGCGCAAATATTTATCACGTCGTAATGGGTTAAAAAACATAATTTTTTCTTTCACACATCATTAACATACTTATTTCAAAAATACGACATTTGCAAAATTTTTGCAAATGGACACCAGAAATTAGTTTTATTGATCTCCTGAAAAGTTACTGAAAAAACATAACTGTTTTTGTGAGCGCATCGACGATATGCATAGCTATTAATCATTTTCCTCCGCCTTACGCCACATGCAATCAAAGCAAGATCTTCGACCGCTTCAAAAATCAGCGAGTCTCGTTTGAACGGAGTTTTCGTGTCGATCAAATCATTGCCATAGTTTCACCGACTTCTCGAGTCTCACAAAAGACTTCTTTGGAACAAATCCTTTAATTTCACGGTTACTTATTATCGGTTCATATCACTGAATTTCCAAATAACTAAACGAGATAGTACCAATTCTATCTTTAATTAACTTTCAGTGAGTTAAAATTAAAATGCACCACCGTCCTTAGATCTAGTTAACATATAACGAGATTAATTCCTAATCGTTTATTAAATAACTAGATTTGCTATATAAATTTTTCCCTTTGATAATCGGTAATTATGAACAAGTTTTAGATAGGCCGTTTTTTTTTTAGAAAAACTACCACCTCTTTATTGTAATCTCTAATTGGAACCACGAAATTAAAGATAAACGATAAAATATGATAGATAGTAATCTAGTTCTCAGGGATGGAACATATGTAAACGCGTAGATTATCAACTGAAGATTTATTGTAGACTAGTGCATGTGTAAACGTGGTCTTAGTCCTAGTTTACATATACCGAGATTATCTTAATTTTCTTACTTATTTCCTAATCTTTAATTAAATAACTAGATTTTCTATATAAATTTTTCCCCTCAATAATCGGTAATTATGAACAAATTTTAGAGATGCCGATCTTTTTTCATAGAAAAAATACCACCCCTAAAGTGTAATCTCCAATTGAAATCATATGATATGTGATATTGGAAATATGAAAATTTGACAGATAGTAATCTAGTTGTTAGGGATGGAACATATCTAAACGGGTAGATTTTCTATTGAGGATTTTTGTAGATTAATGCGTGTGTAAACGTGGTATTAGCATTTTGCCGCCTCGAATAGGTCCATTGGCAGGCAATTTCAACGTCTCTACTCGGCTGTGGACAGCGCGCATGTCGCACTTTCGAATCTTCAGTTGTATAATTACGCGACATTCGTATGTATGTACCTATTTCTCGGTGACATTCGCTGGTGCCTTCGCATTTCACATGAAATTTATCAATTGGACTTAGTCCTATTAATCCAAGTACACCTTAAACAACTACCATAGTTATGAAGTGTTTTTTTTATTATTTCAAAGTTGTTTGTTTTTTAGTCGCAGCTGCCACTCTACACATCCACTTACCACCACGCCAGTTGGTGAAGAAGTTTTCAAAAGCTATCGCCAGACATTTACCATCATTGGGATCGTCGTGCAGATGACATGGCTGCAGAAATGAGGCTGCACAAATAAGTTGGTGTAAAAGAAAACAAAATTCATAAGTTTTAGATAAGTACGCTGGCTTGCATTTCATAATATGGAAATTTTGGTTTTTTGTTTTGAGAATTTATTTACATTTCTCTTTCAGATATTCATGACCATTGGCAAGAGCTGCAAGTTGGCAGATGATTAGGGCGATGAAAAGACAGAAGAAGTTTAAATTAAAATCTCGCCTGTAGAAATGCTGTAAACAATTGAACTACAATCTTTAATGGCTCTTAATAAACTAATCCATGAATCTAACGTAGTTTTTATTAAAACATAAAAATATTAATTGGCGGCCGCCGTGGTTTGATGGTAGCGTGCTCCGCCATCTACACCGAAGATCCTGTGTTCACGCCCCGGGAAAAAGCAACATCAAAGATAATATTATTTGAGGACTAATGGGACGCAAGCAGTTATTACTTTTATTTTAAAAACCTCAACAAAAAAGGCGTGGCTACAATGGACTGCGTTCCAAAAAGAGTTGCAGAAGTCCGCCCCTAAATGTGAGGTTTATGTTGAGAAGGTTTCAGAAAATTTTTTCTTAATTTTTTATCTTTCGAAATACAGCCGTAATTGTTTTTTTTTTTTTATTGTAACTTTTGACATCCGGTCGAGGCGAACTCAGTAACAGGTGCTGTTATCCCAACAGGTGCTTGTTCTTCTTCTTGATTATTTTCCATACAACGCCTTGTACAAAATATGTTAGTTAATCAAAATCAATGAAAATTTTCCTTTGACTTGACATTCTTCTGCACGGCGAATTGGTTGAATTCGCTTTGCGATGATCACATCTTTTGGAACTAGTCACTCTTTTGGAGATCCAGTTACTTTTTTTGGGATTGGATACCTTTTTGAAATCGGTTTTTTTTAATGGGTTCTTACAACCGGTGTGGCTTTCGGGCTAGCTACTTTTTTACTTGTTTGGAACTGATACCTCTTTTAAATCAGTAGCTGTTTTAGAACCGGTTACTTTTTTTAAACGCATAACTTTTTTGGTTTGGTTTTTTTCGTAACCGTTTAATTTCTTGCAAAATTAATGAAAATAATCTTTTTTGTGAAAATGTTGAAAGGAAACTTTTTGACAGATATAAGCTGAATATAACAAGAATATTCGTGACACCCCAAAATTCGTAGTGATAAGACCGATGGTAGACCAATCTGCTGACAGTACTCGATGATGATTTTGACTCGGTTGTTGGGGCCATTTCCTTCCCACCCGGGAAGCATGCGAAGGCCAGGACTGCCTCTTGTTCACCTCCCACTGCTATCCACACTGCTACCAAACCAACCAACTTGCATTGTAAAAGCGGAATAAAAGTAAATTTATTGCTTAAAAGCATCGCCGCTCAGGAGCGAACGCTGATGGCATGCATTACTATTAACGCCTTTTAGGCCTGATATGGGGACCAAAAACGAGGTTTTATTAAGATTGGTTCCCCGGCATAGGGCGAAGCCAGGCTAAACTCATAAATCTAAGCAGAGAGGACTTACGAACTCTCACCGGGTACTGTAGTGTACGATAAGTAAGTATGTAAGTAAGCTCAATCTATCTGTTACCCAAATATGTCGCAGTGCAAATTCTCTGCGAAATTGCAGATCAGGCTCTTCCCATCTAGATGGCGTGACTCTCAGTTCCTTCGTGATATGGAGTAACAAGCCTAAGGAGGTACTTAAATACATTAAAAGCCTCCACATATAATAGCTGTATTTTTTTTTACATCTATAGACGGTTACGCTTAAACTTTATATGTATTGCTAAGCGTCAAACTTTAAATATACCTCTGAAATTGCTGCGATAAAATTTGTACTACTAAGTTTCAATACGCATTATACTCAGACGTAACTGAAATATGTGTCTATCCTCGTGTGCCAATGACACATGAACCAGATACGGATAGAGATTTAACATGCAAATGCAACAACAATGTGAACCATATGAACGAGGTATGTTTCACCTCTACATTAATTCTATGTATCACCTCTTAAAATGGTGCGTGAACACAATTCATCGCAACTGATTCAGCTATAGGTTATACACAAACATACAACAGGGAACAGAGATCAGCCATCATCCGGTGGCAAAATCTTGATCCAGATAAATAATTATGCATGTAAATGCAACAACAACGATTTGAGCCAGATAAATCCAGATAGAAGTCTGGTTCAATTTGTAAGCCAGATAATTTTTTAATTACTTATTTTTAGTTTGACAACGCTGCCTTTAATAAACCTACTTTTTCAAAAATAGATGTCGCTGCTTACCCCTTCGCCGTATGAGTTAAATCAAAAACAGCGGCGACATCTGCCTATCACATTTCACGTGTGCGAAAATTTCACATCTGCTTCTCAAGTCTCTCAATGATCCAGAGCATTCCCGTGAGAATTGAGTGTGAGCCGGAGCTGTAAAACTTACTGGATGAGGACAATTATGTCTCCGGTTTTCGGTACACCCTCTGCTGTAGCTACCCTACAAAAAATTTGGTCACAAAATCTAATCACGCCCATGCAAATGTGACTATGAATATAACCTATGACCGTAAAATGACTAGTCAAATTACGTGGAATGACGAGATCGTTTTTGCAGGGTAGTTATATAACGACTGCCGCTAAAGGGGTATCCTAAGCTTTATCTAAGCGATGATAAGCGTTTTTGTTACGCGCGAACGTAAACGTATACGCGTGTAAAAAAAACACGGCTAATGATAGGCCCAAAAGTCAAGCATACAAGATCAGTGCACGGACTTTAACACTTTATTCGTAGATCTACCAACTTTTTAGCCCATTTTCTTTTTCTACCACTTCTACCACCACAGCCCAATAATCCACCAACATTTGCTTTGTAAGGAAATTAAAAAACGATTCAATCTAGTCAAATGACAACGATTGTTCCCTTACTTAAAGAGAAACAGCTATTAACAGCTGTTTTTTTTTTGCGTCGTAAGCCACCTTTTTATATACCGGATCACATATGATAAGGAAAAAATAGAAAAAATATTTTCCCTCTAGCAATATTACCTCACAATAGTGCAGCCGCAAAAGGTCGTCCGTTATCTATAATGAACGACATAAAAGCCGCCAAGCGTAGTGGATTAAAAATTTCAAACATTTCCAATCAAATATTAATAAAACAGTATTATATCGGAGGGACTTTATTTCAGCCTCCAATTGAATTAATAACTTTTTATAAAAAAAACTAGCTGACCCGGCACACGTTGTTCTGCCCTAAATTTGGTCTATCTGTATACATTTTAATATGCTTTTTCCGTCTAACTCTGCCCTCGCCACTCTACACTTTTTCCTAATCTTTGTATTCACTACTCCCTCCGTCTTTTTCGCTTCATCTATCTCCATCTTCGTCTCATTCTATCTCTTTCTCAGTCTTCTTCTCCTTCTCTCATTTCTCTTCTCTCAAGTTTTTCTCATTCTTCTTCATATCTTATTGCCAGTCCAATAGGGTGGTATTTATTTTGTTCCAGTCCTATTCCGAGTCTCAGTCCCAGTCCTACTCCGAGTCGCAGTCTGAGTCCCAGTCCTAGTCCTAATCCAAGTCCCAGTCCGTCTCTGGTCTATTTTCCGGAAAAAAGCATCGTAAAGACTAATATAGGCAAATTTATATACCAAATTTCAGGCAAATCGAATAGGACGTATGTAAATAGGTATGTGGATATTATTAATTGATGTCTTTATATCGGCTTCGCATGCATATTTATCAGTTGGAACATTGGAAAATTGTTGTTGTAATTAGACGTATCGGTAAAGTTTCCTCAGTATTTCAAGCTCAAAATACAAATTTACATGAATTTTTTTGTTTTGTTTACATTTTTTTTTTAAGTGTTATTTCCGTGAAATGTGCCTTATTTGTTTTACAATAAAATATGAATTGTTTTGTACAAATATAAATTGTAGCTATTGTTTTCTTGAAAAAAAAAATCTACCAACTTCTACCACTATTATTATTTTTCGTCCATCAACATTCTCTTTTTAAAGGTCCGTGCACTGCACAAAATCTAAATAATCAGTGCCTTATACTGTTTTCACACAGACGGCTTATTGAATAATAAAGGCAGTTTTCTACATTAAGACGCTTATTGAGCTCAATCTTCCCTACAAATTTCGAATCTATAATTATTTCATTATTAGCTAATCGAATGCCTAATGAAGTCAAAAGCACAATGCAACTCTGTTGGGAGCGTTCAGTTTCTTAGTTTTTGATGTGTTCAGTGCTTAAAAATGTCATTTGTCAAAGTAAATGTCATTGTCTTCATGGCGAAACGATACAAGGTGGCCGCATCGAACAGCTGATTATGACCTTTTTTATTCGATTTGATACATCAACTTTCGGCGCAGTACGATTTTGACATTTGTCCATCGAATTTACAAAAACAAAGTACATGGAATTCTTATTTATCTATGTAGGTATGTCACCATGCTGCCACCTTGTATCATTCCGCCATGATTATCTGTCATATAGCATTGTCATTTTATTCGCTTGTCATTTCATCCTCATACTAATCGAGCAGTTACTTCTATGTGAAAGCAAAAAATTTACGATTTCATTAGAAGGTGAAATGAGATAATTAAGTTTCTGTGTGAAAACAGTATTAAAAAAAAATAATAACAAAATGCTATGTGTGTATTAAGCGAATATCTGTACATTTTAAAAAAACAAAAACAAAAATGCGTCCAATTATGCGCTTGAGGCAATTATGCACTTTACGCCAAAGCCGGCCAAAAGTTGCACATTGTGCAATTTGAGTTCGTATTTTGACACCAACGTTAACGATGTGTGATCACGATCGTTTGCTTTCGCTTGTCACTCACCAAAATCAACAGTGAATGCAAAAGGAAAAGTCCATGGTACTTTTTGGGCACATAATAAAAACAATATGCTGCAATGTTATACTGTTTTCACACAGACGGCTTATTGAATAATAAAGGCAGTTTTCTACATTAAGATGCTTATTGAGCTCAATCTTCCCTACAAAATTCGAATCTATTATTATTTCATTAGTAGCTAATCGAATGCCTAATGAAGTCAAAAGCACAATGCAACTCTGTTGGCAGCATTCCGCTTCGGTTTCCGCTTGTTAGTTTTTGGTTTGTTCAGTGCTTAAAAATGTAATTTGTCAAAGTATATGTCATTGTCTACATGGCGGAATGATACAAGTTGGCCGCATCGAACAGCTGATTATAACCTTTTTTATTTGATTTGATACATCAACTACCGGCGTAGTACGATTTTGACATTTGTCCATCGAATTGACAAGTACATGGAATTTTTTTATGTTTGTAGGCATGTCACCATGCTGCCACCTTGTATCGTTCCGCCATGATTGTCTGTCATATAGCGTTGTCATTTTATTCGCGAGCAGTTACTTCTGTGTGAAAGCAAAAAATTTACGATTTCATTAGAAGGTGAAATGAGATCATTAAGTATCTGTGTGAAAACAGTATTAAAGTGACTTTTAATACGTTTTAGTTAGTATTATTAAGTTCCTTTGAACATACATATTTTTTAAAACTTAATAATGTGAAAATATTTTTGTTTTTACATTGTTTTATAGTTCTTTGTATTTTGCTATCGCTTGCCATTCGCTGCATAACGCTTGAGCAAGCAAGACGGCTGCGCATGCTAAACAAAACCAGAATGAATGCAAAGGAAGACGTCCATGCTACTTTTTGCGCATTAAATAAAAACAATATGCTGCAATATTTGCTGTCCCAGCGAACTTTCACATCAAATCAACTTTTTTGCTAGAAAAGGCATTTTAATAACTGCCATAAAGACATAGCTTCCCTTTGACAAGCAGAAGAGCTCAATTTATTTGATAAATACAAAAGGAAACTATTTTCGGATAGCGAATCAGATACAGCAGACAGGAACTATGAAATAAAGAGCGCTTATCTTGTCGTCGCTTTATTTTTAGCAAAGAATTTTGCATTGAAGAAACAACATACCTTCTTTTATAAAAAGTTGTATCTGTGTTGTAAATAAATATAGTCAGGATTAGCTTCATATCAAATAACCAAAATCCTTTTAATTTCAAACTTCACAGTCCACATTTTCTTTTAGCACACTGTAGGGATTTGTCACTCAATTTTTACACACACTTATGCAATTGTTTTAGTATTTCTTCGTAAGCATAGCTGACGTAAAGTATAGCCGGCCACACATATACTAAAACAATTGCATAAGTGTGTGTAAAAATTGAGTGACAACTCCCCACAGTGTGTTAAAAGAAAATGTGGACTGCGAAGTTCGAAATTAAAAAGGACTCTGGTTATTTGATTTCAAGCTAATCCTAACAATATTTACTTATATTCATATAACTAAGAACGCGGAGATCGGGCTAGCCAGAAGGTATGGTGTTTCTTCAATGCAAAATTTACTTAAAAAAATCACTTTTTCATTAAGAAAGAATTATAAAACAAAGTAAATGTAAAGATAGGAATATATGGGGTATTCCATCCCATTTCGACCAATTTTGAACCCGATCCCTTTAGAATTTGCTGAAAGTTTTTCTCCTTTTTCTAGCTTACGAAAGACGTTCTTCAGAATTTTTTCAAATTTTTTCATCCAACTCAAAAAAAGTAATGAATTTTTAAAAAAAAAACACCGTTTTTGTTTTCAAAATGCTATAACTTTTTCAAAAATTGACCGTTTGGGATCTGTCCAGCAACTGCATTAGTCATTTTAATAGTAGATTACCATAATATATAAAGAAAAGAATACTTAAAAATCATTTTCTTACATTTTTTTTTGTTATATAAATAAAATTGATAAATTGATAATCAATTAAATAAAAAAAATATAAAAAAAAATCGGCCCACTCCGGGATTAGTGGGGATGATTGCAGAATTGATTGAAGTTTTTTATGAGAAAAAAAATGGCGAAATTCGAAAAATCTCGAAAAACTGAAAAATTAAAAAAAAAACTTTAAAAATTTTTTTGTATTTTTTCCGAAAAGTACATTTAAAAACAAATTTAAAAAAAAGATCGCAAACGGTTGATTTTTGAAAAAGTTATAGCATTTTGAAAATAAAAACGGGTTTTTTTAAAAATTCTGAAAAACCTCTTTCGTAAGCTAGAAAAAGAAGAAAAACACCAACACCAATTCTAAAGGGGTCGGGTTCAAAATTGGTCGAAATGGGATGTAATACCCCATATATTTTCAAAACATAAAATATTCAATAAAAAAAAAATGTATAAAAATTAATAAAACTAAGTAGAACGTACAACAAGGTACTTATATTGAATTGTCAATATTTATTAAAAATTTATTAATTATTATTAATTATTAATATTTAAATTGTCAATATTAATATGTTCAAAGGAACTTAATAATACTAACTAAAACGTATTAAAAGTCACTTTAACCTTGCAGTATATTGTTTTCATTATGTGCCCAAAAAGTAGCATGGACTTTTCCTTTTGCTTCACTGTTGATTTTAGTGAGTGACAAGCGAAAGCAAACGATCGTGATCGCACATCGTTAGTGTCTGTGTGAAAATACGAACTCAAATTGCACAATGTGCAACTTTTGGCCGGCTCTGCTTTACGTAATTAATTTATTGAGCTTTACAATTCATCGATTTTCACTCACTTACATGATTACTCAACCATTCATATCCGCCACTCAACTTTGTCCTACATCTTCCCTTTGATGCAATTCCTTTTTGTAATTTGGCGTTGGTGAAATTGGCTTTTCTCTTTACAACAGCTTAAAGGCAATTAAACTTTTGCCAATCCATCCGCGCATTATTCAAATTGGCGATTTTCATTTACAGTTAAGGACTTTTTTGTCGAGCTTAATAAGTAGTGCTGGAAGGTTCAATTAATATATTTTTTAATGGACTGTGATGCAGTGTATGTATATGTTTGTTAGAGTGGTAAATGAGGTGCTATGGCTCAATACAGACAAATGCAATAAAAATGGTTAATTCCTGCTAAATATACGCTCGTGGTACGCATTGATTCTCTTGTGCTCCACGATATTAACTTTAAATTTTAAAATGAACTTTAAAGTTTAAAATGATCAGATAAGTTTTATGACAATTTTTGCATATGGTATTTTCTTACGTAATAACAAACATGATATAAATTTTTTGAAAGTGTATGTATTTAAATAAAAGCTGTCTGTATAATGTCTAATACCTTTGGAATTTAACACGTTTCATTTCGGTTTAGGCATTAATATGTAATGTGGTATAGTTCTGATTTAGAATGTGCTCCAAGTCAAAAACATAGGATTAGACCACGTTTACACTTGCACTAATCTACAATAAATAAACAATAAGTTATCTACGCGTCCATCCCTAGGAACTAGATTATAAGCTGTCAAATTTTCAACTTTCTCTTTTATTTCGTATTCCCACTTAGATAAGACACCCCTTCTAGGGTGTTTTTGCCTATGAAAAATAAATTGGCTTCGCTAAAAATTTTTTATATTTTAATAGTCTCAAGTCATAACAGCATATCTCTAGAATCAAAAAGGTTGTAGTAGACGCTTAAAATCTTGAATATATAAGTAAATTAAACACTGATAGGTCTAAAATGCTTAAAAAAATAAATTTTGCGAATAATCCTATCACTGAGGCGATTATAACTCGCGGCCACAAAATTATCTATTATCGAAGGGAAACTTTTATATGGGAAATGAAATAAGTTTTCTAATTAGCGATAAGAAGTTAAGTACGAAAATGAAGATAATCTAGTAACATGTAAGCTAGGTTTAATTTGTACAAAACCATAAGTTATTATACCCAGCTGTACTTGTACACATGGTATTATAACTTTGGTTGGATAACGGTTGGTTGTACAGGTATAAAGGAATCGAGATAGATATAGACTTCCATATATCAAAATCATCAGTATCGAACAAAAATTTGATTGAGCCATGTCCGTCCGTCCGTCTGTCCTTTAACACGATAACTTGAGTAAATATTGAGATATCTTCACCAAATTTGGTACACGAGCTTATCTGGACCCAGAATAGTTTGGTATTTAGCGAAATCGGATGATACCCACGCCCACTTTTCATATATATAACATGTTGGAAAACACAAAAAACCTGATTATTTGGTAAATAAAACACCTCGAATGTTGAAATTTGACGTTGAACTGATATTGAGACTCTTGATAAAAATTTGAAAAGATTTTTTTAAAATGGGCGTGGTACCGCCTACTTGTGATAAAATCAATTTTACACAAATAATATTAATCATAAATCAAAAATCGTTAAACTTATCGTAACAAATTAGGCAGAGAGGTTGCATTTACTATAAGGAATACTTTGAAGAAAAATTAACGAAATCGGTTAAGGACCACGCCCACTTTTATATACAAGATTTTTAAAAGGGTCTTGGACGAATAAAATAAGCTATATCTTTGCAAAAAAAAGCTTTATATCAATGGTATTTCATTTCCCAAGTGGAATTATAACAAATAAATAGGAAATACTTCAAATTTTAAAACATGGGCGTGGCACCGCCCCTTTTATGACTAAGCAATTTTCTATGTTTCGGGAGCCATAACTCGAAGAAAAATTAACGAATCGTAATAAAATTGGGTACATAAGTTTTCCCCATAGCGGGAAATATTTCTAGAAAAAATGGACGAGATCGGTTAAAGACCTCGCCCACTTTTATATAAAAGATTTTTAAAAGGGTCGTAGACGAAAATAATAAGCTATATCTTAGCGAAAAAGAGCTTTGTATCAATAGAATTTTACTTTCTAAATTGAGTTATAACATTAAATTGGTAAACACTAAAATTTTTGAAAATGGGTGTGGCACCGCCCCTGTTATGACTAATCAATTTTCTATGTTTCGGGAGCCATAACTCGAAGAAAAATTTACATATCGTAACAAAATTGGGTATACATATTGTCCTTGTAGCATAAAATATTTCTAGTACAAATTTATAAGATTGGTTAAGGACCACGCCCAATAAATGAGTTTAAAGAAGGTCGTAGGCAAAAATAATAAGTTAAATCTTAGCGAAAAATAGTTTTGTACCAATCGTATTTTTATTGTTCTGTTTTATCTGCATTTTAAAATAAACAGTAGGGAAATCCCCATATCTGAAGGAAAACTGCGTTATTACCCGCGCAAGGTCATTGGTGTTAGCATCTGCATCCTTTTTGCTTTTTTTTAAGTGAAAATTGGTTCAGAATAGAACCATATGTATATGTATTATTGCGCAGCCTGTTAACACTATTAAAAAATAAAACACACAACAACAGCATTCAAAGTATACAGCTGGGTATGTAATGTTCAGTTTCACCTGAACTTAGACTTCCTTACTTGTTTTTATACTCAGTTGAGCAGAG
The DNA here is from genome assembly GCF_040869045.1 of Eurosta solidaginis. Classification (NCBI taxonomy): domain Eukaryota; kingdom Metazoa; phylum Arthropoda; class Insecta; order Diptera; family Tephritidae; genus Eurosta; species Eurosta solidaginis. The sequence goes on from NC_090319.1 coordinate 378,254,822, forward strand.
CTCACAGAGTATATTAAGTTTGATTGGATAACGGTTGGTTGTACATATATAAAGGAATCGAGATAGATATAGACTTCCATATATCAAAATAATCAGGATCGAAAAAAAATTTGATTGAGCCATGTCCGTCCGTCCGTCCGTCCGTTAACACGATAACTTGAGTAAATTTTGAGGTATCTTGATGAAATTTGGTACGTAGATTCCTGGGCACTCATCTCAGATCGCTATTTAAAATGAACGATATCGGACTATAACCACGCCCATTTTTTCGATATCGAAAATTTCGAAAAACCGAAAAAATGCGATAATTCATTGCCAAAGGCGGATAATGCGATGAAACTTGGTAGGTGGGTTGATGTTATGACGTAGAATAGAAAATTGGTAAGATTTTGGACAATGGGCGTGGCACCGCCCACTTTTACAAGAAGGTAATTTAAAAGTTTTGCAAGCTGTAATTTGGCAGTCGTTGACGATATCATGATGAAATTTGGCAGGAACGTTACTACTATTACTATATATATGCTAAATAAAAATTAGCAAAATTGGATGAAGAGCACGCCCACTTTTTAAAAAAAATTTTTTTTTAATTCAAATTTTAACAAAAAATTTTATATCTTTTCTGTATATAAATATATTAAGTCAGAATTCAACTCCAGTAATGATATGATGCAACAAAATACAAAAATAAAAGAAAATTTCAAAATGGGCGTGGCTCCGCCCATTTTCATTTAGTTTGTCTAGAATACTTTTAATGCCATAAGTCGAACAAAAATTTACCAATCCTTCTTAAATTTGGTAGAGGCATAGACTCTATGACGGTAACTGTTTTCTGTGAAAATGGGCGAAATCGGTGGAAGACACGCCCAGTTTTTATACACAGTCCACCGTCTGGCCTTCCTCTCGGCCGTTAACACAATAACTTGAGCAAAAACCGATATATCTTTACTAAACTTAGTCCACGCACTTATCTGAACTCACTTTATATTGGTATAAAAAATGGCCGAAATCCGACCATAACCACGCCCACTTTATCGATATCGAAAATTACGAAAAATGAAAAAAATGCCATAATTCTATACCAAATACGAAAAAAGGATGAAACATGGTAATTGGATTGGTTTATTGACGCAAAATATAACTTTGGAAAAAACTTTGTAAAATGGGTGTGACACCTACCATATTAAGTAGAAGAAAATGAAAAAGTTCTACAAGGCGAAATCAACAGCGTTTGGAATCTTGGCAGGAATACTGTTAGTGGTATTGCACATATAAATAAATTAGCAGTACCCGACAGATGATTTTCTGGATCACCTGGTCCACATTTTGGTCGATATCGCGAAAACGCTTTCACATATACATTTAAGGGCTACTCGCTTTTAAAACCCTCATGAATACCTTTAGTTTGATATCCATATCGTACAAACACATTCTAGAGTCACCCCTGGTCCACCCTAATGGCGATATCTCGAAAAGGCGTCCACCTATAGACCTAATGCCCTCTTCCTCCTAAAATGCTCAGTAACACCTTTCGTTTGATACCCATATCGTACAAACATCCCAGAGTCCCTCTTAAAATGCTCAGTAACACCTTTCGTTTGATACCCATATCGTACAAAGATTCTAGAGTCACCCTTGGTCCACCTTTATGGCGATATCTCGAAAAGGCGTCCACCTATAGAACTAAGGATTACTCCCTTTTAAAATACTCATTACCACCTTTCATTTGATACCCATATCGTACAAACACATTCTAGAGTCACCCTGGCCAACCCTAATGGCGATATCTCGAAAAGGCGTCCACTTATAGACCTAATGCCCACTCCCTCTTAAAATGCTCAGTAACACCCTTCGTTTGATACCCATATCGTACAAACATTCTAGAGTCACCCCTGGCCCACCCTAATGGCGATATCTCGAAAAGGCGTCCACCTATAGACCTAATGCCCACTCCCTCTTAAAATGCTCAGTAACACCTTTCGTTTGATACCCATATCGTACAAACATTCTAGAGTCCCTCTTAAAATGCTTAGTAACACCTTTCGTTTGATACCCATATCGTACAAAGATTCTAGAGTCACCCTTGGTCCACCTTTATGGCGATGTCTCGAAAAAGCGTCCACTTATAGACCTAATGCCCACTCCCTCTTAAAATGCTCAGTAACACCCTTCGTTTGATACCCATATCGTACAAACATTCTAGAGTCACCCTTGGTCCACCTTTATGGCGATATCTCGAAAAAGCGTCCACTTATAGACCTAATGCCCACTCCCTCTTAAAATGCTCAGTAACACCCTTCGTTTGATACCCATATCGTACAAACATTCTAGAGTCACCCTTGGTCCACCTTTATGGCGATATCTCGAAAAGGCTTCTTTCCACCTATAGAACTAAGGATCACTCCCTTTGAAAATACTCATTAACACCTTTCATTTGATACCCATATCGTACAAACACATTCTAGAGTCACCCCTGGCCCACCCTAATGGCGATATTTCGAAAAGGCGTCCACCTATAGACCTAATGCCAACTCCCTTTTAAAATGCTCAGTAACACCTTTCGTTTGATACCCACATCGTACAAACATTCTAGAGTCACCCCTGTCCCACCCTAATGGCGACATTTCAAAAAGGCGTCCACCTATAGACCTAATGCCCACTCCCTCTTAAAATGCTCAGTAACACCTTTCATTTGATTCCCATATCGTGCAAACACATTCTAGTGTCGCCCCTGGTTCACCTTTATGGCGATATCTCGAAACGGTGTCCACCTATGGAACTAGGGATCACTCCCTTTGAAAATACTCATTAACACCTTTCATTTGATACCCATATCGTACAAACACATTCTAGAGTCACCCCTGGCCCACCTTAATGGCGATATCTCGAAAAGGCGTCCACCGATAGACCTAAGGCCCGCTCCCTCTTAAAATGCTCAGTAACACCTTTCATTTGATACCCATATCGTACAAACAAATTCTTGAGTCAGCCCTGGTCCACCTTTATGGCGACATCCCTAAATGGCGTCCATCCATAGATCTATGGCCTACTCTCTCTTAAAATACTCTTTAATACCTTCCATTTGATACACATGTCATACAACCACATTCCAGGGTTACCCTAGGTTCATTTTCCTACATGGTGATTTTCCTTATTTTGTCTCCATAGCTCTCAACTGAGTATGTAATGTTCGGTCACACCCGAACTTAGCCTTCCTTACTTGTTTAATTTTGTTTTCACCCATTTGTATGTTTTGTTATTCTTTTTTATCGGCTTCCTTAGCCAAGAGATGTTTATTGCGAAAATGTTATTTTTGTCATTTTTGCTGACTCATTGAGTACTTTTGTAATTATCTGACAAAGTAGAGTAAGTTCAATGTGAAGGTTTTCGAGGTACACCTGCGAATAGAACATAGTAACAAGGTTGAACTCGCCGGTCCGTGAGGATCACGCATAGACTGACTGAGTCAGTATTGCTAACATGTAGCAAAAATTATTAACAAATAGCAAACAAAATTATGGTATTTGCTCTATTGGGCAATGGTATTCAGAACTTTGTTCCCAGAGCAGCATAGTATTTTCAATCACTGATTTTCCGCTCTTATTTATTTATGTTAATTATTTTGCAGTCCAAACTACTACATTGACTATAATTTTGTGGGGTTATTCACACTGGTTAGTTTTGGAATAGTTTATTGACAAGAATTTTGTCTGTCGGACTCAATGAAATGCGCGATTGCTTTCTACCGGCAATTTGCATTGCATACTTTAGTTAACAAGGTACCTAACCGTCGTACAAATCACACATAAACACAAAGACGAACTCACAACCCGTCACCGTTACTTCGGCAAATTAAGGAAGCCATTAAAAGGGCCAATCCTAGAAAGCTTTGGGCACAATGGCATTCACTAGCTTTTTGCAAAGTGAACCACTGCACGCTTCTCCAAGACATAGAAGGTTGACGCCTTTTCTTAAAAGTTGGCTGCATTTTATCTTCGTGGTCACCAGGCGTTGCCCAATTTAGGAACGAAATCTCAAAACCTATTAGAACGTAATAGTAGTGGGGTAAGGTGATGTCCTATTCCCGCTTCTGTTAAATTTATATATATCTAAGCTCGCTTCACCACCAGAACGAGCTACCAACATTTGCTATGCCGACGACTGCACGATAATGGCAACAGACCCTGGTCCCTCAATAGAAGAATTAGTTTCCAAAATATGTAAATAGTTAGCTACCCAATCTTTCTGTTTTTTCACCTCGCGCGATCTGAAACTATCGCCGAACAAGTCCACGGCTACTCTATTTAAGACCAGACGTAAATATTGGACATTCACGTCGATGGTGGTGCGCTATCTACTGTCACTCACCCAAAGATCTATGGTGTAATGCACGAGAGCACTTTTAACTCTGAGCCACATGCCTCCTAAATTGTATTCAAAGTACAAGGCCGCAAGAAAATTCCAAATTGTCGGCCGCTCTTATGCTATGCGTCGACGGTTTGGTCGCTCGACTTAAAAAACATACACTGCAAGAGACTGCAAGCGTTCCAAATTACTCCACTCAGAACTTCCACGGGATGGTTTCTTATGACGCACACACATTTAGGCAAAAGAGCTCAACTTAAAGGAGCATAATGAAATGCCGAGCAGACAGTTTTTGCTGAATTGGCACAAAGCGGGGCATCCCGGCAAACAATTGCCCAGAGGGATCAGGAAACATCTCCATAAGCACTACGTTGAGATACGGCACCTACCTACTCATGGTGTATATATTAATAGTATGCCACCACGTACTCGTGTAATGCTGGCGTAGACGCTTAGTAGTGTGTAAATTGGTATGACCCCGATGCATATACTGACTAGTAAGGCATCTGGTACGATAGTGATGTATATAATGAATGTTTGTGAATAGGTATGATACTGGTGCAGAAACTGGCAATTGATATTTCGTAGGACATGGAAAAAAGAAATTACTCTAACCAGTTGTGATTCTTGGTAAACTAGTATTCTTATAGTATACAACTAGTTGGTTTGATTGCAGAAAAGAAAAAAACATAATCAGTTGCACGAAACTTTTGGAATAAGCAGTGTATAGTAAAGTTTTTCTAAGCGGGGTCGCCTCTCAACAGTGATATGACAAACACTCCGAGTGTATTTCTGTCATGAAAAGCTTCTCAGTGAAAACTGATCTGCCTTGCAAATGTCGTTTGGAGTCGGCATATAACATGTACGTCCCGTCCCGCCTATTCGTAGGAAAAATTAGGAGGAGCACGACGCAAATTGGAAGAGAAGCTCACCCTAAAATTTCTTCAGCGGTTACCGCCTTACATTTATTTATTTATAAACAAAAACCTAAATTCCCTAACTTTTAATAAAGCGAACTGAAATATATACATAAATCGAAAAAAACGAAAAACTTCGAATCGATTATAGACAGTTTTAGTCAATAAGTATGCATAACGACGAAGAATGACTGGACATTGACTCATCTTGTTTGCTATCAGACCGGCATTTATAGGTAGTTATTTCATTTAAACAAATCGCTGAAATATTCAAATTTTATATGCAGAATATTAATAAGACAATTAAAAGGTATTCAGTATTCCCCTCGTATGCAAATTGTTTGATAACAAAGAACGAAATTGAAACCTTAATCATAACAATTAAAAAACTGGTTGTGACAGGCGAAAATTTCGGCGCTAACGTTGAAGCAGCAGCAAATTCAAGTATAAAAGATCAGTAACTGGTATTTAAATCTGAAAAATAACGAACCGTGTCAGATAGACGTCTAAGAAAAGTAATTGTTCACCTAAGTTTGGTAATTGGGTATCTATCTTTGTATCAAATTGTTAAAATTTCAAAATCAAAATCCGGCGAAATTTTGCCCGTGTTTAAGGGCACTTCCCTTCTGCGTTTTGGCACATTTATAAAATGGAAGTGTTCGAAATGTTTGTATCGCCTTTTGGATTTTTCCTTTTAATGCATTGTCGCAGTGCAAAGTTCCAAGTTCCTAGCTCAAAGGCAAGGCTGTTAAAATTGATCGCAATCTCTCATTCCGTACGTTTTTTTCAAATATATCGATCAACGCAACCCTTAAAAGGACTTTTTGTAATGGGTCAATACCTCCCTTTTGCCTCTGAAATGCATTTAACTTCATGTCTCCTAATTGCTAATTTCCTAATTATTTCGACACTTGCGCCACCTAGTTAACCTTTTTCAGATTTTTTGCATTGTATCGGTGCCGTTAAATATGCCCACTAAAAAATGGATCATCCCAAGATTGATCTTTTTTGAACGTTTTTTTACGAGCAAAGGATTATTCCAAAAACCTAGAAACCTCTTGTATTTTTTACTTTTTTTTATCATTCCGTGTCCTTGCGCGCGAGCGAGCGTTCCATTATGTTACAAAAGAGGTATTATTATACCTTTCATGAAATGGTATATTAACTTTGGTCCGATGTTTGTAAGGTTGGGAAATATAGAAGATAGACTCACCATTAAGTAAACCGAATTGATCAGGGCGACGAACTGAATTGATATAGGGATTACCGTCTGTCCGTCCGTCTGTCTCTTTGAACGCAAACTAGTCCCTCAAATTTTGAGATATCCCAATGAAATTTGGCACAAGGATGTATTTTTGTATTATATTAGACATTTGTCGGATACAATAGGATCGGACCACTATAACATATATCTCTCATACAACCAATCGTTCAGATAAGACGATTTTGATAATTCCTGTCGCAATTTAGAAAGTGTAAACGTGAAACTCGGTGATATATATTACAATATATCATAGAAGATATCCCGAAAAAATCACTTTGATCGGAGCTATATATAGTATATATCCCATACAACCGATCGTTCAGATAGAAAGATTTTTGGGAATTTCTCCCTTAATTTAGAGAGTATAAACGTGAAAATCAGTGATATATATTTTAATGCATAAAAGAAGATTTTCTGAAAAAATCACTTTGATCGGAGCCGTATATAGTATATATCCCATACAACCGATCGTTCCGATAGAAAGATTTTTGGCCATCTCTCCCTTAATTTAGCGAATATAAACGTGAAACTCGGTGATATATATTATAATATATCATAGAAGATATCCTGAAAAAATCACTTTGATCGGAGCTATATATAGTATATATCCCATATAACCGATCGTTAAGATAGAAAGCTTTTTGGCAATTTCTCCGTTAATTTAGAGAGTATAAACGTGAAAATTGTTGATATATATTTTAATGCATTAAAGAAGATTTTCTGAAAAAATCATTTTTGATCGGAGCTATATATAGTATATATCCCATACAACCGATCGTTCAGATAGAAAGATTTTTGGCAATTTCTCCCTTAATTTAGAGAGTATAAACGTGAAAATCGGTGATATATATTTTAATACATCAAAGAAGATTTTCTGAAAAAATCACTTTGATCGGAGCTATATATAGTATATATCCCATACAACCGATCGTTCAGATAGAAAGATTTTTGGCCCTCTCCCTTAATTTAGAGAGTATAAACGTGAAAATCGGTGATATATATTTTAATACATCAAAGAAGATTTTCTAAAAAAATGAATTTGATCGGAGCTATATATAGTATATATCCCATACAACCGATCGTTCAGATAGAAAGATTTTTGGAAATTTCTCCCTTAATTTAGAGAGTATAAACGTGAAAATTGGTGATATATATTTTAATGCATTAAAGAAGATTTTCTGAAAAAATCACCTTGATCGGAGCTATATAAAGTATATATCCCATACAACCGATCGTTCAGATAGAAAGATTTTTGGCAATTTCTCCCTTAATTTAGAGAGTATAAACGTGAAAATCGGTGATATATATTTTAATACATCAAAGAAGATTTTCTGAAAAAATCACTTTGATCGGAGCTATATATAGTATATATCCCATACAACCGATCGTTCAGATAGAAAGCTTTTTGGCAATTTCTCCGTTAATTTAGAGAGTATAAACGTGAAAATTGTTGATATATAGTTTAATGCATTAAAGAAGATTTTCTGAAAAAATCATTATTGATCGGAGCTATATATAGTATATATCCCATACAACGGATCATTCAGATAGAAAGATTTTTGGCAATTTCTCCCTTAATTTAGAGAGTATAAACGTGAAAATCGGTGATATATATTTTAATACATCAAAGAAGATTTTCTGAAAAAATCACTTTGATCGGAGCTATATATAGTATATATCCCATACAACCGATCGTTCAGATAGAAAGATTTTTGGCCATCTCTCCCTTAATTTAGAGAGTATAAACGTGAAAATCGGTGATATATATTTTAATGCATCAAAGAAGATTTTCTAAAAAAATGAATTTGATCGGAGCTATATATAGTATATATCCCATACAACCGATCGTTCAGATAGAAAGATTTTTGGCAATTTCTCCCTTAATTTAGAGAGTATAAACGTGAAAATTGGTGATATATATTTTAATGCATTAAAGAAGATTTTCTGAAAAAATCACTTTGATCGGAGCTATATATAGTATATATCCCATACAACCGATCGTTCAGATAGAAAGATTTTTGGCAATTTCTCCCTTAATTTAGAGAGTATAAACGTGAAAATCGGTGAGTTATATTTTAATACATCAAAGAAGATTTTCTGAAAAAATCACTTTGATCGGAGCTATATATAGTATATATCCCACACAACCAATCGTTCAGATAGGAAGATTTTTGGCCATCTCTGCCTTAATTTAGAGAGTATAAACGTGAAAATCGGTGATATGTATTCTAATACATCAAAGATTTTTTGAAAAAATCACTTTGATCGGAGCTATATATAGTATATATCCCATACAACCGATCGTTCAAATAGAAAGATTTTTGGCAATTTCTCCCTTAATTTAGAGAGTATAAACGTGAAAATCTGTGATATATATTTTAATACATCAAAAAAGATTTTCTGAAAAAATCACTTTGATCGGAGCTATATATAGTATATATCCCATACAACCGATCGTTCAGATAGAAAGATTTTTGCCATCTCTCCCTTAATTTAGAGAGTATAAACGTGAAAATCGGTGATATATATTTTAAAACATCCAAAAAGATTTTCTGAAAAAACCACTTTGATCGGAGCTATATATAGTATATATCCCATACAACCGATCATTCAGATAGAAAGATTTTTGGCCATCTCTCCCTTAATTTAGAGAGTATAAACGTGAAAATCGGTGATATATATTTTAATACATCAAAAAAGATTTTCTGAAAAAACCACTTTGATCGGAGCTATATATAGTATATATCCCATACAACCGATCGTTCAGATAGAAAGATTTTTGGCCATCTCTCCCTTAATTTAGAGAGTATAAACGTGAAAATCGGTGATATATATTTTAATACATCAAAGAAGATTTTCTGAAAAAATCACTTTGATCGGAGCTATATATAGTATATATCCCACACAACCGATCGTTCATATAGAAATATTTTTGGCCATCTCTGCCTTAATTTAGAGAGTATAAACGTGAAAATCAGTGATATATATTCTAATACATCAAAGAAGATTTTTTGAAAAAATCACTTTGATCGGAGCTATATATAGTATATATCCCATACAACCGATCGTTCAGATAGAAAGATTTTTGGCAATTTCTCCCTTAATTTAGAGAGTATAAACGTGAAAATCGGTGATATATATTTTAATACATCAAAGAAGATTTTTTGAAAAAATCACTTTGATCTGAGCTATATATAGTATATATCCCATACAACCGATTGTTCAGATAGAAAGATTTTTGGCAATTTCTCCCTTAATTTAGAGAGTATAAACGTGAAAATCGGTTATATATATTTTAATACATCAAAAAAGATTTTCTGAAAAAATCACTTTGATCGGAGCTATATATAGTATATATCCCATACAACCGATCGTTCAGATAGAAAGATTTTTGGCCATCTCTCCCTTAATTTAGAGAGTATAAACGTGAAAATCGGTGATATATATTTTAATACATCAAAAAAGATTTTCTGAAAAAACCACTTTGATCGGAGCTATATATAGTATATATCCCATACAACCGATCGTTCAGATAGAAAGATTTTTGGCCATCTCTCCCTTAATTTAGAGAGTATAAACGTGAAAATCGGTGATATATATTTTAATACATCAAAAAAGATTTTCTGAAAAAACCACTTTGATCGGAGCTATATATAGTATATATCCCATACAACCGATCGTTCAGATAGAAAGATTTTTGGCCATCTCTCCCTTAATTTAGAGAGTATAAACGTGAAAATCGGTGATATATATTTTAATACATCAAAAAAGATTTTCTGAAAAAACCACTTTGATCGGAGCTATATATAGTATATATCCCATACAACCGATCGTTCAGATAGAAAGATTTTTGGCCATCTCTCCCTTAATTTAGAGAGTATAAACGTGAAAATCGGTGATATATATTTTAATACATCAAAAAAGATTTTCTGAAAAAACCACTTTGATCGGAGCTATATATAGTATATATCCCATACAACCGATCGTTCAGATAGAAAGATTTTTGGCCATCTCTCCCTTAATTTAGAGAGTATAAACGTGAAAATCGGTGATATATATTCTAATACATCAAAGAAGATTTTTTGAAAAAATCACTTTGATCGGAGCTATATATAGTATATATCCCATACAACCGATCGTTCAGATAGAAAGATTTTTGGCAATTTCTCCCTTAATTTAGAGAGTATAAACGTGAAAATCGGTGATATATATTTTAATACATCAAAAAAGATTTTCTGAAAAAATCACTTTGATCGGAGCTATATATAGTATATATCCCATACAACCGATTGTTCAGATAGAAAGATTTTTGGCCATCTCTCCCTTAATTTAGAGAGTGTAAACGTGAAAATCGGTGATATATATTTTAATACATCAAAGAAGATTTTCTGAAAAAATCACTTTGATCGGAGCTATATATAGTATATATCCCATACAACCGATTGTTCAGATAGAAATATTTTTGGCAATTTCTCCCTTAATTTAGAGAGTATAAACGTGAAAATCGGTGATATATATTTTAATACATCAAAAAAGATTTTCTGAAAAAATCACTTTGATCGGAGCTATATATAGTATATATCCCATACAACCGATCGTTCAGATAGAAAGATTTTTGGCCTTCTCTCCCTTAATTTAGAGAGTATAAACTTGAAAATCGGTGATATATATTTTAATACATCAAAAAAGATTTTCTGAAAAAATCACTTTGATCGGAGCTATATATAGTATATATCCCATACAACCGATCGTTCAGATAGAAAGATTTTTGGCCATCTCTCCCTTAATTTAGAGAGTATAAACGTGAAAATCCGTGATATATATTTTAATACATCAAAGAAGATTTTCTGAAAAAATCACTTTGATCGGATCTATATATAGTATATATCCCATACAACCGATTGTTCAGATAGAAAGATTTTTGGCAATTTCTCCCTTAATTTAGAGAGTATAAACGTGAAAATCGGTGATATATATTTTAATACATCAAAAAAGATTTTCTGAAAAAATCACTTTGATCGGAGCTATATATAGTATATATCCCACACAACCGATCGTTCAGATAGAAAGATTTTTGGCCATCTCTGCCTTAATTTAGAGAGTATAAACGTGAAAATCGGTGATATATATTTAAATACATCAAAGAAAATTTTTTGAAAAAATCACTTTGATCGGAGCTATATATAGTATATATCCCATACAACCGATCGTTCAGATAGAAAGATTTTTGGCAATTTTTCCCTTAATTTAGAGGGTATAAACGTGAAAATCGGTGATATATAGTTTAATACATCAAAAAAGATTTTCTGAAAAAATCACTTTGATCGGAGCTATATATAGTATATATCCCACACAACCGATCGTTCATATAGAAATATTTTTGGCCATCTCTGCCTTAATTTAGAGAGTATAAACGTGAAAATCGGTGATATATATTCTAATACATCAAAGAAAATTTTTTGAAAAAATCACTTTGATCGGAGCTATATATAGTATATATCCCATACAACCGATCGTTCAGATAGAAAGATTTTTGGCAATTTCTCCCTTAATTTAGAGAGTATAAACGTGAAAATCGGTGATATATATTTTAATACATCAAAGAAGATTTTTTGAAAAAATCACTTTGATCTGAGCTATATATAGTATATATCCCATACAACCGATTGTTCAGATAGAAAGATTTTTGGCAATTTCTCCCTTAATTTAGAGAGTATAAACGTGAAAATCGGTGATATATATTTTAATACATCAAAAAAGATTTTCTGAAAAAATCACTTTGATCGGAGCTATATATAGTATATATCCCATACAACCGATCGTTCAGATAGAAAGATTTTTGGCCATCTCTCCCTTAATTTAGAGATTATAAACGTGAAAATCGGTGATATATATTTTAATACATCAAAGAAGATTTTCTGAAAAAATCACTTTGATCGGAGCTATATATAGTATATATCCCATACAACCGATTGTTCAGATAGAAAGATTTTTGGCAATTTCTCCCTTAATTTAGAGAGTATAAACGTGAAAATCGGTGATATATATTTTAATACATCAAAAAAGATTTTCTGAAAAAATCACTTTGATCGGAGCTATATATAGTATATATCCCACACAACCGATCGTTCAGATAGAAAGATTTTTGGCCATCTCTGCCTTAATTTAGAGAGTATAAACGTGAAAATCGGTGATATATATTTAAATACATCAAAGAAGATTTTTTGAAAAAATCACTTTGATCGGAGCTATATATAGTATATATCCCATACAACCGATCGTTCAGACAGAAAGATTTTTGGCAATTTTTCCCTTAATTTAGAGGGTATAAACGTGAAAATCGGTGATATATAGTTTAATACATCAAAAAAGATTTTCTGAAAAAATCACTTTGATCGGAGCTATATATAGTATATATCCCATACAGCCGATCGTTCAGATAGAAAAATTTTTGGCAATTTCTCCCTTAATTTCCAATATAAAAGCGTTAAACTTGGTTATATTTATTCTAATATATCAAGAAGATTTCATGAAAAAATCATTTCGATCAGAGCTATATATAATATATATTCCATACAACCGATCGGTCAGATAAGGGGGTTTTTTGCCATTTTGTAATTTTATATTTATCTTAAAAATCGTTTAGGTATGTACATCATATATTTCTTATCTTATACAGCGCATTATTTTGAGATTACGAATGGGATAAGATTATTGTTCAACCCTATTCATGAAAGGTATGAAGTCTTCGGTACAGCCGAAGACAGTCCCGTCCTTACTTTTTTTTAGCTCCGTTTGACATCAATATCGAGTATTAGCGGTTTTGATATCTCCTTAATTGATACATTAAGAGTAACATTCGTACGCATATATTAGGTCGTATTTTAGTGTAAAATGAATTAATCAACAAAGAATCAATGTTAGATATTGGGTCGCTCGATTATTGCACCCAAAGGATGAACACGTCATTATTCGGTTCTGATATTAATTCAAGTATCTTTTTACTGGATTCGTAAAGTTTGAAGCTTGTAATACCGTTTTCACACAGAAACTTCATCGAATCACAATTCTATTTAATGAAATAATAAAGTTTCCCTATTCATAGAGGTCCTTTTGTTTCATTAAGCGAACATCTCTCAGCAGCCCCAAAAAATATTTCCTTTTTACAAAAAATTGTTAAAATGGAAAGCAGTCGTTTCCTTCTTAGCTATAAATGCAATCAAAATAAAATGCATGCGCTACTTCCCATAGATGTTGCACCTAACCAAATATCTGCATATTTTCGAAAAAGCAATTGCAGCGAAAATTAAATTTTGAATTTTTTCGTGTTTTTTCTATTTTTCGTAAATTATTGAAAATGATTTATTTTTGATTGTCATTTGTTACATTGACAATAAAATTCGAAGCACGCAGCACACCCGACTGAATTTTTCACTTGATTAGGCATTCAATAAAGCAATAATGAGATAATTAAGAATTTGTATTTTGTATAGAAGATTGAGTTCAATTAGGGCTTTAATGTAGAAAACTTCACTAATTATTTCATTAAGCCTCTGTGTGAAATTGGCATAACTCAATAGCAAGTCCCTTGAAAATGTATCGCAAGAACGTGACAACTAAGAATCTAGCTCCTAGGGATGGAACATTTTTGAAGGCGTAGGCAATGTATTGCGGATTTATTGTAAATTAGCGCATATGTAAACGCAATCATACATAAAAATAGATTCAAATATTCGAAGTATTGTATTAATTTTCTAATTATGCTTATCCGTGGGATAACTACCGGAGTTCTTTTGTAGCATTGTTTTGCTTCTTTGCACCAGTGCAGTTGCAAGCTTATAGCTCAAAGGGAGGTATCTGAAAATATTTTGAAATTTCTAAATATCTAAACTCGCGCACCATCTATCGCAAGATTCCATCCAATCAGTACGAATTTCCTTAATATCTAGATCAGTGCGACGCCTATCACATTAAAAAAAAAAGTTTCACTTTGAACAAACTGTAACCGCTAATACAGATATATATTTAAGTTCAGATATGGAAAAACTTGTATCTTGTGATGCCACTTTCATTGCGGCTTTGAATAATCAGAAAGCAAATTGTATCATGGAAGAGCGAAAGAGCACATTAACTTTAATATCCAGGGTCCACACAAACTTTTCTTTTAAAAGTTTTAGAATAAGATAAGTTCTGTAACTCATTTCAGCTTGTTTTTGAAAGGCCAAAAACTGTCCGCAAAAATTTAGAGACATGCGCCAATGTGTTGCTTTGCGGATAAGATTCTAACATACTCAGATACTAAAACCTGCCTACTAACTACTTGAATTTCTGGTACCAGGCCGACTTGGGAATGAGCGCTTTTATCAGACCCAGTAGAGCCTTCTAAGAGATCAAGTTACAAAACGAAGGGAAATATAATACTTAGCGCAGGTTTGAAAAAAGAGAATAATGCTGCTCTTTTGTTTTAGCTTATAGTAATACATGGAGTAGTCAACAGACCACAAAACTTTTCAAAAGGGTTAAGAGCTTGATGATAATATCTGCTGTTGTGGTTGTAGCGATAAAGACATTCCCCGAAGGGTTTGGGGAATGTTATCGACGTTGGTGGTTCTTTTCCGGTTATAGATCCAGTACATTCCGGTAATAAGCACAATATTAGCACTGGTTCGACCATCTTAGGATCGAATTAATATGACCACTTTCAACCTTCTAGGTCATCATACCCCTAATCCTCTAGTTTCATGAGGAACTTTGGGTCGCCAGAGCCTCGGCTGCCAAGGAAATAGGATTCGCCACGGGAAGGTGCTGTTGAAAATTGGGGTGTTTTAGTCGCCTCTTACGACAAGCATACCTGTCACGTTTATATTCTAAGTACCTAACCTGCGGAGGGTTGTTGCTTTTATCTTATATTTAGGTGTGTTTATAACAAAAGTGGAATTAAGAGCAAGCAAAGTTTTTATATATTTTTTCAACGGGTTAGTTACCAAAATATTAAAATATTAAAGGCACACAGCAAATTAATGGCAAACATGTTTTGCAATATAAGAAAAAAATATTTACCTATAATATAAACAATGCAAGAAAAACTGCTTTCTTGTTGACGAACTTTTTAATTGAGTTCTTTATTTTTAATTTTTTTTACGCTCTGTTAAGTGTTAAGAATAGAATAAACTTTTTTTTTTTTTCAATGTAGCTCATGCCTACACATACATACATATACCAAAAAAAGTTATCATTATATGTTATTCATATTAGGTATATACTTATGTAATTAAGTATCAAATATAAAATTAAATGTTTACTCAAAATCGAATTTAGAACAAATTTGAACAGCGAGCGCGACAGTTACAGAAGTGTGGAAAATATAAAAGAAGAAAATTTTAATTTAGTAATAATAATTAAAAAGTAATTTTTAAAATGCATTTACAGTTATCTAGTTTAATAGTTTTATTTGCGTTTGTGCTACAAATAACAAAAACGTCATCAAAATATTTAGCTGAAAAACGTAAGCGATGATCAAATAGAATCACGACGATAGGCCGCTCTGGCGGCATTTGCCACATTTGCAAGGACAACAACAACAAGAATACATTTTTTTGAAAGTTCATTATGATTTTAATTTTTTACAGCTGCTTATCTAAAAACCTGTGATTTCAATGGTGCAGATTTGAATACCTGTTTTGCAAATAGTCTCAAAGTAATATTCAACGAATGGAAAGATGGTGAGAATTTAAGACATTTTTTCAGGAACCGTAATGATTATGATTTGAATGTGATAAGATTGCACTAGTATTAGTGTTTTGTGAGGATTGCATTTAACGGTAAACCGCAAAAACAATTCGCTTTTGCGTGATGAGTCAGGAACTACTTATTAAATATTTCGGGATTGGATATCATAGATTTCGTTTCTATTTTAAGATTATTTAGAATAATTTTGGGGTTATTTCTTCATTAATGTGAGTTTATTTCGGAATGATTTTAGGGCCGATTTCGGGACCTTTTTTAGACTATTTTGAATATATTCCGGACCATTATTGAGCTAATTAGAGATAATTTCGTGGCTATTTTCTAGACCATTTCTTCGAGATGTTTTGCTGTAGGAATCATTTTGGGATTATTTTTGTTACGATTTTAAAATCAGTTGGAATAAATTTCCGGATTTTTTTACAAATAATAATAGAATCTTTTCGTGGCTAATTCGCGATCATTTGAAACTATTTTCCAATAAATTCTTGCTCAATCCAGAACTAGTTAGAGATCATAGAGACCGTTTACTGGATGGTTTTGTGCCGTATATCGGGGAGAGTCCTTATCGCTACAACAACAGCAACAACAACAACAACTCTTTTTTGTATGAATGCGCGACTTTTTTCGTAACCGTCTCAAGATTATTTTGGAATTATTTCGACTTCATTCCCGTAACAATTCGAAGTCATATCGGGATCATTTTGGGAACTATGTCGTGATTACTTTCGGGTCTACTTCGAGACTCGAAATCGTTTTGGAGTTATTTTGGAAATATTTTTGGAACAATTCTATAATAAATCGGCACAGTTATCGCAAAATTTTTGGATTGTTTTACAAATAATTCTCGAATCATTTCTGAACTATTCTTAGGGCTATTTGAGGATCATTAGAAACTGATTTGAGTTTATTTTCTGATCCTTCCAGGACCACTTAGAGATCATAAAAATTGTTTTCTGGCTTATTGCGCGACATTTTTCATGACCACTTCGGAATTGTTTTAAAATATTTTGGGACAATTTCGAGGCTAGGAATCGTCTCGAGGCTAATTCGGAACTATTTTCGAAACAATTTTAAGATAAATCGGCACATATTTTGGGCTATATCGGCATTATTTAGGACTATTTTGGAATTATGTCTTGGTCATTCTAAGCCCAGTTTGAGATCATGGAGAGTTATTAAGATATCATCGATATTGTTTTCAGTATCATTGCGGATATCTTTTCGGTACTATTGAGAATTATTTCGGGATCATTCAGGGCCTGTGCATTGTCAATGTGACTCGAACATTTTTTTTTCTGACATATGTATTCTCAAAAGATATTATATATACAAAAAAGTCGGCGGAAGCTACGAAAAAAAATTGTCTATCTTTATAAGAAAAAATATCAATCTTGACTTCTTTCGATCCCTGTTTTCAATGTCAATATTACATGTACAAATATACATTTTTAAGGTGTTCCGGGCTTGAAAAGCTTGAGTCCTCTCGACCCACTAACTATCAAACGTATTCGCATTCAACAGGACAATGGAGCAACGTTCAATCTTAATGCTGAACTAGACAACTTTATTTTACACGGTGCTAGTAATGTGATCATAAACAAAGCTGTGTGAGTCCTAATGTAAATAAACATTTTTTAAGGATTGTTATTTGTTTTTATTTTACACCAAATCATGCTTTAATTTTTAATTAAACTTAATAATTAATATGTGTGCGTGTTTTCAATATTATTTTTACATTATTAGTGTCGATAGAAAGGCCTTAGAAGTGGATGCCACAATTAATTTACCCAAATTGCATGCAGATGGCAACTATAAAGCAAAGGGATCAGTTTTGGGCTTTAATATCAATGGACATGGGCCAGGCACATTAGATGCAAGTAAGTTTTTGTGAAATGAGAATAGAAACTTTCCTTGCTACATTCATTTCATTTTACATTTTTTCTTTTTGCCTTATTAGCGAATGTTCGTATTCAACTCCACATTGTAGTAAAACTTCGAGATCAAGCTGATTTTACATTTGGTGACATTATAACCTTTAAGTCGAAAATCGTAAACATTGGCGATTTTCGTGTGGATGTAAAAAATTTATTTAATGGTCAAACGGAACTTGAGAATACCACGAATGAGTTATTCAATCAAAATTGGCGCGAATTAATTGGTCTTCTGCAACCGGCATTGGAGCAAGCAATCGAATTGGTGTTTAAAGATCGTTTCAAAAAAATCTTTGGCTATGTACCTGCAAATTATTTCCTTACCAATCTACCTAAAGCAAGTGAATTTTATGGGTAAATCATAGAAATTTGGAGACTCCACACTTTGTTGGGCAATTGTTGTTATGTTACTATTTTGTATTTAAATAAAAAACAAATTGAAAAAAGAGTTTTTGAATTTGAGGATCTCAAAGCCTTGTGAAATTAGTAGCTTACTCTCTGAAAATATTAAGCTGCTTACTACATTTTAGTAACTATGCAACGGTTTTGATGTCGAAACCCCTGTAAAACATACCATGCCTGGGTCTGGTAAAAGCAATTGAATTAACGGTTACAAAAAGTCTCCTAGTCATGAATAACTTCTACACTCGTTTGTTAGTCAAAAGAATAGAAGTTTTGTGTTAAAACCGTGTGGGTTTACACATATCACTTGGAATGCTTAACAAAAATACCACCGGTTGTGACATAAAAGCAATTTTGTTTTACCAAACATTTTTAAATACAAATTTTTTTTTTTTATTTCGCTTGCGAAAGTTATAACCCTTTGTCAGTGCGATTCGAGCCCCTGACTGCTTATATTGTCAACAAATTCTTCTACAGAGATATGGATTTTTTATAAATTTCAAATATAAGCTTAATGAAACCATAACATTCTTATTCACTTCTCTTTTCACCCCTCCCCTTCTCACAACCCTCTCCTTCTCGCCCCCGCCCCTCCCCCGTGCTCTATTCCTATCACTCTATTTTCGTCTAATTATATCTCATTCTCATTCTCTTTCTCTCGTTTTTCTCCTCTCCAGTTCCTTGTATTCTTCCCCATCCCTTAATCCTAATCCCAGTCCCAGTCCTAGATCCAGCGGGTTATTTTTGAAAGCTGTTTCAAAAAAGAATTAGAATAAAAAATTTAACCTTAAAAAAATTTACGGGGTAAGAAAAATATATAAGATCCGATTCTCAGACCTACTAAAAATACTTATAAAATTTCGGTCAAGCAGTTTGAAGGAGTTCAACCACACGACACGAGAATTTTATATGCAAGATAGATAATACCCCTAACCACATTTTGGCCTATATCTCGGAAACGGGTTGAGATATGTAAAAAGCTAAAAAATATGTTAAAACCCTCATCAGGAGCATTTTTGGATATCCATTTTGTGCAAATACTTTAGGAAAACTCCCGGGTCCATGTTTTAGGTTTCAAGACACTAGAGATCTAGGGGCTTGAGATGTATCTTGAAATTTAAGTTAGACCTTCACTGATGCAACAGTGAAAGGTGCACTCAATTTTATGCAGTAGTGTCAGAGTGATGCGAGTGCAAACATACAGACAGATAAAAAATTTAAATACTGCTAAAAAAATTGAAAAATGGGTTCAGTAGGTCCAACAAGGACGCCTCCTATCAGTTTTTTTGAAATATTTTCGATGTGCAGACATTTTATTATATATACATACGAATAAATGAAGAACTCAGCTCAATAAGCGATTAAAAGTAGAAAACTAATTACTTTATTAGCTGCCGGTGTGAAACTAGTATATGTTTCAATGGGTATTCATTAATACAGTACAATTTTTCGCGGTAATAAGAATTTTCGCCTACATATTTGACAATTATAAAGAATTTTTTTCAGGCGTGATACGAAAAGGGTGTAAGAGTTGTAAATTGTGTATATTAAATTTTTTCAGTTACAAAATTTCTTGGTCACAATGTTAGCGGTAGCAACTGGAATAAGAGTATTGGACGCAAACAATGCCAAAAAGTATACCTCATTTAATAACGTATCAGGTTGGTATTTTAATGGGAGAACTAAAATTCAAGAGAAGTATTGTTGTCGCGCTTGATTGTATATGTATTTGCTCATTTACATAAGTAAAAAAAAACTTTTCTTCTTTTAATAAATAAATTCATCAATTTATGCAAGAGTAGTCATATCATCACATTTTGCGCAAATACTCCGATTGTATTTCTGCTATAAAATGCTTCTCATTTTCTCAAATTCTTCTGCCTTGTAGCTGCCGTTCACTGTCGGCATGAAACATGTATGGGACCTACAACCAGTACCACCAATTTGTAGAAAAAATAAAAATGGAGTAAAACACAAATTGATACTAATTTATTAAATAATCGAATTCCAATTTCAGATCTTGAAAAGGTTAGGAATGTAGAACTTGGTTAATTAAGGCAAACATCTAGCTGTTATATTCTCTCGAACAGGGAGGCAAATTTCATTATAAACAAGTAAGGAAGGCTAGGTTCGGATGTAACCGAACATTATATACTCAGCTGCCAAATTGCAGCTTGCAAAACTTTTAAATTACCTTCTTTTAAAAGTGGGCGGTGCCACGCCCATTGTCCAAAATTTTACTAGTTTTCTGTTCTGCGTCATAAGGTCAACCCACCTACCAAGTTTCATCGCTTTATGCTTCTTTGGTAATGAATTATCGCACTTTTTCGGTTTTTCGGAATTTCCGATATCGAAAAAGTAGGCGTTGTTATAGTCCGATTTTGTTCATTTTAAATAGCGCTCTGAGATGAGTGCCCAGGAACTTACATACCAAATTTCATTAAGATACCTAAAAATTTACTCAAGTTGCCGTGTTTACGGACAGACATGGCTAAATGAATTGCTTTTTTCGCCCAGATCATTTTGATATATAAAAGTCTGTATCTATCTCGATTAGTTTATGCCGATACGGGTACCGTTGTGCGAAGAAAATTAATATAATCTGTGAGCTCTGCTCAGCTAAGTATAAAAAATTGTACGAGAGCTTAAACTTATTTAAATTTGGCTCTTATTTTACGATTGAAATGCTTAAAAGCCCTCTCCCCTCTCGGTATAGTAAAGAACGACGCTTATAAGTAGGAGAAGAATAGCTCTCTCATAAATTGGTACCGTGTCGTATGCGCAATATTTAATTTATTTGGCTGAATCAAGGTACGTAATATGGTTCCGAAATAATACCGAAAGCAATAGGGAAATGTGTTCGTAATGAGTCCAAAATAGTTCCGAAAAGGAAGTAAAACCCGGAGAACAATCCATTAATAACCCCGAAATAGTGCCGCTATGATCCCGAAATAGTTTCGAAATTACTCCAAAATAATCCCGGAAAGGTACCGAAGTAATACCAAGATGGTTTTAAGATTCCACAAAATATTCAGTAAAAACAGTAACCCCGAAATAGTGCCACTATTATCCCAAAATAAATTAGAAATAGAGCAAAAATAATCCTGAAATGATTCTAAAACAACCCCAAATCGATCCCGAAGCCAATTTCGAAATGATATCAAATGGTCCTAAAATCATACCAAATTAGTCTCGAATTGATCCCCAACACACACTTAAAATTATACCGCATGATCTCGTAAAGAACCCGATAAAGTAAAAAACTCTCTCGAAATAATCCCGAAAAAGTCCAGAATTCATCAATAACACAAAACCAAAATGATCTAGAAGTTATTTCAAAATAAAACGGAAATGAGCCCGAATACTGTGATTTTTACCAATGTTATATGCGATATTTCACTAAAATGAGACCAGAATATAGAATTTGGTAAACTTTTACTTGAATGAGTTCTTATCTTAGAGAGGATCGATCTCATTGATTTTTCACTCAAATTGGACCGAAAATAGGGAGAGGAAAAAAGAGCGTATCAGAACTTTTTTTTATTTAAAAAATGCAATACAACAAAAACATAGCGAGAACAAAAAAGCGTATGTAACTATATTTCAACAGTTGTTAACATTTTAATGCGTGGAGGTGAAACAAAATAATTGACTTATGACCACTTAAGAAAAAACGAGTTCACTTTATGAGAATTTCGGAAAGGCAGGATGGTCATAATGTCAATATCGTTGACATTGTACCCATTTGAAAAATTACGTTGTACCATTTCATATGGTCATAACTTCAATTGACTTTGAGACCTTTTGCAGTGGTCATAAGGTCAATTGACGTTATGCCCGTTGACCTTATATCACCTCGCCAAACATTATTACCCTTGTGGAAACCGCTATAACCGTTGATTTTTATAAATAAAACAGCTTATTAAGCCATGAGTCGGGTTACGTCTGAAGGATGTAATCCAGAATCTCAACGAAACTTCGACAATTATTATGAGACTCATTTCCAACATAATTATTACGTGAAACAGCAATATTATCGTTTCTGGGTCACCGAAAATACGTATGACCCACGAAAGGTTAGTCCGTGGTATACTCTAGAGAACTCAGTGGGCAAGTTTACTTTTTTCGCGCTACAAAAGTGAATGAATTCGGACTAGAGAACATGGGGATCCAATAGAAAGGTGCAACGGCATGCACTCACTGATCGAACTACCACCAATATGTTGAAGGAAGCTTTTTCTGGATCTAATCTCTAGTTTTGATGATTTCAGTTAGCTAGTGCAACCAAAACGCCCGATTAAACCAGTCTTAAACTTTGTATGAGGCTTTTACAATCGCGGCCTCTCGACTTGCCGGAACAATTTTAAAATATTAAATAAACATATTTCACAAGCTGAACCAGAGATTTTCATCAAACTATTTGACTCACCGTGGCAGTATATGCTACCAAGGCTGTATATAAAACTGTGCTCAGTATTTCTCGTGATCTAGGTTTGCATATTTTTGGTCTTATATCTATCTGATCTGTTATATTTTCTTTAGTATTCGCCTGCTCAAAAGTCCTAAAGCGGTCGCAAATATTTTTTGCTTGCAGAATATTGCAAATCACTTTAAGTCGTTTTCAAGTTTTGTTTACGATAATTAAGCGAAGCAGTACATACGTATAACGTAAGCGATTTTTGGATACTGCGTCATCCATAAGTCAAAACAGAAATCGAAAACTAGATGAGTGCGCTAATATTAAGATATTTTTTGTAAACATTATGTCTGAAGATATTCTGGTTACTTTGTATTTCCACCTTTCACGGCTTATTGAGCATTTTATATCTCTGAGCACAAACTCATTAGCCGATTATTTTGGTTAATCATTAACATCGTACAAGTAAGGAGAGCAATGTTTTCGGCTGTACCGAAAGCCTTATACCTTTTGATAATTTAGCTGATCTATAATCTGATCGGAGGCGTGCTCCGCCTACCACACCGTATGCCCTGGGTTCACACCCCGGGCAAAGCAACATCAAAATTTTAGAAATAAGGTTTTTAAATTAGAAGAAAATTTTTCTAAGCGGGGTCGCCCCTCGGCAGTGTTTGGCAAGCGCTCCGGGTGTATTTCTGCCATGAAAAGTTCTCAGTGAAAACTCATCTACCTTGCAGATGCCGTTCGGAGTCGGCATAAAACATGTAGGTCCCGTCCGGCCAATTTGTAGGGAAAATCAAGAGGAGCACGACGCAAATTGGAAGAGAAGCTCGGCCTTAGATCTCTTCGGAGGTTATCGCGCCTTACATTTATTTTTTTTTTTATAATCTGATTGAATTTTTTAGATGTAAGAGGAATAAAGAATGGCACTTATTTTAATTTGATAATATAGTCGATATATAACACAGAGATCACAGAAAATTTCACGAAAATCCTCTTATCTGAACAATCAGTAAAGTGATATATGTATGTGATGGTGCAAACCAGGCATGCTTAACGAACGAAACGATATCATTTCGTTACGATAATCAACGCTAATAAACGAAACGAAGTCACTTCGTTTCGTTTATTAACGTTAAGAACGTCAAATTAACGTTAAAAAGTGACTTCGTTCCGTTTATTAGCGTTGATTATCGTAACGAAATGATATCGTTTCGTTCGTTAAGCATGCCTGGTGCAAACGTTCCAACAAATGTTTACCGTGCAATAAATGCGAATAGCCGAGGATATGTTGGGGAAGAATCGTAAAGGATTATGCGACTAAAGACAGTTTTGAGCTCTTTATATGGGTTGTAGTAAGAGACCAATTGTACCTGCTTATGCCTAAACGATTGATTTAGGACTGGTCCTCTTTCTACTCCAAACGGCTATTGTCGGATTGGTCCTCCTTTTTACCCCAACGTTTATTTTCGGACATGTTCTCTTTCTACTCTCCTTAATGCCCTTACGGGCACTGTTCGGCAGGTCCTCTTTGTATCCCTTAGGGTATTGTCTGACAGATCCTCTTTTTTCTCCTACGGGTACTGTCGAACAAATTCCCTTTCTACCCGCACGGGAACTCTTACCGATTTGATAATTTTTTTAAACTCAATATTATAATTCGTATTGGCATTATAGAAAAAAAAAAACAAAAACAAGTTCCACGATAATAGAACAATTTTTTCAAATTTCGCAAAAGTTTTCCTCATTCAAATTTCAAACTGACTTATACCACTTGTATTCAAAAGGCTCTAGAGGGGACCAATTATACCCCAATGAAGGCAATACAGATCAATCCCAGATCCCTCTTATTAGGGATTAGTCGCACGCTTTTTTGGACCATGTACCACGACAACATCCAATGAAGCAGATCTGGGAGTGTTCGAGAGAAAAGTTCTTCGAAAGATTTATGGACCTCTACGCGTTGGCGATGGCGAGTACCGAAGACGATTTAATGATGAGCTGTACGACCTTTACGCAGACATCAACATAGTCCAGCGAACTAAAACGCAGCGGCTGCGCTGGCTAGGTCGTGTTATACGAATGAAAGATGACGCTCCGGCTAAGAAAGTGTTTCTATCGGAACCTGCCTATGGAAGCAGAGAAAGAGGGCGGCCCCCACTCCGCTGGAAGGACCACGTGGAAAACGATAGATGACCAACTGGCGCAAGTTGGCAGAGAGAATAAGCGACTGGCACGCCTTGTTGGACCGTCATAACCGTTTAAACGGTTATGCGCAAATTAAGTAAGTAATAGTATATACAATTACAGTCGTATCCCAAAAATGTATCAACATATCTCAAAAACTAACAATAGCTTATTTTGTTTATGCCAAACTTCTTCCATAGGGAGTTCTATAACTTTTCATTCGTTTATATCGCCACAATCGCTAACAGTAGGATAGGGGTAGTGCGTACAGCTAGGTATAATATTTTTTAAACATATACATAAAAACTAACAAGACAAAATAACATCAAGATTTATAATCAAATATAAAATTAAAGGTTTACTAATAAAGCAACGCAGAACAAAAGTGAACATTGAGCAGGACAGTTAAATACGTATTTGAAATAGAAAAGAACAAAATTGTGGTTTATTGTTTTATAAATAGTTCAATTTTACTAATTTTAGAAATGCGTTTCGAATTTTCTAGTTTCACAGTTTTATTAGCGTTTGTGCTACAAATAAACAATACGTCATCTAAATATTTAACTGAAAAACGTAAGCGATCACTCCACAGACAATTTAATTGCTTCCCTCACATGCGTGAATGATCGAAGACAAGGCCTGTCACTGCGGAAGCATTCTACACATCTTTCGGAAACTTTTTTGCAAATCATCATTAGTTGTGGAAAAATATTAAAACTTGTTTTTCTCTTTATAGCTTCTTATTTAAAAACTTGCGATTTCAATGCTGCTGATTTAAACAGCTGCTTTGCGGATAGTCTGAAAGTGCTTTTCAACGAGTGGAAAGATGGTAAGATTTAAACACATTTATTTAAACACGGTTATGATAATTAGTTTCGTAAGAAGTGAACGCCTTATATGTGTTTTTTTTTTTTTGTTGATATGTAAACTCAACTCCCATTGTGAACTGCAATAACAAAAACCATTCCAAATTCCATTCGGAATTCTTATTATTGTTGTTAATCGAGTCTCCCATGAATTACAACTTATTGTGTTGTCATAAGTTCCTGACACGCATATAGTCAGAAAGAGAGGAAATGTGAGCATCCTATCCTATCCTGACCTCCAAGAAAATTGGAACACTCCGACTGAAGCACTGTCAAGTTTTATTTCAGTTTCAGATCGTGTAGTGTTGCGACCATGGCTTGCAGGGACAATTTCCATGCTCTTTTGGGGATCACTTCGTGGCTGTGTCCACAGTATGGCACACTTTTGGGATCATTTAGGGACGATTTCAGAAATTAATTTCGTTTTTATTTCGGTACTATCTACGGCTTATTCACAAAATTCAGTATTATTTTCGGGATCGATTAGGAACTATCTCCGTATCAATTCGGAATCGCTTTTAGACGAATTCGCGTTAAATTTTATGCCATCCATTATTATTTTCAAATATCGTTTCGGGACTGTTTTTGGATTAATTCGGGACCATTTAAGTACTATTTCGATATGATTTTCGGAAACATTTCGGAACTCTGACATCGCAATTGTTTTCGGGATTATCAGTGGGTTTTACAGGCTTTTGGGATTTCTGGTTTGAAATCATTCTGAGACTTTGTTCCGTATTATTACAATATAATTGAGGACTTTGGGTTTGTGTTCGGGATTATTTCTGAACTACCGCCACTTATTCACATTATTCCGGCATTATATTGAAATCGATTATGGATTATTTCTGGACATATTTGGGATAATTTTTAGAAGAAGATGGGATTGGGATGTTTTTGGGAATAATTTTTGGTAATTTGGATATAAAATCAAAATGTTTGCGGGGCTATCTGCGTATCATTTAAAAAAAAATTGTTCATCGTTTTGGAATTTCTTACCAATCAATTCGAGAAAACTTTTTAATCATATTAGGACTATCTGTCAATCATTATAGGAATCTCATTGGAAATATCTCCGTTATAATTTTCGGAATAATTTTGACCATTTTTGGTATCATTTCAAAAATATTTTGGAAATAAATATTTCGGAATAATCTCATGACCATTTTAACACAAATTTGTTATTATTTCGTTACTATTTCGGATTGTTTGCAGTATAATTTCTGATTTGTGTTCAGTGTAGCTTCGGGTTTATTTTCTGGTCATTTTAGGTAAGTTTTCTGAAATTTTTTAAATAATTTCAGAATTTTTCTAATATTTATATAGAAATTGTTTTTGGTTTTTTTAGGGATTGTTGCGAAAATATTTTTGGATCATAACGGGTACCATTGCAGATCTATTGTCAGGTTCGTTGTGGATATTTTTACTGAAAATTTGGGGATGGTTTCTGAATATTTTCGGGATTGTTATCCTAACAC
Organism: Eurosta solidaginis; assembly: GCF_040869045.1. NCBI lineage: Eukaryota > Metazoa > Arthropoda > Insecta > Diptera > Tephritidae > Eurosta > Eurosta solidaginis. Next base: position 378,282,393 of record NC_090319.1, read on the forward strand.
TTTTATCATTTCATGGGTGTGACATTATTTCTGGTTTTCGTAACCGCACTTCCTTTCCCCGAGACTACTTTTAAATCTATTTGGGAATATCTCCGAATCATTATGGTTATCTTTTTGAAAACGTTTTCCTTTTTTTCGGGACTATTTTCGGGATAGTTTTGAAAAGATCCTTCCGTTATTTCCAAACTATTTTGGAAATAATTCGGGATTATTTTGTGACTCTTTCAGTATCATGTTAAGAGAATTCTCGGTATAATTTCAAAGATGTGCTCGCTATAGTTTTCTTCTCTAGGTTATTTCAAGGTAATTTTTGGAGATTTCGGGACAATCTCAAAATTTTTGTTTTTTTTGTTTTTTTGTGTTACATTTTTTTGAAGTTTCACTTTCGTAGTTTTCTTATAACGCGCCCACAGAAGTATAACTTCAAAAATTAGACAATCAAAATAATTCTAAGAAGTATAAAATATCAACTTCTTATCTAGGCGTTCCGGGCTTAAAGGGCTTAAGTCCCCTGGAGCCTTTAACTATCAAACGGATTAAAATTCATCAAAATAATGGAGCTACATTCAATCTTTTCGCGGAACTAGAAAACTTAATTTTACACGGTGGTAGTGAAGTGGTTATCAAAAATGCTGTGTAAGTAGTATTGTTATTGTTGTTTACTACAATTAATTTTTATTGATTAATAATGTAAGTTTAGTATTTATTTTTATGGCTGTCCGGAAATTTTCATTGCAGAAAAATTCCAAAAAGCCACTAGCGTTTTTTATAAATTTTCTTTTAAATTAATTAATTATTTTTATTTGTTATATTTTCATTCATTTCAATATTAAAATAGTGTGGATAAAAAAAAATTAAATCTGGATGTCACAGTTGAAATAAAAAAATTGCATGCAGATGGCAACTACAAGGCTAAGGGCACAGTGTTGGGCTTTAACATTGATGGTCAAGGACCGGGCACAATAGATGCAAGTAAGTCAAGAAAAAAGTTGAAGTTCTGTTAACAAGTGTTCGCTTAGATAACCTACTTTTAATTTTGAATCTATTATTAATTTTTTAATATATCTTGAACATGTTTTTCTTTCAGCCAATGTTCTTTTGCAGTTTCATATTTCCGCAAAAATTCGTGACACAGATGATTTTACATTTGTGGACATTATAGGCTTTAAATCGAAAATCGTTAAAATTGGCGATTTTCATGTCGATGTAAAAAATTTATTCGGCGGGCAAACTGATCTCGAGACCACCACGAATGATGTATTCAATCAAAATTGGCGTGAACTGACAGGTCTTCTTCGACCGGCATTGGAGCAAGCAATCGAATTGGTCTTCAAAAATCATTTTACAAAAATCTTTGCTTACGTACCTGCAAATTATTTCTTTGCCAATTTTCCTAAAGCCAGTGAATTTTATGTTTAGCGTTGTTGTTGTAATGTTTGGATATGAAAAATTTTACTCTTTGGTATGTTAATAAAAAAAATGTTATTAGACTTACACAAATGGATATTTCATTATGAGATCCCCTTTCAACGGAGCAGCATACATACGTGGGCATACATACCACAGAAAGCCTGATATTTGAAGTATTCCGAGAAAGGATATTCACATTCTCCTTTTATCTCGTAAGACGCTTTCAAAATTATGATAGTTGACTCGTCATAACTTGTGCTTGGTAAAGTGAGTGTAGAGCAATAAATAGGAAACAGAACTTCGTCACCAATTCTTTACTGCAGGATATCTACTAAACGGGGGTTTCCGTTGTTGATAAATATGTAGAGGCACACTTCAAGCGGGTATGCTCTAACCTCTGCTATTATTCTTCACGGTAATTAACAATCTAGAAAAACTTAAGCCATGTGCGTTAAGGTTCTGGCGTACTCTGAAAATCTTGCCAATACTTTTCTCATGTCTATTCGATTCCGTGATGAGTGAAATCATGGAAATGCCTTTATTATGATTGCGTGGGCCTTAGGTTGGATTCAGATAAGCAGAACATCTACCCTTATCATGGATATATAACCGATCTACATACTGGGACCTACATTTTTCAGCTTCGGGATCTGATATCTCTGTCGCTCCTAGTATTTGTACTATTAATCTGTGGAGCACTGGACACGAAACCAAACTGCCAAACCTGCCAAGCCAACAAGTAACATAGCACCTAGTGCCAATTATCTGAGGCTAGGAGGCAAACTAAAACCTTATGCGACTTCTGCTTGTGTGAACCAAAATTCACTCACTTTTATGATCATATAGCTGTGAATGTGTGTAACCTCTTATGCAAAGTGTTGCTGCGTTGGCCCTAAGGATCGAGTTATAGTATACAACAAATGTATCCAAGAGCAATTTTTTGATCAGGTATGGCCTATGGTTTGTCGATCGGGGCAAACCATACACAATCGAAGGAAATATGAATACCTAGTAGGGCCATGTAGAATACTGTTCAACCCCACAAGGACTTGGATTATTCCCGCTTTAGGCACGCCTGTCGGAAGAGGTAACGAAATTCACAGAACTAGAGCTCGACGTGGACTTATCAACCCGTTTCCGAGATGGCCGCGCTAGTATCTAAGCGATACCAGAATTTGTTTCCTAATGACCTCGGGAAATGTCTAAATCATTCAAACTTCAGTCTTAAATAGTATATTTTCTGACAGACATGTAGCGATGAAAGTGCTAGCTATTCTAGATATTATAACAAAGTTAAAATATATATGTGCACAACTTTTGCCTTTGACAGCACTGTTGAAAGTATGGGCCTGAATTTTAAATCACTCATTGCCTTAAGCTTTTAATCAAACTTGTTTAACCTAAATTGCAAAACTTCTAAACTGGGCAGTAGGTTAGGTTAGGTTCAAGTGGCTGCCGTCCACATTGGAGCGGCACACTTAGGCCTTTATAGGCCCATTGTGAAACCACACGGATTTGTTCCCACTCTCCTAATCAAACCACTTCGTTGAGTTTATGAAGCTAACTAAACGTCGTGTATTGACCTCAGCTATATCAGTCAGATCTACGAGAAACATCTTGCCCATAAGACGTTGCCTTCTTCTACCGAGCGCTGGACATTCACAGAGTAGATGCCAAACAGTTTCAGGTTCTTCTTCGTTGCCGCAGCTTCTACAATAATCATTAAATGGAGCGCAAATCCTTTCCGCATGCGGTCCAATACAAACATGACCCGTAAGAAGACCCACAACTAAGGAAACATCCCTCTTGCGGAGGGTGAGAAGCTCTCGCGATCTCTTCTCATTCCATTCCGGCCATGTGAGTTTTGCCGTGTGGCATCTATCATGATGCTTCCACCTGGCTCCTGCTTCCATCAGTATAGCCTCCTTTATCTTGAGCTTGCAGGTGGAGAGCGACATGCCCAACCTCTTCCAGGATGGCGAGAGTGGAAGGGAGGTACCTTTTCTTGCAAGCTCATCTGCCCTCTCATTACCTGGTATACCCTTATGTCCCGGAACCCATACCAGATGCAAAGTAAACTGTTCAGCCATCAGGTTAAGTGATCTGCGACAGCCTACTACAGTTTCAGAATTAGCTGTGACAGAGTCAAGGGCTTTCAGTGCTGCTTGATTGTCTGAGAAAATGTAAATGTGCTTATGAGAGACTGCCTTCTCCCTAAGGCAGTCCACAGCGTCTTGTATGGCCGCAAGCTCGGCCTGAAATACGCTACAGTGATACGGAAGGCGAAGCGATCTTTGTGTCTCCAATCGTTCCGAATACACACCCCCTCCGACCCTGTTATCCAGTTTAGATCCATCTGTGTAGATATGAATGCTGTTAGTGGGCCAATCAGGGTCATTCACCCACTGTTCCCTCTCGGGTATTAATATCTCGTATCCCTTGTTAAAGTTGGTATGTGGTTTGCAGAAATCTGTCCATTCTGGTATGCAGAATCTGTCTAGAATTTCAGTATATTTGCAGTGCGCCCATGTGGTCAGTTTCCTCAGCCCGATAGCTGCATATGCTGCATATTTAATGCCTACTATGTCTATGGGTAGTAGGTTCAGTATTACATTCTTAGCCTCCGTTGGAATTGTGCGGATGGCTCCCCTTATGCATAGTAGTGCAGATCTTGGCACCTTTTGAAGAGCAAGAACCGTCGAGGATTTATTCAGGGCGGGCCACCATACCGCCACCCCGTATAGCAATATTGGCCTAACTATGGCCGTGTATATCCAATGTACTATCATAGGGGACATTCCCCATTCCCGTCCAATTGCCCCTTTACATGTGTAGAGGGCAACCGTGGCCTTACGGACACGTTCCGTGGTGTTTTGTGTCCAGTTCAATTTCTTATCAAGTGTGAGCCCTAGATACTTGGCGGACTCACTTAACTTAAGCACTGTGTTTGCCAGCACTGGAGTTGAGTGACGTGGTATCTTATGCCCCTTCGTAAAGAGCACCAGCTCCGTTTTATGTGGGTTCACGCCCATGACCATTATCAACGGCCCATGCTTCGCCCCTTCTTAATTCTACCTGGATCGTATCGCAAAGAGTTTGTGGAAACTTCCCACTTATCACCAAGGCAAGGTCGTCAGCATATGCTATAGCTTTACAGCCCCTCCCCTCCGCCATGTCCCTTAGCAGCTGATTCACCGCCAAGACCCACAGCAGAAGGGATAGGACTCCACCTTGGGGAGACCCCTACTGACGAACCTGCTCACCGATATCCCTGTAAGTTCTGCCTGTACTACCCTGCATAGCAGCAATTGGTGCACAAGACCCACCAGCTGAGATTCGATGCCCAGATCAGTCAGTACCTTAATGATTGAGTCGGGTTTAATGTTATTGCACGCTCCTTCTATGTCTAGGAAGGCTGCCAGGCAGTATTCATTGAAGGAGAACGATCTCTCTATGCACGATGTAATTTCGTGCAATGCCGTTTTCGTTGATTTACCCTTCATATAGGCGTGTTGTGCTTCAGAGGGTTGGTCATTCACTGCCTCCCTGATATATGTTTCCATCAGCCTCTCCATCACCTTTAGTTGAAAGGAAGATAGACTAATAGGTCTGAAATCCTTAGGCTTCGCGTCGCATGCCATACCTGCCTTAGGAATAAATACCACTTTAGATATTTTCCATATACTTGGGATTTTTTTCCATATACAAGGGGTTGTGTTCGCAACCCTCGCAAGGGGTTTCTAGCACAATATGTACATATATAGCTTCTCCAAACCCAATTGTCAACCTCTCCTATCCGCGGCGAATCCTGTTTCACTAACAGACGAGGCTCTGGCAACCCCAAGCTCCTCATGGAACTTCGGGGTGGGAAGGAAGGGAATGGCCTGAAGGCTTAATGTGGACACATAAATCGCTCCCGAGATGGTCGGGCTAGCACCTTAAGGGTGCTGCGGTACCGGAGCGTACCGGATCTGTATCCGGCAAAGGACCATTACATCGACATTACACTCCCCAAAGCCTTTGTGACTGCTTGTATATGATGGGAGGCCAGTGAATTATATGTAAAGCAATTTTGTAAAATTGTATAGGAGTTAGATTCATAGAAAGGATTCCATATTACTGAGCAATATTCCACACCACTTCTGACCAAGGACATATAAAGTGCCTTCAACGTCATAGGGTCCTTAAAGTCACTGGTGTTATGTCTACTGAACCCAACCATTGCAACAAATTTTGAAACAACGAAATCAATGTGACTAGAATGAGAGTTTGGAGTCAAAAATTACACCCAAGTCTTTACGCTCTTGACAACAATTAAGAGATTTAGCATTTAGTTTGTAGATAAAGTATGTGGCAGTTGTCTTTATGAAATAAGACACAACACAGCATGTATTTGAATTTAAAAATAAGTTATTGTCTGCGCACCATCCGGCAAAAGAGTACAGAAATAAAATAAATAAATAAATGAAAGGTGCGATTACCTCCGAAGAGATTTTAGGCCGAGCTTCTCTTCCAATTTGCGTCGTGCTCCTTTTTAATTTTTCCTACAAATTGGCGGGACGGGACCTACTTGCTTTATGCCGACTCCGAAGGGCATTTGCGAGGCAGTTGAGTTTTCACTGAGAGCTTTTCATGGCAGAAATACACGCGGAGTGCTTGCCAAACACTGCCGAGGGGCGATCACGGTTAGAAAAATTGTCTTCTAATTGAAAAACCTTATTTCTAAAATTTTGTTGTTCCTTTCCAGGGGTGTGAACCCAGGGCATTCGGTGTGGTAGGCGGAGCACGCTACCATCACACCACGGTGGCCGCCAATAGTTAGAAATAGTTTGACAAATAACTAGTATTTTTTGTGAGATATATAGTTTTAATGTTATATTTCAATCATTAAAGGGGAGGAGTGATGGGGAAACATATTGAGTAAAAAGTGCTAAGTCGGGAGAAAAAATTTGTTTTGAGTAAGGAAATTGTGCTAAGTCATAAAATAGCTGCTGGGTTAGCATACATGATTTTTATTTACCTTTTTCAAAGCTTCTACACTCAAAAGTATTGCAACTAAGGTATCCTAATTCACAGTTTTGAAAAAAATGTTATTTCAAAATTATTCAGTTTTTTTCGTCTCCTGTAAAATTCGTAAAAAGTGACTTAGCACATTTTCACATTAAGCTAACGATATTTATCAAACAGATTTTCAGATATAGACTCAAACTTTTAACCCAGCGAGAGTCTGCAGGTTAACCTAATCTAGGTTCCAGGCCACACAGAAATCGATTTTAATAAAAGTCCTGATGAGCTAACACATATATGCTCAGCTCAAAAGGATTTCAGGAGGGAATATAATAAAATAATGGTATAAATAGTATGACAATCGGAATACAAATAACCAAGTTACGATAAAAAAAAAAAAAAACACTTCATCTGTGGTTTCGAGAATGAACGCAATCAAACTAGTTTTTTTCCTGCACCTTCGGACTTTTGCCACTTTTTTGTGACCCAGTCTTTTGACCACCCTGTGTGGAGTGTGCCTACAAGTGCTTCAAAATAAAAAAATTCTACGCCAAAAAGCATGCCTTAGTTATCTTATCAACAATTATTTAAATAAGAGATCTGAAAAGCAGAGCTCGTTAACAAACTTTAATATGTGTAAACTTTTAAGTGAAAAAAATGGTCTCTCATTAATAACTTAATTCATACGTTTATTTAGAAGCGTGGCTGAGGCGGAACATGCAAATTTAGATCATTCAAACTTTAACAAAAAGTGATACTTGCAATGCGCAATTTATATTTTAACTTGACGTGGACATATAAATAAGTGTAGATGCAATCGCTGCCAATTTATAAAAGCATTGACAACTTACTATGCACATACGTTCATTTCAGAGTGCCGTGTCGTATGAGCAACATTTAATTTACTTGGCTCAATTAATTACGTAAATAAATGTGTATACGCATTAGGGTGCCTGTTATTTAGCAAACCTCTTTGGTTTAAGCTTCGTCCAACACAAGTGTATTTATTGTAACGACAATATGAGAGATTCAGATCAATAAGTTCTTGAATGTAGCAAATATGACAAATTATTTCATTAACTTTTTGTGTGAAATTGGTGTAAGGATATCCACCTCAATTTAAGTTTTCAAGAATACAAGATCCCATACAAAATTTTATGGTAACTGTCAGAAATGCGTCTATGGTCTGACAGTAGGGAAAAATGTGTAAAATTCAGCGACCACGATGTAACATCTCTTAACAAGTTGTGGTTTATTGCTTTCGCTACTGCTTTAATTTTGGTCATTTTAAGTGCCAGATTTTAACATAAATAGATAGCCGCAGCAACTTATCTGTCTCGCGATTAAAGAATGTGAAAATAAATTGAGTCATGATAGTTAGTGGGCATATCTCAAATATCTCAAATGATGCCAGAAAATCTGACGAATGACGGAAGGTTTCAAAACTGCAGCAATGATTATGACGACCTGTTAACCGAAATTCAGAGTGTGCTGAAGTAATGAAGGAAGCGCCTCTATTATCAAATACTGCGTAAAATAATGAACCAGCTACGTCTGACTTAGAAAAAATAAACTAAATAAACGAATATGACTGATGACGCAGAGGCAAAAGGTGGGTGTGTACTGTTGAAAACATGGGCGGACGAGCGCATGCTTGAGGCACATGAGCTCTCAGTTATATATAGAGAAAACAAGCAAAAATAAGTCCTCAGTGATATCAACAAAAAAGCGTCGGAACCCCGTTCTTAAAGTCAAATACCCTGAACTCCAGTAGAGCAAAGCAACCTCTTTAATCTGGATACTGTAATAGGTAATACACTATCAGAATCAACCCAGACATACATAATGTATGTCCTGCTTGTAATGCGTCCACACATGATACCAATTACCTATTCACCTCCTACTCTCTACTTCACCCCTGTTGATACTGCAAATTACCTTGGATTTCCATTAGAAGATATTGGTGACAATTTATGGGTAATCGCACCTATTGGATGGTGTAAAGCACTGCTACAACAACCTAAAAATAGGCTTAGCTGTGGTATTTTAAACAAACTGTTCCTCCTCCCCCACTTTTTGTAAAAAATCATACACATCTTTATTTATACTTGCGCTTTCATCTAATATTAGTAATGAAAAAGGTAATAAATACAAAAAAAAAATTTTGTAATTAAAGATATTACATCCGCTGACGCTCATAACCATTTAGACGGTTAAGCGCCAATTAAGTAAGTTAGTAAGACCCTCAGTAATCGCACACTAGTTAAACTAGCTACAATTGCGTATTAAGACTAAGGCGGCCGAGAAGTCAAGCAGCAAAAATACACACTTGATCTTAACAATTATACAGTGACAGTCTTCATGTGTGCATGTTGCAGTAAATACACCTCGGTCTGTATTTGTATATTAATCAAGTTCTAGAATAAAACGTTTCTGACATGTTTACACCCAATTGCAATATTTGTTGCTAAGAACATAACGTTTGCGTAGAAGTTGCGATGAGATAAAGTAGATTTCCCAATGCACTACAATTGCTCAATATGCAGGCGATGAGCTGATACTCAAAACAACAGATGGCTCGAAAATGAGAATGTGAGAAATATAACTAAGCTATTCAGAAAAATGTTTTGTGGAGCAGCTTGCTTTAACGGGATTGACGCTTTTTATACCTTTTATGAACAGGAAATGGTATATTAACTTTGGTTCGATGTTTGTAATGTTGAGAAATATAGAAGATAGACTCACCATTAGGTATACCGAATTGATCAGGGCGACGAACTGAGTTGATATAGCCATTTCCGTTTGTCCGTCCGTCCATCTGTCTGATTGAACGCAAAGTAGTCCCTCAAATTTTGAGATATCTCAATGAAATTTGGCACAAGGATGTATTTTTGCATTATATTAGACATTTGTTGGATCGGGTAGGATCGGACCACTATATCATATATCTCCCATGCATGCGATCGTGCATATAAGACGATTTTGGTCATTCCTGCCGCAATTTAAAAAGTATAAACGTGAAACTCGGTGATATATATTCTAATATATCATAGAAGATATCCCGAAAAAATCACTTTGATCGGAGCTATATATAGTTATATCCCAAACAACCGATCGTTCAGATAGAAAGAATTTTGGCCATTTCTCCCTTAATTTAGAAAGTATAAACGTGGAACTCGGAGATATAAACTTTTTAATATATCGTAGAAGATTTTCTGAAAAATTCACTTTGATCGGAGCTATATATAGTATATATCCCATACAACCCATCGATCAGATAGAAAGGTTTTTGGCAATTTCTCCCTTAATTTCCTATATAAAAACGTTAAACTTGGTGATATTTATTCTAATATATCATAGAAGATTTCATGAAAAATTCACTTCGATCGGAGCTATATATAATATATATCCCATACAACCTATGGTTCAGATAGAAAGGTTTTTAACCATTTCTCCCTTAATTTCCTATATATAAACGTTAAACTTGGTAATATTTAGTCTAATATATCATAGAAGATTTCATAAAAAAATAATTTCGATCGGAGCTATATATAATATATATCCCATACAACCGATGGTTCAGATAGAAAGGTTTTTAGCCATTTCTCCCTTAATTTCCTATATAAAAACGTTAAACTTGGTGATATTTAGTCTAATATATCATAGAAGATTTCATGAAAATTAAATAATTTCGATCGGAGCTATATATAGTATATATCCCATACAACCGATCGTTCAGGTAGAAAGATTTTTGCCAATTTCTCCCTTAATTTCCAATATAAAAACGTTAAACTTGGTGATATTTATTCTAATATATCATAGAAGATTTCATGACAAATTCATTTCGATCGGAGCTATATATAGTTATATCCTAAACAACCGATCGTTCAGATAGAAAGAATTTTGGCCATTTCTCCTTTAATTTAGAAAGTATAAACGTGAAACTCGAAGATATATATTTTAATTTATCATAGAAGATTTTCGGAAAAAATCACTTTGGTCGGAGCTATATATAGTATATATCCCATACAACCGATCGTTCAGATAGAAAGATTTTTGGCAATTTCTCCCTTAATTTCCTATATAAAAACGTTAAATTTGGTGATATTTATTCTAATATATCATAGAAGATTTCTTGAAAAAATCACTTTGATCGGAGCTACATGTATATAGTATATACCTATCCCATACAGCCGATCGTTCAGATAGAAAGATTTTTGGGCATTTCTCCCTTAGTTTCTATTATAAAAACGTGAAACTTGGTGATATATATTCTAATAAATCATAGAAGATTTCCTGTAAAAATCATTTCGATCGGAGCTATATATAATATATCACATACAACCGATCGGTCAGATAAGGGGTTTTTTTGCCATTTTTTTATCTTATTTATCTTAAAATCGTTTAGGTATGTACATCTGTTCACTATATATTTCTTATCTTATATATCCGATTATTTGGAGATTACGAACGGGATAAGATTATTGTTCAGCCCCATTCATGAAAGGTATGAAGTCTTCGGCACAGGCGAAGACAGTCCCTTCCTTACTTGTTGTACTTAAATTAAAGTCGTGATAAACTGATGTAAAAGTTAACGCTCTTGCGTCATGCCACGAATGAAATGCCTTCAATTGTTCATTCGCATTTTGTTTTTGTCTTCATTCTTTTACCGATCGCTTCTACAGTGGAGAATAAGTAGTGGTAATAAGAGGTGGGACTCTTAATGTTGCTACTTTTGTTTTTTTGCAGTCGCAAAACACTCCTCGAAGGTTCATGGAAGTGTTTTAGATGTGTGCAGTTCTTTGCCTTTGTTCCGGTACGCTCTAGTGCCAACCTGACTGCCTCGGAACCGTTTTTTTTTTACATATCATACGTTCTGGTCTGTGTATTTTAGTCGCCTTTTACGACAGGCATGCCCATCTTGGGAATATTCTAAAACTCGTAAACCCCTGGTGTCAAAACAGTCCCGTGTCTAGGCGTGTCAATACTTTTAATGCTGCTGAAACCAGCATTACAAGCCACTAGATCTTATAGACGCATGGTTGGTGGGCCAAAACGAACTAGTGGCATCAGACTGGACAAATTTTAACATAAACTTGGAGAGATACTTGAATTTATTAGATGTATATTTAAACGACTTTCCGTCATCCCTTGTCAAATTTGATTTCGAAACAAACCGGTTTCGGCTCTCGAAAATTGACACTGATGATGGCACAATGCCGAAACCGGATTGTCTCGAAACCAAAACCAAACAAGGGATGACAGACAATCGTTCCGATATACATCAATTATCCACCCTGTCGAATCAACAAAACAAATTGGGTTATATTATTTCCTTGCCTCAGCAGCCCACATCTGGTTATATTTATATTATATTTGCACTGCATCGACGAATAAATTACTTTATTCAATTTATGTTTTTAATTATCTTACAATTATTTTAGATACTAGTTTTATTAAATGTATAAAGAAACATAAAATTAAATTTCTGTTTCATTTGTTAACGTACAGCCATAAAACGCGGTCGACATTTGTAAAAGTCGGTTAAACTGCGTACATCCAACTAATTTTGCAAAATGTGGCAAATCATAAAACGAAATTTTAGTTTTCACAAAACCATTTTGATTTGTGGTTTATTTATGGTGAGCTGCATAAACGAGGTCATAAGTGTTGAGTTTTATACTGAAAAACGTAAGTTTAAATATTATGTAATGAGAAAAATTATTACATGTGCACACATTCATACATAAAATTATGCGAATGTTTTCAAATTCAATTGTGTATGGTTCTGGTTTTCGAGATATTCTTACGTCATTTTGCCACGAAAACTAATTTTCATGAAAAATTCTTTTACATCAATTGAATTATTTTGCTTACAAACGCCGTTTGATTTGTCCCGATATTTTCTTTTGATTTATTGATCTATGAAGGGTTGGCAGTAAAAACAGGACTATTTAAAAAGGGAATTAAAGCTGGACTCTTCGCTTTTTCCATAGGGAGAGGACATACCAAATCATTCAATTAAATATGGACACATCATGTTATTCAACAAACATGGGGCTTATTGCCACATTTGTCCAAGCGCAACAAATTGACGGAGTTCGATCAAATTTTGAAATGTATTTACTTCGGAATTGTTTAGTTAACATTTCGAGATGACTTTCGGAACACTTCTGAATTATTATAAACATCATTTCAAATAATTCCGATGAAATTTTTGTGCAATTCCAGGATTACTTCTGGAATAGTTTTGGAATCGTTTCGAGACTGTGTCTAGACCAATATGGAACAATTTCAGGATCACTTCAGAATTATTTGAGTATCATTTCACTTTAAAATTGTTTAAGGGATCATCTCGAGACTATTTTAAACTTTTTTGAAATGGGTACACGATCACTTCGGGGCTATTTTCGGAATAATTTCTAGACTTTTTTGGAACCAATTTGGAAGAATTCCAAGATCATTTTAGGACAATAACTCAAGTCTCAAAGGGTGCCTGCCAAAAAAAAAGTGTTCTGAAAGAAAACATTTACATTTTCGAGTAATAAATGTGGATTTTAGATGAAAAATGTGAAACAGAAAGAGTAGAAGTAGAAGACAAGCGAAAAGACAATCTGCATGAATATTAAATTTTTTTGTACAGACATCTAAATATCTCACACATCCAAGGGCCATCAGCTTAATTACTTTTTAATCTGTATTTTATTATTCGGACCTATTTAGTCATCATTGGTCGAAGGAACGCAAATTTCTTCGTCTCCGATTATGGGGCAAGGTACAACGTCTTTCCTAGAGACTCCGTTATTACCCTAATTAATACGAGCAGTGAAATGCTCCCTTCAATATTTGTGGCGAATTTCAAAAATTATCGATTATTCTTTGCCTTCTGTTTTCGCTTCAAAGCACAGAAGTAATAAATAATCCAATACTCCGTAAATTAAAAAGCCCCTTATTTAGAACAGTGCTATGGTAGTAGATCAATGCAATTTAATGTGTTCCCGCTATTCACTTTAGAGTTAAAATCAAGCTTATTACTCATCGCTTGGATTGCGTAGCTTATATGGCACTCAACTGCCTCGTCATTCTTTTCCCCAGGGTCTAGACTTCTATTGAAAAGCCTTTTCGAATAATTTCTTGTTTACTTCTCGTTCTTATGTTATCTCATTTCGCTGTTGCTGTATAGATGTGTGTCATTCTAGTTTCTCTACTGTCGTTTTAAGCTGGCCGCTCTTGTTGTTGCTGTGTAAATGTACACAGGCGTCGGACTCTCAGATATCCACAAGTTATGACATCTACTGTTTTCCGTTGTTAAACTTTCAAAAATCTTCAACTTTGCTTCAAGCTCAAAAAAGCTAGAAGATAATTGTAGATTGCAGGATCTTTCGATAATAGCTGAACGCTCGCTTACGACTTGTAATTTATATGAAAGTATACGAAATGCTGTTTGCCTTTTGTTGCCTTAAGAAACAATCACTGTTTTCTTGCCTTCCATAAGTCACTTCTGTTCCTGGGATACGTTTTATTGTGAACCCTTTTGGAGCATTCTTTGGCCAGCTGGAATATTACCTATCAGTAAAAAAAATTATCATTTATCATAAGTAATACATATTTGCAATTTTTACAGCTCACTTTCTACCATCACCATCATGCAAACTAAGTCAATCAGATTTCATAAAGTGTTCGAAACATACCTTACAAAAATTAATGGATCAACTTATAATTGGTATGTGCCTAGCATAGAAACGTACATACATTTTTATGAAAGTCGTACTTTTTTATAGGTATTCCTGAAGTAACTGAGGAATTCGGTCCTATGGATCCGATGATTGTGAAGGACGTATATTATAAACAGGACAGCAACGAGATTGCTACAGTACGCGCGAATTTAACTCAACTAACTGTAAAAGGTTTTGCAACAGCCGTCATTAAGGATAACAAGTTTGTGAAATTCATTTATAATTTAGCTTATTTCAGAAGATGCTACTGCTGTAAGGAAAAATAGAGTTCAATGGTTTTCGAAATTTTATTGCTATTAGAGCTTACGATTTCTTTTCGAACACAAGCGAGATTTTCGAGGCCCGAGAAATGGAGAACTCAACTTCTCGCGAGATTCTCGGGTCTCGAAGTACTCGTAAATCTCGCGAGCTTCTCGACATAAACTTAATGGCTGTATGCACAGTATTTATACAATTGGCTTTCTTTACTTGTGAATTTTTTGTTGATTATATTCCTTTCCAATGACATTTAACTCAAAACATATTCATTATACATACAATTTTGTTCACATTATTTTATTTTTTTATCGAGACATCGAGAACAAGGCTTCTCGTGAGATTCTCGAAATGCTCGTAATACTCGCGAGCTTCTCGACTTTCAATTCAAGCGCGATTCGCGAACCTCGACATACTCGTAATACTCGCGAGTTACTCGACTTTCAATTCAGTCGCTGCATTGGCAGTATTCAATACATTTCGGTGTTTTTAGTTGTGGTCTTGTGGAAATTTTCGCTTGTGCTCCAGAAGAAATCATAAGCTCTATATAAACAAGTAAGGAAGGCTAAGTTCGGGTGTAACCGAACATAACATACTCAGTTGAGAGCTATGGAGACAAAATAAGGAAAATCAATCTGGGGTAACCCTGGAATGTGGTTGTATAACATGTGTATCAAATGAAAGGTATTAAAGAGTATTTTAAGAGAGAGTAGGCCATAGTTCTATGGATGAACGCCATTTAGGGATATCGCCATAAAGGTAGACCAGGGCTGACTCTAGAATTTGTTTGTACGATATGGGTATCAAATGAAAGGTGTTACTGAGCATTTTAAGAGGGAGTGGGCCTTAGGTCTATCGGTGGACGCCTTTTCGAGATGTCCCCATTAAGGTGGACCAGGGGTGATTCTATAATGTGTTTGTACGATATGGGTATCAAATGAAAGCTGTTAATGAGTATTTTGAAAAGGAGTGATCCTTAGTTCCATAGGGGGTGTTCCACCAGGGGTGTCTGTACGATATGTGCATCAAACGAAAGGTGTTACTGAGCATTTTAAGAGGGAGTGGGCATTAGGTCTATAGGTGGACGCCCTTTCGAGATATCGCCATTAGGGTGGGCCAGGGGTGACTCTAGAATGTTTGTACGATATGGGTATCAAACGAAAGGTGTTACTGAGCATTTTAAGAGGGAGTGGGCATTAGGTCTATAGGTGGACGCCTTTTCGAGATATCGCCATTAGGGTGGGCCAGGGGTGACTCTAGAATGTGTTTGTACGATATGGGTATCAAATGAAAGGTGGTAATGAGTATTTTAAAAGGGAGTAATCCTTAGTTCTATAGGTGGACGCCTTTTCGAGATATCGCCATAAAGCTGGACCAAGGGTGACTCTAGAATGTTTGTACGGTATGGGTATCAAACGAAAGGTGTTACTGAGCATTTTAAGAGGGAGTGGGCATTAGGTCTATAGGTGGACGCCTTTTCGAGATATCGCCATTAGGGTGGGACAGGGGTGACTCTAGAATGTTTGTACGATATGGGTATCCAACGAAAGGTGTTACTGAGCATTTTAAGAGGGAGTGGACATTAGGTCTATAGGTGGACGCCTTTTCGAGATATCGCCATTAGGGTGGGCCAGGGGTGACTCTAGAATGTTTGTACGATATGGGTATCAAATGAAAGGTGGTAATGAGTATTTTAAAAGGGAGTAATCCTTAGTTCTATAGGTGGACGCCTTTTCGAGATATCGCCATAAAGCTGGACCAAGGGTGACTCTAGAATGTTTGTACGGTATGGGTATCAAACGAAAGGTGTTACTGAGCATTTTAAGAGGGAGTGGGCATTAGGTCTATAGGTGGACGCCTTTTCGAGATATCGCCATTAGGGTGGGCCAGGGGTGACTCTAGAATGTGTTTGTACGATATGGGTATCAAATGAAAGGTGGTAATGAGTATTTTAAAAGGGAGTAATCCTTAGTTCTATAGGTGGACGCCTTTTCGAGATATCGTCATAAAGCTGGACCAAGGGTGACTCTAGAATGTTTGTACGGTATGGGTATCAAACGAAAGGTGTTACTGAACATTTTAAGAGGGAGTGGGCATTAGGTCTATAGGTGGACGCCTTTTCGAGATATCGCCATTAGGGTGGGACAGGGGTGACTCTAGAATGTTTGTACGATATGGGTATCAAACGAAAGGTGTTACTGAGCATTTTAAGAGGGAGTGGACATTAGGTCTATAGGTGGACGCCTTTTCGAGATATCGCCATTAGGGTGGGCCAGGGGTGACTCTAGAATGTGTTTGTACGACATGGGTATCAAATGAAAGGTGGTAATGAGTATTTTAAAAGGGAGTAATCCTTAGTTCTATAGGTGGACGCCTTTTCGAGATATCGCCATAAAGCTGGACCAAGGGTGACTCTAGAATGTTTGTACGGTATGGGTATCAAACGAAAGGTGTTACTGAGCATTTTAAGAGGGAGTGGGCATTAGGTCTATAGGTGGACGCCTTTTCGAGATATCGCCATTAGGGTGGGACAGGGGTGACTCTAGAATGTTTGTACGATATGGGTATCAAACGAAAGGTGTTACTGAGCATTTTAAGAGGGAGTGGACATTAGGTCTATAGGTGGACGCCTTTTCGAGATATCGCCATTAGGGTGGGCCAGGGGTGACTCTAGAATGTTTGTACGATATGGGTATCAAACGAAAGGTGTTACTGAGCATTTTAAGAGGGAGTGGACACTAGGTCTATAGGTGGACGCCTTTTCGAGATATCGCCATTAGGGTGGGCCAGGGGTGACTCTAGAATGTTTGTACGATATGGGTATCAAACGAAAGGTGTTACTGAGCATTTTAAGAGGGAGTGGGCATTAGGTCTATAGGTGGACGCCTTTTCGAGATATCGCCATTAGGGTGGGCCAGGGGTGACTCTAGAATGTGTTTGTACGATATGGGTATCAAATGAAAGGTGGTAATGAGTATTTTAAAAGGGAGTAATCCTTAGTTCTATAGGTGGACGCCTTTTCGAGATATCGCCATAAAGCTGGACCAAGGGTGACTCTAGAATGTTTGTACGGTATGGGTATCAAACGAAAGGTGTTACTGAGCATTTTAAGAGGGAGTGGGCATTAGGTCTATAGGTGGACGCCTTTTCGAGATATCGCCATTAGGGTGGGACAGGGGTGACTCTAGAATGTTTGTACGATATGGGTATCAAACGAAAGGTGTTACTGAGCATTTTAAGAGGGAGTGGGCATTAGGTCTATAGGTGGACGCCTTTTCGAGATATCGCCATTAGGGTGGGCCAGGGGTGACTCTAGAATGTTTGTACGATATGGGTATCAAACGAAAGGTGTTACTGAGCATTTTAAGAGGGAGTGGACACTAGGTCTATAGGTGGACGCCTTTTCGAGATATCGCCATTAGGGTGGGCCAGGGGTGACTCTAGAATGTTTGTACGATATGGGTATCAAACGAAAGGTGTTACTGAGCATTTTAAGAGGGAGGGGGCATTAGGTCTACAGGTGGACGCCTTTTCGAGATATCGCCATTAGGGTGGGACAGGGGTGACTCTGGTATGTTTTTGTACGATATGGATATCAAATTAAAGGTATTAATGAGGGTTTTAAAAGCGAGTGGCCCTTAGATGTATATGTGAAGGCGTTCTCGCGATATCGACCAAAATGTGGACCAGGTGATCCAGAAAATCATCTGTCGGGTACTGCTAATTTATTTATATATGCAATACCACTAACAGTATTCCTGCCAAGATTCCAAGGGCTGTTGATTTTGCCTTGTAGAACTTTTTCATTTTCTTCTACTTAATATGGTAGGTGTCACACCCATTTTACAAAGGTTTTTCCAAAGTTATATTTTGCGTCAATAAACCAATCCAGTTACCATGTTTCATCCCTTTTTTCGTGTTTGGTATAGAATTATGGCATTTTTTTCATTTTTCGTAATTTTCGATATCGATAAAGTGGGCGTGGTTATGGTCAGATTTCGCCCATTTTTTATACCAAGAAAAAGTGAGCTCAGGTAAGTACGTGGGATAAGTTTAGTAAAGATATATCGGATTTTGCTCAAGTTATTGTGTTAATGGCCGAGCGGAAGGACAGACGGTGGACTGTGTATAAAAACTGGGCGTGGCTTCCACCGATTTCGCTCATTTTCACAAAGAACAGTTACCGTCATAGAATCTATGCTCCTGCCAAATTTGAGCAGGATTGGTAAATTTTTGTTCGACTTATGGCAATAAAAGTATTCTAGACAAACTAAATGAAAATGGGCGGAGCCACGCCCATTTTGAAATTTTCTTTTATTTTTGTATTTTGTTGCATCATATCATTACTGGAGTTGAATTTTGACTTAATTTACTTATATACAGTAAAGATATTAAATTTTTTGTTAAAATTTGAATTTAAAAAAATTTTTTTTTAAAAAGTGGGCGTGTTCTTCATCCAATTTTGCTAATTTTTATTTAGCACATATAGAGTAATAGTGGTAACGTTCCTGCCAAATTTCATCATGATATCTTCAACGACTGCCAAATTACAGCTTGCAAAACTTTTAAATTACCTTCTTGTAAAAGTGGGCGGTGCCACGCCCATTGTCCAAAATCTTACTAATTTTCTATTCTACGTCATAAGTTCAACCCATCTACCAAGTTTCGTCGCTTTATCTGTCTTTTGTAATGAGTTATCACACTTTTTCGGTTTTTCGAAATTTTCGATATCGAAAAAGTGGGCGTGGTTATCGTCCGATATCGTTCATTTTAAATAGCGATCTGAGATGAGTGCTCAGGAACCTACATACCAAATTTCATCAAGATACCTCAAAATTTACTCAAGTTATCGTGTTAACGGACGGACGGACGGACGGGACGGACATGGCTCAATCAAATTTTTTTTCGATCCTGATTATTTTGATATATGGAAGTCTATATCTATCTCGATTCCTTTATATATGTACAACCAACCGTTATCCAATCAAACTTAATATACTCTGTGAGCTCTGCTCAACTGAGTATAAAAAGCCGATGAATCGATTAAATTGAATGACGAGAAGCTCGCGAGCTTTACGAGCCTTACGAATTATTCGAGATTCGAGAATCTCGCGAGAAGGCGAAACTCGCGAGAAATCTCTTCTCGAAAAAGTTCGAGAAATCGTAAGCTCTAAGTGAATTTGAAAATTTGATTCGAAATGCGTTTTCTTGGTAATTTTTTGGCCGTTTCGTAGATTTATGGTGGCAGCAACCATCTACGAAGAAATTCTTTAATATTTCAATTTATATCCCACCTAAATAAGTGCCGTTGGGAATAGGGAGTTTCAGGCTTTCGCAAGAAGGATCTCGGTTATTGGCATGGAATAGGTCGAAGTTCTCACTCCGTGATTAGTTTTAAGTACTGCTCTTCGGGAAGACCTGTGAGTCAATGATAGCATTAAGGAACTCTTCAATATAGGAGCAACAAAGTTCTTCTATGGCACTCCCTTTGCCCCATTTATTTTCCTTTCATAGATCCTCGATATAACCCTATATGCGTCCCAACACTCGCACAATGCACGACTTTTGCTAAATAAAAATATTTCTCACCTACTCCAAAATGCCCGAGGCTCGTTGCACCGCTATGGCGGATTTGCTTTGCTTTGGACCTATTAAGATGCCAGGTTTTAACGTTATGTCAGCTCTTACATTTTGAGGACCTCTCAACTTCAATATCTGCAAATGTATAATAATTTAGCTCAGTTAGATACCACTAAGTTTCTAAAGTTTTTCCTCCTCACAAATTTAGGGGCTCTGAACCCATAAACTTTTTTTATGAGAGCCATAATTCCTGAATCAACGCCACTATAGTCGAGCTTTCCTTAAGATTAATTTAAATATAGAGCTCTCATTCCACCAAACCTCTCCCCCTTGACAAATTTAGGTGAGCTGGAATCTTACCTGATAAGAGCCTGGATCAACGCCATCCTCGGCGAACCTTCCTTATGGGTAATTTTAAACTCGATCGAAGTCGCTTTACTACATATTTACAAGCAAGGACTATTAGAGTTATTGTTTTCAAAGATAGTGTGTTGATTAGCAACGTAGATATCTTAAGAAGTGATAAGACAAGCCTAAGATAAAGTGATGAAATTATAAATAATTCAAGGTTCGATTCGAGCTCAAGGGCAGAACAATAATTTTGTGCCTAAAGCGTACTGATGATGAAAGCTTAGCACCCTTCGAAATGGATCTATCTGCGCAGCTATGGCAGGTTGTCTGAAAAATTTTCTTCTTACTATTCCAAAAACAAAATACAATTTTTCAAATTTAGAAAAATTTAAAAATAACAATAATTATCATTAGGAAAAAAATTATTGTTCTGGCCTTGAGCTCGAATCGAACCTTGAATCATTTATAAATAGGCCGATAAAAACAAAAACAATTGAAATTATAAATAAATATTAAAAATAAAAATTTTAATTTCCAGGGTTAACAGAAAAGATTTCAGCTGGATTACAAAAATGTTTATACCTAAAATGCGTTTAGAAGGCAATTATAAAATGGAAGGACGCCTATTGTTAATACCGTTGAGAGGCTCTGGAAAAATGTTTATAGAAATAGGTATGTAAATTTCCCTTAACTTCCTTTTCAAACTGCTGTAATCTTAACATCTACGTCCCTACAGAGAATCTTGAAATCACATTCTACACAAAGACGCGACTCTTCGAAAAAGCTGGTTTCACTTTTGCTAATGTCACAAGTCTTCGTGTGGGCTTAAACATGACACGCGTGCGCACTAATTTTGAGAATATTTTCAATGGACAAAGTAAAGAAATCGAACGAAGTACAAATGAATTCTTCAATGAAAATTGGCGTGAATTTTTTGAAGCACTTAAACCCGTCGTTAGCGAAACCGTGGCTTCTGTTTTATTCAAGATAATGCATAAAGTATTCATTTTGATACCAGTGAAATTTTTTATTGAAGATATAACCACCTCGGAGGAGTTTTATGGTACAAAGACCATGGCAACTTAATAATAAATAAATGAATATGTAAACTTGTATTTAGGATCATTCCATTTTAAGACACCCGGTCCGTGCAGGACTTCATTTTTGAATTCGATGAAATTTTAATATGTTTTGAATTCGATAAAATGCAATCGATATTTTATTCACCTATTTTTCCAACTGTCGATAACTGTCACGTGTTTCATTATTTTGACCAAAGAACAACATATTGAAATTTCATCGAAATCAAAATTCATGTCCTGCGCGAACCGGGTGTCTTGAAATGGAATGAGCTTTTAGAAAGCGAAGTACTTAAGAAAGAAAGGAGACTAGTTTTAGCAGCTCTTTTGTTTTCTTTATAAATAAACCACATTTAAAATTAAATATGACAGTCTCAGAATCTTTTGCGACTTATTTTAATTTTTTTTTTTGGCGGAACGGGACCTACAATGCCTTCAGTGTTGTTGATGAGCATGCTAACACCACACCAAGGCGGCCGCCGTATATGCACAAATAAAAGATGATCATGACAGCTCAGAAAACTCAAACTTTGCTTGGTTCTTTACCATAACTGGAATTGACTTTGTTCGGTATTGACTGCGCACCTCGAGTTATGTGCTTATCTAACATGACAGGCTTTTCGCGCAGGATTTGCTCTTTTCATCGGTCGGCAAGGATTTTTCTCTTAGTCGTGAGTGGCAATGATGGAACTCTTGTCGAAACTAGAACAGCTATGGTAGGCAAGTTCGTGGGATTTTTGAAAGATATATCCACAAAATAGTCGCTCGATAAGCAAACCAAGATATAGATTGTCAATTTATCCCCTCTAACATTTAACAATACATAATCAGCCAGATTGTCGAGATGCTTGCCAGCTTTACGATTGTTTCTAGATTTGAGTATCTGGTGAGAAGCCGAGAGCCGCGAGAAACTTTTCTTAGAACAAACTCAAAAATTCATAACTTCTAGTCAAGATTTCTAAAAATGTCTTTCAAAATGAGCACTGGAATTCACGAAACTCATATGAAAGAGTTTAACTTAATACTCATCGGATACTCTTAACTTACGAACCCAACTGTGCTCTTGCAATGGTCAACCAAGTTCAGAGCCGATTTAGCTGGGTTCTTTCAAGGGCAACACTTTTTACCTTCCGTAAACAATATGGGTGGGAAACACGCCAAATTCACCAAGCTGTTGAGGAATTCGACTGTTTAAGCGACGATCCACAGAACAAAGGCTCAGATGCATATAAAATGCATATCATGGTCTTGACAGTAATTTCTTAGTAACAGACGTCCACGCCCGAAGACCGTAAACTTTCTCAAGCCCTTGGGAAACAGCTTTTCTCTTTCCAATCGCATCCAATGCCGACTTATGCTTTAATACGTGAAATAGCTCAACATTTATAAAAACACCACATATTACCAAACCTCACCCTCTTTCCACAAATGATATCAGCACCGACATTATGGGTATCTTCGGATAAAGTCAACTTGTAAACGTCGTTGGGTAACCCACCGAACCAACAACCATATTCCCGCCTCAATAATGCACACCACATGGCTGCCCTTCTTGCGCTGAAAGAGCCGCATCCGTTCCACCGGAGCTAGTGCAGCATCATGAACATAAAAGAAAGTATGTCAAATATGTCAACAATTACAACCCGCCGTATTTAACAGAGGACCAACTGAAAACCTCGTTATAAGAAAAAATCAATTTCCAACGAGAACCCGAGAGACGATAAATTACGTACTTACTTACTTAATTGGCGCTTAACCGTCTAAACGGTTATGGCCATCCAACAAGGCGCGCCAGTCGCTCCTTCGCTCCGCCAACCGGCGCCAATTGGTCACACCAATAGAGTTTAAATCGTTTTCCACCTGGTACTTCCAACGGAGTGGGGGCCGCTCTCTCCCTCTACTTCCATAGGCGGGTTCCGATAGAAACACTTTCTTGGCCGGAGCGTCATCTTTCATTCGCATAACATGGCCTAGCCAGCGCAGCCGCTGCGTTTTAATTCGCTGGACTATGTGGATGTCTGCGTATAGCTCGTACAGCTCATCATTAAATCTTCTTCGGTACTCGCCATCGCCAACGCATAGAGGTCCATAAATCTTTCGAAGAACTTTTCTCTCGAACACTCCCAAAGCCGCTTCATCTGCTGTTGTCATGGTCCATGCGTCTGCCCCATATAGCAGGACGGGTACGATAAGTGACTTGTAGAGTATGACTTTCGTTTGCCGAGAGAGGACTTTACTTTTTAATTGCCTACCTAGTCCAAAGTAGCATTTATTGGCAAGATTGATTCTTCGCTGGATTTCAGTGCTGATGTTGTTGCTAATGTTGATGCTGGTTCCCAAATAAACGAAGTCTTTTACTATTTCGAAATTATGGCTGCCAACAGTAGCGTGGTTGCCAAGGCGCATATGCGCTGACTCTTTGCTCGATGACAGCAGGTACTTCGTTTTGTCCTCATTCACCATCAAACCCATCTTTACCGCTTCTTTTTCCAGATTGGAGTAAGCAGAACTAACAGCGCGGGTGTTTAGGCCGATGATATCAATGTCATCAGCATATGCCAGTAATTGCACGCTTTTATAGTATATTGTTCCAGTGCGATTAAGTTCTGCAGCTAGTATAATTTTCTCCAGCATCAAATTAAAGAAATCGCGCGATAGGGGGTCACCCTGTCTGAAACCTCGTTTAGTTTCGAACGGCTCGGAGAGGTCCTTCCCAATTCTGACTGAGCTGATGGTGTTGCTTAACGTCATTTTGCACAGCCGTATAAGTTTTGCGGGAAAACCAAATTCAGACATAGCGGCATATAGGCAGCTCCTTTTCGCGCTGTCGAAGGCGGCTTTAAAATCGACGAAGAGATGATGTGTGTCGACTCTCTTTTCACGGGTTTTTTCCAAGATTTCGCACATTGTGAAAATCTGGTCGATGGTAGATTTACCAGGTCTGAAGCCACACTGATAAGGTCCAATCAGCCGGTTCACGGTGGGCTTCAATCTTTCGCACAGTACACTTGAAAGGACCTTATATGCGATATTAAGAAGGCTGATTCCACGATAGTTGGTTCATTTTCCACTATCCCCCTTCTTGTGGACTGAGCAAAGAACACTTAGATTCCAATCATCGGGCATGCACTCGTCCCCCCATATTTTGCGAAGAAGCTGCTGCATGCGCCTTATCAACTCCTCGCCGCCGTACTTGAATAGCTCTGCAGGCAATCCATCAGCGCCCACGGCCTTGTTGTTTTTCAATCTGGTTATTGCTAGTCTAACTTCGTCATAATCGGACGGGAGGGTCATATATTCCATCATCATCGATTGCGAGATCGGGTTCATCATCTCTGTGAATCGCTGCCTCCATTTAGGAGAGCAGAGAAGTTTGCCTCCATAATCTAAGCACTCTCTGGACATCAGTTACAAGGTCGCCGTTTTCGTTCCTACAGGAGTTTGCCACGGTCTTAAAACCTTCCGTCTGTCGCCGTATTTTTTTGTAAAATTTTCGGGCCTTATTCCTGGTGGCTAGCAGCTCAAGCTCCTCGCACTCACGCCTTTCTGCTTTTGCTTTTTTTTCCTGAAAAGGCGTCTCGCTTCCCTTTTCAACTCACGATAACGTTCACACACTCCTCTTGTTGCGCTCGCTTTTAACGTAGCCCTGTAGGCAGCGTCTTTTCTTTCGGTTGCAACGTGGCATTCTTCATCATACCAGAGAGACGATAAATACCTGACGGTATATATGCACGAATCTTCCTTTAACAATATATAAAGAAAATTAATCAGTTTTCAATTGAGTATACTTTTTTTTAGTGAATCGTTAAATATTTTAGTATTTCTTTGGGCTACTATTCATACCGGTTTTGGATATGTACTTAGGTGTTTATAAACATGTATTTAAACCAGTCTAACATATAAGCTAAGTGCTCTCTTGACATTGACATTAACCATCGAAATTGCGGTAATCGCGGTAGTGACAGTGACTGTAGTAACATTCGCGGCAGCAGTTCAATTACAAGTTTATTATGTGGTTTCTAACATAATCATGGTAGTATTAGTACTTTTATGTTCATAGAAATTGTTGTAAGTGTTAATTGGTTTGTATCAGCAATTCTTACAAAGTTGTATTGAATAATAAGTATTTAATAAGAGCAGGTACTAACTAACTCAAACTTCTTCATCGTAATGCTTGGAGAACCAGTGGGTGAAAGTTTGTGAAGATACTAAGCAAACCATCGGCCTCTATGGCCAGCAGAGATATCATCAAGTTGGCTATTCATATACTACAGTACGTTTGCTTCTTTTCTTGCTTATACTCTATTTTTTTCTTATTCTCCTTGTGACTCCGTCACTATATTCTTCTTTATATCTCCCTCTCCCTTCGTATCCCCTTCTTTTTTTTTTTTTGCCTATTTTTCTTCACATCTGCTTCTTTGTGCCTACCTCATCTTCTCCGTTCATTTCTCTTGATATTCACAATCTATATCCCTCTCCCTATTTATTCCTCGCCTTATTTTTCTGATATTTAGTTTTCATTTCAGACTCTATTCCTATTCCTCGAACTAATCCTATGATTAAAATCGTGTCGCTTGTATATCGCCAGCTGAGGGAATATTCGGCTGCCGCTTCGGCGGCCTATATCAGAACACTTATGAGTAGCGAGCTATTTAGAAATCGCAAGGTCTAGGGAATTCTTCAACCGAATACTGAGACAGGGCACCTTTGAAACAATATAGTACTTTTGAAAAATATTCTCTGATAGGGCGTTAACGAATTGGCAGCTGAGATATCATAACATTCTGCTTAGCCAGCGACGTGAATTTTTCTAAATAAGTTTGTTAACCACAGGGATCACCTATTTGTAATGATTATTTCCAAATTTCAATTAGATACTGCCTTTTGGCTCTTTGTAGAAAGTCCGTGCCCTTCCGATTGACATTGGGCTTGTGTACGTCTGATAAAGAACGATACCAAAAGTTTACATCAGTAACCTCACTTTTGGATTACCCTACTGTATTAAGGGACTCAAATATATATATATACTTATATCAATGCAATTATACTATTTACATAAGTAAAATTATACTATTTACATAAGTATATATGGGGTATTCCATCCCATTTCGACCAATTTTGAACCCGACCACTTTAGAATTGACTGAAAGTTTTTCTTCTTTTTCTAGCTTACGAAAGACGTTTTTCAGAAGTTTTTCAAATTTTTTCATCCAACTCAAAAAAAGTTATGAATTTTTAAAAAAACACCGTTTTTGTTTTCAAAATGCTATAACTTTTTCAAAAAATGACCGTTTGGGATCTTTTTTTTAAATTTGTTTTTAAATGTACTTTTCGGAAAAAATTCAAAAAAATTTTAAAGTTTTTTTTTGTATTTTTTCAGTTTTTCGAGATTTTTCGAATTTCGCCCTTTTTTCTCACAAAAACTTCAATCAATTCTGCAATCATCCCCACTAATCCCGGAGTGGGCCGAGAAGTTTTTTTTTATTTAATTGAAAAAAAAAACTTTAAAACTTTTTTTTTATTTTTTCCGAAAAGTACATTTAAAAACATATTTAAAAAAAAATTATCCCAAATGGTCCATTTTTGAAAAAGTTATAGCATTTTCAAAATATTTAAAACTTATTTTGAGTTGGAAAACGGTGTTTTTTTCAAAATGCTATAACTTTTTCAAATATTGACCTTTCGGGATCATTTTTTTTTTTTAAATATGTTTTTAAATGTACTTTTCGGAAAAAATACAAAAAAAATTTAAAGTTTTTTTTTTTCAATTAAATAAAAAAAAAATTCTCGGCCCACTCCGGGATTAGTGTGAATGATTGCAGAAGTGATTGAAGTTATTTATGAGAAAAAAAGGGCGAAATTCGAAAAATTTCGAAAAACTGAAAAATTACAAAAAAAAACTTTAAAAATTTTTTTGAATTTTTTCCGAAAAGTACATTTGAAAACAAATTAAAAAAAAAAAAAATCCCAAACGGTAAATTTTTGAATAAGTTATAGCATTTTGAAAACAAAAACGGTGTTTTTTTAAAAACTCATAACTTTTTTTGAGTTGGATGAAAAAATTTGAAGAACATCTGAAAAACGTCTTTCGTAAGCTAGAAAAAGAAGAAAAACTTTCAGCCAATTCTAAAGGGGTCGGGTTCAAAATTGGTCGAAATGGGATGGAATACCCATATATATATGTATATATACTTATGTAAATAGTATAATTGCACGTGTTATTATTAAATGAAATTGCCTTATATGCTACTTAGGAATCTGAATTTATACATACATAGTTGTATAGACAATTACCACTTAACGCGCATAAGTGGTGATTATGAGATGAGTAAAGTTTTAAAATATGAGCCAAGTCAGTGTTTATTGGGGTAAACCAAAAGAAGTTTCTGTTTCTTTTGGTATATTGTTCAGGACATCCAAAATGATATACTGTAAAGTTTCAGCTTTTTATTTTAATGTTTAAAGGTGCCCCACCGCGTCTTTAGTTTTTCAATACAAATCGTGTGAAGAATTTTCAAGCTTTTATACCAGAGCCGTTATATTCAAATCACTTGCTTTTCATATAAAATAAAATAAATAAAAAGAAAAGATTCTAGGCCGAGCTTCTCTTCCAATTTGCGTCTTCTTCCATTTAATTTTCCCTAGAAATTGGCTGGACGGGACCTACATCTTTTATGACGACTCCGACCGGCATCTCCAAGGCAGATGAATTTTCACTGATAAGCTTTTCATGGCAGAAATACACTCGGAGTAGTTGCCAAATCCCTACCGATTTTTTCTTAAACAACTCATTTAGTAGTCATTCGAGGTTAAAGGTTAACCTCAAATAGTATGAGATTCGCCATACGATTTGTACTAAAAAACTAAAGAAGCGATTATGCACCTTTCGACATAAAAACAAAAAGCTGAAATTTTTAAGGTCACCAAAACATCTAAACAATATTTTCACTAAACCAAAAGGAACAAACATTTTATTTAGCACACCCTAATATTTACATATGTATAAATATACCCAGTGAATGTTTTAGAAGTAGAGCATGCGATCTGATACTATCTTTGATGTAAATCTATAACCAGAACCAAACTTGAAAACAAAACCTAAACGAAAACTAAAACCAAAACAAAAACCAAAAGTCAAAATCATAACCATAAATAAAACAAAAACGAAACAAAAACAAAAAGAAAAACAAAACTAATCCAAAGTCAAAAATAAAAACAAAACCAAAACCGAGACCAAAACGAAAACCAAAACCAATACTAATCCAAAGTCAATAACAACAGCATATTCCCAAACCAAGGCCAAAACCATAACCAAAATCATAGCCGAACCAAAGTGAAAACCAAAACAAAACAAAAACCAATACCAGAATCACAACCAAAACCAAAATCAAACCAAAACACAAACCACAAATACAAAACAAAAAGCACTAAAGACCACACTTAAAATACAAATCACAAAACACCCAAACTCATCATCACAAAACACAAAACTGAAACCACAAAAAAAATAACATACAACACAAAATATAAAACATAAAACACAGAATACAAACCACAAAACAATAAACACAAAGCTCAAGTGAGAATCTACTTCAAACAAGGTCGACACCATGCCAACTTGAAACTTTTTCCAACAATTGAATAAATTTATTCTAATAGCAATGTTAAAAAATTATATTTTGCGAAGTTGCGATATTCTACTATGGGGCTTTTCCCGTTACGTTTACTATATGATGTATAAAATGCGTTGAGTATAACAACCTTAACAGCCTCACTGCTTGAAGTGGCATTACACATAAAGAAGTTAGAATAAAACAGTTAACAGAAGCTGCCTACAACTTACATAATTAACCTTTTAAAAATTTCCGCTACAAAATGCATGCATACATGTCAATTTGTTTTCAGCTTAGTGAATACGTTAAGGTAGACACACTAATCGTAGGTATTTCTCAGATTTTTCCTCAAGTGAAACAGGCAATAAACTAAATTTATTCCAATTGATTGAGCATAAAAATAAAAACAAAAAACCAGATTATTTAATTATTTATTTATATACGCGATGCAATTATTTATATGTGTACTATGTTGTATTGTACTAAGTAGTACAGGTACAAGTGTACGATGAAAAAAATGTACATAAATACTAACAAAATACTACTTTTAACCTTTGCACGTTTGAATTCCCGCACAGCCGGCCGGCTAACTCTCTTTGTTAGTAAGTTCAGTGTGAGTGACTTGTCAAATAGTAGATATGCATTAAGCTGTAACAAGGTAGAGCTGAATTCGATTCGATTTTTTTAAGAATCGATTTTTTCGATTCGATTCTAGAAAAAAATCGATTTAATCGATTAAATCGAACCGAACAAAGTTTATTTAAATTTTGCTTATTCTTTGTAACAGTGTACTTGCTTACGTACTTAACCATTTACACGATTTTTCCCGACAAATAAAGCTGGACAGCCTCTCTCTCGTTTCGTTGTCTGCCGACAAAATTGGAAGCATCAAGGAATGCCGCATGGGGCTTTACTTGATCCTTTCATCGGAGTGAGATAATTCGTATAGTCTTTACCGAAATGTCATACTTTTTCAAAATGTAGAGAAACCAACCTTGGGAACATTAACTAATACACGTTCTTTTTTAAAACCTTTTATTGCAATATGTATAATGTTCTCGTTTCGTTTACGACATTAGAATCGATCTATGTTCAGCGTTATATAAAAAAGCAGTATTTATTTATATTTATATTTATACTTATATTTCGGTCTAAAAAGTACAAACTTCCTTACAGACTAGTTAAAAATAGAGAAAAGTTCAAGCTTAAATTTATAAATGCTATTATTAAAGTTAAGAAGACCACTATATCGATTTGCTAGGTGTAAAGCCTTGGATATGGGTTCATTCAACGCGTAATTCGTTCGATGAGTTACTTCAACAAATAGTCTGGTGTGCCTTAGATCACGTGGTGGAATATATGAAACGAATAAATTAGATAAATCAGGGCAGTTTATATTACCGTTGATAACGTTATAGGCAAGCATGAGTGAGATACAAGTTCTACGGTCATACAAAGCCTGGAGTCCGAGCAATTTACGCCTGCTGATATATGATGGGAGGCCATCGGGCCAGTGAAGCATACGCAAAGCAATTTTGGTGAAAATTCTTTGAACTCTCTCAATTTTATGTGAGCTACTTTCATAGAATGGACTCCATATAATCGAGCAATATTCCAGACGACTTCTTACCAATGCCGTAAAAAGTGCCTTCAAAGTCATCGGATCCTTGAAGTCCCTGGAATTACGTCTAATAAACCCAACCATTGCAAAAGATTTGGAAATAATAAAGTCGATGTGACCAGAAAAAGAAAGTTGGTTGTCAAACATTACACCCAGATCTTTTATCTCTCGACAACGGTATAAAGATCCAACATTTAATTTGTAGTTGAAAAAGGTGGTCGTGACCCTTTTAGAATAGGAAACCACGCAGCATTTGTTAGTATTTAAAAGTAGGTTATTACTTGAACACCATTCATTAAAAGAATCGAGATCATTTTGCAAGTTAATGCAGTCAGAAGTATCCCGTACGGTTAGAAAGAGTTTGACGTCATCTGCAAACATTAAACATTTAGCAAATTTGAATTTTTGAGGTAGATCATTAATAAAAATTAGGAACAACAGAGGGCCACAGTGGGTTCCCTGTGGGATTCCAGACCAAGCGTTAATAAGCGCAGTAGACTGGTTGGCTCCGATTGACACAAAAAGCTTTCTATTCGATAAGAAACTTGAGAAGAACTTCAGCAAACTT
Source organism: Eurosta solidaginis (assembly GCF_040869045.1). NCBI lineage: Eukaryota > Metazoa > Arthropoda > Insecta > Diptera > Tephritidae > Eurosta > Eurosta solidaginis. The sequence goes on from NC_090319.1 coordinate 378,313,613, forward strand.
CCGGTCACTCCGTACATCCCCAGTTTTTGCAAGAGTATAGAGTGGTCGACCTTGTCAAATGCTTTCGAGAAGTCAGTATAGATGACCTCTAGTTGCGCATGGTTCTCAAAGGCATCTACAATTTGGCTAGTGACTAAAGCCAGATTGGTAGAAGTAGACCTGCCAGGAAAAAACCCATGCTGACACTCAACAGTAGCCTTGACTATGTAGTGAAACAATTTGCTATGAAGGATACTATCGAATAGTTTTGCCAGAGTACTCTGCTTAACAATAGGTCTGTAGTTGCGAATATCATTGCGGTCACCAGACTTAAATACCGGATTTATGGAGCATAACTTCCAAGAGTCTAAAAATATCCCATGGTTCAAGCATCCTTGGAAAAGAATTGCCAGGGGTTCAGAAATTGTATTTGAACATAGTTTGAAGAATAACGGAGAAAATCCCTCGCTATCTGATTTCGGACTATTATTCAAGTTTGAAATTGACAGAAATACATCTTCGGCTGTAATATCAAAAGAAGAAATTTGACGCAGAGAACCAGAGTAGAATGTCGGACTAGGTGAAGAGGTAGGATCTGAGTATACCTTCTGAAATAATTTGGCAAATAAGTTACAAATATCTACCGTATTACTGGACGATACACCGTCATACTCCATGCACGTCGGAAATCCGTTAGTCTGCCTCTTGGAATTAATCACCGACCAGAAACTAGATGGATTCGTCTTCAGTTTTGATTCCAGATTATTCATATATTGTCTAAACAAGAACTTATTGAGACAGTTAAAATTCGATTTAAGCCTGACAAAGGTGAGACGATCAGATTCACTCCTGCTCCTTTTATATTTCTTAAAGGCTTACATACGTAAGGTAACATGTTCTCAGTATACGTTTGCAGCTTTTTAACCAATGAGGTATACGGAACTTTCACTTGACAACATACAGCAATTTGTGTCATGGTTTGCGTAGTTTCTGTTAAAAATTTTATGGAAGTATTTTCTTAGCTTATTGGAAAAAATAAAAAAGAATAAGGAATTTATTCAAGGTTCGAATCGAGCTCAAGGCCAGAACAATAATTTTTTTCAAATGATAATTATTGTTATTTTTTAATTTTTCTAAATTTGAAAAATTGAATTTTGTTTTTGGAATAGTAAGTAGAAAATTTTTCAGACAACCTGCCATAGCTGCGCAGATAGATCCATTTCGAAGGGTGCTAAGCCTTCATCATCAGTACGCTTTAGGCATGCTGCGCTAACCATTTAGCTATACAGCGGTGGTTTGTTTGACTGGCAAATTTGCTACTTCTATTCCTTTTTACCAACTATATTTATTCAGTGTTGCGCCATCTGGTGCAAAGCACTGATAATGCTGGATTTTTGTTTATTGTCAATTACTTTGTTTGACATTCCCAAGTGCTCATGGTTTATTAACAATTGTTTTTGTTTTTATCGGCCTATTGATAAATCATTCAAGGTTCGAATCGAGCTCAAGGCCAGAACAATAATTTTTTTCAAATGATAATTATTGTTATTTTTTAATTTTTCTAAATTTGAAAATTTGAAAATTTAGAAAAATTAAAAAATAACAATAATTATCATTTGAAAAAAATTATTGTTCTGGCCTTGAGCTCGATTCGAACCTTGAATGATTTATCAATAGGCCGATAAAAACAAAAATAAGGAATTTAATTGACGAAATTTCATAAAAATTGCCACTTCTGTTTTCGTGTTTGCTGCTGTCTATATCATAAAAAGTATTGATTTTATATATTTGTTAAAAGTGTGTTTCTTAATGTTACTCGTTAAGGCAAAACGTACCGACGATCCAAGCATTGTGTAAAAGATCTGAATCCGTTATCTTCGAAAATCTTAAAGGGTTGCATATCTGTAGCAATCATTCTAATCAAAGCACAATCCAGTTGTTTTTTTCGCTCATCTACAGACTGATACTTCCTTATGTTGTTGTTATTAGGTTCAAAAAAGGATTCTATAACAGCTGTTGATGAAGACATTTCCATCAACGTTGGATGTGAAACCTTCACAACAAATTGGTTGTATTTCCACCTATTTTGCATTTTTTTTTTCGTACGATTCTATATAAGGATTCTATAACAGCTGTTGATGAAGACATTTCCATCAACGTTGGATGTGAAACCTTCACAACAAATTGGTTGTATTTCCACCTATTTTGCATTTTTTTTTTCGTACGATTTGCATTTCGCAGAATCGCCCTGCACTTGACTAAAATACTTCCAGACAACAGATCTACGAATCTTTGGATTACTTATAAGATCGAATTCCTATTCAGTCACTTTCAATTGGCTTACTAGAATCTAAAACTGTGGTATTAATTTCGTACTGAACACAATATCATTCCGCAAAATAGATAAACACATGTTCGATATATTCCTTAGCAGAAGTGCGAAGAAATTTCTTCAACTTTCTCCTTTCCCTTGAAGCCACCAATACAATAAAGCTAAATTTATAAAAACAAAAATTACAGAATATGTATTTCCTGAAGCATTCGTAAAGTAGATAGTGATGCAAACTTCGATGCCTAAAGAATCGAACGATTTAAAAAAAAAATCGATTCTACATTTCTAAAAAAAGATCGATTAAATCGATTAAGAATCGAAACGAAATCCAGCTCTATAACAAGGTATCTATTTTATATTAGCAGGCATGTAAGTACCAATAAAAACAGCGATGTATGCAGGGATTGCAAATAACAGTTGCTAATAAAAATTTATATTTAAAAAAAATCATACTGAGGGGTTAATGCCACCTACAAAAGAAATACATCAATACGTTAGTTATTACACAGATTATCGACAAATGAATTGATTTATATTTTTTTAACGATAAATATTTTAACTTTTTAATGTTTGTTGAGTTTACAATTCCATCGAAAATTTATATGTATATATTTAAAAGAAAATTTATTTTTTTTTTTGTATTTGTTCAGATAAATTTATTTCTATATGCAAATATTTTTGTGGTAGCGGATTTTATATGAATATCGATAACATTATTGTTTAGCGTATGTACATATATATACATGCAATATATACAACTTTTAACTCTTACGATCCCTGAAAGTGAGTCAAGTAATGCATTTTTATTAATATCGAATTTATAAAACTGCTCTACCGTTTTAAGGTTGACCACAGTCGCGTTTATCTTCTCGTTACTAAAACGCTGATTTAATTTTCGATTTATTTTCTACTTGGAAAAATAATAACAATGTCTGTCTTTGCGGGCAGATCGCCTGTGCTTAAAGGACTTTTGATAGTTGTGCTTGCATGTGTGACGGGTGTATGCAGCTTGGATTATTATGCAGAAAAACGTAAGTGGAAGTGTATGAAAAGGAGTAGCCCATTAATTAATATGGGAAGCAAATTGGAAACTGCGAAGTAGTTTGTGGTTGTTGTATTGTGTGGCGTTAACTTGCAAAATAATGCAAAAATAAATAAACAATTAGAAAAAAAATTTAAGTAAAAGCGAAAGTTCCGAAAATAATTAAGAAACCAAAACAAGAAAAGATAAAATAGAAAATTAAATATAAATATCAAAATAAATTTCTTAAAATTAAACAAGTAAGGAAGGCTAAGTTCGGGTGTAACCGAACATTACATACTCAGCTGAGAGCTTTGGAGACTAAATAAGGGAAAGTCACCATGTAGGAAAATGAACATAGGGTAACCCTGGAATGTGTTTGTATGACATGGGTATCAAATGGAAGGTATTAAAGAGTATTTTAAAAGGGAGTAGGCCATAGTTTTATAGGTGGACGCCATTTCGAGATATCGCCATAAAGGTGGACCAGGGGTGTTTGTACGATAAGGGTGTTAAATGAAAGGTGTTAATGAGTATTTTTAAAGGGAGTGGGCCTTAGTTCTATAGGTAGAGCCTTTTCGAGATATCGCCGTAAAGGTGGACCGGGGGTGACTCTAGAATGTGTTTGTACGATACGGGTATCAAACGAAAGGTGTTGATGAGTATTTTAAATGGAAGTGTGCCTTAGTTCTGTAGGGGGACGCCTTTTCGAGATATCGCCATAAAGGTGGACCAGGGGTGATTCTAGAATGTGTTTGTACGATATGGGTATCAAATTAAAGGTATTAATGAGGGTTTTAAAAGGGAGTGGCCCTTAGTTTTATATGTGAAGGCGTTTTCGAGATATCGACTAAAATGTGGACCAGGGTGACCCAAAACATCATTTGTCGGGTACCGCTAATTTATTTATATATGTAATACAACGAACAGTGTTCCTGCCAAGATTCCAAAGGCTTTTGATTTCGCCCTGCAGAACTTTTTCATTTTATTCTACTTAATATGGAAGGTATCACACCCATTTTACAAAGTTTCTTCTAAAGTTATATTTTGCGTCAATAACCCAATCCAATTACCATGTTTCATTCCTTTTTTCATATTTGGTATAGAATTATGGCATTTTTTTTTTCATTTTTCGTAATTTTCGATATCGAAAAAGTGGGCGTAGTCACAGCCGGATTTCGGCCATATTTTATACCAAGATAAAGTGAGTTCAGATAAGTACGTGAACTAAGTTTAGTAAAGATATATCGATTTTTGCTCAAGTTATTATGTCAAGGGCCGAGCGGAAGGACATACGGTCGACTGTGTATCAAAACTGGGCGTGGCTTCAACCAATTTAGCCCATTTTCACAGAAAACAGTTACCGTCATAGAATCTATGCTCCTACCAAATTTCACAACTATTGGTTAATTTTTGTTCGACTTATGGCAATAAAAGTATTCTAGACAAATTAAATGAAAAAGGGCGGAGCCGCGCCCATTTTGAGATTATCTTTTATTTTTGTATTTTGTTGCTCCTTATCATTACTGGAGTTGAATGTTGACATAATTTACTTATATACTGTAAAGATATTCAATTTTTTGTTATAATTTGACTTAAAAATTTTTTTTTTAAGTGGGCGTGTTCGTTCTCCGATTTTGCTAATTTTTATTTAGCATACATACAGGAATAAGAGTAACGGCTCTTGCCAAATTTCATCATGATATCTCCAACAATTGCCAAATTACGGCTTGCAAAACTTTCAAATTACCTTCTTTCAAAAGTGGGCGGTGCCACGCTCAATGTCCAAAATTTTACTATTTTTCTATTCTACGTAACGAGGTCAACCCACATACCATGTTTCATCGCTTTATCCGTCTTTGGTATGAATTATCGCACTTTTTGTATTTTTCAAAATTTTCCACATCGAAAAAGTGGGCGTGGTTATAGTCCGATTTCATTCATTTTAAATAGTCTGAGATGAGTACCCAGAAACCTGCGTACCAAATTTCATCAAGATACCTCAAAATTTTCTCAAGTTATCGTGTTTACGGACGGACGGACGGACATGGCTAAATAAATTTCTTTTTTCGCCCAGATCATTTTTATATATAGAAGTCTATATCTATCTCGATTAGTTTATGCCATTACGGAGTACCGTTATGCGAACAAAGTTAATACACTCTGGGAGCTCTGCTCAACTGAATATAAAAAGTGCTATCCGCTTTTGCCAGAAAATCAGTACGTAAATTTCTATTTTTTTCTGCTGTTTTACTTCATTTAACAAAAAGAATTAAAAATTACGGACACATAGTCGCTTTCTAAAAAATATTCCACTTGAATGATATAGCAAATATCTTTAATTTTAGTGTTTTATGTAGTATGTTCCTCTCACAGGATGATTTGCCCTGGCACCACTCGAACTAACCCGAGGTGTGTTCATTAGGGTGGAGTGAATTTATTTTTTTTCGAAATCGCTTTTGGCTGACCTCCAAAAAGTTACCTTTCTAGACCAGAAATAAGGTAGAATTTTTTTATTTCACTCATCGTGTATTTAGAGGTGCCCTAACGCAACTAAACTTTGAAAAAGACGGTAGGTACAAAAAATTTTTTTTGTTGTTTTTTTTAGGATTGATTTACTTTCGCTTGTTGTTATTGTGCTCATTGATTTCAAATCCAACTGATTTTAATGGCCTAGTATGTGCCAGTAAAACTTTTACTTATACACTTGATTAGAAACATACTATTATGAGTTTTGTAAAATCGCGATTATTTTGCTCAACTTCTTAGGGCTGGGGGCACCTCAAAACGCCATTCTACGAAAATAATATTTGGCGGTTTTGGTTAAGTCTTATAAAGGCAACTTTTCATTGTTAGGCCATTACAAAAAAAAAAATCCATAGGGTATCACTTTACCCTAGTGTTCATGCTGCCGTATTGAGTCATTCATATAAAATACGCAATACAGAGGGTAGATTCATTAAGTGTCTGTTTTATATGCACACTTTTTTCATATAATTTGTATGAAAGAGAAATGTACATTTCTAAACTCACACTTACTGAACAGTGCGTTAAGAAGGATCAGTAGAATATACGGCACTAATAGTTAAAGACGTTCGATATAGTCTACATCCACCGATGACCCTCTGTATTTCAGCGCGCGGGCATTCGTAATCGAGATATTTCCTTGATTAAAGGCCAGTTAGTGGAACAGGCTAGAATAATTCATTTTTCTCGGCGCTGTTGTCGTACTCGCCAGCTCCACCAATTATTATGATATAATTCGTCAGTAACACTATTTCATAGGTTTATGAGGGCATCCAGCAATAAAACTGTTTCAATGTAATCACCGATTGAAGTGGAAACAAAGAGGAGAAAATAAGTAAAAAGGGAGATGAAAGGAAAGGAAGATAGGTCCGGAGGAACTAGGAGACGAAGACTAATCAAATGAACTAGAGTCTTCAAAAAAGTTCTGTACAATTTACAGGAAAAATCTTTATGTAATCTGAACCGAGCAGCAACCAAATGGTGATTTAAAGTTTTGATTCAAAAATGTTTGTCAAAAAGAAAAAGAATTATGCTAGCTAATTGTTTGAAAAGTTTCAACAAAAAAACAAAGCCCATACTGCGCTGACCATCAAAGCGACATCTCAATTTAAGAAGAACTTAAACTTGTGAGTATTTAAGATGGCTTCTAAATGTTTTCGCTCCTCAAGCCATATTCATTAAGGTAACACAAGTAGTAATGAAAAAATACTAAAGTGCAAAATATGACGGGCAGAAGTTCAGAGCACGAACGTGAAGCTTATATCCTCCACCGAAAGTTAGGCAAATTTGTTCGACACAATTTTAGTGCTGCATTATGAAAATTGAGTCATACGTAAAAGAAGACGTCTACACTTACTGTTTCTAAGTTTTACTCCACTGAACTCTTTAAATTTCATTACCGAAATTATTAAGTAGAATGGTTCGAAACATGGTTCAACTATATGGTTGGCTCATCTGTACAGCAACAAATTATGTCTGTTCAAATTGTCAAAATGTGTGTATTGGTATTAGGCGAATGGAATGAAATGAAAACACAAAACATAGCAGTTTTTGTGTGTGGTAAGAAAATGTTGTCAATGTGTTGGTTTCATTTTGAGTTTGCCATCTCCTTTTGACAATCCCATCGACCATGCAATGATAAAAATAAAATGAGCTGATGAGACGAGCCAACCATATAATTGAGCCATGGTTCGAAACAACGGCGTCAATATTACACCCAAAACAGGCAATCACCAAATACCCCGCGGCTTGGTGCTTTAGATTATTTGTATCAGTGGCAAAATGAAACATTAAGGCAACAAAAGGTGTGTGAACATTTCAAGAGTCCCGAAAAAATGTTTGAATATACCTAGAAAGTCAGTGGTGAATTGGCATGCCTAAGAAAAATCTTGCGAGCTTTGCAGAGACTGTTTTTATTGAAAATTCGTAACTCACCGGCTCTACATTATTCAAGGAAAATAATACAGGACAAAGTTTGATGGCCATTGCTTGTTTAATAGAAAAAAGCAAGCTATTCTGGACATTGAGAGCACACTCTCCTTTTACCTTCGTTTCTCATGCCGTAAATACCAAAAAGTCGCGTTGAGTGAGAAGCGGAGTTAACAATTTTTAGTACGTCGTTTACGATATACATATAAATCGAATCGAAAATTTCAATTGTAATGTGGAACCTAAGCCTCTAACACCTATCTCCCTATTAGTATGTAAATACCAGTTCTAACTCAAATGGTGCAAGGAAAAATGTGCAAGGAAAAGTATATACACACCGACACACATATATACAGCAAAACAATTCCGCTAGGTGGCGCATACGTTTTTTGGTTTGTGTTCTGGCTGATCTTCCGCTAGGTGGCGCATCCATGTGTGTGTGTGTGTGTGTGTGAACTTTGTGAACCCAGCAAAAAATCGAGCGACTGAACAGTATCAGATCCGTATCTGATCAGACTGAGCAGATACTGGTCTGATACTGATCAGATACTGAATTGATACTGATCAGATCAGTACCTGATCAGTATCATTCGGTCGATTTTTTGCTGGGTTGACAAAGTTCACATACACACACACACACACACACACACATGGATGCGCCACCTAGCGGAAGATCAGCCAGAACACAAACCGAAAAAACGTATATATGTGTGTCGGTGTATATATACTTTTCCTTGCACATTTTTCCTTGCACCATTTGAGTTAGAACTGGTATTTACATACTACTCTCCCTATGGTCCGCCCCTGTTGAAACAACAAGTTTCCTTGGACACCCGTTAGAAGACTTTGATGATAATTTGTGGGTGGTCGTGCCCATTGAATGGGGCGAAGCACTGTTAATACAACAGCAACAATCGCAAATTTCGGTGTCGATACAGTAAAAATTGTACAGACAATATGTGCCCTCAGTGCTTTCATAAGGCATCTGTTTGACAGGGCGTATACATGTTCTTTTCTATTTCCTGTTTCGTTTGCTTTTCTAGATTTTTTAAAGTATCTAGCCACTCACAGTCTGTGTATAAAAATCAGTATATGCTACTTACTCTCCATTAACCCCTGTCCTGCTGGGGCATGCCTACACATACAAGTCTCAAATGCATATTTTGGAAATAATTTTCCTCGCGAACAAACAATTTAGTTTTTCAAA